>NC_052166.1:27763290-28475943 GCF_902713615.1 Scyliorhinus canicula | reverse complement strand
CCCCCCCCCCCCCCCCCCCCCCCGCCCCCACGTCGGGGGGAAGAATCACCAGGGCGCCGCGCAAATCGCGCCACGCCACCCCGACCCCCGCACGTGTTTCTCCCCCCCCCCCCCCCCCCCCCCCCCCGAAACCAGCACCATGAGAATCGCGCCAGGCCGCTCGGAGAATCGACTCAAATGGCGAGCAGCGATTCTCCGGCCTGGACGGGCCGAGTGGCCGGCGAAAAAAATGACAGCCCCGCCGGTGCCATCCACATCTAGTTGCTGCCTGTGGGGGCCAGATTAGGTCGTACCCGGGTCCTGTTCGCACCATCGCGAAACGCGACAGCGTTCACGACGGCGCGAACACTTGGCCCCCCACATTTCCACTTTTGGCTTGAAATGTAATGTCATTGATAATAGACAGCAGTCATTAACTATTTGCAAAAGCAATGCATTCAATATAGTGCTGCATTATAAATGTGCTTGAAAGCACACTTTTGATTGGAAAGTTTATTGCCATAAGTTCCCTTCGCTCCTACCCAACTCCATTTCAAATGTTCTTTAAATAATGCATTAACTCCACAATGCTGTGCTTACTGTGTGCTGACATAACCGTGTGTTATGAATGAGGGATTGTTTAAGTATGTTGGGAAGAGGGCATAGCTTTAAGTTCAAGCTTAATTTGTTTCTATTTGTGGGTTTTAAAAGGTGAGACCTGGTTCTAGTTACATTTAGAGTGGAGACAGCGGGTTTGGAGCTTGGTTTGCATGCTTCCACTTTTAATTAATATGACCCTTGAAGTGGGGTTTAGGGAAATTAAAACAAAGTAGAAAACTGTTGCCCAGCAACAGTTGACTTACAGAGACACATAAATAAAACAGAAAAGCAGTTTTAGTTCAGGTGGAAGCAAGTGCCAGAAGGAGAGAGAACTGGTTGAAAGCTAGATCTCTCAAAAGAACAGGAGATATTCTCAGAAACCAGGGAAGTTGGACAAAAGGACAGGTCCATAAAGACTATTAAGTCAAGGAACAAGACAGGATTCTGAGCAACGTTCTGTTCAGTGAAGTTAAAGTCTCCAAGGCTCCAAATTAAGGTAGGAAAGCTGTGAGAAGCAGAATCAAGACGGAGTGGACTTGCGAGAAGCCAGAAGATCTGACAAGACAGTCAAAAATTGCTGACTCCTGGGACAAGAAATAGTAGTATTTCGGTTGATGTGGCTGAGTATTTGAGCTGCGCGTGGAAGACAAAGCTTGAATGCTTGTGGCGATCCACAGGATGAGAGTTTCAGTTCCTGGAGGTGGATCCAAGTGCAAACATAGTTTGCAAGAAAATTCCAAGGCAAGTTCTTCGAGAGAAGAGATTGGAAATCCAATTTAAAAGACAGATTCTGTGAGATGAGTTGTCTCACAGTGTGATATGTGTCTGGGCAGAGTTGATGAGAAATCCATAGAAGTCGCTTTGGGTCGAACCTGTCACTTGCATCCGGAGCATGGTTATATATTGGTTTACATGGACTGTACATGGAGTGTACTGTTAGCTTTAGATAAAATAAAATTTGTACCTCGTGTAACCCTTATTTATCTGTATATATCTGGAACAGTGGTGTTGGGGTGAAGGAACAGCATAATATCGTTCATCTTTTCTTGTCTAATAAATGTTTATTCTTTCGTTAAAGATTTATAAGCAGACTCTTGTAACTCTGTTCAGTTGCTGCCCTCCACCTTTCTGAACTAAAGTAAAAGTTAGGATCTATCAAGCCCAGTTCCAACCTGGGATCTGACGTGTTCACTAGTAATATCAGCCGGGGTCATAACATACGCACTTGAAGCAATTTTTCCAGCATACTTGCCCCAGCATTATGAATAGACAATAGATTCATTCTTGTTTTCTAATAAAATTACACAAGCAAGGGTTACAGCAAGGTGATATGTTCTTCAGTGAATTTTTGCATTTCCTGTGAAGAGAAAGGTTACATCACTGGAGAGTACAGCAATTTCCCACTTTGGTTCTCAAAATGATAGCATCAAGGACTCCTGTTGCTCATTCTGGTGAGTGTGCTTAACACTCAACTGGCTCTGTTTTATTCCTTAGCGCTAGAGTCGCCAGGTATCCTTATGATACCGCCACGAGGTTCAAGTTCAAGTTCAGATCAATGACTCAATACACCAGTTAGTAAGGTTCAATCAAACACATTTATTGTTACACAGTAAATTGATACTCATGCAACTAATACTAACAGACTAAACTATTCCTACCACTATAAGCCAATACTTATCTTCGATAAGGGAACACACTGGATCAGGAAACAATGGCCTCTTGTTCTGTCCTGAGACTGCAGGCTTCCCAGTTGGTACGGGCTAAGGGGCCAGGAGTGTCTATTCTCGTAGCGAGCGTTGGTTGGACATTTACTTGTCGGTGTAGCTGTTGGCCAGGCCTCTCCTTCTCACAGTCAAGTTCTTAGAGAGCTGCTGTAAAGGTGTTCTGCTGGGAGGGCTGGCTAAGAGAGCGAGCTGGACTTGGGATCTGACTTTTATAGGTCACAGGGGCTTCGCGCCCATCTGGGCGGTCCCTATACCTGCTTGCAATCAATTGGACCTCATACCAATCGATTGGTTTGAATTCCCCAATACTGGGGCTGTTTCCCGATCGCTGGGCGGTTCTTGGGGCTGTTTGTAACTTAATGTCCGGGACTCCTGTTGGCGCCAAAGAGTCTGGCTTGACCTTTGTTATTCTCGATTGTGTCCATTGTGCCCGGGAATCACCGGGAATCGCTCAATTAATATGCGCAACTGTTAGTTTCAGTGCTGCCTGGTTTCTTTGCAGACAGAATACACAGGGAGATTCTGCAGCCTGCCTGTTTTCCTTACATTGTCCTGTTTTCCCTGCATGCATTTCAATTCTCCATTTTGTGTCGGGCAGTGGCCAACTTCGGTGGCTACACTTCCAGATCAGTTAAATCGTGGGCGCGTGAGGAGGTGTGGCGTGGTGGCAGAGTAGAGCTCTTCTCTTCAAGGAAAAAATTCTAGTTTGTACCAGTGTCCCTGTCACACTCAATGGAAAAAGGTTTCAGAGTTATTTCTCAAATTAAAAATATTACTAGTCAGCCGTGACTTCATGACAGCAGCCTCGTTTCTGGGTCAGAAAGTTGCAGTTTAACACCAGACGTTTAAACACATAATTTTGAGTGACACTGCAAAGGGAGTGTGCATTAATTAATAATCTTTATTGTCACAAGTAGGTTTACATTAACGCTGCAATGAAGTTACTGTGGAAATTCCCCAGTCGCCACATTCCAGCGCCTGTTCGGGTACACGGAGGGAGAATTCAGAATGTGCAGACTACCAACGGCATGTCTTTTGGGAGTTGTGGAAGCAAATCGGAGCACTCGGAGGAAATCTATGCTGACAGGGAGAACGTGCAGACTCTGCACAGACAGTGACCTAAGCCGGAAATCGAACCTGGTTTGATGAGACTTTGTGCCGAGGCTTCCACTGCCCTCTCAGGTGAAAAGAAGAGATCACATAGCACTATTTAAGGAAGTTTCCTGGCCAACATCTATGCCTCCACCGAAACTTAAAAAGCCCTGATCTAGTCGTGATCACATTGATGGTTACAGGCTGCTGCTGTGCTCAAATTATCTGACAAATTTCCTGTATTACAACAACAATTTGAAAGCATTCCTTTGGGTGATAAGCACTTAGGGATGGCATGACATCATAAAATATGCTATACAAATGCATGTTTTTCTTTTATCATCCTCCAGAATGGGTCGCACAAAAAATCGTTTTAAACTGCTACACCTTTTACTTCCAGCAGACTTGTCTGTGACCGCTACAAGGCATATCAGAGCACATCAGAATCGTTGAAACGCAAAGGAACATACATACAATATCTTCATTGGAATCTGCTGCAGACACGCAGTTAAAGAGCAGCTGGGGGCAGTGACTATCACAAATGTTCCTCGTTGCTATCGCGGTGGGAAAATGCCTGGAATTCCATTCAGATCATGATCAAACGTGTACAACGAAGGAAGGGGAAGCAGGAATACAGGGCAAAGTCCCAATGCTTACGGCTGCAACCAGATACAGGCTTAGCAGAACTGGCTAAAAAGCAATTCAGCTGGCTGATCAAGTGTAAAGGCTTAGAACGGGGAGCCTTTCTTCCATTATTACTTCAGCCAACAATTTTGAGTCATGGCAAAATAGGAAATATGAATCCTGACTATGCTCAATTATGTTCAAACGGTCAAGAATATTAAAATGAAACAAATTGTAAAACTGCATTAAATGTTGAAGATAATGTTGCACATCAATATGGCCATTTAGAAATTGATCGGACTCAATCAAAGCTGCAACATTCTGGGTCTGGTTCAATTAATAATGGCTTTTATAATTTTCAAGCATTCTAATCGACATTGCATGTTCAAACCCTTCAACGCTGCATTCTCAAATGTCTCATCTATTCTGTGGGGAAACTTAACATAGAATATTCCGACTCAGCTGGAGACGGGAGCCAATTCAAACTAGATTGTTATCTGATGTGCATACTAATTTCAGACTTTAGGTTATGGAGTTTTATCTTACAAGTAGGTTTATACTGGATCATAAAAAACATAGAAAACGTATGAGGATTCACCATGTATGCAATGACAAGAACTTGAGCAGACCATTGAGAAACAATGCAAAGTATTCGCAAGACCTGGAACACTAGAGCAGATAATGTTGCGCAGTTTATTTCAAAGGAATTTGAGGACTACTTGAAAGGGAACGGAATACACCATTTCATGTCAGCTCCATATCATACAGCAATGAATGGATTGCCCAAACGCTTTGTTCAATCATTAAAGCATTCTATCAAAGTGTCGGAGGACCATGGGACATTATCAAGAAGAATAAATACGATTCTAACATCTTATCGGAACACTGTACATGCTACCAAGCCAAGTTCACCAGCAATGCTGCTGTTCAAGTGCAAACTACGAAGGTAGTTTGCTTTGCTTACTCCATCTGATACTTCAGAAATTGACAAACGGCAACAAGAAGAAATTGCTGGAAGTGAGAAAATCTAATAAAACCCAAGCATTCAATCAGGGAGAGGGAGTGCTAGCTAGGAGTTGCACCACCAGCCTAACCAGTACGATCCTAACAAAGACAGTTCCAATCGGCTAAACAGTACAGAAGGATCATAGAGTCCCTACAGTGCAAAAGGAGGCTATTCAGCCCATTGATTCTGCACTGGACCTTGGAAAGAGCACCCTACTCAAGCCTTTGCCTCCACCCTATCCATATAGCCCTTTAACTCCACCAAACCTTTTGGATACTAAGGGACAGTTTATCATGGAAATCTATCTAATCTGCACATCTTCGGACTGTGGGAGGAAACCAGTGCACCCGGAGGAAACCCACGCACACACAGGGTGAAAGTGCAAACTCCACACAGAAAGTCACCCGAGGCCGGAATTGAATCTGGATTCCTGGAGCTGTGGGGCAATAGTGCTAACCACTGTGCCACCCCTCTGACGATGAAAGAGTTTGTTGACATCATACTGATCAGTTACTTGCTGCACAAAGTGAGTTTGCAGAAAATTGTCAGGAGATCTGAAGACGATCTAAAGAGCTACATTTTGGAATGGGGACCAGAGACTGTAACGAGTTCAGGATCTGTTCCTGAGGACTTTTCAATACCTATATTATTAGGACACCCTGAGCTAGTATATGATTGATTCCAGCCCTACAGACCCCCGAGTCCCAATGCAAGTGAATTAACCAATAATTTGTATAAAGTTTCTGAATTCTTTGGTCTTTGACTGCTTCAATGACTTACAGGCACCAGATTGAAAGTGAACCACAACAACTGTTTATTTATAATAAAAATAGAGATAAGACATGCATATTATAATCGAATAATACACAGCTAATCTACTGTTCTCCCCTTTCACCGTCCCACTCTATACCTAAACACAGACAAGACGGACACATAGAGAGAAGGGGTAAATATAATAAGAGGATTAATGTGACAAGGAAAATGGGTGTCCTTCCTTCAAATGTTGAAGTTGTTGCAGTTGCAGGCTGTCCTTTCAGGGAGCAGTGTGATTGTAACCACTGGTTGTATTGCCAACAAGGATCTTCTGGCAGTTGCACTCAGTCAGAACCCCCAGACTTGAGGGTTTCCTCTGGAGAAGTCACTTTAACTTTTATTACCCTGAGCTTTCACTCAAAATCATTTCCTGTTAATATCTTGAAGACTTTGATCAGATCACCACTTAACCTTCTAAATTCTAGAGAAAACAGACCTAATTTGTAAAATCACTCCTTATAACCTAACCCCTTAAGTCCAGATACCATTCTTGTAAACCTACGCTTCACTCCCTTCAAGGCCAAAATATCTTTCCTGAGGTGAGGTGCCCAGATCTGCTCACAATGCTCCAAGTAGAATCTGACCAGGGTTTTGTAAAGTTGCAGCATAATTTCTGCATCCTTAAACTCCAGTCCTCTATATATAATGGGCAGCATTCCATTAGCATTCTTGAGTACTTTCTATACTTGCTCATGGCGTTTTAAAGATCTATGCACCTGAACCCCCGGGTCTCTTTGGACATCCTCTGAATTTAGCTTCATTCCATCTAGAAAATACCCTGATCTCTCATTTTTTGGTCCATACTTTCTTATGTTCAAATCCCATCTGTCACAGTTTTGCTCAGTAAGAATTCTCACAACACCAGGTTAAAGTCCAACAGGTTTGTTTGATAGCACAAGCTTCCAAAAGCTTGTGATTTCAAATCCTGTTGGACTTTAACCTGGTGTTGTGAGACCTCTTACTGTGCCCGCCCTATTCCAATGCCGGCATCGCCACATCAGAGTTCTGCGCATTCATCTAGTCTGTCAACATGCCTTTGTAATTCCATGATTCCATGTTGTCATCTACATGGTCTGTAATGCCAGCCAACTTTGTGCCATCAGCAAATTTGGATTTAACTTCCTATGCTATTATCCAAGTCGGTTATGAATAATGTGAACAATTGAAGCCCTAACACAGATCCCTGTGGGACACCACTAGTCACATTCTGCCAATTTTAGTACCTACCCATAGTACAGCATAAAAACAAAAGTGGAAAACAACAGGGTAAGGGGTATGTTTTAATTCTGGATCTACCAGATAAGTCCAGCTTACAGCCATTTCACGGAGGCCTCCTTCAACAGGATCAATCTTTCACTATTTCATGGCAGTTGTATCATCACACAGTGCTTAGGATTTCAACTGAAAACAGTATGGTTGAATTTTCCACGGACAATGTCACAGAGCTTCAGTTTAAATAGTGTGGCAATCTGCACAACATTTTGATTTCATGAAAAATCAGTCAGCTTGATCTGATGTAGAATCGTAGAATCATAGAATTTACAGTGCAGAAGGAGACCATTCGGCCCATCGAATCTGCACAGGCTCTTAGAAAGAGCACTCTACCCAAGCCCACAACCCCACCCTATCCTCATAACACAGTAAACACCACCCAACACTAAGGGCAATTTTGGACACCAAGGGCAATTTAGCATGGCCAATCCACCTAATCTGCACATCTTTGGACTATGGGAGAAAACTGGAGCACCCGGAGGAAACCTACGCACACACGGGGAGAACATGCAGACTCCGCACAGACAGTGACCAAGCTGAAATCGAACCTGGGATGCTGGAGCTGTGAAGCAATTGTGCTAACCACTGTGTGACCGTGCTGCCCACATCAAGAGAATCCTGAATTTACCCAAACATATTGGGCGGGATTCTCCGATTCCCCTCATGGCCAGTTGTTTCTTGGCCGTGCACCGTTCGCTGGCAGCGAATTCCTGTTACCTGCTGCTCGTCCATGGGATTTCCCGTTGAACCATCCCACGCCGCCAGGAAATCCATGGGTGGGGGCACTGTCAGCGGGAAGAGAGATTCGTAGTGGCCAGAGCATAAATGTTGCACTGAGGCTTTGGGATGAAGTGTCAGATCCATTTGGAACCTTTCTAGTTTCCCCTACAATTGCTACCTAACCAATCATTACAATCAAACTAAAAAGCTAAGGATGAGAGGCAGGCTTAGCTTGTTGACCACTATGATCAAATAGCCTGCTAACATTCACCATCGAGACTTGCAAGATGTTTGAGGTACTTCTGAGAAAAATACAGTGGGATTGGCATCATTTGAGGCCTACAGTAGAAGAGGAAAATAAGGAGGGAAAAATAAATAAAACGCTTCAACTTAGGAATCATCTAAAAACCTTGTCCCTTTCATTTGGCAAAGGGCGAAAATCCCCGTTCACAGATTCGTAAAACAAAGGACTGAAATTAAACTTGTGAAGATTTTCAAACTAACAGCCGGCATGACTGAGGAATTTATCACTTCATTTCACAGGAAAAGCAATTTTGCAGAACCATGTGTGACACAGGCAGACAATGCAATCAGTCACCATCAGATACTGCGTGGTTCCGAAACTCATTGATAAATAACAGTTATTTTAAACTCACATTGACTAAAAGTGAGGCACTATAACATCATTGGCACCGGTGACAAATTATCTTCACTGGCAAGCATCCAGGTTATCAGTGTTAGTTCTGCACTGACAGTATTGGTCAAATACCGAGAACCCGCTAACTACCTTCTTTTGGTCCATCATTTTAAACTTGCCTCTTTCCACTCAACACCCAGCAACTCAAGTTTGCTTGAGTCAAGTAGCATGAAGGAGTGAAGTAACTGCATTGATGCCACAAAGCTGATGTCTGCACTTTTTCTCACGGGTGGGTAGTTAGTCTCAATTTCTGCCTGCATTTCAATGTCTCCTTTAATGGTAGGCAGCAGCTCTTTTGGAGCCAGAACTTGTGAAGCCAGGGCCAATTTAGATAAGACAAAGCTTTTTGCATTGTCCTCTCCTTTGCCTGCAGCCTAATCAGTGATAAAGCGAAGAAAACAAAATTCAAATACCTCAGAATGTGGATATAGCACCTACAATGATAATACATTTTCATTGTGATGGTATGCATAAAGTAGTTATGTGCATAATGTCATACATGGCATCCGACCACCAGGTGGCAGTGTTAACCCACCACATGACTCTGGTTCGTGAAGTTGGGAGTAGGTCGTGCTAGGAGACAAATGTATTTTGCAGTAGCTCTACAATAGATAGTGTTGGTAGTTCATTTATTTATCTTAGTTATCTTAATCACACAGTTGTTAAATAATAAATTATTTAAATTAGTTTATCATTTACTTCTGCCAGTGTGCAGAACATGACATTCATCATTCCTGATAAGACAGGCATTTATTGCCCACCGCCAGTAGGTGTTTCTGACACTCTGATAGATTCACAGTCACCTTTACTGATTCTACAGGGACCTCATTTCCATTGTTAAAATGAGATGCAAATTCTCTGATTGTTATGTTAGGATTTTGACTCTCAATCCCTGGATTATTCCAGTTCAGAGTTACTAGTCCAGAAGTATAACAACACTGTACATTGTTACATTTTTGACAACTAAGTCCAGTTGTGTGATGAATACCTATGGAGGGTATACTTCCAGCTCAGCAGGTATCCAAGGGTGGGCTAAGGTGATTCTTTCTTCCCGATGGTATAATCCTTGACTTTTCCTCTTCTGTCCTAACTCCCCAGGTTCAGCTGAGTTTAATTGCAACAAGTCATTCTGGTGCATATTTCAGATTTGCATTTTAGTTGCTATCAATAACTATTTGCCCTTATAAAGAAGTTCTTAAAATTGTGTTGAGGTGTTCGAAGGCCAAACAGGACAATTTGATTGGAGATTAAAACCTAAACAAAGCAAGTGAATAGACTGAGGATTTTGGAAGTGGGGGGATAAACAGGGCCATGATGACCAAACATTTAGCTACAATAGAGGAGCCACACATCAGAATGAGAAGAATGGGGGGGGTCTGCAGTATAGCTATGGAGGAATTTAGCAGGCAGTGAGCATGAGCTGCAGATAATCTTCATCATGCTGCTCCTGTTCTATCGTCAACACATGAGAAATATTCTCTCTTCTGTTAATGTGTCATGTGAAGTAGAGCAAATGCATTGTTTAAACAGTTGTTTACAGTTCTGCAACAAACACTAAACTGTCCGCTTGAAAATCCAAAGTAAATTTGGGACTACTTCTTTGAAGAAGAGTGTGATTGGCCGGCACAGTGGGACAATGGTTTGCACATCTGCCTGACAGTGCCAGGGATCCGGGTTCGATTCCGATCTTGGGTGACCTGTATGGACTGCATGGTCTTCCCAGGTCTCTGTGGGTTGCCTCTGGGTGCTCCGATTTCCTCCCACAGTCCAAATATGTGCAGGTTAGGTGGCGTTATGGGGATAGGGTGACGACTAGGTAGGGCGCTCTTTCAGAAGGTCGGTACAGACTTGATGGGCCAAATGGCCTCTTTTTGCACTTTCGGCATTATAGGGATTCCACGTGACATTGTATGGATTCCAGAGTACAAAGGTGGGAAGTAATGTGCCATTACTTCCTCAAAATCCAGCTTAAAAAGGCCATTGACGTTCCTTTGAAGCTGTTGGGAAACTATATTTCACATTCAATATAAAACATGAGGTGGGAATTACCCCAGGGCTTTACCCTACTCCATCATCATATAATAGAAGACCTGTTTCAACAGGCTTCCACAAAAGTTCAGGGATAGAACAAGGGTTGATGCAAGAAAATGCCTGGTAATGATTCCTATCTCTATGAAGTCGATGACGATATGACACCCAGTACAATGAGATTGGACAATATCAGCACATTTATATTACTCGAACATAATGCCAAGAGAAGCAGCAGTCTCTCACAATCTTGAGTAAAATCCAATCAGTCTTTCACATTCCCATTTAACAAAACACATTTAACATTATATCGTGACTTGCTAATAGATGGGGAGCTGTCTGAAATATGTTTAATTCAATTAAACTAAAATGAGATGTCAACTCTGAATAGCGAGAAATCGATTACAATCGCGTCCCCTGGGCTCATCTTTTTTTGAGAACTAAAGATCACTTTAATCCATTTCCAGCAATATTCCTACCCGCAGGCAGTGAAAATTAGACTTCTGTAAAATAATTAGGAATGTCTCCAGTCGCTTCGGAAGATTGTCCTTTACATGCTGCTTGAATGCTGGTGGCCCGCAGGCAAGCCCATGTTTAGTGGCCAGGCCTAGTCCTTAGCTTGACACTAGATTTCTGAAATGTTATTATTTCTCCCAATAAATTAAACACAGCAGAGATTGGAAGGATTAAAAAGTATATAGAAACTAAACTATATTCCCCAGCCCCAGCAAGTCAAGGAGTAACTGTGTGAAATAGTGCGAAACGGTGTGTCATCTGGAAAAGAATGATCATTAGGAGAAACAAGCCAGTTAAAAATTGCATTCCTATAACACCTCCTCTGGCTACCACATCCTAAAAAGCCAGTAGTGTCCATAGACTTCTCCATGATTATGTTTGGTAAAGTACTGCAGTGGCTTGTCATTGCCTTCTGCGGTATGATGACCTGGAAACTCTTATCATATGCCATCAGGCATGCAGCAAGTATTTCCAGGTAGATCAACCAGTTTGGTTAGGTTAAGAATATGTCTGCTAAGGTCTCAAGTTACAAAGCACGGTGTGACCCCAGAGCTTCTGATCCAGGGGTAGAGACACGACCACTCCGCCAAAAGTGTCCAAAAATATTTGGAGGGGTTATTGGGTTACGGAGATAGGGTGGAAGTGAGGGCTTAAGGGGATCAGTGCAGACTCGATGGGCCGAATGGCCGACCGTTTTTGGCTAGTCCCACCGGCATTGGTTACGCATGGTCCCACACAGCGGGACCTGGCAGGTAAGTCAGCTGAGACGGTCCTCAGGGGGGTGTGAGGTGATCCAACCCCGGGGGGGGCGGGGCTCCAACGGTGGCCTGGCCCGCGATCGGGGCCCACTGATTTGCGGGCGGGCCTGTGCTGTGGGGGCACTCCTTCCTTCCGTGCCGGTCCCTGTATGGCTCCACCATGGCCAGCGTGGAGAAGAGAACCCCCCCCCCCGCGCATGCACCAAAATACGGCGGACGGTCTGCACATGCGCGGAACCACGCCGGCGTTTCCTTACATGCGTGAGATCACGCAGGCCCTTCGGCACATGCTCAAGCTCACGCAGTCCCTTCGGCGCGGTTGGAACGGCACCAACCCCTCCGGCATCCACTTAGTAAGTGCAGAGAATTCCGCACTTTCGGGGCTGTTGATGCCAGAGTGGTTGGAGCCGGTTCTCCTGCCGGCGTGGGGACTTAATCCCCAGAAGGGAAAATCTCACTATATATGTTCTATGTTCTATATGTTCTACGCCACAAGTTGTGCCTAATTGCATCTGTGACATAGAAATAAGCATAAAGCCTACTTCCAGTCTGTTGCACTTAAACGTACCTACCCATTATAACTGCCCTCAACTGGAATGCTCACAGCTCCAGAACCTTGTTGTCTCTCTCAATGTCGAGGCTCAAGACATCCATTCCTATTCTTCATTGCTGTCTCTCAATGCTTTCTCTCTTGTCATGAGAGAAAGAATAATTTGCGAGCCAACAATAACATGATTCAAGTTGTCGTGTTGTTAAAGGCACAATCACTTACAATGGTGTCAGTGCACATGCTGTGGGTTTATTTATTTATAATGGGTGCAGAAGAACAGCCGCAAATCAGCAGCAAAGCTGTGTGTATTTGTGTGCTCTACTCAAAGGTAAAAGTGAAACTAAGACGAGAGACACACTTCCCTTCTGGTGATTTCATGCTGTTATCCCTTAAAGGCATATCACCACACCATCTAACTGCAGTTCTGAAGACCGTGGATGAGATTCCACAAAGGGACTTTAATGTCAGTGCATTGGGCAATCTGCTCTTGTTCTAAAAGGACCCAGTGTATTTATATTGTCACTTAACTAGATCAACTATTCAATTAATACATTGATAAATAATATTTAACAAATAAATTCAATTGATTCAGGCTATTATCAAGCAAATAAATTAAACAGAGTGGAGATGGTATGGCAAACACGTGTCAGAACTGTAGAAGGGAGTTTGTGGACAGTGAGACTGTCTAGGATTCCCACACCTGAAGAAAGCATCTCTGCCTTCAATCACCCTCGCTCAGCTGGAGTGGGAATTAGCATCTCTGATACAGAATTGAGGGAAAAGAAATTCTGGACAGGTTTAACCAGAGCACAATCACACCCCAGGGGAAAGCACAGGTACAGGGAAAAGCAAGGTGTGACTCAGAGGGACCTGGAGAGTGAGGACTTGAAAATGACTGAGAAGGATGTCCCTCAGATCCTGGTCCTGTCTGACTGGCGTCATGTACTGGTTAGCTTTAACAACAAGGTGTGATGACCTATGTGCTTTGGGAAGGGTACATTTTCTTTTTGTGCAATGTCCCTTTAAGGACAAAATATGCTGTGGAGTATTATGAAAGAGAATTAATTAGTTTCCTGACCCTGACATAATTAGATTCCAAACATTGACCTGGGATGACCCTGACATAATTAGATTCCAAACATTGACCTGGGATTGCCAAGGAGATGAACAAGCAAGAAGAAAAGGTTAAAGATTCCTACTGACAGATTATAAGGAATTTGGCTGAAAAGCAGGACCGAGAGGATAATAATATCTAGATTATTGCCTCAGCCACATCATATTGGCACAAGAGAAGGTCCATCAGAAGAATTAACCCATGTGTCTGAGAATCACAGAAGGTGATTCGCCAGTCCCACAACGGTGTGTCTCTCAGTGATGCGCCGTTCTCTGTTCCCGCTGCTTGTCAATGGGATTTTCCATTGAAGACACCCCACACCGTCGGGAAACCCGCAGGCGGGGGTGAGCTGACAGCTGGAACAGAGAATCCCAACGGCCGGAGAATTACAGCCATCATGTATTTGGCCTGCTGGACTGAATGACCTGTTTCATGTGCTGTAAGTACTTTACAATACTATTTAGGTGGAAGCTGACCTCCACGAATCATGTTGCCAGAGCTGGAGGTGCATGAGGAAATGGAGGTGGACAAGAATGGATAGTTAGCAACGTCCAAGTTAGTAACACAATGGTAGAAAAAGAAGCCATTATTGGTGATCTAATAAGTAAGATTGAACTCAGATGAGAGAAGCTAATGGAATTGAAAAACTGAGCAGGGGCATAGATGGGGCAGCACGGTAGCATAGTGGTTAGCACAGTTGCTTCACAGCTCCAGGGTCCCAGGTTTTGATCCCCAGCTGGGTCACTGTCTGTGCGGAGTCTGCACGTTCTCCCCGTGTCTGCGTGGATTTCCTCCGGCTGCTCTGGTTTCCTCCCACAGTCCAAAGATGTGCGGGTTAGGTGGACTGGCCATGCTAAATTGCCGTAAGTGTCTAAAAAATGATAAGTGGGGTGATTGGGTTACGGGGATAGGGTAGATTTTGGGCTTCAGTATGGTGCTCTTTGTAAAGGCCGGTGCAGACTCGATGGGCTGAATGGCCTCCTTCTGCACTGTAAATTCTATGATTGTACGCCGGCATGATTTTAAAAAATATATAAATTTAGCGTACCCAATTAATTTTTTCCAATTAAGGGGCAATTTAACATGGCCCATCCAACTACCCTGCACATCTTTGGGTTGTGGGGACGTAACCCATGCAATCATGGTGAGAATGTGCAAACTCCACATGGACAGTGACACAGAGCTGGGATCGAACCTGGGACCTGAGCGCCGTGACGCTGCAGTGCTAACCCACTGCGCCACCGTGCTGCCCCATGCTGGCATGATTAGCCATGTCAAGGACTACAAACAGGTTGGGGTAGACAAACAAAGAAAGTGTTAATATACCCTAGTCACACGGTGACAGAGAATTTCGTCAATAACTTTGGGCTATCGGGGGGCAGTGTGATCAGCAGTAGTTTGACTGGATAGTGTCAGAGTTGAAGAGATGGGTATGGATCTGGGTGACAGCAACACACTTATGGTCCCGAGAGAGGGAATGTCTGGAGTTGAGTCAGTGCATCGGCTGAGATATTTGGAGGAGGGTGTTAACTTGTAATTAATGTTTTATGAACCTGGATAACAATTATGCCTAACTGTGAGGGAAGGACTTAATGAATTTTTACAGCTTTTGACAGTCAAGTAATGTGTCTGTGATGAAGGCGGCAGAAGTCAGCAGAACGGGGAAGGGAAATCTGCAGAGGGGCCAGCTCAAAGTTTCCAAGCTGAGCCCAGGAGAGAACCCCTGCTTCATCAAACCAATAAGGAAAGTCTAAATTAATTCTTATAAAACCCTCCTTGATCTGCTTTGGCTTAGCTTTCTCTGGCAAGCTGAGTACTGATGTCACTGCTACACACTGAAATTGTGCTGCAATGTCTCAGGGTCCCAATCTGTGCATACATATGCCTGCCAGCTTCCTAAAACATGCCAGTCAAACTGTCAATGGGCATGAGTTTGGACCAAACCCAAAGGCACGGGTGCTAGCTCCCTTTTACACCCCGTCACCGGTCCCCCAACCTATACACATCCTACCCCCATTTGTAATGGGGCTGGGGTGGGTGGTGGTTAAATTAAGGAAGGATATTCCGCACCCCCCCCCCCCCCCCCCCCCCCCCCCCCCCCCCCCACCCCCGTTCCCTCAGCATGTTTTGCGGAGTCAGAGGCAGCTCATCACTGGCTGGGGGACAGGATCTTTTGGTCCCACTGCTGTCACTGGATTTTCTTGTTGTTCGCACCCTCTGTCACCAGGAAACCAACATCGGTGTGACTGGAAGATCCCGTCAGCAGGAACGGTTAGAAAATTCCCTAATTTCTTCAACAGGAACTATTCTCCATTGATAGACCACCTGCCCATTTGCTCGATCTAGTGTCCCTGTTAAAGAATTGGTATTTTAATCACAAAATGAGCGCACAGAAGAAAATATGTCCCCTGAGCTCAAAACTTTCTAGTTTGCTCCTTTACCTAACCCAATGCTGAAATATCTGAGATAATAAAGTATGTCTGGCTGACGTTTAAGGCCAACTTCAATCATCTGCGCTGGGATAAATGAACGCTGTTTTATTCAGCCGAGTGTGTGTGGGTGAATTATAGTGAGGCCTTCCACACCCACACAATCTCTTTAATGGTAAATGTGTTTGTTTTGAATTCATGAACTTCAGGTTATTTTTCCTCAAGTTTTCTTTCTGCCAAAAAAAATGAAAGCAGAATCTCTTTCAAACGAAATCCTGCTGATCGTTTAAAGCCTTGCTATTTCAAAATGATGCTGGCAATAACAGATTATCATTGCTGCTGTAACATTGACCAGGCCAAAAAGTAATTTCCACTTGTGTAAAACTATCAGTCAGCAAGATATCACCGCCAAAAGCATGAAATTGCTATTTATTTTCCTTTTGTTTTCGATTTTTCAACAGACATCCTAAATTGTACTTATAAACAAATTTCTATTTTTCCTTTACAATGAAGACATCTATTATTATTACAAATTGGGGTGAGTCATTGAGAAACCTTCATAATTACTCAAGTAGAAATAAAGTCACATTAGTACCAGATGACAATAGGCTCCTTTGAAAGGGGAGTGCTGACCGGCGGTGATTTAACCTGAGGATTACCACACCTCAGGCGAGGTGCAAGGTTGAGAAGGCAGAGCCATCATAATAACCTCAGCCAGAACGGGAATTGAACCTGTACTGTTTGGCTTTCATTCTGAAACACGAACCAGCTGGCCCGCCAACTGAGCTAAACCAGCCCCCAATTGCTCGAATACAGGTTAGAAAGCACCGGCCTACAAACACATGGTAGGAAATGATGAATGTTAGTGGACTGGTAAATTTCAAAAAAGCAAAGAATTTAAGCAAGATTTTTCTTTCAAATAACAAAGCGAGAAGCCACTTAATGGCATCACTGATGAAACACCTTGGGTGCGATTTTCGGAGAATCGCGTCCCGGCGCTGTGGGTCTATGACCCCCCATTCTCCGCCCCCACGCCGAGCGCGATTTCGGCTCGGAGGCTCGGAGAATCCCGGCCGAGGAGTTTGTCTATAAGGAGGGATTTAACAGTTTAGGCTTATACTCTCTACAGTTTAGACGAATGAGGGGAGATCAAATTGAGGTATACCAGATGATAAAAGATGGATAAACTAAAAGTGGAGCGGATGCTTCCTCTTGTGGGACACTCTAGAACAAGAGGTCATAGTCTGAGGATAAGAGGGAGCAAATTTAAAATGAAATTGAGGAGAAAATATTTCTCCTAAAGGGTAATGAGTCTGTGGAATTTGCTACCCAGGGTGCAGTGAATGCTCGGACAGTGAGTAAATATAAGGAGGTGATAGACAGATTTTAAATTGGTAATGGGTTTCAGGGTTATGGAGAATGGGCAGGACGGTGGAGTTAAGGCCAGCATGAGATCAGCCATGATTGAATGATGGAGCAGACTTGATGGACCAAACAGCCTAATTCTGCTCCTATATATTATGAACTTACTATCATTGTCGGACGAAGCAGCTATGACACAGATATGAAGATCTGGGCCGAATGCTGTTGTTCTGGAATCTTCTATTAAGCACAAAGTTTTATACATCCAAAGCTTGGCTTCTTGAATGTTGTCAGTCATTCTGGCTGACTGTTGCCAGGAAAGATTTCCAACACAGAACAATTTCAAACTTGCACTTCAACTTTCTCAACCAAACTGCATGCAGGTGAATTTGAGTTTTCGCTGAATGTGGCATTTTTTCCATCTTTCGGCTCTTCCCATTTAGAATCAGTACCTCTTGTTAATTTTGAGTCCAAATCCATTTACAATTCCACATGATTATGAAATTGTATATACCAGCTACATCAAAACAATATCTAGAGTTTGGCTTACAAGTGGCATGAAACATTCATGCCATACAAGCGCCAGTTAATGGTTTTCATGACCATGAAAGTCCAGCCATATTTTCCAACCTCTTTGTGTTAACCACCTTTCCAATATTTGGGAGGCCCACAACAAACAGAAGTGAGGAGGTTAGTCGAAGGCTACAGACTGATATTGATCAGCTGGAAAATTGGGCAGAGCAATGGTAGATGAATTTTAATCCTGACAAGGATGAGGTGATGTATTTTGGGAGGTCTAATAAGGGTAGGATATATACACTGAACAGTAGGTGCCTGGAGAGTATTGAGGAACAAAGGGATCTTGGTGTACAAGTCCATGGATCCCTAAGATGGCAGCACAGGTAATAAAATGGTGAAGAAGGCATACGGAATGCTTGCCTTCATTAGCCGGTGTCATAATATCTACTCATGTATATAATGAGATGCAGTGATTGACACACAGGATGACCAATGAACACACAACACAGAACAACCAATCACCAGACAGGACACCACCACTATAAAGCCCACAGGGCATTAAGACTCCCTCTCTCTCAGGACCCAGATACTGAGACAGTGAGAGTGCACAAGTTAGTGGACATTATTGCCATGTGGTAGCTAGTAAGTCTGGTCAATCCAGTAAGAGGTCATCAGTAGGATTAGTAGAGTGTCAACCCACAGCTGAACATGTACAGCATGTGGTGAATGTGATTCACACCGGATTATAATCTGTATATACATGTGCCTATATTGTAAGTGCAGTTTCACTACCTGACCACCAGGGGGAGTAGCTCTGGGAATGCTCGAGAATTGTACTGGGCTTCTCCCTTGGTTCCGCCCAGGACTCCTCCCCCTGGAGCTGCTGTATAAAGATCAGTGCCACATGGTCAGCCGGCCAGTTCACCAAAAGTTCAATGGCTAACCGGCTGGCTCTGTTGTGAGTATATTAAAACCACTATTCTAATCCTACAAGCACGTGTCCGTAGAATTGTTGTTTCCAACAATTTAATATACTCAGGAAACAGTCGAAGAAATCATGGAAGCAGCCCTCAAGCCCGGACGCCTAGAACCCGACCCGGAGGATGCAGAGGCTAAGGAAATTTTTTCCCACTTTGAGATGTTTTAAAGCCTACCTGGCAGAAGCCAGCACTGCTGGAACAACGGAGGAACAAAAACTCAGCCTACTGCACGTGAGGGTAAGCCACAGAATCTCCACACAGCTAAATCCGGCCGGTTCTTACACCGCAGCGCTGGCAATATTGGACAAAATGTACGTTAGGCCCATTAACGAGGTTTATGCACACCACGTGTTTACGACTCGCCGTCAGTGGCCTACAGAAACGCTAGCCGAGTTTGTAAGGGAATGGAACAATCTTTCCAATGACTGTAATTATCAAGCCGTTACCGCAGCTGAACATAGGGAGCTTGCTGTGCGGGACGTTTTCGTGGCGGGCCTTAGGTCTAACTATGTGCGCCAAAGACTGCTCGAAAAAGGCCCCAGGACTTAGACACTACTGAGGAGGCTGCTACCACTATGGAAATTTCCTTCCGCCGCCTCACCTCGTTTCCCGCGGACCCCACAACCTCATTGTGGACCCCCGACCAACAGTCCCCCCAAGCCTGTGCCGCACGGCCCCCCAGCTACCGCGCTGCCAAAGCCAGTTACTCTGCTGCCCCAGCCAGCTATTCAGCTGCTCCAGCCAGCTACTCAGCTGCCCCAGCCTGCCATTTCTGTGGCCAAAGCCAGCACCAGTGGCAGCACTGCCCAGCCCGATCCGCGACCTGCAGCAGCTGCGGGCGAAAAGGACACTATGCCAGAGTGTGTCTGGCGAAGAAAGCCCCAGCCTCTAACCCTCCCAAGGCTCAAAGCACTCGTTCCCTGAATTCACAGGCCTGCAGGCCCCGAAATGCTGCAGCCTGTATGCCGACTCCGCCCCTACCTGACATGTGCGACTCATGGGGGTGGCCATCTTGGCAATCCTCCTCCATGCGGCCGACCATGTGCGACTCATGGGGGCAGCCATCTTGGCAATCCTCCTCAATGCGGCCGGCCATGTGCGACCCATGGGGGCGTCCATCCCCTTCAAACTCTGAAACTCACCTCGACGACTACGAACTCACAGGGCAGTCATCACGGGGCTACTCCAGCACAGCTGATCGAGCCGCCGACTACCCGCAACTCAGCGCAGTCACCCTGGATCAATCCCGCCCCAAGCACCTACGAAGTTCGATGGCGGAGTCCAGATCAACGGGTACAGCACGCCATGCCTCTTTGACTCCGGGAGCACCGAGAGCTTTATACATCCAGAGCTGGTAAGACGCTGTTCGCTTTCTATTTTTCCGGTGAGCCAAACAATCGCCCTCACTTCGGGCTCCCACTCAGTCCAAATCCAAGGACGCACCGTTGCTACGCTCACAATTCGAGGCGCTAGTTATTCTAAATTTAAACTTTATGTCCTGCCCGACCTCTGCGCGCCACTCTTATTAGGCCTGGATTTCCAGTGCAACCTCAAGAGCCTCACCCTCAGCTTTGGCGGGCCCCTGCCCCCACTCACTGTCTGCAGCCTAACCACGCTGCGCATCTCCCCCCCTCCGCTCTTCGCCAATCTCACTCCAGATTGCAAGCCAGTAGCTACTCGCAGCAGGCGATACAGCCTACAGGATAGGGCCTTTATCCGATCGGAGGTCCGACGGCTGCTCAGTGAGGGGATCATAGAGGCCAGTAATAGTCCCTGGAGAGCTCAGGTTGTGGTCGTCAAGACCGGGGAAAAATTTTGCATAGTCGTCGACTATAGCCAGACCATAAATCGCTTTACGCTCCTCGACGCGTATCCCCTCCCCAGAATTGCAGACATGGTTAATCAGATCGCCCAATATCGGCTATTTTACACGGTGGATCTGAAGTCTGCATACCACCAGCTCCCAATCCGCCCGGAGGACCGCCACTACACGGCATTCAATGCCGATGGCGTCTCTTCCATTTCCTCCGGGTCCCTTTCGGCGTCACTAACGGGGTTTCGGTGTTCCAACGAGCAATGGACCGAATGGTAGACCAGTATGGGCTGCGGGCCACGTTTCCGTATCTGGACAATGTTACCATCTGCGGCTATGACCAGCAGGACCACGACGCCAACCTCCACCGTTTTCTCCAAACGGCACAGCAATTAAATCTCACTTATAACAAGGAGAAATGCGTTTTCCGCACAAACAGACTGGCCATCCTCGGCTATGTCGTGGAGAACGGAGTCCTGGGCCCAGACCCGGACTCTTAGAACTCCCCCTCCCTCATTGCCCCAAGGCCCTCAAATGGTGTTTGGGGTTCTTCTCATACTACGCCCAGTGGGACTCTCAATATGCGGGCAAAGCCCGCCCACTCTTTAAGGCCACATGATTTCCCCTGTCAGCCGAGGCACGCCAGGCCTTCGATGGCATCAAGGAGGACATCGCCAAAGCAGCCATGCGGGCGGTGGATGAATCCACTCCATTTCAGGTTGAGAGTGACGCCTCAGAGGTAGCTCTAGCAGCCACTTTAAATCAGGCAGTGAGGCCCATTGCATTTTTCTCCCGTACCCTATCCGCTTCAGAACTCCGACACTCCTCAGTCGAGAAGGAAGCACAAGCCATCGTGGAGGCTGTTCATCACTGGAGGCACTACCTCGCAGGTAGGAGATTCACCCTCATCACAGACCAACGATCGGTTGTCTTTATGTTTGACAACTCGCAAAGGGCCACACCCCTCCACTAACAAGAACATTTATTTCCTCAACATCATCGACGAGTTCTCCCGATTCCCTTTTGTCATTCCATGCCCTGATATGACCTCCCACACAGTCATTAGGGCCCTGCATAGTGTCTTCACCCTGTTCGGTTTCCCCAGCTACGTGCACAGCGACCGGGGTTCGTCCTTTATGAGTGACGAGCTGGGTCAGTACCTGCTCGACAAGGGCATCGCCTTGAGCGGGACTACCAGCTACAACCCCAGGGGGAACGGCAGGTGGAGAAGGAGAACGCGATGGTCTGGAAGACCGTCCTACTGACCCTCCGGTCTAGAAAACTCCAAATCTCCCAATGGCAAGAGGTCCTCCCAGACGCGCTCCACGCAATCAGATCCCTCCTCTGTACAGCTACAAATCAAACCGCTCACGAGCGACTCTTCAATTTTTCTAGGGGCACTACCACGGGAGTCTCACTTCTGGTGTGGCTGAGGACACCAGGCCCGGTCCTCCTGAGGAAGCACGTCAGGGGGCACAAAACTGACCCCCTTGTTGAAGAGGTGCGCCTCCTCCATTCCAACCCCCAGTACTCATTCGTGGAGTTCCCAGACGGTCGCCAGGACACATTATCCCTTCGGGACCTGGCACCTGCTGGATCCAGCCCACCCCCCTACCCCCACTGAGGAACCCCTTACCCAGTTCCCTATGCTGCCGGCCCCTCGCGCCCCCGATTCTGCAAGCTCACCCCACCGGTTCCTCGCGCCAGAACCAGCCCACCCCCAGCGCCCCCAGTCTCCAGTCGAGCCAGAGGTGTATAAAGTTCGGACGAGATCCGCCCCGGAGTCTGCCATCGTACAAGATGCTGCAACCCCGGTGCTCCGCAAATCGAAACAAACAATTCGTCCACCAGACAGACTAACTCTGTGAGCCACCACCCCCGCTGGACTCGATTTTTTTCACAGGGGGTGAATGTGGTGAATGTGATTCACACCGGATTATAATATGTATACATGTGCCTATATTGTAAGTGCAGTTGCACTAACTGACCACCAGGGGGAGTAGCTCTGGGAATGCTCGAGAATTGTACTGGGCTTCTCCCTTGGTTCCGCCCAGAACTCCTCCCCCTGGAGCTGCTGTATAAAGATCAGTGCTACTTGGTCAGCCGGCCAGTTCACCGAAAGTTCAATGGCTAACCAGCTGGCTCTGTTGTGAGTATATTAAAACCGCTATTCTAATCCTACAAGCACGTGTCCGTAGAATTGTTGGTTCCAACACAGCAGTTTATAGTTAAATAAAACAGTGTTGGATCATCTCCGGTGGCAGACATTCGTTTCCAGCTTTCCTGCATCCAGTTGCAGTCAACGTCGACCTAACCTGCCTAACACATCATGATACCAGAGTGCTATTAATCCTGCCGAACCTACCTAGATTGAATCTGCAACGACCAGCAAGCGGCCATCCAGCTAAATGGAAAACATCCAGCCTCTTCCGCAGCTCCGCAGCTCCGCATCTCCGACAACCTCGCCGCCAATTAGAAGATCTTCAAGCAAAAGCTCCTTTCTGTATATCAAGGCCTCCGACCTCGAGGCAGCATCGGATGCAAGGAAGATCATGCTATTTCTCTCGACCGCGAGATATCACGCCATCCATATTTACAACTCGCTTACGTTTGCCGATGGCGAAGACAAGACAAAGTTCAAAACAGTTCTGCTAAAATTCGACAGCCACTGCAACATTGAAGTGAATGAGAGCTTTGAACGGTACATCTTCCAACAGAGGCTTCAGAGTAAGGATGAACCTTTTCAGTCCTTCCTGACCCATCTCCGCATCCTCGCGCAGTCATGTAATCATGGCTCGACGGCTGATTCCATGATCCGGGATCCGATTGTTTTCGGGATCCACTCCGATTCCCTGTGGTAGCATCTCCTCAAAATCAAACTGCTCACCCTATCCGTCGCTATCGACACGTGCATAGTCCATGAGCATGCCAAGAATCGTTACTCCCACATCAGGGCGGCAGAAACTGCAAAACTGGCCTCCCATGAGGCAGAACGGGTGCAGGCCATTGCAAAAATGCAAGGCCTGAGTATCCAGGAGAGTGGCCGTTTCGCACGCTTTTCCCGGGTGGACGACGACCGGGTGGACGACGAGGCTGAAAATCCTAATATGCAGGTGCATACGTCAGCCGACCACACTGTGCATGCACGTTGGTGCATGGAACGCGCTGACGTCAGCGTTATGACGTGCCCGAATTGTGACTCCGCCCATTTAAAGCGTCAATGGCCAGCCAAAGGATGGCGATGCCTACAGTGTGGGAAGCCTGGCCATTACGCGGCCTGCTGCAGGCCCGCTTCACCGATTATCAGCCAGCGATCCCAGACACGGCGCAGAAGTGTCCGCTCGGTACAACAAGACATGCGATTCTGATCCCGACAGCCCAACGGACCCCGATGCTGACTGCCTCGAGTCTTCATAGCGGGTGGGCAACATAACCACACGCGAGCTGGTCCCCACTGCACCTGCAACCCGCCTTTCAATCCTCAGTGTGGATCCCGACGACGAGTGGTGTGCTGTCCTCACAGTCAACCAGGCTCGCATCTGATTTAAACTGGACACCGGCGCGTCTGCGAACCTCATATCGCAGTCAGATCTCGACAGCATCCGTGACCAACCAAGCATTCTTCCACCAGCATACCAACTCCTTGACTACAATGGCAATGCCATAGCTGCCAGTGGATTGTGTCGGCTAGGGGTATCTCACAAGGAAATCAAAGCGATTCGAGATCGTCCGGTCTGACAGGGCGTCCCTGCTCGGTGCTCGTGCCTGCAAGCTCCTGAATCTGGTCCAGTGAGTCCACACCATGTCCTCAACACCGGCGACTACCTAGACCGGTGTGAATCTCCAGGCCGAGATAGACGACATTCTCACACAATACCACAATGTGTTTGATGGAATGGGCACGCTTCCATATCGCTACCAAGTTTTGCTCAAGCCGAATGTCACCCCAGTGATCCATGCACCACGCCGGGTGCCAGCTCCTCTCAAGGATCATCTGAAAAAGCAGCTGCAAGACCTCCAAGGCCAGGGCATCATCTCAAAGGTCACGGAACCAACAGACTGGGTCAGCTCCATGGCCTGCGTGAAAAAAACCTCTGGTGAACTCCGCATTTGCCTTGATCCCAAAGACCTGAATCGCAACATCATGCGAGAGCACTACCCAATCCCGAAGCGTGAAGAGTTAACCAGTGAGATGGCTCATGCCAAATTCTTTACCAAGCTAAACGCCTCCCATGGGTTCTGGCAAATACAGCTGGATGGGTCCAGTTGGAAGCTGTGCATGTTTAACACTCCGTTCGGCCGCTATTGCTACATCCACATGCCCTTCGGTATCATTTCAGCTTCCGAAGTATTTCATCGCATCATGGAGCAAATGATAGAGGGCTTCGAGGGGGTGCGGGTCTATGTGGCCGACGTGATCATCTGGTCCACAACGCCCGAGGATCACAGTGCCCGCCTCAGACAGGCCGTCGAGCGGATTCATGAAAATGGCCTCCAGCTCAACAGGCCCAAATGCTCATTTGGTCGATCCGCTATCAAGTTTCTGGGTGACCACATTTCGCAGCAGGGTGTGCAACCTGACACCGACAAAGTGCTGGTGATCAACGCCATGAAGACCCCGGAGGACAAGAAGGTGGTCCTCCGCTTCCTCAGTATGGTCAATTTTCTCGGGAAATTCATTCCCAATTTGGCAGCCCACACCACGGCCCTCTGGCATCCCGTAAAGAAGTCAACAGTGTTCCAGTGGCTGCCCGCACATGAAAAGGAGTGGCTTGAGCTGAAGGCGAAGCTCACCACAGCCCCAGTACTGGCGTTCTTAGACCCAACCAAGGACACCAAGACATCTACTGACGCAAGCCAAGACGGCATTGGGGCGGTGCTCCTCCAGCGAGATGAGTCCTCGTCCTGGGCTCCAGTGGCATATGCCTCCAGGGCCATGACGCCGACCGAGCAACGGTATGCCCAGATCGAGAAGGAATGCTTGGGTCTCCTGATGGGAATAGTCAGGTTTCATGACTACCTATATGGCCTGCTGAAGTTCACGGTGGAAACAGACCATAGGCCTTTAGTCCACATAATCCAGAAGGATTTAAATGATATGACACCTCGGCGACAGCGGATTCTTCTTCGTCTCCGCCGATATGACTTTGAACTCGTCTCCACACCGGGTAAGGAGCTGATCATCGCGGATGCCCTATCCTGGTCCATCAACACGCCGCGTGAACAGGACAACTTCATCTGCCACATAGAGGCATAGGTGCAGTTGTGTGCTAGCAACCTACCAGCCACTGATGAACGAGTGGTCCAAATACGTGAAGAAACTGCCAAGGATCCTCTACTGCAGCGTGTGATTCAACACCTCGCCAATGGCTGGCAAAAGGAGCAATGTCCCCAGTTCTTTAATGTTAAGGACGAGTTAACGGTCATTGAGGGAATCCTTCTTAAACTGGATAGGATCGTCATTCCTCAAAGCATTTGAGCTATGGTGCTCGGACAGATCCATGAGGGTCACCTTGGGGTCGGAAAATGTCGACGCAGAGCTCGGGAGGCGGTTTATTGGCCGGGCATCAACCAGGTCCTCAACTGACACGGTCCTCAACTGCCCAACCTGCCAGAAGTTTCAACCGGCTCAGCCCAAAGAAACGCTGCAACAGCACGAGATTGTGACCTCTAAAGTGGGGGTAGACCTCTTTCATGCCAATGGGCATGATTACGTGCTCTTGGTCGACTACTTCTCCAGGTACCCGGTAGTGGTGCAATTGTCGGACCTCACGTCTTGGTCTGTCATCAAAGCCTGCAAGGAGATGTTTGCCAGACACGGGATACTACTCACAGTAATGAGTGACAACGGTCCTTGTTTCTACAGCCAGGAGTGGTCCGACTTTGCACGATCCTGCTACTTCAGACACATCACCTCCAGTACCCATTACCTGCAATCAAACGGGAAGGCCGAGAAATGAGTCCATATCGTCAAGCGGTTGTTGTACAAGGCTGCAGACTCAGCCTCCGATTTCAACTTGGTACTGCTGGCCTACAGGGCAGCCCCTCTGTCGACTGGTTTGTCTCCAGCTCAGATGCTCATGAACTGCAACCTGAGGATGACTGTTCCAGCCATCCATATTACAGACCTTGACCACCTCACGGTGCTGCAAAAATGCATCGGTCCAGGGACCAGCAGAAGATCACGTATGATGCTCATGCCACGGATCTGCCTGCGCTGGCTCCAGCAGATGTTGTTCGCATCCAGTTGCCTGAGGGAGGTTGGTCGGCCCCAGCTGTTGTTGTCAGGAAGGCCGCCCCAAGGTCTTTCATTGTTCAAATGGCTGACGGCTCCATTCTCCGGCCCAAGAGGAGGATGCTGCGGAGAGATCCCCGCCCACCGTCTAACCGTATTGCTCCGCCGGTTATCATGCCTCCTCCGGACATCTTCTGTCACGAGGACACCGATCTGCCAGCGATCCCGTCTGTCCATGGCACCGCCGCAATGCCAGCAATCCCGTCTGTCCAAGTGTCGGCGTCTCCTGCTCCACCTCTGTGGCGATCAACAAGAATTTGTCGCCCGCCTCAAAGACTGAATCTATAGACTTTACTTTTGTGAATTTTGTTCAGTTTGCTCTGTATCTGCACGATAGACACCTTCCCATGGACATATGTTCGTTAACTCACCACTTCTACATAGTCAGGCATGTATATACCTTCACGTTCCAAAACTAATTTAAAAAAAGGGGGGAGAATGTCCTAATATCCACTCATGTATATAATGAGATGCAGACAGGAAGCGATTGACACACAGGATGACCAATGAACACACTACACAGAACAACCAATCACCGGACAGGACACCACCACAATAAAGCCCATAGGGCATTAAGACTCCCTCTCTCTCAAGGCCCAGATACTGAGACAGTCAGAGTGCACAAGTTAGTGGGCACTACTGCCATGTGGTAGCCAGTAAGTCTGGTCGAGCCAGTAAGAGGTTATCAGTAGGATTAGTAGAGTGCCAACCCACATCTTAACATGTACAGCAGTTCATAGTTAAATAAAACATTGCAGGATCATCTCCGGTGTTAGAGATTTGTTTCTATCTTCCCTACATCCAGTTGCAGTCAACGTCAAACCAACCTGCCTAACACATCAGTCGGGGCATAGAATATGGGAGCAGGGAGGTCTTGGTAAAGCTTTATAAACATTGGTGAGGCCACAGATGGAATATTTTGTGCAGTTCTGGTCGCCACACCATCGGAAAGACATGATTGAACTGGAGGGTATGCAGAGAGCTTTCACCACGATGTTTCCTGGGATGGGAAGTTTTGGTTATGAGGAGAGACAGGATAGCTGGTCTTTCTCAGGTGAGGAAGGAGCAGTACTCCGAAAGCTAGTGATTTGAAACAAACCTGTTGGACTTTAACCTGGTGTTGTAAGACTTCTTACTGTGCTGAAAAGGTGGAGGATGAATATACTTACGAAATATGCTTATTTTCACAATAAACCCATTTCCAATTCTTTTACTAAAACAGTATTGTAGGATAGTACTCATAAGCATATTAAAGAATATTTAATGTAAGGAGACAGTTATATTCCAAAACACTGTCCAATTCCATTGGTTCAGAGGTGGTATGATTGTGAAAATAAGTTTGATCAGAAACTTAAACTGTCGCTTTCACCGCAGAAACTATTAAAATTTATACCTGGATTACCAATAGTGCACAAAGAAAATTTATTCCCCAACATATTTGGAGATTGCTTGAAAGAGATCTACCATGCGGATCTAGTGGCACTTGAGAACACTAAAACTCAGTAGAAATTTGAGTTAAAACCTCTTGGGTACAAATAAGAATAATTTATTGCCTCTATTTGATTACAATTGAGAGTCACTTAAATCTTGTTCTCTAATAAGTCCGGCTAGCAAAAGGACTTAAAGAGAAGCAACTTGTACACAATTTAACTTTTAAAATAATATAGAAATGGTTTCTTGCTTACGGCACAACAGCTTGCATTTACTTCAAGAGTTAGAGTGAAAAAGTGAAAAATAGAGATAGCGAATAGTTTAGATCAAAGTATAGAATGATCCGGATAGAAATGGCCATACGGAACCTCATGGTTATACTAAATCATATCAGTCTTTTGCCATCTATCTACACCCCTATGTAATCTTAATTGGTTTGGGTTAGAATCAAATGAGTTTGATTTGACGGTTAGCTGTCAATCTTCAATGTGCAACATTAGTTTTGATTGTTTCATGTCTGAATACTTGTGCATGTTATGGAATGTGATTCTGTGCTGTTATTGTGACCAGCTTAAACTGGTCTTCTGCTGACTTAGCTGTTATCTGCATTGTGAACAATGGTGCCTTCAGATTATTATGGCGTTGCTATGGTGTTGCTTTGTCCTTGATCTGACAGCGCAAGTATAGTGTCAAAGTGTCTTGCAAATGTGCTGTTTTAATCTATAATGGAATTATGCAGTGCCATGCTGTTCTGTTGAAGCTGTATGTTTTTAAATGACCTGAGGTTATGAGTGAATTTAAAATGGGTATTTAGAAAAACTGGGGCTCAATATTTACGCTAAGTAGCTATCTTTTATCTATCAGGTGTATTAGAAAACAGTTGGCTTCTACATTGCCCTAACACAATGAAGAGGTAGAATGAAATGAAATGACAAACGCTTATTGTCACGAGTAGGCTTCAATGAAGTTACTGTGAAAAGCCCCTAGTCGCCACATTCTGGCGCCTGTCCGGGGAGGCTGGTACGGGAAGGCTGCAGTATAAGGCATAATAGTTGATGAGAATCTGCTTCACAGCTCTCTTTAAGTTCTTTTTGTGTGCCTTGTTCCCCAGAAGTGCAAATGCACTTAAACAGTGTTTCACAAATATCATTGCCGAGGATTCTACACACGACGAGCGGACCAGAAGCAGCCGTGGTTCCCAGTTCTGCCTGAGACCAATGAAAGAATATGATATCATACTGTCAGGCCAATGAAGTGCCAGGCAGACTGAAACACATCCGAATCGGGTTGGCGAGAGGGAGCGTATTGGGCATTAGTCCAATGGTAGCCTGACGGGAAGTTTAAAGGTGGCTGCCAGCAACTGCTGAAGGCATCAGAGGAGGTAGCAGGAGGCATGCGTCATGGCAGCAACAGTACCCAGTAGACACTCCTGGCGGGAGGGCGCTACAGGTGGGCAGTTAAGTCCCCTCATTCTCAGATGATTCTACCCACTCTGGTGGAGGCAGTGAGTGCCAGCAGGGACATCCTGATGCTGCGGGATGGCAGTAGGAGGCCACTCTTCCTCACCAAGAAAGCCCAGGCAGAGGTGGTCGCATGTGGTCGGTGGGCACAACCTGGTTCGACGGACGTGGTCACAGTACTCAAAATGGTTCAATGTATCCTCTGCATTCAGCAAGGATGTGTTATGAGTTGGTATTGTCCAGTGTGGAGAATTGAGGAAATCATAGAATCAAAGAATTCCTACTGTGCAGAAGGAGGCCATTCAGCTCATGAGTCTGCACCGACCCCTGGAAAGAGCACCCTACCTAAGCCCACACCTCCACCCTATCCACATAACCCAGTAACCCGATCTAGCCTTTTGGACACTCAGGGCAATTTAGCATGGCCAATCCACCTAACCTGAACATCTTTAATCTGTGGGAGGAAACCGGAGCACCCGGGGGGGAAACCTGCACAGACATGGAGAGAAAGTGCAAATTCCACACAGACAGCTACCCGAGGCTGGAATTGAACCTATGTTCCTGGTGGTGTGAAGCAGCAGTGCTTACCACTGTGCTGCCCATCCTTTGTTGCACTCATGGGTGTATGAATAAGAGAGTCCCAGAATGGGTGTATGAATCAGAGAGTCCGAGAACACATCTCTGCCCGTATGTGCTAAGGCGGGAAAGAAGATCAGAAAACTTTGGTCCATCAAAGTGTCAAGTGGTCAAAGGGGTTAAAGTTTGGTGGGGAACAACAGTGTATGATGCGAGTGGTGGAGGGTTGAGTACCGAATGGAACTTTGCACTTACAAGAAAAACACAACAAGAGCAATGTTGAGAGATCTGTCACTGGTGGTGGGCTGAAAAACCTCGCAATCCTCACCAGCCTTGTGCTGGGAGCCTTGGAATTCGCACATGAGCAAGGAGGAAGTTCCTCAGGTTGCAGAGAGGCTGGAGTCTCTGAGGGAGGTAACAGCCTAGTGTGCAGAAGCGGGACAGGTAGAGAGTGAAAAAATGTCGGGTCGTCTCATCCCTCATGAGGACATCCGAGAAAGTGTCCAGTGATTCACCAATCAGTAAGCCAGTGTGACACCACTGATATCACTTGCACTCAGCCAGATATCATGGACATTAATTTTGTGATATGATGAATTGTGCTGACCGATTGTTTTCCTCCTGCAGGTGAGCCATCCTCCAGAGCCAGCCAAGAAACCGATGACCCTCCCTTAACACAGGAGCAGCTGAGATTGGCAGATTTGCCCGCGGCACACCCTCTCTCTGCACCAAGCATCAGTACTGACACTAGCACGTCGGCAGGCAATAGAGCATTGGATCATATAGTAGTGCACAGTGATGAGAGCACATCATGCTCGAATGAACAGATGGTGGAGGCAGGAAGTGTCCAGGGTTTCAGTAGTTGGAGGACTGCTGGAGTGTAGGACAATGCTGAGTCCGAGGAAAATGATGTTGAGCCTCTGGAGTCGTCAATAAGGCAACAAATATGGTGCCTGTTGTGGAACACGAGCGCTGTATTGATCTGAGCTGTGTGCACAGCCTCATCCATTGTGAGAGTGGTAACTCTCATGGAGAGGCAGCTCCAGGAACAGAACCAGGGATTCCTGGGATTGCATTTGGACCTGCAAGCCTTCTATCTGGCAATGGCCACAAAAGGTCACTGGGTATTCAGGCAGGTTGAAAGCTGCACACACCTGTAGACCCTGGGCTCTATGGCCACAATTAGTTGAACATTCATGGAGTGATGCCACCTCCTATTGGCAAAGGCACCCAGTTGGCACCTTGATGGCCACATGGGTGCAATCGATGGCACCCTGGGTACGGGGGAACCCTACTCAGTTTGGCTGACTTAGTCTATCCTGAACTGGATGAATCTGCTTAACTGCCCGAACATAGCGGCAGTCACTAGCTTAACACATCTATGCACAGCTCACCCAGAGTGTCCTTGAAGGTCAACCAACGCAGGAAAGAACCGGAGGCATAAAAGTTAAGGATTAGAGTGATATTGAAAGCCACGGAGATTGGGTGTCAACCCACACAATTATAGGCATCTCCAGCCCAATCACATGGCAAATGGATTTAACAGCTTTCCTTAAAAGCTGGAACCTCCTGCGACACTGTCCTGTCTAGGTACTTGGATCGCTGGCTTTGTACCCAGGCAGCTGGATATGGGCCGTTTTCCTTGCCCTTCCTTCCTGCCCCTGAGCACCCAGTGCCTGTGTCTCTGCTCTGAAGTGATGCCTGGTTTCCTCTTTCTTTGGTCCCTGTCTCCCTCCTCAGAGGAGGTGTTCCTTGCTGAATAGACAAGACCCAACTGCACAAATGGAAATGGGGCTGCTCCATGCACTGAAGATGCCAAAGGGTTGGAAATCTCAAAGAGATGTCATAAGACTGAAATGTCCTGAAAAATCCAATGTTTTGAACAAACTTCAAAAGAAAGCTGTAAAAACATTGAGAATACTTCTAAGCCCACACCAAAATCTCAATAACTCCTTCCAATTCTACCTGCCTTCACCAATGCCTCCTTTTATCCCACCCTTGGATGACAAAGCGGTCTGGGGTCTGCCTGTGTTTTTAGGTTAATGCACGAGCAATGTAAAATTCAAGTCGATTGGAGTTTCAATCCTTTAATTTAGTTTCACCCTTGCGCCCACCACCTGAAATATTGCACAAGTGCGCGATGACATCGGGGTTTGCGCCTGATGTCTCCTCATACGGATTCATACGCTCCCAGCTTGGATGTGCGCCTGTATGAGCAGGGTAAAATTCTGCCCATTGAAATGCTCACCTCGAGTTGATTTGTATTGCATTTGTCCATCCTTCGCAAAACGCTTGGAAAGAACTGAACGTGTCAAAGCAATTAGTCCAGCCAACTGTGTCACATGGACATACCTGCAGAAGTGTATGTCTGCTCATGGTGGTGCAAAGTTCCTAATAAAGCTAATTCTCGACTTTTCCTTCCTTTCCAAATCATAGGGATTTGCTAACAATGAAGGGAATTGAGCCACATCTACATCTACAACTTGACTACTATGTGATCCTTTCTGCTCTTGCAAGGGGGTGATGCTGAACATTGTAATCATCTGCAAACATCCCTACTTCAGACCTTATGATGGAAGGCACGTCATTAATGAAGCAGCTGCAGATGGTTTGGCCTAGGACACTACCCTGCAGTGATGTTCTGGAGCTGAGATGATTGACCTCCAACCACTACAACCACCTTCCTTTATGCCAGCTATGACTCCAAATAATGGAGAGTTTTCCCCCTGCTTCCCATTGACTCCAGTTTAGCTAGATACAATACTCGGTCAAATGCTGCCTTGATATCAAGGACAGTCACTCTCACCTCACCTCTGGCATTTAGCTCTTTTGTCCATGTTTGAACCAAGACTGTAATGAGGTTAGGAGCTGAATGACTATGGCGGAATCCAAACTGAGCATCCGTGAGCAGGTTATTGCCGCGTAGGTGACTCTTGATAGCACTGCTGATGACTCCTTCCATCCCTTTGCTGATGATGGAGAGTAGACTGATAGGGCGGTAATTGGCTGGGTTGGTTTTACCTTCTTTCTCGTGTACAGGGGAAACCTGGGCAATTTTCCACATTTCAGGGCAGATGCCAGTGTTGTAGCCGTACTGGAACAGCTTGACTAGGCAAGTTCTGGAGCACATGTCTTCAGTAGTATTGCCGGAATATTAACAGAACCCATAGCCTTTGCAGTATCGAGTGCCTTCAGCCATTTCTTGATATCACATGGAGTGAATTGTATTGGATGAAGACTGACATCTGTGATGCTGATGAACTCTGGAGGAGACCGAGATGGATTATCCACTCGGCACTTCTGGCTGAAGAGTGTTGCGAATGCGTCCACCTTGTCATTTGTACATATGTGCTGGGCTCCTCCATCATTGAGGATGGGAATATTTGTGGAGCCTCCTCCTCCTCCAGTGAGTTGTTTCATAGTCCACCACCATTCATGACTAGATGTGGCAGGACTGCCGAGCTTAAATCATTAAGCATTGGTTGAGGAATCACTTAGCTCTGTCTATACTTGCTGCTTAAGCTATTTGGCACACAAGTAGTCCTATGTTATATCTTCACCAGGTTGACACCTCATTTTTCGGTTTGCCTGATGCTGCTCCTGGCATGTTCTCCTGTACTCTTCATTGAACCAGGGCTAATCCCCTGGCTTGGTGGAAATGGTAGAGTGAGGGATATGCTGGCCATGAGGTTGCAGATTGTGGTCGAATACAATACTCCTCAAGTTTAGAGTTAATACCCTTCATTTCAGCCCCTTCAGCTTCCTTCCTGAGCTTAATTTGCATCCAGCTTTTCTCAAGCAAAAAAATACTGTGTCAAATTTTCTTTTATGATGACATAAATATTGGAATATATGAGAGAATTGGAACTACTGGAGCAGTAGAAGATATAAAAGTGATACATCCAGTTGATAAACCATTTGGTCATGTTTCGGAATCTTTCTGTAGGGTGGGAAGAGTGTTACCAACATATTGAGAGGACCAGCTGTGAGTGAAGCTGCTCCTGATTGCAATGAGTAATGTTCTTGCTTTTGTTAATGAGTTCACAGATGGGATGGCACAGTGGCACTATGGTTAGCCCTGCTGCCTCACAGCACCGAGGACCCGGTTTCGATCCAGCACCTGGTCACTGTCTGTGTGGAGTTTGCACGTTCTCCCCCTGTCTGCGTGGGTCTCACCCCAAAGATGTGAAGGGTAGGTGGATAGGCCATGATAAGTTGCCCCTTAATTAGAAAAGGTTTTAAAAAAGAATAATTTAAAAAAATATATTTGATAGATTTGATAGTGCTGATGTCACGTTTGTCAGCGATTTTTAAAACTTTTTTTATTGGTAACGGGAGAAATTCAATGTTGATTTCAACTCCAATTACTCCAACTTGGTTCATATATTTTTGCTTACTGATATAATTAGATGCCACTCACAGAAACATACTGGATTAAGTTTGAAGCCTGAGGTATTTAAATTCATGTAGAACAAGGGTCTTGCGTATGAAGGATCAATGTGGGTCTGGATAGAATACCCCTACTTTGATGAAACAGAACACATGGCCCCAGCCTAGAGGGCAGGACTGCACTGGACAAAAACGTGTGTAGATTCAAAAATGGAGATAGCTCCAAATTTAGGCCTTAGACTGTATATATGAGTAGTTAAGGAACACTTAGTGTTAAACTATACAAGACTCAGAAACTCTTTATGAGACCTACTGAACCTCACACATCTTACAATACTTCATAGGTCTCATTTCCACTCTCAGGACAGCTGCACTCTCAAAAGGGCAGAAAGCAGCAGCATCTTAGCACCAACATTAAAAGAAGCCTCGCCATTCAGCAAATAGAGGGAGAGAGTTTCATGAGGGTCATGTGAGTGAGGGAGGCCGATTCTGAGTTGAGGAGGCAATGACTTGTCTTGTGAAATAGCATTCCTGGCCTACACTTAGCTTGGAGACTGTATTATGTCTGTAATCCTCCGTCAGGTGGCAGATTACAGATGAACCCCAGGCACCCCCTCCCTCAGTCACTGGGAAAAATACAAAGGAGGCTTCTGGTGTTGACAATCTGATTTGCATATATATTGATGAGGTCCCTGCCTGCATTAATCAGGCACCTCCAGTATATGCATAACCCTGCAAGGTAAAGTGGGAAATGGTGTGCAAGTGTTACATTTCCGATGGGTAATAAGTGGTTCTTCTTTCACTCTCCTCCGACCTAGCTTCTGCCCAGAAGTTGTAACTAAAATCAACCCTTTATGTCAGTAAATCGGAGAAGAGGAGGAATTGGCACATGTGCCTTGTTGATAGGGAATGAATAGGTAAATCCATTTCAACTGGAAGCGACGTCAAAAACAAGCTTTGATCTCAGAAGTAGGATCCCAATCCAAAGAGTTGACATTGGGTCTGCAACAAAGAACAGTACAGCATAGGAACAGGCCCTTCGGCCCTCTGACCCTGCGCCGATCAATGTGCAAATGTTGGTGCTAAGGAAAGGATTTACACACTGTACTCCTGATTCTTTATTGATATTAATCCAATAATTCATTTGCAAAAATAGTAAATAAGGGCACACGCCCACATTAGCAAAGACCATTTTCAATTGTTAAATTATTGGCTTTTCATTTCTCACCCAGTGCTCAGAGACCAATGGTGGCATTCTACATCGGTCGACGGCAGAATTGCGAAACGTGATTGGGCGGAGAAAAGGTTCCGACTTCGAAATCACGGCGGGCGCCGATTTCATGCCCAATCACAATTCTCCATCGCTTCGACAGTGGCTTCAATGTGTTTGGGAACGCTGGTACAGTAAACACCGTTGGTGTATCATCATCGCATCGTGTGCCACATGCCGATGGAACGGCATTGGAGCATCACCTGAAGACCTTTCCCCAATGCTGCGCCCCCGATGGGTCGAGTTCCTGATGGCGCAGTTCACTTGTGGTCTCAGCGGTCGGGAACCCGGCGTGGCAGCTGCGGACTGTGTCCAGCGCCTCAACAGTTGGGCGAGAGCCATGCTGCTGGCGAGGGGTCATCCGCGAGGGCTGGGGGGGACTGGTGGGGGATGGCCAGCGTGTGGCCAGTGGGGCACCATATGGCAGTTCGGATCCGTGCATGGCCAGCACCATGTTTTACAGCATGGCCGCTGCAGGTCGTCACTGTCTGCATGCCCGGCCACAGACCTGGCCATTCTCCAGCCGTTTATATCGTGGAAGCTGGGGATTTTACTTGGCTGGGCTGCTAGCCCCTCACTGGTCGCAGGAACAGTGAGGGCTCGCCGCCAATTATTTTATCGTAAAACGCCACAGTTCCTCTGCTGGCATCAACACTTAGCTTCAAAAACGATGAATCCAGTCCTTTTTCTTTTAAACCACACACTTTTTCCTCCCTTCTCCCATTCGCCCTTCTTGCATTTGACACCATTTGATTCTGGTTGCTTTGTTCAGAGCAAAGCCCCAAATCATTTTGATTTAAAAGGGAGATTGATTTTATGCAGATCCCTTTTTTTTTAAAAGAGTAAATCTGCTTGTGTGCTTAAATAGTTTTGAAACATTTCTCGCTAACATTAATCACCATCAATATTACATATTGCTCCCAAATGAGGAGGTACGCAAGCAAGTCATCTAATTATAGGCTTCAGCTAGTGTCTCTCCAAACTAGCCACTGGTCAGTGCACACGAACAGCTTCAAGATGTTGCTCATCTGCTTCACTAATTCTTTGAAATTGATTTGATTTTAAAAAGTGTGATGACACTTGTCCGTTAACATGTGTGACAAGTTCAAGGCGGCCCAGGACCTAGCACTCAATTAAAACAGATCAGAGCTTGATAGATTAAACAAGTCAGGTTTACTTTCCAGAGAACCTGTCTCTATGAGTCAAACAGCAATGGTGTATTTACCTGTTCGCATCCCTCTTCTCACTCACAGTTCTCACCTCTCCAAAATCCTCTTACCCGATTTATTTCCTTGCCTTTTACCTTATCAATCTGGGCATCATTCTTGATTAAAGGCAGCTAAGGTTAACACTTCTTTAAAGTTATACCGGCTTGCCTGGATCATTCTGACCTTTCATATTGCTTCTTAATGTTGTCCCCTTATCATGGTTGCAAAGCTCTCCAAAGCCTGTGGTTCATTCATCAACACTTTTCACAAACTGTTACACCATGAAAGAGAAGTTCTCTGAGGGCGACACAGTGGTTAGCACTGCTGCCTCACAGCAGCAGTGACCCGGGTTAAATTCAGCCTTGGGTGACTGTGTGCGCGGAGTCCCCGTATCAGTGCGGTTTTCCCTGGGTGCTCCGGTTTCTTCCCACAGTCCAAAGAAGTGGATTGACCATAATCAATTGCCCCTTCGTGTCCAAAGATGTGCACATTACGTGGGGTTGTGGGGTGTTCTTTCAGAGGGTCAGTGCAGACCCGATGGGCTGAATGGCCTCCTTCTGCACTGTAGGAATTCTCTGATTCTATAATGGTACCCCACTAATTCTTAACCATGCCAACCTTTGAAAATTAGAAATGAGGTCAATTGAACCATGCATCCAATGAAAAAAAGCAGATAAATGTCTAACTATGAGTTCAGGAGAGTCTGGGCTGGATTCTCCGCCTCCTCAGCTTCGTGTTTCTCGGCGGCAGGCCATTCACTGGCAGCGGGAATCTATACTCCATCCGTGTGTCAATGGAATTTCCCTTTGAAGCCACCCAATGCTGATTGGAAACCCATGTGATGGGGTGATGGGGTGTGCTGCTGGCGGGAAAAGTGAATCGCAACGGCCGCAGAATTTCGGCCTCTTGTCACATAGAAAAAATATTTTGCAATGTCAACAATGGTCAGAAAAGGATGATGCGCTTTTGCAATTGTGCGATATTTGAGCCGTAAACAATATGTATGTGTCCCGCGTGACTGTGTTAAGCATGTACACTGTACTGCATATAACTCTACTCAATACTTGTAACTGGATTGCTCTATGGAGAGCCACTATGAACCTGATTGGCCGAATGGTTTCCTTCAGTGCTGTACCGACACGATTACTCTATCACTTGCCTTTCTGCATGGTGCTTGTTTAACAAATGATATCTGACCATATTTATAACAAACATACTGTGCAATATGACATTTTAACAAGTGTTCTGTGCTGTTGATTAATTTAACAGGTACAGTGTGTTGCGTGCCCATGTTTGATAAGTACAGCATTCTGTGACTATTTAACATCTGTGCCTGTTTTAATCAACATTAATTACCATACTGTGTGATTCCACTTTACAATTGTACTGTGCCATGTGATGGTCTTATTTTGATAACTTTGCTGTGTGCATATTTTCTTTGTCAATGCTGTGTGACTCTTATTTAATATCTGCGCTATTATGTAACTGCATTTGACTTTTTAATCGTGTTTATGCTTGGTGACAGTTTTACATATGTGCACTATGTGACTTTTTCACAAGTGCACTGCAGTACATTACAATCATTACTCTGGTGACTCGCATCAATTTAATTGTGATCAGGAGAGATTCCTCAATGTGTCCAATGATGCACGTGTGCATCCTCTATTCTCAGCCATTTCTTCATGTGAGCTCGAGAATTCTCAGAACTTCCAGAATGAAACTGGATGACAAATGAGCGCCATAATTTCAGGGCAACACTGCTGTATGTTGACTTCAGGGAAGGTGGCTATTTATGTCTGAACTGTTATAATCAACAGCAATTTTTATGACAAATAAATGTAAAACTAGCCAATGGTAAATGTTACTAGAAAATCTGCTTAAGCTTTATGGTCCTTTGTTCAACATGATTGAACTGCCCATGGTGAACAGGCCAATAGAAGGTCTTTCACTTCCCTCATTATTTCTGTTAATGGTTTGTGTTAAAAGCAATGAGCAGTTACATCAGTAACCATGGTTCTCCCACTTATTTCTGTCCAGTCCAAGAACACGTTTTAATGTATAATTTATGCCTGGCAGAATGTGGAAACGCTGCTCGATACTGCAGCTGTAATCTTGTCTGTATTTCCCTCTGAAATGCACTGTGCATAAAATTTCCTGAAGCAACCAGTAAATATTTATCAATAAGCCTGAAAGGAAAATGAACCGTACTGTGAATAGAGTACTCTTCATTCAGGATGTGAAGAAATGTCTCCCTCAATATACACCAAAACGTGACCTTGAAGAAATAACACACTCATCACTGCAAGCCTTAAAGAGTAACAGATACAAAAGTAATTACTATAGGACCATAACCTGATCTTCGGGTTCCACGTTGGATGTGTCGACTAACATCTGTATTCTGCCACTATTTATGAATATAGTTAACAACGTAATAATGAGCAGGTCATCCATTTTTATGATGTTGATTGAGGGGTAGGTGTTGGTCAGGACACTGGGGAAATTGGGTTTCACATTTAACTTTTGTTGGGTAGAAAAGGCAGACGGGACCTCAGTTTAACATATCATCCAATAAACGACTCCTCTGGAAAAGCAGTACGACCCCAGTACTGCACTGGAATGTCAACTTTGATTCACTGTGGTCAAGCCCTGAATGGGACTTAAGCCGAGAACCTTCTGATTCAGACATAAGTGTCCAACAATGGAGCCATAGCTGACATTTTGTCATAGTTCAGTTGATTCAGATAAAAGACTCCATTCTTCCCTCTTGAAGTTACGACGTTTGGGACTGTTCAACTGATTTACAGATTGAAATAACTCCCAGTTATCCACGATCCATTTTCCATTAAAAACAGAAAATGCTGGAAAAATACATCAAGTCTGGCAGTATCTGTGGAAAGAGAATCTGATGGAGAAATTCTCCCATCTTAGGGACTGGATTCCATGATGGGAGTTGAACGTGCGCCGGGTCGGAGAATCCCCAAAGGGAGGGGAGAATCGCACTCTGACGCCGGCCTCCCGATTCTCCCCCGCCGATTCTCAGGTGCCCGGGGGATTCCCGCCACTCTGGTCGAGGGACTTTGAAACCGTCCCCTCACCCCAGCGATTTTCCGTGCCCCGATGGGCCGAGTGGCCGACGAGTTCGGCGGGACACGGAAGGTGAGTTTGCGGGGGCCGTCCTGGAGGGGGAAGTGGGGGGATCCAACCCCAGGGGGATGTTGGGCCTTGGTAGACTGCCGGTGATCGGGGCCTATGGGGGCCTATGTTCCTCCGCGCTGGGCCGCTGTAGGGCTCTGCCTTATGGCCGGCGTGGAGAAGAGAACCCCCGTGCATGCGTGGAGTCACGCTGTCCGTTCCGCACATGCACGGAATCACGCCGGCCGTTTCACACATGCGCGAACACGCGCGGGCCGTTCCTTGGCGGATGGAGCTGCGGGGAGCATTCCCCATTATCGGGGACCGTTGATGCCAGAGTGGTTGGCACCGCTTTTCATGCCGGCGTGGGGACAAAGCTCCGTTATTGGAGAATCCTGCCCGTGTTGTTTCCCGCTGTGGAGGCTGGGAGGGAAATAAGCCAAATCTTCTGACCCCGACCTCATTAATTATGCAACTGGGTTTTTTCAGAGTAAGATGCTGAATTGAAATGGGAAGTGATGGAAAGGTCAGGGTCATGCTTATGGACTGTGTGAAGGCGTTCCATAAAGCTGTCACCCAGTCTTTGTTTAGTCTCCTCAATGTACTGCCCATTCCCTTAGTACCAAAATACTGTTTGTTGCAAGTTTTGGACTTGTCTCAGATATTATCCAGGCTACAGCAATGCTGATCACTCTCATAAGCCAATATCTTATATATGGGAGCAGACCAGTAATATTCTATATCTTATCATACACCAGCATAACCCAGGGAATGTAACAATAGAATATGAGATGATCTTATTGAGGGATATCCATAGATTCCCAACAAGCAGAAGGTCATTTGGCCTGTCGTGTTTGCACCAACCCTCCGAAAGAGTACTCTATATAGGCCCACTACCCTCCATTCCTTAACCCCGCTCATTGATCATGGCCAATAAACCTAACCTGCACACCTTTGGACTGTGGGAGGAAACCGGAGCACCCAGAGGAAACCCACGAAAACAGGGGGAGAAAGTACAAACTCCACAAAGACCATGACCCAAGACCAGAATCAAACTCGGTTCCTGGCATTGTGAGGCAGCAGTGGTAGCCTCTGTGCTAACATGCCCCCTGAGATCCTGAGGGGATATCATAGGGGAAGTACCACTTTTGCGGGAGACTAGAACAAGATGACACAGTTTAAGGGCTTGATTCTGGAGGCTATGTCTGGAGGAAGTGTCTAGTTTTACAATGAAAAAGTTGGCGCTGCTCCCGCACCAATGCTCCGCCCGGTGGGGGTGAGCAGCTGCACCACGTGAAACTCCCGATGTTCTTGATATAAACGGCCAGGGAATTGCCGGGTCCGTGGCTGCACATGTGCACGGCAATGACCTGCAGCGGTCATGCAAAACGACATGGCTCCGGCCGCGCACAAACCCGGCCAGCCAAATAGTGTCCTCTTGGACCCCTCTCACCACCCCGGGCCATCCCCACCAGTACCCCCCCCCAACACAGCCCTCGCTGAAGCCCCCCCTCCCCACCAGCAGCACAGCTCCCACCTGGTTGTGGCATCGCTGGAGACAGTCCACAGCTGCCACGCCGAGTTTACGAAAACGCAAACCACATGCGACCTGCGCGGCCGGGAACTCGGCCCATCGGGGGTGGAGCATCAGGGGAGGGCCTCGCTGACGCCGTCACAACGGCATGCGGCGCGCTCCCAGATGATGGCGATTTGGAGGGGGCGGAGCATCTGAAAAGTGGCACCGGACCCGATTCGGTCGCAAACGGGAATTCTTTGCCCAGTCGCCGATTGTGATTTCAGCGTCGGGAAACGGAGAGTCCTGCCCATGATGTCTATTTAAGAAGAGATGAGATGACTGTCGATCAAAGGATAATTGGTATGCGAAAAGCAGTGGAGGCTTGGACTTTGAATGTATTCAAGGCAAAGTTAGACAAGCGACTCGAGGGCTTTGGGGGACAGACCTCAAGGTGGAGTTGAGATGCAACCAGAGCAGCTATGATCTTATTAAATGGCACAGCAGACTCAAAGGGCTGACTAACCTAGTCCTGCTCGTAAGTCTTTTGTTCTCTTGAGATCTGAACTTGTATCGCCAATTTTGCACATGCGTACCTCCAATTCTTTTGATGGTGGGCTAGCCACGTAAATGAGGTGAGGCCAGATGCGAGTTGTTTTATTATGCTGCCAACAAATTAATACAAAGTACAACAGTGAAAATAAAATTCCATCTTTATGCACATAACTGTGGACATCATCTCAAAAGCAGGAAGCACTCTAACTTATTCCTATTTGGCCTACTTGACTTTTTCAGGCCAGCGTTACTCGGACAATCTTGCACCTGAAACCTTGATGGCTGACTGACACCCCTCCCCCACATCCGCAACCCCCCCACTCCCCCCACCCCCCCCCCCCCACCCATGCCTTCGCCCCCCCCCACACCCCTTTACACTTGGGGAAGGACTTCCCTATTCCCATTGTGTAACTTGCCAATCACCCTCTCAAAAAACAAAATACCCCTTCCTCCTTTACAAAAACTAAATAAAACCTCTCCTAACTTTCTCAAAATGAACAGGCTTAATGTTCCTGGGATGAAACAATCTGCTCCTATTCTCAGTGGGAAATGGACTATAAGCTGCGACAAACTGGCTCAACAAGCTTGATGAGCCATCAATTGCACGAGAGACGAGTTGCTTTATAAAAGTTAGGCTTTAATAAACTAGAACTTAGCCCTGCGGTTGTCGACAATAAAATGGACGACCGCCGGGCGTTTGACTATTTATACCTCGGCAAGGAGGCGTGGTTAACTCAGCCTCTCGACCGATTGGTCGAGAGGCACATGACCGACCAGGGTCAATGGTAAGCCGGTGTTCTGCCCCAATGGCAGACAGCTATGCAAATCATATCACCACATTCACCCCTTGCGGAGAAAGAAGCCGGGGGGGGGGGGGGGGAGAGAGCTGTTGAAATTTAGATCGATTCGATCAGTCTTTTCGTGGCCCGTGACGTTCGAGCAGACCGCCGCAGTGGAGGAGGTAACGTCAGGTCGGCCGATGGTTGTTGTTCCGCTGACGTCCTGGAGTCCGGGAGCGATGGTCCTTGAATAGTCTCCGTCACCTGAGCTGGCTGTGGAGACGCCATGGATGGGGAAGGGGGAACCTGAGTGGGGCGCTGGGGGGAAGAAAACGGGGGGGGTCTGTGGTGGAGGGGGGGAAGGCCGCACGCCGGCGGGTGCCAGGTCCCGGAGGTAGACCGTGTCCTGCCGACCGTCGGGGTACTCCACATACGCATACTGCGGGTTAGCGTGGAGTAACTGGACTTGTTCCACCAACGGGCCAGACTTGTGCACCCGCACATGCTTCCGGAGCAAGATGGGTCCGGGGGTGACCAGCCACGTCGGGAGAGGGGATCCGGAGGATGACTTCCTGCGGAAAACAAGAAGACGTTCATGAGGTGTCTGATTAGTTGCGGTACAGAGGAGTGAGCGGATAGAATGTAGGGCATCAGGGATAACCTCTTGCCATCGGGAAATAGGGAGATCTCTGGACTGGAGGGCCAGTAGTATGGTCTTCCAGATGATACCATTCTCCCGCTCGACCTGTCCGTTACCTCGGGGGTGGTCGTCCTGCTAGAGGCAATGCCCCTGTTGAGCAGGAATTGACGCAGCTCGTCGCTCATAAAGGAGGACCCCCGATCGCTGTGTATGTACGTGGGGTAGCCGAACAGGGAGAAGATGGAGAGGAGGGCCTTAACGCCGGTCGATGTGGTCATGTCGGGGCAGGGAATGGTGAAGGGGAAGTGGGAGAATTCGTCAATTACCGCCAGGAAGTAAATGTTGCGGTTGTTAGAAGGAAGGGGCCCCTTGAAGTCAATGCTGAGACGTTCGAAGGGGCGGGATGCTTTGATCAGGTGTGCGCGCTCGGGGCAGTAGAAGTGCGGTTTGCACTCTGCGCTGATGTGGCAGTCACGGGTTACTGTCCTGACTTCCGCGATGGAGAAAGGCAGGTTGCGGGCCTTAATGAAATGGTAGAGGCGGGTCACCCCTGGATGGCAGAGGTCCGCGTGGAGGGAGCGGAGGCGCTCCGTCTGCACAATGGCGCAGGTACCGCGGGACAGGGCATCAGGAGGCTCATTGAGCTTCCCAGGACGATACAAGTTCTCATAGTTGTACGTGGACAACTCGATCCGCCACCGTAAGATCTTGTCATTCTTGATCTTGCCCATTTGTGCATTATCAAACATGAAGGCTACTGACCGTTGGTCTGTGAGGAGGGTAAACCTCCTGCCAGCCAAATAGTGCCTCCAATGTCGCACCGCTTTGACTATGGCCTGGGCTTCCTTTTCCACAGAGGGGTGGCGGAGTTCGGAAGCCTGGAGAGTTCTGGAGAAGAAGGCCACGGGTCTGCCCGCTTGGTTCAGGGTGGCCACCAGAGCTACTTCAGATGGAAGGGGAGGGACTTGTCGATGGCGCGCATCGTGGCCTTTGCGATGTCCGCTTTGATGTGGCTAAAGGCCTGGCAGGCCTCTGTCGACGGCGGGAAGGTCGTGGTTTAATGAGGGGACGGGCCTTGTCAGCGTAGTTGGGAACCCATTGGGCGTAGTATGCGAAGAAACCCAGGCAGCGTTTGAGGGATTTGAGGGTATTGGGGAATGGGAGTCCCATTAGGGGGCGCATGCGTTCGGGGTTGGGGCCTATCACTCCTTTACGCACTACGTAGCCGAGGATGGCTAAACGGTCGGTGCTAAACACGCACTTATCCTTATTGTATGTGAGGTTAAGGAGTTTTGCGGTTTGGAGGAATTGCTGGAGGTTGGCGTCATGGTCCTGCTGATTGTGGCCGCAGATGGTGACATTATTAAGATACGGGAAGGTAGCCCGTATTCCGTACTTGTCGATCATTCGGTCCATCTCCCGTTGGAAGACCGTGACCCCATTTGTGACACCAAATGGAACCCTAATGAAGTGGTAGAGGCGCCCATCTGCCTCAAACGCGGTGTATTTGCGTTCACTCGCGCGGAGGGGAAGCTGGTGGTAAGCGGACTTAAGGTCCACAGTGGAGAAAACCTTGTATTTCGCGATATCGTTTACCATGGTGGAAATACGGGGGAGAGGATACGCGTCCAGTTGCGTAAACCGGTTGATGGTCTGGCTATAGTCGATGACCATCCGGTTTTTCTCCCCAGTCCGGACCACCAGCACTTGGGCTCGCCAGGGACTGTTGCTGGCCTCGATGACCCCTTCCGTCAGCAGCCTCTGGACCTCGGAACTGATGAAGGACTGGTCCTGGGCGCTGTACCGTCTGCTCTGTGTCCCGACGGGTTTGCAATCGGGGGTGAGATTAGCAAACAAGGAGGGGGGGTCCACTTTGAGGGACGCGAGGCTGCAGACAACGAGGGGGGTATAGGGCTGCCGAATTGGAAGGTCAAGCTCTGCAGGTTGCATTGGAAGTCCAGTCCTAGGAGTGCCGGTGAGCAAAGGTCAGGGAGGACAAGGAATTTATAATTTTTAAAAACCTTCCCTTGGACCGTGAGGTCTGCGATACAGCACCCGGTGATGTGGATGGAGGGCGAACCTGAGGCTAACCCGATTTTGTGTTTTACAGGATGGACAGGGAGCGCGCAGTGTCTTACCGTGGCAGGGTGAACGAAGCTTTCCGTGCTCCCGGACTCCAGCAGGCAGCCAGTCTCGTGGCCATTGAGGTAGATGAGCATCGTCGTTTTGGCGAGTGTGCGTGGACGTGACTGGTCGAGCTGACTGGCCGCGAGCCGTGGAGAAAATCCGTATTCGTCGTCGTCGTTCGAGTAGATGCTGGAACGACCTTGCGTGCCAGTCCCGGAAGGCGGTGGCCAGTATCCGCACGTGGAGTCGGGGCCCCAAGGTGGCGGCACCAAGGACCCGCACGTGGAGTCGGGGCCCCAAGATGGCGGCGCCCAGGACCCGCACGTGGAGTCGGGGCGCAAGATGGCGGCACCCGTGGGGCCCTCGTGGTTGCTGGGGGCGGGGCTAGCGGTGCCGGCAGTCCGATTGGAGCAGCTGCGAGCGGAGGCAGCGAGGCTCGCAGGCCAGGCCCGGGAGTGGCGAGCTGGGAGGAGCGCGGTGCGCTGGAGGGGCACCGGAGGAGAGAGAGAGGCGAGCAGGCCAGGCGCGGGGGCCCGGGGGCCCGGGGGAGGGTTGGGGGGGAGAGTTGCGCGGCTTCTGGGAGGGCCCGGAGGACCGAGAGAGGCGTGCAGGTCGGGCGCCGGGGCCTGGGGGGGAGAGAGAGGCGCGGCGACCAGGAGGGGACCGGGAGGAGAGAGAGAGGTGCGCAGGCCAGGCGCGGGGGGCGGGGGGAGAGAGTTGCGTGGCAACCAGGAGGGGACTGGGAGGCCCTGGAGGAGAGAGGGAGGCATGCAGGCCGGGCGCAGGGGCCCAGGGCGGGGGGGAGAGTGTTGCGTGGCATCTAGAGGAACCGCAGCGACCGTTTTAGCCTGGCAGACAGTGGAGAAGTGGCCCTTCTTCCCGCAGCTCTTAGAGAGGGCGGAGCGGGCTGGGCAGCGCGGGCGAGGGTGTTTCGCGAACCCGCAAAAGTAGCAGCGGGGCCCCGTGGACTTGTCAGGGCGTCCCGCGGCACAGGCCTGAGGGAGGTCGGGAGCAGCGGATGGCGGTGGGGAAGTGTGCCAGGAGGCCCGGCTGGGAACATAGGCGTGGGTGTTTTGATCGCCGACCTCCAGGGAGGTGGAGAGAGTCCATGCCTCAGTTAAGCTGAGGTCGTCTCTCTCCAGCATCCGCTGGCGGATAGCGGGGGACTGCATCCCAGCCACGTAAGCGTCTCTGATCAGTAGTTCCATGTGCTCCGTAGCTGAGACTGCGAGGCAGGAACAATTCTTGTCCAGGATAGTGAGGGCCTGGTAATATTGGTTTAGTGACTCACCGGGGAGCTGTTGTCTGGTGGCCAGCAGATGTCGGGCGAATACCCTGTTGACTGGTTTAATGAATTGTCCATTCAGCTTTAGTATTGCTGCATCGTAATCCTTTTCCTCCTTGATTATCGCGTAGGCGTTGATACCCACGCTGGAGTGGAGGATGTGCAGCTTCTGTGCCATGGTGGGGGGGCTGGTTGCAGATTCCAGGTATCCTTCGAGGATTGTCAGCCAATGTTGAAAAAGTTCTGCAGAGTTCGGAGTTTGCAGGCTGATGCGGAGGCATTCGGGCTTGATCCGAAACTCCATCTTCAAAAATCTAGTTTATTAAATTGATGAGCCATCAATTGCACGAGAGACAAGTTGCTTTACAAAAGTTAGGATTTAATAAACTAGAACTTAGCCCTGCGGTTGTCTACAATAAAATGGACGACCGCCGGGCGTTTGACTATTTATACCTCGGCAAGGAGGCGTGGTTAACTCATGACCGACCAGGGCCAATGGTAAGCCAGTGTTCTGCTCCAATGGCAGACAGCTATGCAAATCATATCACCACAAAGCTTTACTGCACATTATCAATGCTTGCGGCCTATAGCTTTATCTCAAACCCCTGTGAGGGTCAAATTGTTCAAACACTTAAACTTAACTCAACCTGAAAGGCTTTCTGCAAAAGGAAAAAAAGAACAAATTCCAAAGTGCGACAAGCCTCAACCTTGGTAAAACCACCCATGATTCTTTTTGTGCTGTAATATTTTAAGATGTCCTCTTTATTTTTGAAAGGCACAAAGCTCTCAGAAAGAAGCACTCCGTTGCCAATGAGAGGAGCTGGTGAGGCAAGAGGAAAGCAACATTTAAACATCCGCTGCAAAACTGTAAAGAGATAAATTGAACTGAAGTGCGTCTGAGAAACATTCCTGGGGGAATTGGCTTATTCTGTAGGCCTCTCGAAGGATACTATAAGAGTTTATACTACCCAAACCCCTGAGGGGCACATTCATGGTCACAGTGGAACTAAAGACTTCTATGTTTCCACATTAGCTTTGAAAATATCTGAGAAAGATCTATAAATACATTAACACATTTGGTGCGTGCTAACAAATTGGCTCTCAGTGGATAGCCCGACTGCAGCATGGATGAGGCGAAGCGGCAATGTGCACATCAGGCTTCTCAGTTCTAGATTGAGAGCTGCGGTGTGGGAGCTTGAGGGTGAGATGTTCAAATCATGGAAACAAAATCAAACCGAAGTGAAAAAGCACGACAAACCAAACCAACCAATCTTTATTAGTGTCGCAAATAGGGTTACATTAATACTGCAATGCAGGGCGGCACAATGGTGCAGTGGTGAGCTCTGCTGCCTGCGGTGCTGAGGACCTGAGTTCGATCCTGGCCCTGGATCATGTTGGTATGGAGTTTGCACATTCTCCCCGTGTCTGAGTGGGTCTCACCCCCACAACACAAAGACATGCAGGTTAGGTGGATTGGCCAGGCTAAATTGTTCCTTAATTGAAAATAAATAATTGGGTGCTCTAAATTTATAAAAATTAACATTGCAATGAATTTACTGTGAAAATCCCCAAGTCGCCATACTCCTGCGCCTATTCGGGTACACTGAGGGAGGAACCAGAATGTCCAATTCACCGAATAAGCACATCTTTCGGGACTTGTGGGAGGAAACCGGAGCACCCTGAGGAAACCCACGCAGACACGAGGAGAACGATACATGGAAGTGGTGAGACATTGGAGTATTGTGCTCTGCACAGACAGTGAGCCAACCCGCGAACCAAACCCGGGTCTCTGGCACTGTGAAGCAACGGCGCTAACCACTTAAGTTTTTCCATGATTAGATTGCAGCAGTACGTCCCTCATTATTAGGGCAACACTGACAGAGCATCTTCATAGAGATTTTATCACATGACCAGCTTCCTCCACCACCCTGTCCCCACACAACACATCATTAATCACTTGACACAGTCATCCTCATGGTGCACTGCCTTTCCATATCAATTAGAGAGTGAAGTAACTGTTGGTCAAACAATCATGTTTCCCGTTGCCAATATTAAGTGGCAGCGTTCAAAGGAAATGAAATAATAACCAGGTTGGTTCTTTTTTTAGGACACTGGCAAATTTTGTCCTGCAGGCGGGGTAATGTAAATAATAATTCATGCATTTAATGGGGTCAGAGACCTCGGGGGTGACGGTAGTGAGATGAAATATAAAGGTGTTGGCGGGCATTTTCTGATACTGGACTATGATATAAATTATAGGTGGCCCTGTAACTACATTTGTGCTCCTATATTACTTTTGAATAGTTCTGATGAGACAAAAGGTACTCATTGGCGGAGATGCCTGCTCTGAACAGGCAGTTTGTAGAAATAATGTATGCACAATGCTTGTTAATATCAGAAAGGACACAAAATGGCTCTTAACTATTTTAGCAATATTAAAGACACAAAATGGCTGAACTAGCCACTTTCCTTTCATGTTAAGTTACAAATTGTGTAAACTACCTCATGAGAGCCTGGGGAGTATTTCAACAGCCGCTGATAACAGCTTCCCAGAACAAGAAATGCTATGTGTCCTTGATAAGCTCAAGGACCCCAGCTGCAGACAGGACATCATTATGTTAGTTTTGAATGACTTCTGTATGAAGTTAGGAGCGGGTAATACGACACCCACTTTAACCATATATGTCAATAGGCTGTGGAGTCTCAGGCCTTCTCTCCCAGAATTCTGACATAATAAGCTGATTTTTTAAAACTTATACTCAGGCCTTCATGCGAATATTTGCACCGCTAACAAAGGTAAAATGTAGTGTAAAGGGCTATTGTAAGATTACATTGTAAGGAAGTGTTTTTGCAACTATGCACCAAATTGGTGAGACCACACCTGGAGCATTGTGCACAGTTTTGGTCCCCTTATTTGAGGAAAGATGGAGTGGCATTGGAGGTAGTTCAGAGGAGTTCACTCGGTTGAGTCCTGAGATGGGGGGTTTGTTGTATGAAGAGAGATTGAACAGTTTAGGCCTATAGTCTCGAGAGTTTAGAAAAATTAGGGGATAAAGTATGGATAAAGTAGATGTGGAGTGGATGCTTCCTCTTGTGAGGCATTCTAAAACGAGAGGTCATAGTCTTAAGATAAAAGGCAGCAAATTTTAAATGGATTTGAGGAGAAGCTGCTTCTGCCAAAGGGTTATGAATCTGTGAAATTTGCTACCCTCGAGTGAGGTGGATGCTGGAACAATGAGTAAATTTAAGGAGAAGCTGGACAGATTTTTAATTGGTAATGGGTTGAAGGGTTATGGAGACTGGGCAAGACAGTGGAATTAAAGCCTGGATGAAATCAGCCATGATCGAATGGCGGAGCAGACACGATGGACCAAATGGCCTAATTCTGCTCCTCTTTCTTATAAATTGTATGACCATGACAACGGAGTATGCTGAGAGACAGTTCTAGCTGAAGCTTCATACTAAGCCACATCCTGTAAATTAAAAATTGGTTCATTTCCAGCAGTTTCTATCGAGCCTAACCAAGGACAACCCAAGCTAAGACCCACTCTGATGATACCAGACTAGGTTACCCACTGCAGTGCCTGGGTGATTAATTGTTAATTCCTGGAGACTCCAACTTTTGGGAGTGTTAGCAGTCTTTTAAATATCTACATCAGCGCAGTCACCACTCTGGCACTGTCTTAGATTTTAAAATATTTGTAGACGTTAATGTCAACGAAAAAAAAGCCTGCCAATCTCACCATGAATATTTGTTTTCCATGGTTTACTGAACACAGGTGATCCAATTTTCTCTTTTGATCATGCTGTATACCTTTCAACACAGGCCTTTTCTCTTTCACATTGCCTCTTTTGTTCGTTGCTAGGCAACAACAGGGCAACATGACCCCAATAGTTCCTTTACAAAATATGCAACATCCTCTCTCCTTTTTAATAAAAGCGCTTGCCGGCAATGGCAAAATCCGTGTTTATTTATCTTGCCCATCCAGAGTTGTCAGCACAAAGGGAACAAGTAAGTATGCAGCAGAGGTTCCCTTTCAGCTGTAACTGCAGGAGCAAGTGTGGCTCACGATCCTCACAATAGAAACAAGGCACTGGAACCTGGTGAGGTCCTCTTTTTTCTTTCAGTTTGCAGACATGGGAGAGATGCAGAGATGAACTGAAATACAGATAACAGCTCAACCATATTTAAAGAATAAAACAAGGGTCACATACATCATACACCTCTGCCCTTTGGTCAGCACCCTCTTCCACAAAAACCTTCACACACACTTTTGTTACCTCTCGACTCAGCTATTCGACCGCCCTTCTGGCCGTCTTCCATCTTCCCCGCTCTGCTGTTTACATGCTATTGCACATCACTCACCCCATCATATTGCCATCGGAGGCACCTCAAATTTGAAATCTGCATGTTTAATCGCTCCATGGTCTTGCCTCTCCCAATCCCTGTAATCTCTTTCAGCTCCAAAAAGCCTCTCTCTGAGATCTCCATTCCTCTGACACTTTCCTCTTGTCATATTCCCACCAACATTGGTGACCGTGCCTTTGCCCTTACAGATTCTATGATCTGTAAAACACTCCCTAAATGGCCTTGCCTTTCCCCTTCTTTCTCCTGCTGTAAGTTTTCACAAGTGGCTACAACAACACGCTGTATATTATCAGAAAATATATTTGGATCACATCTTGGCTATTTGTAAAATTTTAAAAACTGAACAAAGATCCTTAAAATAGCAGTGTCTGACTATGACCCAGAACAAAAGAAACCATTTTCAGAAATCTTACACCTCATTATCTTTGAGGAGCTACTAATGATCATCTGGGGACTGCACAGCCCAATGTCAAAGGGAGTTTCACCAAAGGCTTTTTGTATTTGCCAACCCAGACTGGCCAGTGGAGACAGAATGTCTACTAAGACAATCGCGTCTCAAACATTCCTTTTCATCCATAATGGTCAAGACATTATCAGCCTGGAACGCGAAGCCAATTTCCAAAGACCGGATAAACATCCTCTGTTGAAGACATCATGGAGCGGTAAAGGCACAAGACCTTGGCTTCTGGCTTGTACCATCTAACTGGCAGCTCATATAAAAGGAGCTCTAGTCCATTTTACACTGCTTCTGCTGAAAGCTTCATACTATTGCCTACAAGACTCATTCATTGCTGCCTGCTAATCTCATCGTGCAAAGTTAACAGCATCAAAACAGTGAATTATACAGCATTGCTTTTCAACCTGATGGCCTCTGTGAATAAATACCTCATTGGACTTTGGTTCTGGACACTAAAACCCAAGTGAAACTTATTTTCTCTGTGGTTTCCAGGTTGTAAATACTTCCCTACTCTATCCCTCTCTTTACTGTCTAAGAGTGGAGGCGATGTTCCAACCCTCCTCCTGCCTTTTAAGTGTGTGTAAATAAACTTGCCCCTTGAGGTCACCCTATCTCAAGTTTGTGGCCGGGTTATTAACAGCAAATTGAATTGCACCAAAAACCAAGGGGTTGGGAAGTACACCACTGCTGATAAAGAGAGGTACAAGAAAAAAAACTTTCTGCTTATGGAGAGGCAGTGAGAGAAATTTGTGCTGTTTCAATTAACCCCCTCATCTCCGTGACACTTTCCTCAAAAGAAGAAGAAGAATGTAAGTTGGCTTACATTAACTGCACTGAAGTTGCTGTGAAAAGCCCCTAGTCACCATATTCTGGCAACTGTCCGCGTGCACAGAGGGAGAATTAAGAATGTCCAATTCACTTAACAGCATGTCTTTCAGAACTTGTGGGAGGAAACCGGAGCACCCTGAGGAAACCCACGCAGAGATGAGGAGAACGTGCAGACTCCGCACAGACAGTGACCCAAGCCGGGAATCGCACTTGGGACCCTGGAGATGTGAAGCAACAGTGCTATCCACTGTGCTACCGTGCTGCCCTCCCATAAGACCCACAGATCTGACAAAACCTCTGGTCAGCATTCTGAATACTAGCACCTTAACATACGTTTTGCTTAATTATGCTCCACACAATTCGTTTTGATGTTTTTTTCCCAAGTTAAAGAGGTTATGCTATGGAAGTTTGTTGGATGAAGTGCTGCAATAAAGTGGAAAAGCAACTTTTGCTCAGTTCAAAAACAATGGCTGGAATTCTCCGGCTATTGCAATTCAATTTCCCTGCCAGCAGCGTACCCCCGCTCGCGGGTTTCCCGGCGGGCGGGAGGTAGTTTCAATTGAAACTCCTGTTGACAAGTGATGGGAAGATAGAATCCCACCCTCAGTGATGACGTGCTGCTGTCGGCTGGGGAAATCGGAGAATTCAGGCCAGCATTTCAGTTTGAAGGTGCAGTTCTCTCAGGATGTACATTAGCACAGTTGCTGCACCATGAATAAAAATAGCTTTATATACCTTAGATTGTTTTGTGGATGGATCATCCAGGCAGCAATAAGTGGTTGGATTGATTTTGCATACAAATTAGGCTTGAATTGCAATGGCACTCATGATCTGGCCAGAATGCAAAATCAGATTGCTTACTGGCGAACACACATGAATGCCACATTTCCTATTTATGTTGATTATTACACAACGGATGCAATAGCTCCCAACAAAGTAGGAAGTAAAAGTTTCAGAAAAGCTCAACGTTATACTCAGTGACAGAATCTGCTGGAAACACTCAGCAAGTCATCTGTGGAAGGCGTCATCTCTGTCCTATGGACCCATTATTCATTCAGGGAAGGAACCAGGTCTTATCGACCTGAGAGGTAACTCGACTCCTCTCCTTCAGGTTCTGAATCAACCAGAAAACTCAGCTGGGCAATTTTAAAAATAAATTCATTCATGGTATATGGTCGTCGCTGGCGTTTGCTGCCCAGCGTTAATTGCCCTTGAGAAGCCGCCTTCTTGAACCGCTACAGTCCATGTGGCACAGGTATGCCCATACGCAGGGATTTCCAGGATTTCGACCAAGCAACAGTGAAGAAATGGAGATCTATTTCCAAGCCACGATAGTGAGTGGAAGGGAAGGGAACGTCCAGGTGAAATTGCCTGTCGCACTTGCCATTTTCGCTCAGGCTTGTCCAACACGAGGTTCATGGGCCACTATCTGGCCCACCATGCCTCTCTATCCGGCCCACAGACCCCAATTCAAAATGTCAGTAAGTGAATTTGAAGGTTTTTCAAAGAACCGCACCTCCAATCACAGGCCGCTTCTCTCCCTTGTTTGCTGTTATGATGTGGAGATGCCGGTGTTGGACTGGGGTGAGCACAGTAAGAAGTCTTACAACACCAGGTTAAAGTCCAACAGGTTTGTTGTAAGACTTCTTACTTGTTTTCTGTTGTTAGGCTTACCGGTGAGAACCAGTCTCTGATTGGAAGAGCAGCTTTCTTCACTCTGAGGCCTGGAAAATGGTGAGTCTGATGGGGAGGGGGCAGGTTTTCAGAGTGGGGAGAAGAGTCAAAGTGCTGCCTGGGTGTGGTGAAAGCGACTGCTGGAATGGGAGGAATGCGACTGCTGGTCGGGGGGAATTAAATTGTCTGCTGGTGGGAAAAAGAGACTGGCTGCTGGTGCGGGAAGAGACATTGGCTGCTGGTCCTGGACGAGACACTGGCTGCTGGTGTCGGGAGGAGAGATATTGGATGCTGGTGTGGTGGGGAGAGACACTGGATGTTGGTGTGGGCAGGGAGACATTTGTTCCTGGTGCGAGGGAGATACACTGGCTCCTGGTGTTGGGGAAAGACACTGGCCGGGTGTGGTAGGGAGATACAGACCAGGATTCTTTGAAGTCCCGGCCAAATGTTGACGCCGGCGTCAAAATCAGCGCGACCGACTCCAGCGTCAACGGGCCTCCAGGCCCAGGTATTCACCCCTTCCTAGGGGGCTAGTACGGTGCCGGAGTGGTGTCCGCTGCTCCTGTGCTCGAAAGCCTGCGCGCCACAGCCGGCGCGGGTCCGCGCATGTGCGCCATGACCGGCGTGGGTCCGTGCGTGCACGTGCGTTTCCATCTCCATTGCCCAATTTTCCCCTGGACAAATTGCTAAATATTTTAAATGATCAACTTTTGCTTTGACATTGTTTTATTTTTGCTCAAGAAGTTGTTTATTTTCTTCACACCGCAACATTTTATGAAAATTCATATTCAATGTTGTACCAAAACTTATCTTTTCGAAATTTGTTTACCGGTCCCTGAAGTAAGAAAAAACATGCAATGTGACCCCTAACACCAATAGGTTGGACAAGCTTGTTCTGGACAATAGTGGCCATGGGTTTGGAAGGTGCTAAGGAGCCTTAGCGAGTTCCTGCAGTGCATCTTATAAATGGTACACACTGCTGTCACTATGCGTGGAGGGAATGAAATGATGAGTTGTGGATGGGGTGCTGATCAAGTAGGCTGCTTTGTCCTGGATGGTGTTTGACCATCTTGCGTGCCATTGGAGCTGCACTAATTCCAGGCAAGGACAGATTATTTAATCGCACTCCTGACTTGTGGTTGTAGATGGTAGACATGTTTCGTGAGTCAGGAGGTGGGTTACTCACAGGAGGATTCTCATCTTCTGACTTGCTCTTGCAACCATTTTATTAATGTGACTAGTCTAGTTGAGTTTCTGATCAATGGTAATCTCCAGGACATTGATAGTGGGGGATTCAATGATTCTAATGCCATTGAATGTCAAGGGAAGATGGTGAGATTCTCTCTTGTTGAGGATGGTCATTATCTGGCACTTATATGGCGCAAATGTCACTTGCCACTCATCAGCCCAAGCCTACATATTATCCAGGTCATGCTATATTCGATCATGGACTTCAGTGTCTGCGAAGTCGCAAATGTTGCTGAACATTGTGCAATCTTCAACGAACATCCCCACTTCTGATCTTATGAAGGAATGAAGGTCATTGACGAAGCAGCTGAAGATGGTTTAGCCTCGGACACGCGGATAAGAAGAATGATGTGCCACACTCCAGAGATGGATCTCTCTCATCTCATTCGGTTGAAGTGTCTGAGAGATCTTGAGCTTGACAATGGAAATGCCATGACTCCCGTGGTTATGCCACTTTTGCTCATATTGGCATATTTCAGTATTGACCCTGCAGGAGTTGGAAAACCGGGGAAGAGTCCTATTTACATGAAGTACCAGCCACAACTTTGCTGCCAGAATATCCCATGTATCTGGAAAAGTTGGCACTGGCCTCCAATCTGGAGGGTCTGTCCAGGTATACCTCTATTCTGAGATGCCAACTTGTGGAACAGTATTCAACTTAATCAGCAGTTTTTTTTTGATAAAGCCTTGAATTATTTTTTCAGGGATCCTTCCCTTGTGTTGACTGTCCCAATGGGTCCTGATACCGGCCATCTCATTCACCATAACAACATACAGACCCAAGCCAGATTTTGACTGGAGCGCCTGGGAAGCAAGTTTCCATTCCTTGATATTATTGATTTTCCAAGCAATGGAGTTTCAAACCCATTACTGTGGTATATGAGGAATCCTACAATTGGCAGAGATCCTGCACGACAATTTCCTTGTCGTACTCTGGTGAGTTCTGGTGAAATAACATGGGAATCAATGGCCCTTAATGGCCCATGGTCATAACTTATTCTAGTGGACTAAGTCCAATATTTTAGAAGACTTGGAAAGGTAAATGAGGAATTGATAAGCTCTAGCCTAATGTCTGTTATAGGGAAGTAATTAAAATCTACTTTTAGAAAGTGGCTGAGCCATTGGAAAAATATGAATTGATCTGAGAGAATCAGCTCAGATTTTAAAAAGTAACTCATGTCCAATGAACCTAATTAATTTTTATTTTCCAAGGTAACAAATTGATAAACAAAAGAGTGTCGGTGCATTTTATTTAAAGTGGAGTTTGTGAAATTTTTCACAAAAACTTTTGTGAAATTTTTCCACAAAACAGAATGTATTATATTCTTTCATGGGATGTGGGCAAGGCCAGCATTTGTTACCTATCCCCAATGGCCCTTAAACTGGTGGTTTACTCATTCTTCACAGCAGACAGTTAAGAGTCAATGCTGTGGGTCTGGAGTCATTGATAGGGCAGACCAGGTAAGAATGGGCAGCAGGGTAGCATGGTGGTTAGCATAAATGCTTCACAGCTCCAGGGTCCCAGGTTCGATTCCCGGCTGGGTCACTGTCTGTGTGGAGTCTGCACGTCCTCCCCCTGTGTGCGTGGGTTTCCTCCGGGTGCTCCGGTTTCCTCCCACAGTCCAAAGATGTGCGGGTTAGGTGGATTGGCCATGCTAAATTGCCCGTAGTGTCCTAAAAAAAGTAAGGTTAATGGGGGGGGTTGTTGGGTTACGGGTATAGGGTGGATGCGTGGGTTTGGGTAGGGTGATCATGGCTCGGCACAACATCGAGGGCCGAAGGGCCTGTTCTGTGCTGTACTGTTCTATTCTATAATGGCAGACTTCCTTCCCTTAAAGGTCATTAGTGAACCAGATGGGTTTGAACAACATTTAATGATAGTTTTAATGAACCATCACTGAGATTAGCTTAATATTGCAGACTTATTAATTGAATTGAAATTTCTCCAGTTGCCGTGTTGGGATTTGAACCCATGTCCCAGAGCATTAGCCTGGCCTCTGGGGTTGCTAGTCCAGTGGCTTAACCATTATGCCATAATCTCCCTCAGACCACGAATAAGAATCCGATCACATGAATTGGAAGCAACATTTTATCATGGGTGGGGAACTGGTGCGGAGGCAGAGAGTTGGAAGAAATTATTGGATTCTCCGAATTCCCAACCGTGTCTTCCTTGGCAGCATGCCATTCGCTGGTGGCAGAATTCTATATTCCTGCCGCTTGTCAATGAAGCCACCCATCAAAGCCACCCCATGCCACTAGGAAACCCCTAGGCGGAGATGCACTGCCGGCGGGAAAAGTAAATTGCAATGGCCGGAGAATTTTGACCAATGTCTGTGTACTTCAATAGGAAGGATGTGATTACCTTCATTTCCCCGGGGATCAGAACTGAACCCTCACCATTTCATTATAAAGGGATCAGAAGAAGAAATAGAAAGCCATGTATTCAAGTTTGCTGATGATACCACGTCAGGTGGCACAGGAGATAGAACATAGAACAGTACAGCACAGAGCAGGCCCTTCGGCCCTCGATGTTGTGCCGAGCTTTGTCCGAAACCAAGATCAAGTCATCCCACTCCCTGTCATTGTGGTGTGCTCCATGTGCCTATCCAATAACCGCTCCAACGTTTTTCATTTGTAAATGTGCTAATCTGGGCAGAGGAAGCTGAGAGAAGAACGTTGCAAGGAAGCATTAACCGATTAAGTGCATGAGCTAAACTGGCAGATAGAGGTCAAATCAGGAAGTGTGAGGCCATCCAAGTGGATCTAATGAAGATGGATTATAGTATTTTCTAAATGGCAAGAAACTGAGGACTGCGAATGAGCAGAGAGATTTGGGGGTCAAAGTACAGAAACTACTAAAAAGCCGAGCAACATTGTATAATTAAAAAGATCAATGGAATGTTGGCTTTTATCTCAAGAGGGCTGGAATACCAAACAGAGAACAAATTATGCTGGTTGGAGTCTGTTTAAAAGAATTGGTTTAGTTTCTGGATACTGTGCCTTCCAAAGGATATAAGTGTCTGCCACGTTAGGTTTAACAGAACAGTGTCTCGGCTAAAAGATTAACTTAGGGCAGCACGGTAGCACATGTGGATAGCACTGTAACTTCACAGCGCTAGGATCCTGTCATAATATACACACCGGTATATCATCGTGCAGACAGCAAGACCAATCAACACACACAACACAGCAGCCAATCACCAGTTAGAGCACACTCACTATAAAGACAGAGGGCACTAGTTTTCCCGCTCATTCGGGATGCAGCCTCTAAGAAGGACAGAGCTCACAGCTTGTAGCACAGATCTTCACCATGTGCTGAGTGCATAGACTGGTTAGGATAGGCATAGGTCTTCAGTTTAATCTAACATAGTGTCGACCCACAGTGAAAGTATGTTCAACAATTCCTAGCTTAATAAAATAGTGTTGTACTATTTCAAGTGTTGGTAGCCTGTATGTGTTACTGCTGAGGTAAACGCAGTCTCCACAGATCCAGAGTACCCAACACATCATGGTACCAGTATGTGATGTTAGAACATATTAGACCTACCCTCAAGTGATCTGCCTTCGACCAGCACACAGCCATCCTGCAAAATGGACAGCGTCCGCCCTCCACCGCAGCTCCGCATCACCGGTAACCTCGGGGCCAACTGGAAGATATTCAAACAACGCTTCCAGCTCTACCTTGAAGCCACAGACCTGGAAGCTGCTTCAGACGCCAGGGATTGCTCTCTTCCTCTCCACGGCTGGGTACCATGCCATCTACATCTTCAACTCTCTCATTTTTGCTGATGGTGAAGACAAATCAAAATTCAAGACGGCCCTCCTCAAATTTGACAGTCACTGCGACATTGAGTGAATGAAAGTTTTAAGCGCTGTGTCTTCCAACAGCGTTTGCAGGGTAAGGATGAACCTTTCCAGTCCTTTCTCACCCAACTCCACACCCTTGCGCAGTACCTGTAATTACGGTCCACCTCCGACTCCATGATACACGACCAGATCGTTTTCCGGTGTTCAGTCAGACCCCCTAAGCCAGCAGCTCCTCAAGGTTAAGCAGCTCACCCTTGCGATTGCCATCGAGACCTGCGTGCTGCATGAACACGCCACTATCGATACTACAACATCCAAGCGGCTGAAATGGCGCGGCAAGGGCCCCACGAGGCAGAACGGGTACAAGCAATCAAGCAACTCCAGTGACTCACCTGAATGAGGGCGGCCATTTTGCGCGCTTTCCACGGCCTCCCGCGCATGCGCGCACGTGAACGGGGGACGGCGACACCGACGATCGCACTGCGCAGGCGCGCACCAAGCGTACGACCGCACCACGCATGCGCAGTGGCGCAACGAGTGTACTGATGCTACAACGTGCGGCAACTGTGGCTCCGCCCATTTAAAGCGGCAATGTCCTGCAAAATCCTGACACTGCCTACAATGTGGCAAACTTGGCCACTATGCTGCTTTATGCAGGTCTGCTCAGCCTGTCAACTCTCGTTGCTCCAACCAGCTACGCAGGGATGTCCGCGCCATCCAATCCACGGTCACCGAACCCGATTCAGACCTGCTGCCTGACACTGACACCAAGGACCCAAAGGCACCATTTCAAGTCGGTATCATTACCAAACACATGGTGCCCCCGAAGCAAAAATTCCAGCCTCTACCGGTATACAGCATTGATCCGGACGATGAGTGGTGTGCCACCCTCACGGTCAACCAGAATTCATCGCCCACCTCAGAGACTAAATTTATGAACTTTTGAATTCAGAGACTCTCTGAATTGTTTCATTGCTTTATATAATCGATTCACCGGTTTATATATAATGTTGCTCTAGTTACTATTTTGTTGCATACTGTTCATCTGCACCAGACACCTTCCCATGTAAATAGCTTTGTTTTTATGTACATAGTCTTGTAAATATGCCTTCACACTCCACACGTAGTTCGGAACATCCTCACCACACATTATTTATTGCCACAACCACACCTTTTTTATAAAAGGGGGGGATGTCATAATATACACATCAGTATATCATGGTGCAGACACACACTGATTGACACACTGCAAGACCAATCAACACACACAACACAGCAGCCAATCACCAGTTAGAGCACACTCACTATAAATACAGAGGGCACTAGTTTTCCCGCTCATTCGGGATGCAGCCTCTAAGAAGGACAGAACTCACAGCTTGTAGCACAGATCTTTACCATGTGCTGATAGTATAGACTGGTTAGGATAGGCATAGGTCTTCAGTTTAATCTAACATAGTGTCGACCCACAGTGAAAGTATGTTCAACAATTCCTAGCTTAATAAAATAATGTTGTACTATTTCAAGTGTTGGTAGCCTGTATGTGTTACTTCTGAGGTAAACGCAGTCTCCACAGATCCAGAGTACCCAACACATCAGGTCCCCGGTTCGATTTCCCCACTGGGTCACTGTCTGTGTGGAGTCTGCACGTCCTCCCCGTGTCTGCGCGGGTTTCCTCCGGGTGTTCCGGTTTCCTCCCACAGTCCAAAAACGTGCAGGTTAGGTGGATTGGACATAATAAATTGCCCTTAGAGACCAAAAAGTTTAGGAGTGGTTGTTGGGTTACATGGATAGGGTGGAAGTGAGGGCTTAAGTGAGTCAGTGCAGACTCGATGGGCTGAATGGCCTCCTTCTGCACTCTATGTTCTATGTTTTTTATGTTTATGAAGGCAGGTTTGCATAAATTGTGTCTGTATTCCTTTGCGTGTAGAATTTTCCAGGCTGATATAATTGATTAAAGAATTTTACAAGGTAGGGAAAGAAATATAATTTCCTTTTGTCAGGGAGTCCAGAATAAGGGAGTATACCTACACCGTATGGACTATTGTGGTTCAAGGAGGCAGCTCACTTCCACCTTCTCAAGGGCAATTAGGGATGGGCAATAAATGCCGGCCGAGCCATCACATCCTTTGAATGAATAAAAAAATATATAGCTAGGCTGTTCAGATGTGATGGCAGCTCGCACTTCTTTACATGAAGGGTAGGGGAAATCTGGAACTCTGTCCCAGAAAAAACTGTTGAGGCTAGAATCTAGCCTCTGGACCAATTGAAAATCTCAGTACTGAGCTTGATAAGTTTTCATTAGACAAGGGTATGAAGTGTTACAAAACTAACTCAGGTAGATGGAGTTAAAGTACATATCAGACTTGATCTAATTGCATGGCAGAACAGGTCCAAGGGGCTAAATGGCCTTCTTATATTCCTATCTTCCTATTCCCAATGGAAATACAGAACTTCTGAGGAAAATTATGGGAAAGCAACATGGAGATAAATGTTTCAGCTCATCCACTGCTGAAACCCTCATTCATTCCTTTATTACCTCTAGACTTGACTAAACAAGGGCATGGCTTCACATCCCTTGACAATCTTACACAACACTGAAAGACTCCAGGAGCAGGTACTGTCCACATGTCGCAGCAGGCCCAAGTCGGACAGTCTGGGCAATAAGCTAATTTAGAATAGGGGAGGAGGGGCAATCCAGTGATAATTGACACTCTATGGAAGATTTGACCCCGTAATGTATTTTTTGGAATTTGACGCGGCAAAGAACAACATTGTTTACTAATATGCTAATATGGGCAGCAGGGTAGCACAAGTTGATAGCACTGTAACTTTACAGCACCAGGGTCCCAGGTTCGATCCCCTGCTGGGTCACTCTGTGTGGAGTCTGCATGTTCTCCCCATGTCTGCATGTGTTTCCTCTGGGTGCTCCGGTTTCCTCCCACAGTCCAAAGATGTGCAGGTTAGGTGGATTGGCCATCATAAATTGCCCTTAGTGACCAAAAAAAAAGGTTACGGAGATAGGGTGGAAGTCAGGGCTTAAGTGGGTCGGTGCAGACTCGATGGGCTGAATGGCATCCTTCTGCACTGTATGTTCTATGTTCTGAATGTGTGCATAGAGTTCTTATTTAAATGTCAATCTCTCCCTATTTCATGGCTGTCGAAGGGTCTCTACCATACCTCCAACAACAACAACCTTAATTTATTTGCATTTGCAATGCAGCAAAATCTCCCAAGGCACTTCCCAGGGGAACATTCAGAGAAAGGTTATCATGGAGCCACAAGAGGAGACACTAGGACAGGCAGTTAAACATTTGGTCACAGAGATAGGTTTTCAGGAGGGTCGTAATGAAGGACAAGGAGTCAGAAAGGTTTAAGCAGGGAATTACAGTGGTTAGGCTCTGAAAAGCTGAAGGCACTGTAGCAATGATGGATTGAAGTATGTGAGGGTGCAGAGGAGGTCAGAATGGAAGAAGTGCAGACACCTTGTGTAATGAACTCCAATTGGCTTTATTGGTTGGCCAATTGGAGTATGAGCTCCCTCAATGATAGCTCATTGAGGGGGCCATATAAGCGCCTGTGTAGGCTTTGTGAGCCAGTCTTAAGTTGACTGGACTGCTAGCAGCACTGTTTGTAGCTGCTCCTGTAATATCGTTATTGTAAATAAATATTGGTGTGGTGACGGAACTCCTGCCTCCCATGGATTACTACACCTTGGAAGGATGATAAATGTTACAGAGGCAGGGAGAGGGCAACTGAGAAATTTGTACACAAGTATAAGAATTTTTAAAATCGAGCAATTTGGGAACCAGAAGCTAATATACGTCAATGAACACTTGGGTGAATGGGCTGTGGTGCGAGCTGTCATACATGCAGCAGTGTTTTGGATGCTCTTATATTTATGGAGAGGGCAAGATAGGAGGCCAGCCAAGAGAGCATTGGAAAAACACCTATAATATGTAACAATTCAAAAATATGGAAATTATCCATGGGGAAAAAAAGCTTTAAAAATAATGCTCAGCCCACCTACCGTAAACAATAATAAATGTCTGGAGACAAGTTCAAGACAGTAATTCAATCGTGGGCCTTTGGTGACATTCATAAATCTCCTTCACAGTTCATGACATCCGAAGTGCCGGATTTAATTACTGCCTTGTAATTCAATGCCAACCATTTATTATCCTCTGTTTAATTCACTGAGGTATTGTGCATTCCATTTTTATTGGTTGTGTCATTAGAGGTGATTTAGTATCTGCTGTTTCCAGCAGAGCCTCATCCAACGCAGGATTCACCACTCCCCCGAGACTTTTGAGCATTCGCTATGTGCCTGGAAGGGACACTCTCCTTTCTCCCTCCAGACCTACAGACTAGCGAACACTTCCAATCAAGTCGTTTCGCTGTTGATCTTGATCAATGTGCCCCATGAGGAATAATCTTATATTGGATACATTTTTTAAACAGCAGAACACTGCACTGCGGTTCACCAGCCGTGAATTGGTTTATCTGAGGCTCAATGTGCATGCAATCTTCTGAATGGCTCAGTAAATATCTCTATCTAAGCATTTAATGGCCATCGGCGTTTGCTATCTCAAAACTGTCCATGATGGGGCTGGGATTTCTGTAGATTTTCTTGATTTGAGGAATTAATTAGTAATACAAATCAAGTGATCTACTTGACAGGAACATTGATTTTTCTGACGAGGTATCTGATACCTGAAATGACAACAAGAGATTTAACTCAGCTTGTTTCCAGGGGGGGGGGGGATGAGAACATTGTACTTTTCCCTCGGAGTTTAAATCCAATTGAATGGACTCACCTCTCTTTACTTTCGAAAATCTTCCTCACTTTCATGTCAAGAACGCAACTCTCCCAGCCCCAGACCTTTGCGAGAACTACCGGCAGCCCTCCAAATGGTCAGCCTTTGAGCATGTGCCAAGACAGTGAGTGCCCACACTTACTTAACGGTGGAAAGTACCACAGCAAAATCCTATTCTCACCCAATGCCCTTTGAAGCATATGGCCAGCAGATAAAAATCAGGAGTGGAAACCCAATCTGTTTTGTAGCTCCCTAGCTCCGCGCTGGCGATGTAGTGCCCCAGTTGTTGACCCAACTGGTAACTATAATTCTTGTTCACAAAGGGAAGCACGGGACACAATTTGCCCATCTCGTTCATCCTCCCAAGTCACATTGGTAATTGAATCTGAAATGTAAGGCTGAGTGTCACAGTGTCTTAAGGTGCTTTAATTAACCTGATCATTAGAAAAGTAAGATCATGCACTTCCTGAGAGAAATTACTTGGGCCATGTCAAAGCATGTTAAACTCACAGCAGAACAGGCAATAACAATGGAATGGGATTGTGTAAGAGATGGATAAAATGTTCCAATCATTTTCGTCAATCGTTCACATTTTTTTCTTTAAAATTTAAAGTGCCCAGTACATTTTTTTCCATTTAAGGATGATTTTAGCATGGCCAGTCCACTTACTCTGCAGATCTTTGGGTTGTGGGGGTAAGACCCTCGCAGACACGGGGAGAATGTGCAAACTCCACACGGACAGCGACCGGGGGCCAGGATCGAACCTGGATCTTCGGTGCTGTGAGGCACCAATGTGAACCACTGCGCCATCTTGCCGCCCACAATCGTTTAACTTTTAACTCACATATTCATAAAGAGCAAGACCCTCCTTTTTAAATCATGCAGATGAAAATGCGTTTGGGGTGGATGAAATGCAGTACCAGAGTTGGTGGTGCAAATGCTTCAATTTCCTGTTCTCTTGTTGGACAAACCAAGTTTACTCCCAATCTTTTTGGATCTGTTGTCACAACATTACATTGCTAAAGAAACAACCTCCCTGCCTACAGTGATGCTGCAAGGGATAGAAATGTCAGTAAGTCGAGCAGCTGAGACCAATGGGAGGCTCTGCCAGATAATCTTGTTAAACCAAATCATTTAACCGTCAGCTGAATAGGAGTTTCAACAATGACGACAGATGTAAGTACACAAGATGCTGAGCACGACAGCAATTAAACAAGCAGAATTAATCACTGCAGAGTGAACTTGACAAGAAAAGTTTTTTCGAGACTCTCCAAGTGTTTACACGGCAAACAGAGCTGCTTCCTCGATTCCCTGTGCCACTGAACACTTCTCAAAACAAAACTCTTTAATTCACATCTGCGCGGCCTAATCCATCAGAAGGCCCGCCACAAAACTATATTCCCAACTGAGATTTTCTTCAAATCATCCGCATGGTCTACGGCTTTTAACTGCTTGCTAGCTCATAGCAAAGCAGATGCGATTTTGCCGAGCGGAAGACGGACAATCAGAGTTACAGCTGTAATTAAAGGGAACAGAGATTTGTTCAGCTGTTAGCAAAATGATTACCGTGGCAATGGCCTGCAGTCTGACACGGCAGAATATCCAAACACGATGATTAGCACATTCAATGAAAGTAAGGAGGGAAAAAAACATTTAGAGGACATTCTTCCATTAGTACGCTCACCGTCATTTACTTCACTTTGTTCACTTTTGAGCCGCTGTATCCAGTAACTCAATAATATTTTTGCAGACACTTTTCCTGTCATTTCTGACTGCCAAATGACCACTTGTTCTGCATTGCCAAACCACCCCAGCACTTGTCAGGAACTCGAATTCAATGGTCAATTTGGTTATTTATGTGGCTGAAAAAAAAGTCCTGTGCATATTGTTTAAAGTAACAGTTGCTCTGAGGATAATTTACAGAAACCACAAGGTATCGTGTTGATTTTTAAAAATAAATTTAGATTCTTTTTATTTCCAATTAAGGGGCAATTTAGCACGGCCAATCCACCTACCCAGCACATCTTTGGGCTGTGGGGAGGAAACCCACACAGACATGGGGAGAATGTGCAAACTCCACATAGAGAGTGACCCGGGCAGTGACCGAACCCAGGTCCTCGGCGCTGTGAGACAGCAGTGCTAACCACTGCGCCACTGCCCGTGTTGATTTTGAGTGCATCTGTTGTTCCTGTAGCTTCTTACCCCAATCCAACAGAGATACAACTAACTATCCATTGTTTTATAATGAACTAGAGCAATCCTGTTGAGCTGAATCAATATGCATGACAAATGGATTTGACCAGGTAAAGGGGTGTCAGACCGAGATCAAAAGAGTCAAACATGGGGGCAGCATGGTGGCGCAGTGGTTAGCACTGCCGCCTCACAACGCCAAGGTCCCAGTTTCGATCCCGGCTCTGGGTCACTGTCCGCGTGGGGTTTGCACATTCTCCCCGTGTTTGCATGTGTTTCACCCCCAGAGTTCAAAGATGTGCAGGGTAGGTGGATTGGCCATGCTAAATCGCCCCTTAAATTGGAAAATATGAACTGGGTACTCTAAATTTATAAACAAAAAAAAGTCAACATGCACTTTTAAGTCAATTGTAGGCCAGATTAGGTATAAGTGGTAGTTACGCCTCCCTGACGTACATCGCTGAATCAACTGTTTCCCCACCCCCCCACCCAAGACAACAGTCTTTTTTTCTGAAACTAGCATGAGTTTTTCGGACTTAGTGAGCTACTTTGACAACACAGTATAATGGGACTTGAATGCGCAACCTTTGGGTTGAATATTTAGTCATGTGACAGCTGCACTAATAAGGTTGCAGCAGGAAACAAGCAAACTTTGCATACATCAGCAGCAAGTACAAATCAGGGAGAGAGGGTGTCGCAGAATATTATTTCAGGACTAGTAATCCAGAGACCCAAGGGGTAATGCTCTGGTTAGAATGTTATCATGGCAGATAAAAACCTGGAAGTATAATGACAACCAGAAGCCATTGTCGTAAAAAAAAACTCTCATTCACCAATGCCCTTCAGGGAAGGATATCTGGTGTCCTTACCTGGTTTGGCAGGTTACGAAGACAAGTAATGTGGTGGACTTTTAACTGCCTAGCAAGTTCATCAGTTATATCACAATCAGAAGGAGAAATAGAAATGCACTGGACAGCATGTTGGCACAGTTGTTCGCACTGCTTCATCACAGCACCAGGGATCTGGATTCGATTCCAGTCTTGGGTGACTGTCTGTGTGGAATTTGTATGTTATCCCAGTGTCTGCGTGGGTTTCCTCCAGATGCCCCAGTTTCCTCCCACAAAGATGTGCAGGCTAGATGGATTGGCCATGCTAATATTGCCCCTTTGTGTCCAGAACATCAGGTGGGGTTACGGGGATAGGGTGGGCGAGTGGACCTCGGTTGGGTACTCTTTCGGAGTGTTAGTGCAGTCTAGATGGGCCAAATGGCCTCCTTCTGCAGTGTAAGGATTCTATGATTCTATAAACAGGCAGCTCACCATCATCTTCTCAATGGCAATTAGGATTGTGTATTAAATGCTGGCCCACAAGCAACGAACAAACATTTAAGAATAATCTAAAATGTCCTATTGCAACTGATCTGTTCTGTTGCCACTATCTGTGATGTGTATTGGTCACCATGAAGCAGTCTTTTTGAAGTTACAAAGAAGTCTTTATCAACAGTACATATGTACAGAGATATGGAGATCCTTACACGTTGCTGTCTATCTCTTGACTGTTCTTAGTTTCAGGTCATGTACCTTCTCACAGCAATGTTTGGGTAACACTGCACTCAGTTCCATGTTAACCCTTCCACTACAGCGATAAGATCATTTCTTCTGCGCATATTCCTTCAATAGTAAGGTTGTGACTTCTTAATGCTTCAGATTTCATCTCTTGTCCTTCCTGCAAAATTAAATCCCTTTCAGCTAAATAAATATGTAACTTCACAATGGAGTACTGCAGTGAGCATAGAGCCCACAATTTCCTCAATGCCGGACATTGAGTAAATGTAAGGTGGAGATTGACAGAATTTTCAATTAGCAAAGGGTTGAAGAGTTGTGGAGAATGGGCAGGGTAGTGGAGTTGAGGCCGAGGTGACGTCATCCATGATCATATTGAACGGGCTCAGGTGGCTGGGTTGCGTACTTCTGTCCTGAGTTCTGACGTATTTGGCAAAATATGTGACTCCCAAAATATGTCAGCACCTCGGCTGGATTTGGCCTGGGTGGAGCCTACAGCAGTTCTTTTTTTTCCTTTCTGATTATTTTATGGGAAGCTCATTTACTGTTCGTACCTCATTTTTGTATAATTTTTGGTTTTGTGATACGGGAACAGATTATTGCAGGCAAGTTTCAGTGCTTTGATCGGAAGATCAAACCGACCTTATGGTTGGTTTGCTCGGCTGGTTGAAATGCACAAATAAAACAGATAACAGTGACAGTGACCACAACTCCTTGACCTTTACCATAGTCATGGAGAGTCATGGAGAGGGATAGGAACAGACAGTATGGGAAGGTATTAAATTGGCGGAGTGGAAATTATACTGCTATTGGACAGGAGCTGAGGAACATAAAGTAGGAACAGTTGTTCTCGGGGAAATGCACAACAGTAATGTGGGGGTTGTTTAAGGAGCACTTGCTGCGAGTGCTGGATAGTCTTGTCCCACTGAGATGAGGAAGGAATGGTAAGAACAAAGAACAAAGAAAATTACAGCACAGGAACAGGCCCTTCGGCCCTCCCAGCCTGCGCCGATTCAGATCCTTTATCTAAGCCTGTCGCCTATTTTCCAAGGATCTGCTTACCTCTGTTCCCCGCCTGTTCATATATCTGTCTAGATGCATCTTAAATGATGCTATCGTGCCCGCCTCTACCACCTCCGCTGGAAAAGCATTCCAGGCACCCACCACCCTCTGCGTAAAAAACTTTCCACGCACATCTCCCTTAAACTTTCCCACTCTCACCTTGAAATCGTGACCCCTTGTAATTGACACACCCACTCTTGGAAAAAGCTTGGCTATCCACCCTGTCCATACCTCTCATAATTTTGTAGACCTCAATCAGGTCCCCCCTCAAACTCCGTCTTTCTAATGAAAACAATCCTAATCGACTCAACCTTTCTTCATAGCTAGCACCCTCCATACCAGGCAACATCCTGTTGAATCTCCTCTGCACCCTCTCTAAAGCATCCACATTCTTCTAGTAATGTGGTGACCAGAACTGCTCGCTGTATTCTAAATTTGTGTTTGGTCTCACCAAAGTCCTATACAACTGTAACATGACCTGCCGACTCTTGTACTCAATACCCCGTCTGATGAAGGCAAGCATGTTGTATGCCTTCTTGACCTGAACTCCCAGATCTCTCTATACATCAATTTTCCCCAGGACTCTTCCATTGACCGTATAGTCCGCTCTTTAATTGGATCTTGCAAAATGCATCACCTCGCATTTGCCTGGATTGAACTCCATCTGCCATTTCTCTGCCCAACTCTCCAACCTATCTATATTTTGCTGTATTCTCTGACAGTCCACCTCGCTATCTGCAACTCCACCAATCTTAATATCATTTACAAACTTGTTAATCAGACCACATACCTTCGTCCAGATCATTTATGTATATCACAACAACAGTGGTCCAAGCACGGATCCCTGTGGAAACCACTAGTCACCTTTCTCCATTTTGAGACACTCCCTTCCACCACTACTCTCTGTCTCCTGTTGCCCAGCCAGTTCTTTATCCATCTAGCTAGTACAGGTGAAGGAGCCTTGGATGACAAGAGAAGTGGAGCTTCTAGCCAAGAGGAAGAAAGAAGCTTACGTAAGGTTGAGGAAGCAAGGATCTGGCACGGCTCCGGAGTGTTACAAGGTCACCAGGAAGGAACTCAAAAATGGACAAGGGAGCTAGAAGGGGGGCATGAAAAAACCCCGGCGGGAAGGATTAGAGAAAACCCCAAAGCATTCCACACTTATGTGAGAAATAAGAGGATGATCAGAGTGAGAGTAGTGCCGATCAGGGATAATGGAGGGAACATCTGTCTAGAGTCTGAGGAGATAGGGGAGGCCCTAAATGAATATTTTGCTTCAGTATTCACTGGAGAGAGGAACCTTGTTGCTCATGAGAACAGCATAAACCAGGTTAATAGACTCAAACAGTTTGATATTAAGAAAGAAGTTGTGCTCGAAATTTTGAAAAGCATCAGGATAGGGAAGTCCCCTGGGCAAGACAGGATACACCCAAGTTTTCTACGGAAAGCGAGGGAGGAGATTGCTGCTCTGTTGGCGATGATCTGTGCATCCTCACTCTCCACTGGAGTTGTACTTGATCATTGGGGGTACATAGAACTAGAACCCAGAGCGATACAGCACAGTACAGGTCCTTTTGCCCACAACTTTCATCCAATCACCTTAAAATTATGTCCCCTTGTTACAGCCATTTATGTCCTGGGGAAAAGTCTCTGGCTATCCACCATCCATGCCTGTTATCACCTTGTACACCTCTATCAAGTCACCTCTCTTCCTTCTTCAGGCGAATGTTGTTCCCCTGTTCAAGAAAGGGAATAGGGAAATGAATTACAGGCCAGTCCGTCTTATGTCTGTGGTGAGAAAAATATTGGAAAGGATTCTGAGAGATAGGATTTATGATTATTTAGAAAAACATAGTTTGATTAAAGCTTGTCAGCATGGCTTTGTGAGGGGCAGGTCATGCCTCACAAGCCTCATTGAATTCTTTGAGGATGCGACGAGATACATTGATGAAGGTCAGTCAGTGGATGTGGTGTATGTGGGTTTCAGTAAGGCATTTGATAAGGTTTCCTATGGTAGGCTCAGCCAGAAAGTTAGGGGGCATGCAAAATTTGACTGGATGCAGAATTGGCTGGCCAAAAGAAGGCAGCGAGTGGTAGTGGATGGAAAGTATTCCGCCTGGATGTCGGTGACCCACAGGGATCTGTTCTGAGACCTCTGCTCTTTGTGGTTTTTATAAATTACTTGGATGAGGAAGTGGAGTGGTGGGTTTGTAAGTTTGCCAATGACACGAAGGTTGGTGGAGTTGTAGATAGTGTCAAGGGCTGTTGCAGGTTACAACAGGACATTGACAGGATGCAGAGCTGGGCTGAGAAGTGGCAGATGGAGTTCAAACTAGATAACTGTGAAGTGCTTCATTTTGGAAGGTCGAATTTGAATGCTGAATACAGGGTTAAAGGCAGGATTCTTAGAAGTGTGGAGGAACAGAGGGATCTTGGGGTCCACATACATAGATCCCACAATGTTGCCCCCCAGGTTGATAGGGTTTTTAGGAAGGCGTATGGTGTTGGCTTTCATTAACAGGGGGATTGAATTTAAGAGCCATGAGGTTTTGCTGCAGCTTTATAAGACCCTGGTTGGACCACACTTGGAATATTGTGTCCAGTTCTGGTCGCCTCATTATAGTGTTGCCAACTGTTACCGATTTCTTTCCTACTTTGTCTTTTCTGTGGCTCTGTTCCAATTATGGCAATCAGTGAATTTGCCTTTATTTCTATGTTATCTATGCTTAGAGTCGCCAGGTATTAAATGATACCACCACAAGTTTCAACCGGCTATCGGGCAAAGAGCCAAACACCAGTTAGTTAGTTCAAGGTCAAGGGTACTTTATTTACACACAATTAGTCATGCAACATAAACACTACTAGTTAACTACACCTATCGACTAAGACAACCTGTACTTAAATTCGGGCTCCCAGCTGAGATCAGAAAACAGTGGCCACTGTTCAGTTCTTGATCTCTCTGGTTAAAAGGAGTAACTGCTGCTCAGCTAGGCTCATCCATCTGGCAGCGAGCGTTGAACTTGTACTTGCTTCTGGTGTTGCTGCAATTGGCATTGACCATGACCGGGGTACCAAGGCCATGAGCCAAGAGAGCGAACATGTGGCGAACTCTTCTTCTTATACTCAGGGGGTTTTCATGCTCTTTTGGCTGGTCCTTCGATTTGGGCCTTACTAATTGGGTGATCCCTCATTCGATTCCTTAACCCATAAGTGGGTGGGGATCTGGATGGCTGGGTGTGCCCCAAGCGGTCACTGACCCCGTTGTTTGCGTTTCCCCCCTTGAACAGGGAGTGGCACCAAAATGTCTGGGACTGTCCTGGTTGTTTGAGTATCAGTCCTTTGTTTTGGTGAAGATGGGCCATCAAATGCTAATCGGCCCCATTAAAATGCTAATTGGATGGAGTTTCGATACCGTCTTGATTTCTTGCTTACAAATTATACATTTCAGGCTCTGAGCCTGCCTGAGACTTGGCTTGTCCATTTTACCTGCCAGGTTTTGTGAGTTTTCCTGTACCTAGTTGGAAGTGGCCATCACAGATGGCTACAATAGGAAGGATGAGGATGCTTTAGAGAGGGTGCAGAGGAGATTTACCAGGATGCTGCCTGGACTGGAGGGCATGTCTTATGAAGAAAGGTTGAGGGAGCTAGGGCTTTTCTCACTGGAGCGAAGAAGGAAGAGAGGTGGCTTGATAGAGGTGTGCAAGGTGATGAGAGGCATTGATAGAGTGGATAGCCAGATACTTTTCCCCAGGATGGAAATGGCTGTCATGAAGGGACATAATTTTAAGGTGATTGGAGGAAGGTATAGGGGAGATGTCAGAGGTAGGCTCTTTACACAGAGAGTGGTGGGTGCGTGGAATGCACTGCCAGTAGAGGTGGCGGAGTCAGAGTCATTAGGGGCATTTAAGCCATTCTTGGACAGGCACATGGACAGCAGTAAATTGAAGGGGTGTAGGTTAGGTTGATCTTAGATTAGGATAAATGGTCGGCACAACATCGTGGGCCGAAGGGCCTGTACTGTGCTGTTCTATTCTATGTTCTATGTCTGGCTATGATACGACTATTAGTTCTCTGCTGTGCAGAAGGGGATTCAAATGTTTTGTTGGGAAAGTTAATTAGGCATATTTAAGTATGCTTTTGAAGATTGGCTTTGATAAAACACAACACATTTGATGGCATTATTCAGTAGATAATGCATTCATACCATGGAATAATCCTTCTTAGTTTTCAAAGAATTTATAGCAAGTTGACCTTTCAGTCTAGCCAGTGTGTAATATCCACATGAAAGCCTTCTTGCATCTTTTTTCATCTAACCCCATCAACATATCTTTCTATTCCTTTCTTCCTCATGTCATTATCTATCTCCCCTTTAACTGCATCTAATGTCTCAAGTGCTCCAGGTGATAGCAAGTTCTAACCACTCTCTTGGTAAAGAAGATTTTACTGACTTCCTTTTTCATGCCTGTCTGATATTTATGGGTTCTTGTTTTGAACTTCCCCAAAAGTGGAAATGTTCTTGTGAGGTCTGACCTGACAAATCCCGCCTAATTTTAATAACCTCTGTCGGTTCATCCCTCAGCTTCCTTGATTCCAAAGAAGAAAACCGTAGCCTGTTCAGCATTTCCTGTTAGTCATAACCTGAGGTGATTGTGAAGCTGTGAATGAATCTCTCATTAATTGTCCGGATTGCAGCTGCAATAAAATAATCAACCACATTCCATTGCATTTTAAAATCAAAGTAGACTGAGATAGATTTAGCAGTCAGGTCTGACGATAGTGCTATCTCAAATATTGATTAAACATCAAGGTCAAGCAACATTCAGCAGGCCAAAACAGCAATAATTCATCGTGTAACCTGAGGGCTTGCTGCTATTATGAACCTCTTGAAGGAAAGAGAGGTAGGAAGAAGAAAATCCTGAAAGGATATGTTTAAAGAAGGCCTTATGAGGGGTTTTAAAAAAAAATATGAACATATGAATTAGGAACAAGCGTAGGCCACTCAACCCCTTGAACCTTCTCCGCCATTCAATAATATCACAGTCGATCTGAGTGTAACTTCAGCCCCACATTCCTGCCGACCCCCGAGAACCTCTCAGCCTCTTTCTTATCAAGAACCTATTAAGCTCCACCTGAAAAAATTTCAAAGATTCTGCTTCCCCTGCCTCTGGAGAGTTCCAGAGACTCACTAGAGAAAATAATTCTCCTCATCTCTGTCTTAAATGAGCGATCCTTTTAAAAAAATACAATGTCCCCTAATTCCAGATTCTCTGACAGAGGAAACATTCTCTCCACATCCACCCTGTCAATGCCCCTCAGGGTCTTTATGGTGTCGATCAAATCTTTGTAATTCACAAGAAAGGGAAATGTTCAGCACAATTTGATTTGTTCCGCAACTTGGGGGTTGGGAAGCAATTTTAAATACCAATACATTCTCCTGCTGTGCTCTGTTAAATATTGCTTCACAGCGACAATTCGAGTTGAACTGCCCCATTTTGGGAGGTCTGAGAGCGGTAGGATATACATAATGCATGGTCGGTCCTTTGGGAGTATTGAGGAACAAGGGGACCTTGGTGTACAAGTCCATGGATCCCTGAATGTGACAGCACAGATAGATAGGTTGGTGAAGAAGCCATACAGAATTCTTGCTTTCATTATCTGGGGCATAGAATATAGGAGATGAGGGCGGCATGTGGCACAGTGGTTAGCACTGGGACTGCGGCGCTCAGGACCCGGGTTCAAATCCCACGCCTGGGTCACTGTCCGTGTGGAGTTTGCACATTCTGCCCATGTCTATGTGGGTTTCACCCCCACAACGCAAAGATGTGCAGGTTGGTGTATTGACCACACGAAGTTGCCCCTTAATTGGGAAAAGAAAATAATTGGGTACTCTTAATTTATAAAAAAGAAGAATATAGGAGATGGGAGGACTTGGTACAGCTTTAGAAAACATTGGTTTGGTCACAGATGGAATATTGTGTACACTCTGCTCGCCACACCATCGTTGTGGCGTGATTGTACTGGAGCGGATAGCAGAGGAGATTCCCCAGGATGTTGCCTGGGAAGGAAAGTTTAAACTATAAGGAGAGACCAACTCGCTCACCTACTCGCTTGTTTGAGAGGCAAGTTCAGCATCTGAAAACTATCCACCCAACAGCGTGAGTGTGCAGCCTGCTAGATTCAGAAAGTAGAGAAAACAATGTCTCAAATTTTTCAAAGAAAAATCTTCAAAAAATCAAAGCATGTTTTTCCAGACAGTTAATGTAGAGTAGCCACAACTAAAGATAAAACCTGCGTGTTTTGTAATATAGACAGAACACATTGGCACACAGAGGCACGCACACCCCTGTCACTGAGACAATGAAGAAAGCATGGATTTCCGAATGGAGAATATTCAACAGGCCGCAAATTAAGTTAAGATCATGAGAATTAGGGTTAGGCAATGCATCCCCTCGAGCCTGCTCCGCCATTCAATATGATCATGGCTGATATGATCATGCCAATAAGATCTCTGTTTCTCAACTCCACTTTCCTGCCCCTTCTCCATAGCCCCTCAACCCATTACTGATTAAAAGTCTGTCTATCTGCTCATTTAATGTACTCAATATCCCGGCATCCAGCACACTCTGGAGTAGTGGATTTCGCAGATTCATGACCCTTTGAGAGAAGTAATTTTTCCTCATCTCTGCTTTAAATTTTCTACCCCCTATCATAAAACGATGATCTCTCGTTCTAGATTGCCCCACAAGAGGAAGCATCTGATCCACGTCTACTTTGTTAATACCTTTTACCATCTTATGTACCTCAATTAGATCTCCTCTCATTCTTCTTGGAGGCTGTGTCCATATGTGACGCATTTGCCAAGAACAGAAACTGCTGAAAATACACATTTTTACTGGGAAATCGACACTCCAATCTCCCTGGACTCTTTCTTTGGCCACCAGGAAGTTGACGCCAAGTCCAGTAGACTCCTAGCCATTCTGGGATGGTTGACAAACCGAGCCCAAGCTTAGGAGCCATGGTGGAATTGGACAATGTCTCCAAGTAAAATAACAGAAAGTGCTGGAAAGATTCTGCAGCTTTGTCAGCATATCTGTCGAAAGAGAATCAGAGCTAATATTTCGAGTCTGAGTCATTGATCTCATCCCTTTTTAACAGAAGCCTTGATTTGTATTCAAGATATCAAAATGGCTGCTTAGTGTGTCTGAAAATGCTTGGGACAGAATTCTCAGCTCCCCTGGTGGGTTCTGGGGTGGGATAGACAGGGAAGTGTGGAATTTCAGACGGGGCTCTCTGGATGTTCCCCCCTGCCCCGCTTTTGTGCTGAGGTGGGATGAGCCTCGGATGGGAAGCCTGCCCTTGCACCCAATTAAAGCCTTTGAATTTAAAACGGAGTTGAGGAGAAACTACTTCTCCCAAAGGGTTGTGAGTCTGTGGAATTCACTATCTCGCAGTGCGGTGGATGCTGGGACAGTGCGTAAATTTAAGGACGAGTTGACAGATTTTCAATGGGTTTGGTAATGGGTTGAATGGTTATGGGAACGGGCAGGATGGTTGAGTTAAGGCCAGGATGAGATCAGCCATGATCAAATGGCGGAGAAGACACATTGGGCCAAATGGCCTAATACTGCACCTATATCTTATGAACCTATGAACTTTAAGTAGTCAATGGATGGCCACTTAAGGGTCGTTTCCCAACAGCTTTAAATGGCTGATGGGCAGGTGACAGTTCATAGTGGGGGTGGGGTGGGGGTGGGGGGGGGGGGGGAGACACCCGCCTCCCTCCTCCTTCCCCCATTCCCCAATACCCTGATCACGTCCCTCATGACACTCCCAGACTTTCCCTATCCTGACATCCATGGGACCCTTGAGAGTTAGATGGGCCTCCAGTTCAGAGGACTTACATTCTGAAAATTCCGGGCAGTGCCTTATCCAGCCACCGGAGCACCGTAGCTGCCGACAAATCGGATTGGCCAGCAGCTCTTTAAGGCAGAACGTCCTCTAACGGAGGGCAGATGCCAATCAATGCTGGTTAGAGCATAAAATACCAGCAGGGCTCTCAGCATAGGCGAGGTTCCCCTCTCGGAGTGCCCCGCGAACTCTTGAGATGGCGGCGGATCATTCAATTGACAAATAAATTTCAATATAAATTAGTGCAAGGTGGTGCATTTTTGTAGAATGAATAAGGAGACAAGATATTGCTTGCATAAGAGTAATCTAAATGAGGTAAAGAAGCTTATACACAAATCACTCAGTGTTGTGATGCAGCTTATAACAACACCCAAGGCAAAAAGAAAACAAGCACGGGTTTCATCCCCAGAGGCACTGAATAGAACAGTAAGGAAATTATGTTTGAACCTCAGTTTTAAAACACTTGAAGAACTGCTCACAATTCATATTTCCATATTATGAAACGAGACAATGGAGAAGTTGCAAAAAATAGATGGGCAATGGTGAAGGTGAAATTATGAAGAAATATTGAATGGGCTTGGGTATTATCATAATGAATAGAGTGAGGGGTTAACCGAAAATGGTATTTAATGTAACAAAGGATTTGATAGGGTAGACACCCTGACAACCTTTCCACTTGTGGGAATTTCAAAGCTAGGGACCATGGGCGGGATTCTCCAATAATGGGGCTATGTCCCCACGCACGTGAAAAAAAGCACGCAAATCACTCTGGACTTACCTGGAATAAGTCCAGGATGATTCTGCGATTTGCATGGGGCTAGCAGGGCCCCGGAGTAGTCCTCGTAGCTCCAACTGCCGATACAGGGCCCTGCACCTCCGGTTGAGGGTCCGCGTTTGCGCACGGCGCCGACCTCGGTCGTCCGCGCGGCGAGACATGGCCGACCCACACCGCGACACGGCCAACCCACGCGCGCGCCCGATTGACGGCGATTCTCCGGGGACGCCCATTCTCCGCCCCTGCTCCAAGTGCGATTTTGGCACGGAAGCTCGGAGAATCCCGTCACATAAGTATGAGATGGGCGGCACGGTGGTACAGTGGTTAGCACTGCTGCCTCACAGTACCAGGGACCCGGGTTCCATTCCGGACTTTGGAGACTGTCTGTGTGGAGTTTTTACTTTTTCCCAGTGTCTGTGTGGGTCCCTTCCGGTGCTCTGGTTTCCTCTCACAGTCCAAAGATGTGCAGATTAGGTGGATTGGCAATGCTAAATTTCCCCTTGGCGCCCAAAAAATGTGCATGTTTGGTGGAGTTGCAGGGGAGTGGGGCTAGGTAGGGTGCTCTTTCAGAGGGTCGATGCAGACTCGATGGGCCTAATGGCCTCCTTCTGCACTGTAGGGATTCTATGGTTCTGCAGCCACCGCTAAAATCATTAAGTCAGGAAATTCTTATTTACCCAAAGGGCAGTAAAAATGTGAAACACCCAAGGAGTAGTTGTTGCAGGAAGCATAAGTGTATTGAAGGCAAAGCTCAATAAGCCCAGGAGAAAGAAAGACTCCCGTTTATATGGCACTTCTCATGACCATTGAGCAAGTTAAAGTGTTTTACATCCATCAAAGTACTTTTTAAAGTGTGGTGTCAGGAACATGTCAGTCAACATGCACTCTCACAAACAGCTAATAGCCTGATTTTGTGATGTTGACTGAGGGTTAATATTGGCCAGGTGACATGGGACAACTCCCCCGCTCTTCTTCAAAATAATGCCCTCCATCCACACATCAAGTCCCGGTTTAATAACTCACCAGTTCTGCGCTGGAGTGGGACCTGAACCTGAAATGTTATGCCTCACGGGTGAGCGTGTTACTGACTGAGCCAGGGTTAACACTCCAGTGGCGCGAAGGAGAAAAGAATAATAGGATTAGGTGAAGAGGCTGCAAGAAAGCTCATGTGGAGAATAATCGCTACCTTAGACCTTTTGGTTTGACTGGTCTGTTTCTGTCTTTTCTATTTGTAGCTCATTGATGTGGAAAACAACTTCAGAAGCAGTAGCTTTTCACCTCTTTGTGCGGCATCACTCCTCAGCTATTTCTTATATCAGAGCAGCAATCAAGCTTACTTGAATTGCATTGCAACTTAACTGCTTCAGAAGAGTAAGTAAGTAATGCCTCTTCATTCAGAGAAAGCCAAATGTGCCACCAAGCGCACTGTCAATGTATTTGATAGCCAAGGCACTCAATGACTGTGAAAAATTAGCATTTGAAACTGGGACTTCCAAATAAGAATGAAACATTCAATCTCCATCTACCTGTTCATCTATTTATCACTTGCCAAAATGTGATTAAAACTGTTTCAGCTCTTGGCCGAGATCATCTTCTTCCTTCCTTCGTTGCTCATGATGATGACTAATGATTACTCAGTGAAGCCAGCTTATCCTCCTCTGCTAACATTAAGAGCCAAAACTTAAGGCAACATTTTGGTGCAGAAAGATAAATGCATTTATTCTGTTCATGTGACCCTTGGGTTTTGTGCTATATTCGAACCTAGAATATATGTGAATAAATCTGCAAAGGGGTGCAATTGTTATTTGTTATGATCATTCTTTTCATCCTAAATCTGTTCACAGTTTTAAAAATCTATTTAAACTCCACCCAGAAGAAGCATTTAGATGGGCACTTGAAGTGCCATAGCATACAAGACTATCGACCAAGTGCTGGAAAATGGGATTGGAATAGATAGGTGCTTGATGGCCAGCACAGATATGATGGGCTGAAGGGCCTCTTTCTGTGCTGTAAAACTCTATGACGTGTATTTTCCCCTCCCCAGCCGTGTGTTTCTCAGCGGCACGCCATCGCTGGCAGCGGGATTCTCCGTTCCCGTTATTGGCAAATGGGATATTCCGTTGTCGGCACTCCATGTGTCTGGGAAACCCGCGGGTGGGGGTGCGCTGCCGGCAGAACGGAGACTCCCGCCGGGGGAGAATTCATCTCCATGACTCAATACCATTCCTCTGGAATGGGGAATTGAAGATTTGAGAAAAAGCCACTGAGCAGAAGGTGGGGCGCGATTCTCTGCAAATGCGGCGAGTCGTAAAGGCTGCCGTGAAACTGGTCGTGTTTCACGGCAGCCTCCGCACCCCCTCCCGGGACCTGATTCTCCCCCACGGGGGGGGGGGCTAGCAGCGCGGCTCCGTGAAGCACGACATCGCAGGCTTAGCGACCGTCGCTAAGCCCGCGCGCCAAGTGTCACGGCGGCTGACGCGCACGATGACGTCAGCCACGCATGCGCGGATTGGACGGCTCCAACCCGCACATGCGCGGATGACGTCATCACACAGATGCGTCAAACCCGCGTATGCGCGGGCCGTCATGCCCATCAGCCGCCTCGCGGACTGATCCTGCGGGGCGGCGGAGGAACAAATAGTGCTCGGGTATCGGACCCGCTGCCCGCGATCGGTGCCCACCGATCGCGGGTCCGATGGTGCGGCCGTGCCAATCGGTGCCATGGTTGTCCGGGACGGCACTTTGAGGCCGTTTTCACGAACGGTGAGAAGTCAAGGCATTAATAACCTCAGCCAGTACAGGAATTGTATCCATATGGTTGGCGTTGTTCAACGTCGAACCAGCCGTCCAGCCAACTGAACTAACTGAATCCCCTATAGTAGGGAAATTGAACTTGGTGTCTAAGATCAAGGCAGCAGAGATTTGGGTGATAGTCATTTTAGCAGAGGGTAAAATGTAGAAAAACAGTCAGAAGTGGATTGATATAGTCGTGTCTCAAGATAAAAACAGGTATGAATCAGCGTTTCAAACAGGGGAGTTCAGCAGTGTTAGAGAGGTGAAAATGGGTGGTCTTAGTGATGATACAAATATGAGGTTAGATATTTATTTCTGGATCAAAGATGATACTAAAGTTGGGCGTGGACGGTTTAATCTCATACTATTGCACGGGAGCAGAATGGAGTTGATAGTTGGAATAGGTAGTAAATGAAAAATAAATATAACAGATATTAGGAAAAACAACTTCACTCAACAAGTGATAAGTGCTTTAGACCAATCTGCCAAACATAAACATTGGGAACTATCAAAGGGCGACAAAGTACAATTATGGAAGGTTTGGAGTGCTGGGTAAATATTTTTTTGTCGGTCAAATAACTTTTTCTTGTTCTTTATATTCTTCTTTATTGAATTACCTGAACCAGGAAGTTTACATGAACACTCCTCATATCATTTAAGGGACAATCCAATCATTTAACACAGATATCAGATGTACTGGCATGCCTGGATTATTTTCATAAAATGCTAATGTTTATAAGAGAAAGGAGCACCTGAGATTATTTGTGAAGTATCTTGCATCCTATAAATTGAGTCAGTGCTTCACTTTCCTGTTGCATGTTCTCAAATAGTTTTGTGGAATTAAATTCCACAAATCTATAATTCTGAAAATGTTTTAACCCAATTCAAGACGTGCTCGTATTTAAAACTTGTGCCTTCTAGTTCTGCCATTGCTCACCACCACCATCTCAAGGGCACTTAGAGATGGGCAACAAATGTAGGCCTTGCCACCGAGGCCTACGTCCTCTGAAGGAATTTTAAAGGTCACAACTTAAGTCTAATTGATTCACATTCATCCACACCCCTTCTGCCTCACAGCGTTTTAAATGTATCTTCACCATGTCACATTTCAACTTTCTTCCCTTCAGAAGAAAATTAGACTTTCTGAGCCTCTGCTCACAACTTGCATCCCATGTGTTGGGGTGGGCCGAGGATTGGAATCGACCTGGCCCACGTGCTTCTTGGCCTTCTCATGGGACCTCCATCATCACCAACGCCAGCCTTCAGGAAATTTATTCAACCATTTGATACCAGAAAACTGCAGAGTTCACTGTATGCAGCCAATGTTACAATTCAAGACAACATCACAACTGTGTTGAAAAGGATCAAGGCCGGAATTCTCCGCCTGTTGGGATTATCTGTTCCCGATGGCAGTCCACTCCCGCCAATGGGTTTTGCGGCAGCGTGGCTTCAATGGGAATCCGATTGACAAGCTGGGGAGGAGGGAATCCTGCCATCAGCGAACGGTGTGGTGCTGAGGAATATGCAGCGAGGGGTCCGTGGTATCCAGCCCCTAATCTCTAGAATGTGTCATGTATCTAACCTTGCCATTACAATAAAACTGCAGTGTTAGAAACTGTCTAGAAAAATGTTCAGCGGTCCAGGCACATCCTGCTCGCAAAAAGCCAGACAGTCCAACCCTGCCAGTTATCAATCACAAGTCTAGTCTCAGTCATTAACAAAGTGATGGAAGGGGTTGTCAAGTCTATCAACTTACTCACAAAAGATGAAATCGAGTTCGGCGATCGGCCGGAGAATCCCCTTTTGTGCCAATATCTGGAGCGGTGCGGCTTTTTTTTTTAGAACAGTACAGCACAGAACAGGCCCTTCGGCCCTCAATGTTGTGCCGAGCAATGATCACCCTACCCAAGCCCACGCATCCACCCTATACCAGTAACCCAACAACCCCCATTAACATTATTTTTTTTTTAGGACACTAAGGGCAATTTAGCCTGGCCAATCCACCTAACCCGCACATCTTTGGACTGTGGGAGGAAACCAGAGCACCCGGAGGAAACCCACGCACACACGGGGAGGACGTGCAGACTCCGCACAGACAGTGACCCAGCCGGGAATCGAACCTGGGACCCTGGAGCTGTGAAGCATTGATGCTAACCACCATGCTACCATGCTGCCCAGGAGGAGCTTTTGCGATGCTCCTCCCCCTCGTAAACGTTGTCCTCGCAGAGTATGCCTCACGCCGTCGGGACGGCCTCAGAATGTCACCTGAGGCCCTCCCCTGATGCTCCGCCCCGAAGGGCTGAGTTCCCGATGGCGTGGAACACTTATCCTATTTTTTTGTGAACGTGGCATGGCGGCTGCGGAATGAGTCCAGCACCGCCACAGTCGGGAGGGAGCCGTTCCGCGGGCAGGAGGGGCTATGGCAGGGGCTGGGGGCACTGGCCGGGGCTTGTCACGTGGTGAAATGCCTGGTAAAGGGGAGTAGTTTTTGGCAGGCCAGGTCCGCGTGCGGCCAGCGCCATGATGCATGGCATGGCCGCTGAAGTCCGCCACTGTGCGCATGGGCAGCCACGGACACGGCAATTCTCCAACCGTATCCGCAGGTAAAGCCGGGGGCTTTGTGCTGCTTGCCTGCTAGCCCCCCCACCAAACTGAATATCGGTTTTGCACCATTTTATCGGGCATAAACGGCACTGTTCCCATGCCGGTGTCAGCATTTAGTCTTCAAATTGGAGAATCCAGCCCATGATTACCAATGACCAATTTTGGTTCTGTCAGGGCCACTCATCTACAGACATGATTGGTTTGATCATGTATATAATAATTGAATTCTAGAGGTGAGAGTGACTGCCAGACAGTAGGACAGAACCTGCCCAAATATGGCACCAGATGCAAGATGATTACAGTCTCCAACAAGCAAGAGTCAAAACACTTCTCTTGACATCCAGTGGATGTTACCATGGCCAATTGTCTCATTATTGACATCCTTGGTTAATCGCCATTAACCAGACACTTAACTGGACCAGACAAATAAATTTGGTAGTTACAAGAAGTCAGGTATTGTGTGGCAAATCACTCACTTCCTGACTCCCCAATGTCTGTCCAAAACTTACAAGGCCAGTGTTGGGTCAGGAGGGGGATGGAATGTCTCCACTTGCCGAGATAGTTTGCCTGCAACAAGAAGTTCATTTCCACCTGGGACAAAGCAGTCCACTTACTCAGCATCCCATCTGCCACCTTAAGCATCCACTCCCTCCACCATTGTCCACAGCAATGCCCTACAGCAAGTTACGAAGGCTTCTTCAGCAGCACTGCCCACACCTGTGATTCCCAACACATAAAAGGACAAGGACAGGCAATGTATAGGAATATGTCTTTGCCTGAAGACCAAAAATTCACAGGTTTAATTGGTGAGCAACTTGGCAATGAAATGTGAATTGAGGAACAGTTTAAAGAATCCTGACTGATTCGTCTTTTTAAATGTGCGTTCAACGAAACCAACACAACAATTTGAGCATGCAGGAAAACATTTTCCATTGCTATTGGAATGCAGCACAGAAAGAAGAATAACAGAGCAGAAGCCTCGGCCACAACGCATTTATCAATAGGAATATGAAAGGTACAGGAAATGCGCATTTATGTCACCCCTCATGTGACATCTTGCACAAAAGATCATAATTTCTTGTCCCCGCCTAAGAGCCCGCACTCTGAGTGCGAACAAATGTTCTCATTTTCAGATTTGGAGATGTTGAACTTTTTTTTCTCTCGTTTCTTGTAGTTTAGCTTAACATGAACAACGAAGAGTCGGGACATAGCCCCATCCTATAATTCACTACAGCTACTCTATGGTTCACTGAATCTTGTTCGTGACGACAGAGCACAGCGTCACCTCGTAATCACAGAGGAGCTGCCAGCGGAATTTGTGAGGAGTGTGGCGGGGGGGCGGCGCGGAGGCGCTGGTGGTGGCAGGTGATCTAGTCTTACTTTCACTTTTGCTTTTGAGCAGAGCACACACACACACACACACACACAGTTCAGCTTTCTACCTGTGTATAGATGTTCCAAGGTGCCTCGTCTAAATACATGAATAAATGAACCCACACAGTGTTTGCACAATTTCTTATAAGTGATTAGTATCTATATCATTCTAACAACATCAGGAAGGATAATCAGTAAACTCATAATAGAAAAAGCAGCCATGTGCAAAGCTTTATGAGTGCTGGGGCTGAACTCAAAGCTTGTTCAGAGTAAGGGGTATACTGCAAAACGTGTTTGTAAACAAAATGCCCAGTTTCTTTAATAATTAACCTGCAGTGATTTCAGATAGGATTAAAATTGGAGGCACTGTTTTTTGCTGAATACAAGATCTGCGCACAGCTGAAACTATGCCAAAACCAGATGCTTGTCAATTAAAGCTTTGCAGGTGAAATGATGGCAACACTGTGTCAGACGACTCAGACAGACAGCTTTTTAGCCACCAACTGTTTCCTATTTTCTTTGCCCGATTTGTTTATAATTTGCACCTCAGGAGAAAGGGCCCTTTGGAATAAAACTAAATACAACCCCACACCCTGCCTCAGACATCACGGGCGGGATTTTCCGGGAATCGGCGCGATGGCCCAACGCCGGTGCCAAAATCGGCGCAAAACACTCTGGCGTCGGGGCCCCCCGGAACGTCACAAATTCTCCGTCCGGGAATGGGCTAGCAGCGGCGTGACGCCATTTGCGACGGCGTCACTTGTCACGGATTCGCGCACGGCAAGTGCCATGCTTCGTGGCGCAACCGGTGCAGGTCGTGCACATGTGCGACCTGGGACCCAGCCACTCTCCGGACGATTTCAGCGTGATCCGCAGGAATTTCACTCGGCGCCGGTGAGGGTTTTGCGCTGATTTTTCTGTCATGAAAGTCCACACATGCACCACTGGCGGCAACACTTAGTCTCAGAAACGGAGAATCCAGCCCAAAATCTTCTAAATTTTCACTTTGTGAGCTGAAATGCAATTTATCAGCTGGTTGATGGATCGTTGAGGTCTTCCATTGCTCTTTATGAAGTTTTCAACAATTATTATGTACAGAAGGAAGACAAGACTCCTTTACATTTGGGATCTCACCTTCTTGATGGGAAAACATCTTCATTTGTGATGTGTACAGTTTTAACCGAACAATGAGATATGACCGCTAAAATTTCAATTGTTTCCTGTTACCTTGAACGCCTGTAAGGTAGTGAAGTATTGACCTGAGATCCTTTTGCTTACCATGATTGATCACCAACAATAAATGCATGGGTTTGCCTTGAAATCGTAGTTTCTTTCATTCCAAAACATGACAACAGAATGCGATGGCAGCACAATCCCACAACACATTGGCGACAGCAGCGACAACTAAGATATGGAAAAATCCTGGCAGAGAACCGAGCGTCAATGAAACTTTATCACCACTAATTTCATTTTCACCAACGTTTGTATTATTGGGAGGGGAGGTCATTTTTTTCCTGGCGATTCTGACTTTGGAATCCAGGTGAAAAGATGGGCTTCCCAAAAAACTAGCTTTCTCTCATTTGTACCATCGATCGCAGCATGGAGAAGTCAAATAACACCGGAATACAGCTTCTGTTTGTTGGTAAAATAATGTACCGAACCTGGAAGGCTGAAAATGCAGAGTTCCCTAAAGAGTGACCAGTGATTTCCCTCAGGGATCTTGAATGATTTTGACATGCTTCAACTATGCAGATTTTAAGCAAATGAATATTTGAAAACCACCTGAAGAGTGTTTCCATTCTCTCATCTTGGCTCAGAAAGGCTAATTTCAGGACCATTAGGAATATTCACTGAATGTTTTGTGGGCCGGAAAGATAGCAATTTTTTTTTCATTCTTGAACGATAGTGAAACCCTATGCAAATGTTAAATTCATGTACAGAATGAATCTTTTTCAAAGAAAGCACTTTAGACCTGCCGCCTCCGACACCAATATCAGTTTGTTTGGGATCTGGAATAGATGATGTGAAATTTAAAAAATGTTTATGAACATTCAAATCAGGAATATAAAGATCAATGAGACATCCATAATGCAAAGTGCAATGCTCCATGCTATGGATCGACATGGCTCAGAACTTGCCACTGATTCAGGCCAGGATTTGAGTGCCTAATCTCAGCTGACAGTTTTGTCTGCTACATTTTTGGAGGTGGTGGTTCAGGTGGAAGTGAACACCACGTCCCTCAGTTTTCTATGGCTCTATTCTGAGAGCAGGAAATTCTCCCAATGTCGAAGACAATATTTTGCCATAGAATGTCATTCCTTCAAGACTATCAAAATTCTGATTTGAAATATTAACATTTGGCTGTGAGAGTGCATGGCACCTTGTTCCTGCCACTTAACCTTTTGCAACTGGAGACCTGAATCCAACAGCAAATTCGTAGACCCACATATTTTGGCCGGACAATTATGCAATGGGTATTTGTTGATACAATGATGTGATTTGTGCTTGAGTGATATTAATCTATAACTTCAACAGCTGATCAAACATATATTGAACTATTTAAAAAGGACTTTTAAAAAGCCAGCAAAGACAGTGACTTAAGATGGCTGCCATGAGTCACCTGATGGCTGGTGTTACAACTTGAGTAGTTTGCTGAAAGGTTCAAATGTGGAATACAATTATGACCTCCCAGGTACCCTCATTGAATTTCACACCCACTGATGTCAATAACTACTTCAAAAGATTTACTGAAACTGTATAGGACCTCATATTTGCATTTCTATAAGGCTACCTCTCAAGAAGAGACAGAATATTTACTAGGGCAACAGCTATTTGGAAAGGTAATTTTGCTATCTCATCAAGATGGATAATGAATCATTCAGAAACTAATGGCTTTGACATTAGAGAATCTACTCACCTCGGCCATGGGCAACAGTCGCAATCTGTCCAGACATCCGCTCACCAAATGCCATCAGAAATCATCATGGGGAGAGAGGGCATGTGACTAGAATAACCAATTGACCTCTGGAGTAGAGTCATACAGACATCAAATGTTCACTCAATTTCTCTTTCCACAGTTGCTGCCAAACCTATTGAGTTTTTCCAGCATTTTCTGTTTTTATAACCATTTCTGAGATCTCTTTTAATATAGCCTGCCAACTGCGAAAACAGTATTCTGAAAGAACCTACCAGTGGGGCAGTACTAACCTCCATCTCCCCGTCTCTCCAAAGTTAAAACCCGCTCTGTTCCAGTTTGAAAATCCAGCACATAGCTAGTGAATTTCCATCAACAGGAAACTCAGATGTAAAAATTATAGACTTCAGGAAAAGATGGATTATGCCATAAAAATAAATTGGCTCTGGCAATTGCAGTTTGCATTGGTTTCAACACCAATTAATTTTCCAGGCCAGCAGAGAAAAATCTGTTGCAGTCACAGTTACCAGCAAAGGACTCACAATCAGTGAACTCTCCATTTTTTATTTTCCTTTTCACATTTAACTTTAGTTTGGCTGAGAAAGGAACTTCCTACGGCATAACTTACAATTCTGCACACTTTTGTACTTATGTGTATGTATTACAAAGTTCGCACATGGGTTTACCTTTTCGGATATTTTTATATCTTTACCTGGTTGTTTTTTTGCTTCATTAAAACTCAATCCTTTTTGTTTTAAGATCAAGAAAGCCTGTCAGACCTGTTTCCTTGTAATCAGCATGCAAGTGATTAAGCACAGATATTGAACATAAAAACATAAGAACTAGGAGCAGGAGTAGACCATCTGGCCCCTCGAGCCTGTTCCGCCATTCAATAATGGCTGATCTTTTTGTGGACTCAGCTCCACTTACCGCCTACTCACCATAACCCTTAATTCCTTTATTGTTCAAAAATCTATCTATCTTTGCCTTAAAAAATCAACGACCTTAATTCTTGTGACAGGCAAGCAAATCCAGAAGTGGTACAATTTCTCAAGTGCTGTGTGCAAAGAAATGTACATGAAAGATATTTTCTGCCATCTGGTGCTAGCTTGTAATTAGCTGCATGTCTGTTGATTCAAGTTGTCAGCAGACTTGGTGTAAAGGTATTTGTCCATAGTTTTTAATTAGCGAGTATCCAGGGTGGTTTTAGGGTGCATCTTGTTATGTATCTGGGAATACATTCTTGCTGGTTCTGTATCGCATGAGGTTTAGTGATGTCAGCAGATTGTTTGCAAGGGCTTTGAGCTGATCCCCATCGTGATTGTATGAGCAGTGCTCTTAATAAACCTTTCATTGCGTTTCACAAGAATGGTATGGGCTCCTCCATACATTTCTTCTTTGCCGCAACAAAGAAAATATAACACAGCTTTTACGACCAGAATGCCAATAATTTGAAACTGTCCACAAGTGTTATTGTTTATGTGGATGACCACTTTTGGAGGTGTCCATCTGTGCAGGTTTCACTGGACATCAAGTGCCTTCAATGCGTATTTAACCAGCTCAGGCAAATCTTGGACATCTCAATGGGCCTTTTGAGAGCACAGGCGATGTCTTCATATCTGTACGCAGAGTTAAAACATCTGCAAGCCTGAAAACAATAATTATGGTTTAACAGAAAGGTGCAACACAGAAAGAACCTACTTTGAGGTAGCCATTTGAAAGAGCTACCATATTAATCCCACTCCCCTGCTTTTTCACCAAAGCTGAGCACATTTTTCCCTTTCACATGTCAGAGCATGTATTGGCCCCTCATGGCTGTACAAGCTCTCCGCTAGCAAATAGCAAATCACCTTGTGACATCCAATTTTTTTACTGGGCAAATGACATCTTATTTTTCCACTCAAAGTCTGCTTACCTTGTTACTTGTTTGTTATTTTATTTTTCGCCTTAGGTTCAGTGTTAATCTCGTTAACTTCCCACGTTCCTGCCAACCTTCTGATTCTGTGGAGAGATATTGCCTACAGCTCAGCTAAGGGGGAACTCAGTTCACAACACTGGCATTTGTGAGTTATTTGTGTGTCTGTTGAGGGTGCGCTTGTGAATGTGTGCGTAGCCGAGCTTAGTCATATATTACATAGCAGGCTTCTGACTTAAGCATTGAGTAAATTAATGTTCGCTGCTTACATCAGTAAAAAATGGTGACATAACTTAAAATGTACTTCATTAGCTGCGAAGCTCTTTGGAACATCTTCAAATTATAAAAGCGGCTATAAGGTGTAATGATATGTATATAGTCAGGTTAGTGAAGGGTTAATAATTACATCTCTGCGCAAATCAAACATTAGAGGGCGTTACCACTTCTCTGTATTTAAGTCAGACCCTGAGGGAATTCTGGGAGAAGCTGAGAAGAGAAGAATGGTGAGAAGCTCAAAGAGCTTAGAGCAGATTGAATGTTAATAGAGATAGATAGCACGAGGTTAGATCATAGTGTAGTTAGTGACTAGATAGATTATTGAATACTGTAAAACAGATTCAATATCATTTAATTAGCATCTGTAGCTCAGTAGAGTGTATGAACATCATTTAATTAGTAGTGTAATAATAAATTTGTTTTGTTTCAATCTTTTGATTGATATATTCTTTGTCAACACTACATCGGGTCGTTCTGGAAGAAAAGACAAAGAATACAACATATTACCAATCATGGTAATATAACATGCTACCAGGAGTAGAAACATAACAGAAGATTCTGATAGAAGTAGTAAGTATAGAGCATCAATTGAAGCTAAATTTTCTGGCTATTCATATTTTATTCCAACAAATCCATAATATCTGTACAGTGCAGAAGGAAGTCAGTCAGCCCATCAAGCCTGCACTGACCTTCTAAAAGTGTACCGAACCCTGGCCCAATCTCCCCTATACCCCTAACCCTGCAGCACCAGTTAACCTGCACATCTTTGGGCACCATTTGAGCCATAAACTTTGATTGGATGCAGATACATTTGATGTAACCTAAGTCGCAGACCAGCCCTGATTACCTTAACCAATTCCATTCTCGATCTAGCGGCTCACCTGAAGGAATGATGGTCTTGTAGAGAACGTGGAACAAATGAGAAGCCACAGTGAGAGACACAGCCTAGTAAGAGAGAATATGTGAAAGTGATTGAAGTCAAAGGAAGTGAACATGAGGCAGTATTTAAAAGCGGTGGCCAGAGGGACATTAAAAAATATGTTTCATGGGATGTCGACATCACTGTTAAGGCCAGCATTTATTGCCAACCCACAATAACAATTGATAACTGTGTGGCTGGTTATAGCCAATTTCAGAGTGTGGTTAAAAGTAAACCACATTGTTCTGGGTCTTGAGTTACACAGACGTCAGACTGAATAAGAATAGCAGATTTCCTTCCTCAAAGGGCATTAGTGAGCCAGATTGGGTTTTCACCACAGTCATTTGGATTACATGGTCATCATTACTGATGGGGGATTTTTAAATTCCAGATGGATTTAATAAGGTGAATTAAAAATTCCCCAGGTGGCATTGTGAGGCACAGCTTGTCACCGCTTTGGGAGTGCAGGATTATAGTTTACGAGTTCAGCAACATAAGCACTATGTTACCTTTTCCCATTTATTGCAGCAGCTCAAGATCAATTTTGACCACAAAATGTCTTGGGGTTTATTTGCAATTTGACCATGCTTCTGTAGTGTGATGAATGAGGTGCTTCTGTAGTTGCTAGTTTCAAACGGCTGTTTTGAGCTTTGTTTTTGCTCATCGATGTGATGTTAGTGCTTGGGAATGGAACATATTCCCAAGGACGTTGTGGATAGCACGTTTAGCAAGCTGGTCACACCGCAGGTGAAAGTTACTGAGGGAGATAGAAAATGGGCAACCAAAAGACAGAGCAAGAGTAGGAAGGCAGTGCAGGTGTCCCTTGCGGTCATCTCCCTGCAAAACAGATATACCGCTTTGGATACTGTTGGGGGAGATGGCTCACCAGGGGAGGGCAGGAGCAGCCAGGTTCATGGCACCATGGCTGGCTCTGCTGCGCAGCAAGGCAGGAAGAAGAATGGCAGTGCTATAGTGATAAGTGACTCAATCGTAAGGGGAATAGACAAGCGGTTCTGCGGAAGCACTCGAGACTCCAAGATGGTATGTTGCCTCCCTGGTGCAAGGGTCAAGGATGTCTCGGAGCGGCTGCAGGACATTCTGGTGGGGGAGGGTGAACAGCCAGCTGTTGTGGTGCACACAGGCACCAACGAAAAAGGTAAAAAACGGGACAAGGTCCTACAAGCTGAATTCAGGGCGTTAGGAACTAAACTAAAAAGTAGGACCTCAAAAGCAGTAATCGCAGGATTGCTACCTGTGCCACGAGCTAGTCAGAGTAGGAATGTCAGGATAAATAGGATGAATGCGTGGCTCGAGAGACGGTGCAAGAGGAAGGGATTCAAATTCCTGAGGCATTGGAACCGGTTCGGGGGGAGGTGGGACCAGTACAAACCGGACGGTCTGCACCTGAGCAGGGCTGGAACCGATGTCCTGTGGGGGGTGTTTGCTCGAGCTGTTGGGGAGGGTTTAAACTAATGTGGCAGGGGGATGGGAACCAATGCAGGAGGTCGGGAAGGTCGTAAAACAGGGACAGAAACAAAAGGCAGTAAGGGGGAAAGTGTAAGGCACAGGAGCCATATCAAAAATCAAAAAGGGAGACAGTACAAGGTACAGTGATTGAGGGAAGCTCAGTGAATAGGCCCAGTAATACTAAAAGGAATAAAACGGGAAGTAAAAACATAAATGGTAAGCGACACGGCAGGTTGTTACATGAAGATGTGGGTTCAACGACAAGGAAAATTAGGAGAAAGGTTAAGAGGAAAAATAACTTAGGAGAGGTTACTGATCGAGGTGCTGAGATTCAAAACAGAAGTATAAAAGCCAACATAGGTGTACTTTACCTGAATGCTCGTAGTATTCGGAATAAGGTAAATGAGTTGATGGCGCAAATCATCTTGAATGACTATGATTTGGTGGCCATCACTGAAACATGGTTAAAGGATGGTCACGACTGGGAGTTAAATATCCAAATGTATCAAACTATTCGGAAGGACAGAGTGGATGGTAAGGGAGGTAGTGTAGCTCTGTTATTTAAGGATGACATCCGGGCAATAGTAAGGGATGACATTGGTGCTATGGAGGATAAGGTTGAATCCATTTGGGTGGTAATCAGAAATAGTAAGGCAAAAATGTTATTGATAGAAGTAGTCTATAGGCCACCAAATAGTAACATTATGGTGGGGCAGGCAATAAACAAAGAAATAACTGATGCATGTAGAAATGATACAGCAGTTATCATGGGGGATTTTAATCTACATGTCAATTGGTTTAACCAGGTCGGTCAAGGCAGCCTTGAGGAGGAGCTGATAGAATGTATCCGCGATAGTTTCCGAGAACAGTATGGAACAGAACCTACATGGGAACAAGCGGTCCTAGATCTGGTCCTGTGTAATGAAACAGGATTGATTAATGATCTCATAGTTAGGGATTCTCTCAGAAGGAGCGATCACAAAATGGTGGAATTTAAAATACAGATGGAGGGTGAGAAGGTAAAATCAAACACTTGTGTTTTGTGCTTAAACAAAGGAGATCACAATGGGATGAGAGGAGAGCTAGCTGAGGTAGACTGGGAGCAAAGAGTTTATGGTGAAACAGTTGAGGAACAGTGGAGAACCTTCCAAGCAATTTTTCACAGTGCCCAGTGAGCTTAACTTCGGTAGTAGGGAAGATGCTGGAATCTATCATCAAAGAAGAAATAGCGAGGCATCTGGATGGAAATTGTCCCATTGGGCAGACGCAGCATGGGTTCATAAAGGGCAGATCGTGCCTAACAAATTTAGTGTAATTTTTTGAGGACATTACCAGAGCGGTAGATAACGGGGAGCCAATGGATGTGGTATATCTGGATTTCCAGATAGCCTTTGATAAGGTGCCACACAAAAGGTTGCTGCATAAGATAAAGATGCATGGTATTAAGGGTAAAGTAGTAGCATGGATAGAGGATTGATTAATTAATAGAAAGCAAAGAGTGGGGATTAATGGGTGTTTCTCTGGTTGGCAATCAGTAGCTAGTGGTGTACCTCAGGGATCAGTGTTGGGCCCACAATTGTTCAAAATTTACATTGATGATTTGGAGTTGGGGACCAAGGGCAATGTGTCCAAGTTTGCAGACGGCACTAAGATGAGTGGTAAAGCAAAATGTGCAGAGGATACCGAAAGTCTGCTGAGTGATTGGATAGGTTAAGTGAATGGGCTAGGGTCTGGCAGATGGAATACAATGTTGACAAATGTAAGGTTATCCATTTTGGTAGGAATAAAAGCAAAAGGGATTATTATTTAAATGATAAAATATTAAAACATGCAGCTGTGCAGAGAGACCGGAGTGTGCCAGTGCATGAGTCGCAAAAAGTTGGTTTACAGGTGCAACAGATGATTAAGAAAGTGAATGGAATTTTGTTCTTCATTGCTAGAAGGATGGCGTATAAGTCTAGGGAGGTTATGCTGCAATTGTATAAGGTGTTAGTGAGGCCACACCTGGAGTATTGTGTTCAGTTTTGGTCTCCTTACCTGAGAAAGGACGTACTGGCGCTGGAGGGTGTGCAGAGGAGATTCACTAGGTTAATCCCAGAGCTGAAGGGGTTGGATTACGAGGAGAAGTTGAGTAGACTGGGACTGTACTTGTTGGAATTTAGAAGGATGAGGGGGGATTTTATAGAAATGTATAAAATTATGAAGGGCATAGATACGATGGATGCGGGCAGGTTGTTTCCACTGGCGGGTGAAAGCAGAACTAGGGGGCATAGCCTCAAAATAAGGGGAAGTAGATTTAGGACTGAGTTTAGGAGGAACTTCTTCACCCAAAGGGTTGTGAATCTATGGAATTCCTTGCCCTGTAAAGCAGTTGAGGGTCTTTCATTAAATGTTTTTAAGATGAAGATAGATATTTTTTGAAGAATAAAGGGATTAAGGGTTATGTTGTTCAGGCCGGAAAATGGAGCTGAGTCCACAAAAGATCAGCCATGATCTCATTCAATGGCGGAGCAGGCTCGAGGGGCCATATGGCCTACTCCTGCTCCTAGTTCTTATGTTCTTTTGTTTTTAAGTTTCAGGCACCTGGAGTCAGCATGACCAGACCAGATAAAGCAAATTGAGATCATTTTCAAAATTCATTCACGGGATGTGGCCGTTACTGGTTAGGTCAGCATTTGTTGCCCATCCCTAATTGCCCTTCAGAAGGTGGTGGTGAGTAGCCTTCTTGAATCACTGCAGTCCTTGAGGTGTAGGTACCACCCACTGTGTTGTTAGGGATGGAGTTCCAGGATGTTGCCCCAGCAACAGTGATGGAACAGCAATATATTTCCAAATCAGGGTGGTTAGTGACTTGGAGGGGAACCTCCAGGTGGTGGAGTTCCCAGATATCTGCTGCTCATGTCCTTCTAGATGGTAGAGGTCATGCGTTTGTAAGGTGCTGTCTAAGGAAGCTTGGTGAGTTACTGCAGTGCATCTTGTAGATGGTATGCATGGCTGCTACTGTTCATTGGTGGTGGAGGGTTTGAATGTTTGTGGAAGGGGGAGCGATCAAGCGGACTGCTTTGTCCTAGATCCTCTCGAGCTTCTTGAGTGTTGTTGGAGCTGCACTCATCCATGTAAGTGGAGATTATTCCATTACACTCCTGACTTGTGCCTTGTATGTGGTGGACAGGCTTTGGGGAGTCAGGAGGTGAGTTACTAGCCTTGGGATTCCTAGCCTTTGATCTGCCATGGTAACCACAGTATTAATATGGCGAATCCAGTTCAGTTTCTTATCAATGGTAACCCCCAGATGTTAAATGTGGGGATTCAGAGATGGTAATGCAATTGAATGTCAAGAAGCGGTGGTTAGATCTTCTCTTGTAGGAGATGGTCATTGCCTGGCACTTATGTGGCACAAATGTAATTTGCCACTTGTCAGCCCGAACCTGGATATGGTCCAGGTCTTACTGCATTTGGACATGGACTGCTTCATTATCTGAGAAATCACAAATGGTGCTGAACATTGTGCAGTCAGCTGCGAACATCCTCATTACTTCTGACCTTATGATGGAAGGCACGTCATTGATAAAGCAGCTGAAGATGGTTGGGCTAAGACACTAGTGTGATGCTGCAAGAGGTTCAAAGGCCAGGAAATACATATTGCCTTAATGCAGCGGTGTCAGGAGAATTTATTAAGCAACAAAAGTTATACTCGACAAACAAAAGCAGGCGATCTCCAAGTTTAAATGGTTCTTGCATCTTACCAACCTCCAACAGCAGAAACATCTTGTGACACCTGTCCTTTTTCTCTCCTGATGCCTTCTTTAAAACTGTGCGAAGAACCTTTTATTTTGTACCCTGTACCCAGGGCTCTTGCTGTGCTCTACATTGCTGCCGTACCATGATCTTGTTATGCCATTTGTCAATGGTCATGGACCCATGGTTGAATAGAATATCTTCAACACTGAAGGGATCATTGTTAACTTCTTCCTCTACAACTATTTTCCGGACTGAATAACTCTTATACTCATATAGTTATAGTTTCAATCGATAAATTTCAAAGCATCGTCTTTGATCACACCCAGTAACACGATTGGGACAGCTCCCTACCTCCCTTCTCCTAATTATAACATGAGCTTTCACCATAAATGCCCATTACAGTGTGACTTCGATTTAACTCAAGTTACACATTAAGCCATATGTCCTGAATTAAGCATACATTTAGAATGGTCCTGATGGAGTCTCTGGTTGTGTATTCAGTTCCTCTGTGGACCTATTGGCGGGTGTGTTTGTGGACATCTTCAAATTTTCTCTACTCCATTGTGAGGTTTCCTCCTGTTTCAAGAACACCACCAGGCAAAATGTCTCAATGACTACCATCCAGTAGCCCTGACATCTATCATTATGAAGTGCTTTGAGATATTGGTCACAGGAACATCAACTGCATATCCCAGAATGCCTTGATCCACTGCAATTCACATGCCGCCACAACTGGTCCACAACAGACGCTACCGCCACAACCAGTCCACAGCAGACACTATCTCCCTGGCCCTACACTCATCCCTCGATAACAAGGACTCCTACGTCAGACTCCAATTCATTGACTACAGCTCCGCCTTCAACATCACAATCCCAGCCAAGCTCATATCCAAACTCCAAAACCCTAGAACTTGACACCTCCCTCTGCAACGGGATCCTCAACTTCCTGACCCATAGACCACAATCAGTAAGGATAAACAACACCTCCTCCACGATAGTCCTCAATAACGGGGCCCGGCAATACTGCATACTTAGCTCCTTGCTGCACTCCGTCTAGACACATGATTGTTGCAAAGTTCGGCTCCAACTCCATCTACAAGTTTCTTGTACCTCGGTACACGTGACAATACATCTGAATCTTCGGAACCGTTCATCTGGCAGGAGTTCATACAAAACTGACATAAATATAATTCACAGCACAGAGCATAAAAAATGTATAGAATGCATTGATACCACAGCTATTATATAAAAACAACCTCAATCTGGACCCCGGGTTCTCAATAGATATGGAGCGAAATTAAGTGAGAATTCCTCAAGGATAGGGTGTTATTCACGTGAAAGTCAGTTTGTACATTTAGAGTTCACAGGTTTAGTAGCACTGACGCTAATTTAGCAATGCAAATATATTCTGAATTCATGCAGTCATGATTTTGTGAAATTGAAGCTATGTGGACGTTATACATGTGTTGCTGCATTATAGGTTCTCGCAGTTCTGGCCAATGACCTTCCCAATGTCACAACAACACCTTGTTTGCATCAAAGCCCTGCGTCAGTGGTATGAATTCAGCAACAGAATTGCTGTAAATTGGTATGAAGAAATTAAATGATTAGTTAGTGGATTAGTGCTATTCATAAGCTAATACATTTCTGGCATAAAATAATAGGGCAAATTGCACCTCAGCTAATTTTACGAGATTTATGGGTTTTTACATTTTAAAAGCAGGCTAGCTGTGGAAGGTTGAAGTATTTTATCCTTGACGGTTAATTCATATTTTTATAAAAGCATAAAATGAGATATCGTTTACTGTAATGAAGCAAGTGGCAAACAGCCAGATTATGATGCAAAACAAGAAGATAATTAGACAGCGTTGGACCTGCAATCACAGGTTCAGTTCTGCTTTCACATTTACAAATCATTACCCCCAATAGCTCCCTGGGGGTTTTCAAACATGTTTCTGACATGTAAAGGTTGGGAAAATGATCTTGTTTCAACTCTTTCCCAGACCCCAAAATATGGAATCCTTTACCTTTCACTCCCAGTATCGGATGAGGTTATTCATGAAGGCCCCCGTTTTCTCAACCTTGCCCCTCGCCTGAGTTGCAGTGAGCCGCAGGTTCAATCAACACCGATCAGCTTCCATTCCCCCTCCCTCCCTCAATGGGGAAAGCAGCCTCTGATGCTCATCTGGGACTATGGCGACTTGACTTACTTACTGATGATCAAAAAGACAATCTTTTATTATCAGCAGGTGTGTGTAGGGGCGAGCTTGGGGCGGTGTGAGGGAAGCTGGCAGGGGTGCTTTATTCAGGCAGTGTAGAACGCTCATGATTTGAGACAAAAGTCTGACCTTCCACATCACTGTCCAGATGCTGAAGGTGGAACTTATACTTTCCATGAGGTATAATTTGAGTTGGCTCATCTCCCACACTGACTGCACTTTAAACAGTCATTTTGAGAATTCCCGCAGTCACGGGAGGTGGCATAAAAATCATCCTATCTTATTGTTTTCATTGGAAAGACGGAGGTTGAGGGGGGACCTGATTGAGCTCCACAAAATTATGAGAGGTATGGACAGGGTGGATAGTAACAAGCTTTTTCCAAGAGTGGGTGTGTCAATTACAAGGGGTCACGATTTCAAGTTGAGAGGGGGAAAGTTTAAGGGAGATGGGCGTGGGAAGTTTTTTTACGCAGAGGGTGGTGGGTGCCCGGAACGCTTTGCCAGCGGAGGTGTTAGAGGCGGGCACGATAGCATCATTTAAGATGCAACTAGACAGATATATGAACGGGCAGGGAACAGAGGGAAGTAGATCCTTGGAAAATAGGCAACAGGTTTAGATAAAGGATCTAGAACATAGAACATAGAACAGTACAGCACATAACAGGCCCTTCGGCCCTCAATGTTGTGCCGAGCCATGATCACCCTACTCAAACCCACGTATCCACCCCATACCCGTAACCCAACAACCCCCCCCCCCTTAACCTTACTTTTATTAGGACACTACGGGCAATTTAGCATGGCCAATCCACCTAACCCGCACATCTTTGGACTGTGGGAGGAAACCGGAGCACCCGGAGGAAACCCACGCACACAGGGGGAGGACGTGCAGACTCCACACAGACAGTGACCCAGCCGGGAATCGAACCTGGGACCCTGGAGCTGTGAAGCATTTATGCTAACCACCATGCTACCCTGCTGCCCCAAAAACTACTGTTCTGTAGTTTTCTTTGTTCTTTGTTCTCTTTGTTCTTATTTCTGCCCTTATCGCATCTCATTTCAACCATTGGACTACTTTCTGTGCCTCAGCCTGCAGCTTGGAATTGCTCTGGCAATGGTTGATAATTCAGTTGAAATGTATGAGGAGAGGTGGCAAGTCAAATCATTGTGTTTAGACATCATCTAGCTTGATGTTACGCCATGTGGTGGGGGTGCACCAGTGATCTTTTCGACGTAAGGGGACGTTGTAATGGGGAAGCCTGATTTTAATGTGTTATAATGGGGTTCCAATCATTGCATGGCGAGAACCCCGTGACATCACTGGCCGGGGGGGGGGGGGGGGCGGTTGGGGACAATCAAGCAGGGAAATCCAACCATCTTCCTCCTCCCTCTCTCAAAGGGGAAAGCAGGTCATCTGGGGCTATGGCGACTTTGTGTACTTACTGATGTAAGGGCACCTCTTCAATTCTCTGGTCCCGTCAACTCTTCCTGCCCGCCGAAAATGGAGGGGAGGAGGGAGGGGGAAAATCCCCCTTCCTATGACTTACTCCTGAGGAAGTGGGATTTGAAGGTCTTGATCCTTGATTTCAATAGTGATGGTAAAGGGAAGGGGAAGGATTCACAGCACAGCAGACCAGAAAGTTAGGACTGAATCTTCAATCTCTATACAAGCCTTCGAATCAAATTTTTACTTCAATCACACAAACATGCAATGATAACCTCAGTGAGGTGCCAAAAAGTGACCATGCTAGGGGCTTCTTTTCTCCAAATCAATCCTACATTCAATGTTTATCGAGTTGTTATACAGGCTGTGCTGAGTCTATTACTGCAGGGGAATGAAGTCGATGACAATGGTGGGACAAGGGGTGAGGAGGTGGGAGGAGGTTTTGGCAGGGTGGGATACACATCCACTAAGTGAGGAAGGAGCTAATGTTCACACACAATAGGTGTTGGATTGGAGTTTCGGGGTCTTGCATTGTCTGGAAAATTCAGAAGCCATGATCTAAAATCTTCTCTTGCCCCTTTCCTTCTCTCTGAGGGTTAGTGAATTCCCCATGAAAGAGACACCGTCCTGAAATATTTTTTATATTGAACTGAAATTGCCAGCTGCGACAGCTCTCTCGAAGCCAGTGGTAAGTTGAAGGTAAAGCCATCACATTTTTGGCAGGCAACCAACTGAACTGTGTTCAGGAATTGTCCTGTACTGGTCAATGTCAGTGTGGAAAAATAATTCTCTACCGTGATAGTTATGTCATTGTGTAGGCAATCACACCCGCATTACTTTAACTATCACAGGGTCATTATTTAGTCTCCTTTCTGAAGGCGGAACATATTTGCATAGGAGGCTGTTCGGAGAAAACTCACGAGGCTGATTTCTGGAATGAAAGGCTTGAGCAGATTGGACTTACTTGCATTGAGTTCAGAGGAATAAGGGTCGGGATTCTCCCGCCGCCATTGGGGAGTTTCTTATGAGAGAATCCCACGTCGGGCAAAAAACGGGACCTGCGCGGTTGCGATGCTCCAGTCCCCCACTGATGGTGGCATCAAGGTTCACACGCTACGCCGGTGGGAGGATGCATGTGGGTCATTTGAACCCATTTGCATCCTACTAACCAGCTGGACACAAAATCTCCACACCTCCGTGATGCTTCAGCCCTCTAGGCCAGGATTCGCGCAGACATAGATTGGTACAATGTGGCAGTGTAGCCCTGATATGGTGGACCTCGTGGTGGACTAAGGGGTTACGTATTTAACATGCGTAACCCCAAAGTCCATCAGAGAGCCCCCTCCACCCACAATGCAAATACTTTCCACCCCACCATCAGACCCATCCATGAGTGACCCCCATCAGACCCCCCACAAGGGTCCCCCATCAGACTTCCACCACCAGAGACCCCAATAACAAGCCCCCCACCAGTGACCCCATCAGAGATTCCTATCTGAACCCCCATCAGAGACCCCCAATATCAGAGACCGCCATATCAGTGACCCCTAACATCAGAGGCCCCCCATATCAGAGACCCCTGCTCCCATCAGTCACCGCTCCCTGAATGTTAAAGAACAGTCCAGGCAGAAACATTAAAAAATCATTGCTTTTTCACTTTCCTGTCCCTTGCACCTACTGCCGCAGAGTGGTATAGAAAGCAGCAGTTGTTACTTCATAGAAAGCAAAAATCACTTCACAAGGCTTTAAACTTCCTCAATTCCTTTGATTTGCAATACCTCTATTCACTTTCAAAGATAAATCATTTTTGGTAGGTTTTAATTAACAGCGTAATAGCTTCCAGAAAGCCAAGTGCCTGAATTGTTTATTTCAATTTCCCTTCATGCTTGAATGCATCTCAAATACTATGCTTTGAACTTAACCACAATGTTTATAAACATATAGGAGTTAAGTGCTTTCACTTCCTCTTTTTCTCCACAGAAAGCATATAAGCCGCTTTTGATGTGGTCAGGAGCTGTCAATCATAGCTAGATGATGGGGGTCCGATGCAGGTCTCTGGTGGGGGTCACTTGTGTGACCTTTGGGAGGTCTCATGGCTGTCTTTGGAGTGTCTGGAGGTCACTGGGGGGATCTCTGGGGAGTCACCAGTGGGTCTCTAAGGGGGGTCTCGGGGGCCACGGGGGGGCCTCTTGGAGGTGGCCTCTTTGGAGGGACTCTTGAGGGGGGAGTTATTTTGTGAGTCTGATGGGTGGCCAGTAATGTGAGGGAGTTGAATCACCCTCATGCATGCTTGCTGTGGGCAGGGATTGACCAAGCAATTCCTGTGGTGGGGATGGATGCCCTTCCTTGTCAATAGTGCGGGGGACAGGATTTGCACTGTGGGAGGGAGAAGGGCCAGCCACCAGAAATTGGTGCGGGCCATCTGATCAAAATGGCAGCCTGATAGCAGGATCCGGAACTGAATCCCTTGAGCTCCCCACCATGTATAAAGTTGCATGGCAAGAGAGAGGGAATTGCTTCTGGGTGCCTCTCCTATGCCAGCGCAAACTAGAAATGTTTCACTTCCAGTGGGATAATATAGGCGGGATCCTCCGTCCCACCAGCACCATTTTCCAGCACGCCCCGCTCCTGCCGGCAGTGGGATTTTCCGTTCCAGCAGCCGGTCAGTGGGGTTTCCCATTGTGCCACCCCACGCCATCGGGAAATCCGCGGGCATGGATGCTCTGCCGGCGGAGCTTGGGATCCCGCCGACTGAGAATTCCGCAGATGGTCTCCCGATTGGAGAATCCCAGCCAAGATCTCCTGCTCCACTGATATCTGTTCTTATATTGACAATGTCACGGTGCCGTTATGTTTTGCTTGCAAGACAGATATTTTGTCCAGTCTTTCAAAACACAATTTCCCAACAGAACACTTCACCACCCAGATTTGCAGCAAGACCAGGGCGCCGAACGGTGCGGGGTTCAAGGAAGAGAATGGAAGGCAACATTATATAAACATAAAATTGGGAGAGCTCTGCTCGTAGGTTGCTCTCCATCGATCAAGCCAGGGACAGTATTCTGCCCGTCAACCAACAGTGATCGGTCACTGTCAGGTGGGGTTTATCAGAGAGAACCCAGGAGAAGCCACTGGACTCTCAAGGTGGAAGCAGCTCTCTCTCTCTCTCTCTGCCTACTGACTGAAGGCAGAAGCTTCTAGACTCTGAGAGAAGAAGCTGTCACGCTCTTGATTGCTGGCTGCCTGTTCTTTCTGTGAGTCTGCAGTGAAAACCATTGCACACTGTAAGAAAAGAAGATATCCATCTGAAAGCTTACACTGAATAGGAAACTAACTGGAAGACGTCCACATAAAAAAAAGGCTCTGTTTCATTTTCTTTTTTAAAATAAATTTAGAGTGCCCAATTCCTTTTTTTCCAATTAAAGGGCAATTTTAGCTTGGTCAATCCACCTAGCCTGCACATCTTAGGGTTGTGGGAGTGATACCCATGCAGACATGGGGGTAATGTGCAAACTCTACATGAACAGGGGCCCGGGGCCAGGATCGAACCTACTGTGCCACTGTGCCGCCCCTAAAACATAGACTCTTATCCTTTTAAGTTCATTGTTATTTTACACCTCTCTTTCCCCTCTGTGTTTGTTTGTCTTTGTGTCTGTGTGTGCAGGGGGTGGGATGAGCTAATAGGGGGCGGGTAGAGATTAGATAGTTAAATAGTTGTATTTGTGCCTCCTTATTTATAGTTACTGTTAATAATAAATAATTAATTATGTTTACATTTACAAACTGTAAATGGTGACTGTAGTTATTGGGCAGCCAAAGACTTTGGACATTTTAAAATAAAAGTTAATTTCAATCAGGCTACAACTCCGGGTCAAGTGAGGGTGGAATTGACTGTGTACTGGCCCGGGATGTCAGAAACAATTTAGAAGTCTACATCGTTCCTAAGAACTTTACCTTTGTGCCTTGAGCATCCACATGGAGTTGGTTTAAAACTACAAAGACCTGCTAATGACAAAAAGATCGTTGGAACTTGCAAACTGTTCAAAACTCATTCCCATCACATGGTGAACAGCTCAAGTCAGAAAGCAGGTCACATGCAGACTGCCTAATAGTGTATGAAGAAACTGGGAGGGTGCGAATCCTACAGGAGCAAAATACTTCAGAAAATGCTGGAAATACTTACCTGGTCTGTAGGGTGACACAGAGCCTTTGGCTTGAATTCTCTGTTCAGAGTCAGTGAAGGTGAAACATGAGAGTTTGATGGTTAAGCAGGTTACATGGCTAATAAGGGCATAACAACAGGCGCATAGAACCATTTAGGGCACAGGCACTATGAGGAAAGGAATGTTACCCACTCATCCCAGGGCAGGAGCAAGTAACATGGTTCAGCTCTCCATAAATGCTCTTCATCAGACATCATGGGCGGGATTCTCTGATCCCCCAGGTATGTGTTTCTCGGCGGTGCACCATCGCTGACAGCGGGATTCTTGTCAATGAGATTTCCTACTGAAGCTACCCTACGCCTCCAGGGAACCTGGGGGCATGGCTGTGCTGCCAGAGGGAAATGAGAATCCCAATAGATGGAGAATTCTGGCCTACGTTTGTTCAATCTCTGATCATAAGTAAATAATTCTCACTGGTAACCATTTTGGTCTCATAACGTCTGCTACGTCGCTCGCAATAGCCACGAGCCTTGTTTACCCAAATTGAGTTTATCCATTATCTTTAAGTCCATGAGTGACTACATCTATTTACAAAAATTGGAGAGTTTACAGCATCCCTTTCTCTCATGTTTTGTACATATCTTTTTTTATTCATTCTTTACCCCTTTAAATCGCATAGCTCTGTTTCAGCAGATAGATCCCAGCTACCTGTTTGAGTGCTGTATTTTCTGGAGTGAGTTCTCCCCCTCCCCCAGCCAAGTGTACCTCGGCGGCGAGCCATTTCTGGCAGCAGGGTGCTCTATTCCAGCAGCTGGCCAATGGGATTTCCCATTGTAGCCACCCACGCCATCGGGAAACCCATGGGCGGGAGTGTGCTGCTGGTGGAACAGAAAATCCCACCAGCGAACAATTCGCCCCTCCATGTAACTTATATATATATATATGTGTGCTCTAATGATTCTCTAATAGTAAGAAAGAAAGATGACATATCCCTCCTTCATTCCTCCAATGATCATACAAATTCAGGGCGGCATGGTGGCGCAGTGGTTAACATTGCTGACTCACGGCGCCAAGGACCCGGGTTCGATCCCCGCCCTGGGTCACTGTCCGTGTGAGTTTGCAGATTCTCCCCATGTCTCCGTGGCTCTGACCCCCACAACCCAAAGATATGCAGTGTAGGTGGATTTGCAACGCTAAATTGCTCCTTAATTGGAAAAAAAATAGGAATTGGGTACTTGAAATTTAATTTTGATCATACCGAGTCAATGCTTGATACTGATACGTCACATAGTTGAAACAGCTTTTCACAAATACCGCTTGATAGTAAATGACAGTAGTTGACTTTTAAAAGCTCTGGCTGCTGTCTACTTGGATTTTACGAACCTGAGAGCGAGGAAAATTGTCCACCTCGATGACACATAGTGCCATAAGGCTATGCCATGCAGTGGAGTGGCATGAGCCACTTCCAGTGTTCCAGTGTTGCAAAACTGTCTGTTGGCAACTTCTTCTTAATCGCAAACATTATCCATGCTCCAATCCTTTTTTCGTAAGCGCAAATTGTCATTTCTAGCAGCACTGTGGTTAAAATTCAGAAGGAGAAGGAAAGGTTAGTTTCAATCTTGCTCTTCTCTTCCAGATGGCTTAGCGATGCTACTCAAGCCCATCAGAGCGTGGATCAACTTTCACTATCAGTGGGGACTGAGCTTCCAACTGTTGTGCCCATCAGATCTCAAACATTGTCCCGTATGGTCTTGGCCCATTATATTTTAAACATTTATGGATGCTAAACTCTAGCTGGTGAAGACTGGAAATAAAATCTACCAGGTTCAATTGCTGAAGATATGTTTTATCACCATTCATTTCCCTTCGTGGCTGTTCAAAGACCATTTCACTTGAAGTTATTTGGTTTTGATGAACTGTTATTCCATAAGCTTTATCCAACAGAACACAGTAATGAAAATGTGTCTTTCTTTGGACTCAAATGACCGACACACAAGAGTGAGGTGTCTGGTGAATTAGAACAAACAGATTTAATACAAGTTCTGAAATTAATATAAAATAACTAATCAAGAAACTGAATCACTGATGATAGCTCATAAAAAAGAAAGCTCATTACCTGACAATCTCTCACACAAAGCATTAAGGAGAGATTGAATTTTTATTTAAAAATAATCTTTCTTAATAATTGACTTCAGCACTGTGAAGCCTGTGTGGAAACATTAAATTAATGGTGGTTCTGCGCAAGACTTTACCACAATTTTGAATTCCATTTGGTTAAATATCTTCAGAAAAAAATTAACCCTTGAATTTTTTGTCACTTCATTCTGTGCATGTAGATGACTGTCGATTTAGCCAGCAAGCTCAGGGAAAACATTGTCCATAGAATCTCGCCAGTGCAGAAGGAGGTCATTCGGCCCATCGAGTCTGCGCAAACTATCAAAGGCTCACTCCTCCGCCCTATCCCCATAACTCCACCGCACCTGCACATCTTTGGACACGACGGGGCAATTTTAGCATGGCCACTCCAGCTAACATAGAACATAGAACAGTACAGCACAGAACAGGCCCTTCGGCCCTCAATGTTGTGCCGAGCCATGATCACCCTACTCAAACCCACGTATCCACCCCATACCCGTAACCCAACAACCCCCCCCTTAACCTTACTTTTATTAGGACACTACGGGCAATTTAGCATGGCCAATCCACCTAACCCGCACATCTTTGGACTGTGGGAGGAAACTGGAGCACCCGGAGGAAATCCACGCACACAGGGGGAGGACGTGCAGACTCCACACAGACAGTGACCCAGCCGGGAATCGAACCTGGGACCCTGGAGCTGTGAAGCATTTATGCTAACCACCATGCTACCCTGCTGCCCCCTAACCTGTACATCTTTGGACTGTGGGAGGAAAGTAGAGCACCCGGCGGAAATCCACATAGGGCATAGGGAGAACGTGCAAACTCCACACAGACGGTCATCAAAGGTTGGAATCAAATCCGCATCCTAGGGGCTGTGATGCAGCAGTGCTAACCAGTGTGCACTGCACCATCCTTAACAATGCATTGATACACCCCTACATTCCCTAATGTTCTTTTCCTCTCTTACTGAAGATCCAAGTTCTTGCCAACATACAGCTCCACACTTGCTGTCACATTTTCTTCACTTTTACTATTCTTGATGTGCAAGCTTGGATGTGATGTATTGCTTGGCTGTGCAACTATAAGCATTATCACAAATGAACCAAACATGCCCTCGACACACAGCCAAACAGGGGCACCCTCTAACAAGAATGGAATAGTGGCAAACAGAATTGTGAATCATGGTGGATCTCCAGTCCAGAGCTGCTAAGGTAATTTGTCCTGCTCCAACTTCACATAGGTCAATTAACTTGACAGGGATACATTCACAAATTTAGGATCTTGTGGTCTATGTGGCTTAGGAAAGCCACAAGTGGCACTCTAACTGACTATCAAGGGAGTAAAGGGATTCAGCTTTTTCCATGTGTTTCCATATTCAGCAAAGAATCCTGCAGCTTTAAAACTATTGTTGTGGCCTTGCACAAACAACTGCCAATCTTAGCATGCAGCTCTCTTTGACCAACGTGTGTACAATTCACATCCAGCAAGAATTTGTAAGGGATAAACATTGCAAAAATGAAAATAAAACATCAGAGGGGCGATTCTCCAATATGGAGGCCACGTGTTCGCGCCGTCGTGAACGCCGTCGCGTTTCACGACAGTGTGAACCGGGCCCTGGTATGACCGATTCTGACCCCCACAGGGCGGGGTGAAGGATCACCCCTCCCCCACCCCGACCGTCCACGCATAGTTCCCGCCGGCAGCGACCAGGGGTGAATGGTGCCAGCGGGAATCTGTCATCTGTCTGGAATTTAAAATACAGATGGAGGGTGAGAAAGTAAAATCAAATACTAGTGTTTTGTGTTTAAACAAAGGAGATTACAAGGGGATGAGAGAAGAACTAGCTAAGGTAGACTGGGAGCTAAGACTTTATGGTGGAACAGTTGAGGAACAGTGGAGAACCTTCCAAGCGATTTTTCACAGTGCTCAGCAAAGGTTTATACCAACAAAAAGGAAGGACGGAAGAAAGAGGGAAAATCGACCGTGGATATCTAAGGAAATAAGGGAGAGTATCAAATTGAAGGAAAAAGCATATAAAGTGTCAAAGAGTGCTGGGAGATTAGAGGACTGGGAAATCTTTAGGGGGCAACAGAAAGCTACTAAAAAAGCTATAAAGAAGAGTAAGATAGAGTATGAGAGTAAACTTGCTCAGAATATAAAAACAGACAGTAAAAGTCTTTACAAATATATAAGACAAAAAAGAGTGGCTAAGGTAAATATTGGTCCTTTAGAGGGTGAGAAGGGAGTTTTAATAATGGGAAATGAGGAAATGGCTGAGGAACTGAACAGGTTTTTTGGGTCGGTCTTCACAGTGGAAGACACAAATAACATGCCAGCGACTGATAGAGATGAGGCTATGACAGGTGAGGACCTTGAGAGGATTGTTATCACTAAGGAGGGAGTGATGGGCAAGATAATGGGGCTAAAGGTAGACAAGTCTCCTGGCCCTGATGGAATGCATCCCAGGGTGCTAAAAGAGATGGCTAGGGAAATTGCAGATGCACTAGTGATAATTTACCGAAATTCACTAGACTCTGGGGTGGTCCCGGTGGATTGGAAATTAGCAAACGTGACGCCACTGTTTAAAAAAGGAGGTAGGCAGAAAGCAGGAAATTATAGGCCAGTGAGTTTAACTTCGGTAATAGGGAAGATGCTGGAATCTATCATCAAGGAAGAAATTGCGAGGCATCTGGATAGAAATTGTCCCATTGGGCGGACGCAGCATGGGTTCGTTAAAGGCAGGTCATGCCTAACTAATTTAGTGGAATTTTTTGAGGACATTACCAGTGCAGTAGATAACGGGGAGCCGATGGATGTGGTATATCTGGATTTCCAGAAAGCCTTTGACAAGGTGCCACACAAAAGGTTGCTGCATAAGATAAAGATGCATGGCATTAAGGGTAAAGTAGTAGCATGGATAGAGGATTGGTTAATTAATAGAAAGCAAAGAGTTGGGATAAATGGGTGTTTCTCTGGTTGGCAATCAGTAGCTAGTGGTGTCCCTCAGGGATCCGTGTTGGGCCCACAATTGTTCACAATTTACATTGATGATTTGGAGTTGGGGACCAAGGGCAATGTGTCCAAGTTTGCAGATGACACTAAGATGAGTGGTAAAGCGAAAAGTGCAGAGGATACTGGAAGTCTGCAGAGGGATTTGGATAGGTTAAGTGAATGGGCTCGGGTCTGGCAGATGGAATACAATGTTGACAAATGTGAGGTTATCCATTTTGGTAGGAATAACAGCAAACGGGATTATTATTTAAACGATAAAATATTAAAGCATGCCGCTGTTCAGAGAGACTTGGGTGTGCTAGTGCATGAGTCACAGAAGGTTGGTTTACAAGTGCAACAGGTGATTAAGAAGGCAAATGGAATTTTGTCCTTCATTGCTAGAGTAATGGAGTTTAAGACTAGGGAGGTTATGTTGCAATTGTATAAGGTGTTAGTGCGGCCACACCTGGAGTATTGTGTTCAGTTTTGGTCTCCTTACTTGAGAAAGGATGTACTGGCACTGGAGGGTGTGCAGAGGAGATTCACTAGGTTAATCCCAGAACTGAAGGGGTTGGATTATGAGGAGAGGTTGAGTAGACTGGGACTGTACTCGTTGGAATTTAGAAGGATGAGGGGGGATCTTATAGAAACATTTAAAATTATGAAGGGAATAGATAGGATAGATGCGGGCAGGTTGTTTCCACTGGCGGGTGACAGCAGAACTAGGGGGCATAGCCTCAAAATAAGGGGAAGTAGATTTAGGACTGAGTTTAGGAGGAACTTCTTCACCCAAAGGGTTGTGAATCTATGGAATTCCTTGCCCAGTGAAGCAGTTGAGGCTCCTTCATTACATGTTTTTAAGGTAAAGATAGATAGTTTTTTGAAGAATAAAGGGATTAAGGGTTATGGTGTTCGGGCCGGAAAGTGGAGCTGAGTCCACAAAAGATCAGCCATGATCTAATTGAATGGCGGAGCAGGCTCGAGGGGCCAGGTGGCCTACTCCTGCTCCTAGTTCTTATGTTCTTATGTTCTTATATCAGTGCGGCCGCTCGGCCCATCCAGACTGGAGAATCAGCGGCCCCGACGATTCCAGCGGCCTGTGCCCTGCACCGCGTCAAATGCACTGGCGCGAATCGCGCTGATTCTCCGCATCTCAGAGAATCGCACGCCGGCGTCGGGGCGTCGTAGCACGGTTACGCCGATTCTCCGGCCTGGTGCGGGGCTCGGAGAATCGCCCCCTAAATATCCCCAGACATACTCTCCTCTCACATTTTTCTTGCACAACCACTTTCTGACAAGCCCATTAGTGGCATTCTTAAACCAACAGTGCTAATGTCAGGGGAGCATTAACATTACTTTGAACTACTGTCAGAGGCAGACCAGGGCCCTGGTCCAAATTCTCACCCAGCTCATGCCACTCCAATGTATGGCATAGCCTTATGGCACTATGTGTCATCGAGGTGGACAATTTTCCTCGCTCTCAGGTTGGTAAAATCCAAGTAGACAGCAGCCAGAGCTTTTAAAAGAAGTCAACTACTGTGGGTTTATGCTCAACTACCATTCACAGCCACCACCACAGTCTTCAAACCTCTTCGGGTCACTTTGTATCAACAGCATTACACAATTATCTTGCTTCACCCAATGCTAATCATTAGGACTGGTTGTAATTTAACTGTTGCAAGTTATAATTACGTACGTCGAATCCCTGGATACTTGCTGCTTTGAAAGTACTGTCTCAAAGCTCCTGAGATTTTGATGAGGGCATTAAAAGTGACCTTCTTTAGAACCTGCTGAGAAGAATCATAGAAGCAGGTTTTCTCATTTTCTTTTTGGAAACGCTGCTCCCTGAGAGAGAAGAACAACTTCAATTGCTTCCATTTATTCTAGTGCACATGAATGAAGATCTGACAGCCACTGTCAAGTCCAGTGGTCTGCAGGTTATAAAGGGCTAGGTTTTACCTTGCAGAATACGGTTGCCAAATAGGATTAGCACAAGAATAACAACTTGGGGCGCGATTCTCCGCAAATGCGGCGAGTCGTAAAGGCTGCCGTGAAACTGGTCGTGTTTCACGGCAGCCTCCGCGCCCCCTCCCAGGACCCGATTCTCCCCCCCCGGGCGGGGCTAGCAGCGCGGCCCCGTGAAGCACGGCATCGCGGGCTTAGCAACGCCGCTAAGTCCGCGCGCCATGCGTCACGGTGGCTGACACGCACGATGACGTCAGCCGTGCATGCGCGGGTTGGACGTCTCCAACCCGCGCATGCGCGGACGACGTCATCACGCAGACGCGTCAAACCTTCGCATGCGCGGGCCGTCATGCCCCTCATCCGCCCCGCGGACTGATCCTGCAGAAGAACAAATAGTGCGCGGGTATCGGACCCGCTGCCTGCGATCGGTGCCCACCGATCGCAGGCCCATGCTATCCTTGGCACTGCCGTGGTGCGGCCGTGCCAATCGGTGCCATGGTTGTCCGGGACGGCACTTTGCGGCCGTTTTCACGAACAGTGAGAGCAGGTGTGATTGCGTTCGTGAAAACAGTCGTAAAGGCCTGGGAACTTGGCCCATCGGCCTGGGGAGAATCGCTGCTCGCCGTATTTTACGGCGAGCAGCGATTTGTGTCGTGGGGCGGCTGTGGGGGGGGGGGGGGGGGGGGAGAATAGCGGGAGGGCGGGAAAAATGTCGGGAAGGCCCTCCCACTATTCTCCGACCCGTCGTGGGCAGCGGAGAATCACGCCCTTGTTTTTTTATAACTTACAGTTCTTATAGCACAGAAGGAGGCCACTTGGTCCATCAGGCTTATGCCAGCAGCTTGAAAAGCTCTCCAATTAGCCCCAATTCTCTGCTTTTTGTCCACAATGCTGCACATATTTTATTCATATACTTAAAAGGAAAAACATCCAGAAGTATCCTGATCGGCTATGATAATGTTTATCAGTGAAGTTGATTTGCACCTGCTGCCCCATTGGGCATGTTGATTATGAAGTTATTTTAACACTCTCATGCCTCAGTTGGTAGGAGCAATGTCTCACCTGGAGCTAATCGTAACAGATTCTCGGGTGTGGGCCTTGCCAACAATTAGGGGGACGGGGGCCCTTTCCAGCGATTTGGGAAGGAGCGACATGCCCGCGATTTGGGGGGGCTTCCCAGCAATTGAAGGGGAGGGTTGCCAGCGATTGGAGGGGGTTTGCAGCAATTGTGGGAGGGGGGTGGGGAGGTGAGGGGGGTTGGCAGTGATGAGGGTGGGGCTTGCCAGCAATTAGGGGAGGCTGGCCAGCGATGGGAGGGAGGGGCTGCAATGTTATTCTGAGATCGCGGCAACTTTTTAAAGGGCTCCTCGATCTCTGAGGATCAGGCCTGGTCGCATCCATGGCGCGAATCATCCCTGGATCCAGAAAAATTTCAAAGTGTGGGTTGATTGCACTCTGGATTATGCTGGTCCACCCGGTGGGGATCAAACCTCATTTCCCACCCGATAACAAACTTCAAAATATTTCGGATGAATTGCGCCCGTTGTCTTTCGAAAAAGAGGCCCTTTCAGGTAGCCCCCCCCCCCAAAAAAAAATCTCAAGGCATTACTTGAAGAAAGGCAGGGGTGTTTCTGGCCAAAATGTGTCCCTCTAACTAACTAACCCACCAAAAAGAGAATATTTGGTCATCATCGCATGTTGTTTGAGGGAACTTGCTGTGAGCAAATTGACTATCACTTTTCATTTCGTACAAAGAGTGGCAACAATTCACTGGTTCTGAATTTATTGTAAGGCTTGTTCTGAGACTGGGAATTGTGCTATCTAAATGTCAGTTTTCATTCTTTCCTCTCTCTTGATTAATGTCCAGTGACTCCTGCTCAAAAGTATACACACGGATGACGAGTCGGGCTTATCTGTAATGTTCTGCCTGCCAGCTGTCTCGGAATTCAAACAGAGGGGTTCAGCTTAATAAAAGTGCAGTTTTTGCCTTGGGGATTCCTTAGAAATTCATTCACAGGGTTGGTGTTGGCATGGTTAGTGTTTTTGCCCATTCCTTATTGCCCTTAAGATAATTATGCTGTGCTGCCCCTTTTGAATATGACTGAATGGTTTACTCGGCCATTTCAGAGAGAAGTGGAGAGGCAATCCATTGCTGCCTGAAGTAAAACAGATTTCCTACCCTAAAGGACGATAATTTTTTTTACTATGACAATCTAATAGTTTCATGATTACCATGACTGATACTTTCTACATCAGGTTTATTTAATTAATGGAATTAAAATTCCCTAGCTGGTGAGATGGAAACATTCCCAGATGGAACATAGCCTGAAAAAGATGCACTGCAATAACTCACCAAGGTTCCTTAGACAGCACCTTCCAAACCCACGCCCACTACCGTCTTGAAGGACAAGAATAGCAGATTCCTGAGAACCTGACCACCTGGAGTTTCCCTTCCAAGTCACTCACCACCCTGACTTGGAAATATATCGCCGTTCCTTCACTGTCGCTGGGACAAAATCTTGCACCTCCTTCCCCAACAGTACTGTGGGTGTACCTGCACCTCAGGGACTGCAGCTATTCAAGAAGGCAACTCACCACCATCTTCTGAAGGGCAACTAGGGATGGGCAATAAATGCTTTTGTTACTGTTTCCTCGTTCTTTTCTTCCTTCTCGGTGAACTGCCTACGGAGCGTCTTCACAACCTCCTCTGTGCCTTGTAACTGTGCCAAACAGGACATTATTGCCATCGGCTTTCTTACTTTCCCTACATTTTTCTTGTGGACCTCGCTTAGGTTCTCCCACCAAGTTTGTCCTATCTTTCCTGACTCATCATTAGCGCAAAAATTCGACCAAAGGGGCCATCCTTTCCCCTTTAAGTATTTCCTTAACTCTTCCTCCCATATGGGGCATTGCTCTGATCTGGTGGTCGGTGCGACCTTGGGTTCCTGTGGATTCATCAATCTTTCCATTGCTTTAGTGGCTATTACGTCTCTTATCTCTTGCTCTACTTTTAATTTGGGACAGGGGAATAAGGCGGCGATTTGAACAGCGGATATGGCTTAAGCTATTGTCCTGCTCACAGTCTCTCAATAGGTGTACATAATTCTAATGAGTTTGCCTTACACTTCCTGTTAGGTACACATGCGGGTTAGTACACACTTCCAAAATTCGGTTATTTGGTCGATATGGGACTTGCACTTATGGTTCTTTCTCTTTCTCGCAATTGGATTCAAAGTTTGTGGGTTCTCTCGAAGTGAAAAAGTCACTTCTAATCGAGTCACCTCATGGCCGCCAATAATGTTGCCTGTTTCAATCTCAACAGCGTCGTCAATACTGTTGCTAATATTAATGATGTTGGTGAACCACAAGCCTTCCCTTATATCGAACAAATGAACACACAACTAGTTAGTCAGTTCAAAAGATGGTTTATTTACATACACAAGGGTTACCTCGACATGCAAACACAATATCAACTACGAGTTAAACTACACCTATCAGCTACAATAACCTATACTTAACTTCAGGGTGACGGGTACTGTGCAAATGGATAAGGCCTTTATCTGGATTTCACTTGGCTGGTTCGAAGAAAGTGACTCTGTCTCTGCTGGGCTCATCCGTCAAGTAGCGATCGTTGGTCTTGAACTTAGCTGGCTATTCCTGCTACAATTGGGTTGGCACAGGCCGGATCCAAAAGAGACAGAACACATGGCTGTGCTCTCTTATATCCCTCTGGGAGTTCGCGCTCTTTGGGGTGGTCCTTAACCTTGGACCCAATAGTTCAACAGGGCTCTGATCACTGTCTTCAATTTCGGCCAATAAAGGGTCGGGTGCCTTGGTAGCTGGGCGGGTCCTTAGCGCTCATTGAGCTCGGCAGTTGGGCTTTCTGAGTAAAACGAGTGGCGTCGATCAGTCTGTGGCTGTACCGGTTCCTTGATTGGAGTTCTATTGTCCTGTGAAAATGGGCCATTGAAATGCAAATGAGTGGGGGTTTCGATCAGGCCTGGTTACCTGTGTTTCAGATACATATAGGCTCTGTATCTGTCTGAGTCCTGGGTTGGCCATAATTCCCATGGTCCTTTCCAGGTGGCCATCTTAGATGGCTACAACAGAAACACAGGAAGATAGGCAATTCAGCCCATTAAGCCTGCTCTGCCAGTCAATACATAGAACATAGACCATATGGTGCGGAAGGAGGCCAATCGGCCCATCGAGTCTGCACCAATCCATTTTAAGTACTCACTTCCACCCTATCCCCGCAACCCAATAACCCCTCCTGACCTTTTTGGACACTAAGGGCAATTTAGCATGTCCAGCCCACCTAACCTGCACATCTTTGGACTGTGGGAGGAAACCGGAGCACCCAGAGGAAACCCACGTAGACACGGGGAGAACGTGAAGACTCCGCAAAGACAGTGCCCATGGTAGCACAGATCTTGACTACTCATTCACTTGAATGACATTTCCCCTTATCTCTTTATGTTACTGGAATTGAGAAATATGTCAATCTCTGCTTTAAACATATTCAGTGACTGAGCTTCCACAGCCCTCTGGGTTACAGAATTCCAAAGATTCACAACCTCTAAAATTTCTCCTCATCTTGGTCCTTAATGATTTCACCACTATTTTGAAATGGTGTCCCTTGGCTCTCGACTCCCCAACCAGGGAAACACCCTACCTGCATCTACCCTGGATCATTAGTCCATGTTTATGTATTATTAGCCCAGTAACTTTACCCCAACATGTCAGAGCTCAGCTTAAAGTGTGATATCCTCAGAACAGTTTGGGTTTTTCACTGAGGGTCTGTAATGGCTGCACTTTTGTGTCTCAAATCCTTGCCAGGCATAATTCAGAGTTAATCAAGTTAGGAATTGAGTAAGGGAGAAAGAATAAAGAACAAAGAAAAGTACAGCACAGGAACAGGCCCTTCGGCCCTCCAAGCCCGTGCCGACTATGCTGCCCATCTAAACTAAAATCTTCTACACTTCCTGGGTCCGTATCCCTCTATTCCCATCCTATTCATGTATTTGTCAAGATGCCCCTTAAATGTCACTATCGTCCCTGCTTCCACCACTTCCTCCGGCAGCGAGTTCCAGGCACCCACTACCCTCTGTGTAAAAAACTTGCCTTATACATCTCCTCTAAACCTTGCCCCAAAGGGTAATTTTCGACTCCCAAGGTCAATCGCATAGCCAAAAGAGTTGTCTGCAAATAGAATGTCAAGAATTGTTTGTATTAGAACAGGAAGAAAAGCTGGAATTTTATCCTTCATCAAATGCCAAGAACCTGTACACCATCCAATATGAGCTCACCTCAGGTACCAACTGTTGCTGAAATATGTGCATGTCATATTTCTAATGGATCAAATAAATAGCAACTCATTACTCAAGATCCTTCTCCAGTCTTCAGTCAACTGCTCACTTAGCCATTCGATGCCAAGTGCAGAATGATCCCATGTAATTTATCAGCTTTGATGAAGAGTCATTAGGACTCGAAACGTTAGCTCCGTTCTCTCTCCACAGATACTGTCAGACCTGCTGAGATTGTCCAGTCTTTTCTACGTTCGTGTGAAATTACCAACGGTTGACTTTTCATTCATCTGTTCAGAATAGCTGTGAAGATTTTATACCCTGTCACTTCAAGTACTTCAGTCAGCTCACCCAGATCATTATTGCATTTTGATGCTTTTTCTTTTACATTGAGTTCGCTTTCTGTACACAAATCGATTTCTGGCTTTCTTGCATTAGAACAGTGACTGTACTTGAAATGTACTTCAACAGCTGTAAAGTACTTTAAGGCATCCTGAGGATCTGAAAGGCGTTATATAAACTCTCAGCTTTTTTTTTCATTCTGTTACCTCAACGTGATCTGAGATGAAGCAAGCATGGACAGAGCCTTGTGTGGAAGCAAACATGGAAACAGCTCTGAGCTTGGATCTTTACTGTGCCTATGTATATAATTTTGAGTGGTTAATAAATACTTACTGTTGAACTACCTAAGGCTAAAATACCTTAAGACCTGCCTCTGTCCTGCACCTTACAACAACCTCTATCACTGAGAAAAACAAAAGCTGTGACCTCATGCATAAAAATTCTCCTGCTGCCTTCCGACAAATCCTACCTTGTTCTGATGTGGACATATTCGCCAATCTGGCATCATCATTAGATTAAGAACCCTGAAGTCCCGACCAAACATAATGTGATACTACCATCACCACATGGGCTGTAACGGTTCACCAAGACAGTCCAATGCCACTTTTTCCTGACAATTAGAGACAGGCATGGTCGGTGTCATCCATCCATGAGATTGTTTTTAATATTGCTGGACAGACGTTTCCAGCAGAACAGAAGGAAAAATTGGAGAAAACGCATTAAATGAAACTTTGAGACTGGGGGGGGGGGGGGGGGGGGGGGGGTAAACAAGTCTAAATCTCAGCAAATGTTTAATATACCCTCGGCCATGTGTTATTCCCCTTTCAATTTAGAATGCTACTTTGAAGTTTAGGCCTGGTGGCCCTTCTTCTCCTGTGGGAGGAGGCTGATGTGCTGACAAAATGCCTCGGAAATTGCTTCAAATTGTTGGATAACCCTTCAAATCTTCAATTTCCAGTGGATAAGATTAATTTTTAAACACGCTACAAGAAAGAATTGCCCTCAGCATTCATATTTTTCAAAAAGCAAAATGAGAAAATCGAGTCAAAGTAAGTAATGGAAGAGACTCAGCTGAGCACAGATTCCAAGCTGTTCACTTGCGAGTGCTCTTCCTGTGATAGCTCGAGCCTTTGTCAAATCAGGATTCGAGTCTGGGTATCTTGACAAATACATGATGGGAGTAGAGGGATATGGACCCCAGAAGTGTAGAAGATTTTAGATTTGATGGACAGCATGGTTGGCGCAGGGTTGCAGGGCAGAAGGGCCTGTTCCTGTGCTGTACTTTTCTTTGTTCTTTGTTGTTCTTTGTACATCTGCACACTACCCTTGGGTCCACTCCTACACCTTCTAAATACTGTCCCCTCAGCAACATCATCCGCAAAGGAAATTGAGGAGAGGTTTGATAGAGGGGTACAGGATTATGACAGGTTAGCATAAGATAATCAAGGAAAGAACCTTTCGCATTAGTTGATGGTACAAGCAGTTGGGGACAATGATTTAGGCCTTTCGGGCAAGTTGTTCAGGGGGAAGAACATTTGTTTCGCAGTGAATGGAACACGTTGCACAGGAGTGTGGTGAATACAGAATCAATCAATGATTGAAGGCATTTGGAGGAAATATACGTGCCAGACAATGGGACTGAGTAGAGGGGTGCGACCGATTGGATCGCTCTGCATGTACTCGATGGGCTGAATGGCCTCCTTCTGTGCTGTAAATGACTCTATATGAAAACAGGTAAGGTTTGACAAGTTCCCCAATGAGGCCGAGTTCTCCCGCACCATCAACTCTCTCAATCCATCTCCCGCCTCTATTTGTCAACATTGTTTGTCCAATATGCAGCATTGAATGAACAGGGCAGCACGGTGGCGTTAGTGGTTAGCACGGTTGCCTCACGGTGCCGAGGTCCCAGGTTCGATCCCGGCTCTGGGTCACTGTCCATGTGGAGTTTGCACATTCTCCCCGTGTCTGCGTGCGTTTCGCCCATAACCTAAAAAATGTGCAGGGTCGGTGGATTGGCCACGCTAAATTTCCCCTTCATTGGAAAACAATGAATTGGATATTCTAAATTTTTATTTAAAAAAAAAATGCCTTGAATGCATAGAGATTATTTTTGCATCCTATCACAATCTCCATTCCCTCATCATCGTCCATAGCTGCCGCCACCCCCCCCCCCCTCCCCCCACCCCTCCCCCACCCATGCCATCCCTCTCCCTGGCAACTGTCTGATGCTGAAAAAAAATATTTTGCAGCCCCACGATAAGCTTCCAAAATGCATATGTATGTCATCAGTAAGATCTGGCCCCTTGCACCACTCGAACACTGTGCATTTCCAATCTTGTCTTAGTAAATCAGATGCTGAAACTCTCACCCTTGCCTTTGTTTTCTGTAGACTTGTCCTTTTTCAATGTTTTTCTGCATGCCCGCCAAGATTCCGTCCTCCGTAAGCAGGAGTTCATCGAAAACACTGCCCTACATTCCCTAACTCGGACTAATTCCCATTGACCCATTGCCCTCATTCACTGACCTACATTAGATCCTGGTTCAGTAATACCTCAATTTTAAAACTATCGTCCTTGGTGGGCAGTATGGTAGCACTAGTGGCTTCAGGGTCCAAAGGTTCGATTGCCCGCTGGGTCACTGTCTGTGCGGAGTCTGCACGTTCTCCCCGTGTCTGCGTGGGTTTCCTCCGGGTGCTCCGGTTTCCTCCCACAGTCCAAAGACGTCCAGGTTAGGTGGATTGGCCATGATAAATTGCCCTTAGTGACCAAAAGGGTTAGCAGGGGTTATTGGGTTACGGGGATAGGGCTTAAGTGGGTCAGTGCAGACTCGATGGGCCGAATGGCCTCCTTCTGCACTGTATGTTCTGTGTTCTGTGTGTGTGGGTTTCAATTTATGCCATAACCTCGCCCCTCCCTATCTCTACAACTTGCTCCAAACTTGTAAAGGACATTGTCTGGGATCATTCTCATTGGGTATACCTGAAATGAGGACATGAATTCAAAGCCTTGTAAGGAGTCTGTTAGTCAACACCCTGAGATTGGGATTTGGGTAGCAATGACACTGACCTTTTGGCCCCTCATTTCTCACCTTGACTGGCTGTTTACACCTCCAAGTCCAACTACATTAAGGATGCCAGACCCTTCTTTCTTCCATTCCATGTTACCTGTAACCCCCTCACCACTGACTCAATCTTGTCAGTCCCGAGCCTCCATACAACCTCCTCAAACAGGGAGGCACATTGTGAAGTTCAATGATTTTAATACATTCCAGAGTCGGACAAGTGCCACTTTTATGCTGAGTCGATGTACTGCATTCAATAAAATTTGAAATATAATCCTCGGCTTTCAACATGCTCAAAAAAGCCACTTCAAAGCGAAATACTGGTCAAGGAAATCTGGAACATTCTGTTTGTTGAGAGCACAACTGCTATGTGACTACATCGAATCATGCCTGTCTTCCCAACGTGCTTCTTTCCATCAATTTAATGGCTTTAATGTACTGCTCAGGGGCGATGCTATGTGCATTGTCGCGGTCAGCAAAGGTTTTTCCGACTGGATGATACTGCCCATTTCGTCTGCGATTTTGTGAACCTAGCTGAAGAAGAAATGGGAAGCACAGACACTCCAGGATAATTCCAGCGAGTGTGGGGGAGTTGGAGGAAGGAGAAGAAAACAATCCTTTTCTTTTGAATGGCAGTAGCTGTCTTATTCGGATAAGTTTTCAAGGGTCCAAATCGTGCAATGAATATGTGGATTAGTGAATAAGTGGATAGAGATAGGTGATATGGGTGAGAGTTTGGTGGGTAAGAGGCTGGTGGGTAGGTGGTCAGAGGTGCGAGTTCAGGACTGGTCGGGGAGTAATCAGTTGGCAGATGGGTAGGTGGTCAGAGGTGGGACTCAGGTCCGGTCAGGGGAGTAATCAGGTCAAGGGAGTAGTTGGAAGGTCGGGGGTGGGGTGCAGTCAGGCTGTCAGGAGCTGGTGGTCATTGGGTGAGGGTAGTCAGATGGTTGGGGAGGATGATTGGAGGGAGGGGTCACTTGCGATGTGCAGTTAAGTTACACAGTTGGGAGATCAGTTGTTAAATTGTCAAACATTTGCCAAATAGATATGTGAGTAAGTACAGCATTGCTGGCTCAGGGTCTGAGACAGTTAAAGAGGGCCTCAGGCAGCAAGAGATAAGCCCATTGGTAGTTTAAACATCCCAGGTAGTTCCAAATATACCTCTGCATCAAGACAGCCATGGGGTCCTGACGCAAATCACCCAACATACATCTCACCTCTGAAAATCGAAGACCGGATGATTTTGGTCATTTGCCATGGTTTTGGTGACATCACATCTTGTCAGCGAGATTTACAATTCCCTTCAGCACTGCCCCCTGCTCACACAGGGGCCAGTGCCAGGGTGCCTGGGGGAAATGCTGGGGGCCCTCTCTGGGGAGCACCAGCAGGGGTTCCCCTTATTAATAGGCAGGGGTTCCCCTTGTGTGTCTTTGGGGGGAGGTTTCCCATTTTGTGCGTGGGGGTTCCTGTGTCTCGGGGCGGGTACTCCATTTTGAGGGGACCCCTCCCCCATTTTCAGGGAGGGGTGCTGTGCCCATGGGAAGCTGGTCTCCATGTGCATGTGGGGAGGCCTCATGTGTTCCTTGATGTGTTGGGTAAGCTGGGTCTGCGAGGACTGTGTTTACTGCAGCAGTGAGAGAGACAGGCTTCCAACACTTGGAGAAATGCAACTCTATTTTATTGAACTCTTAACTATCATACATACTTTAACTGTGGGTTGACACTATGCTGACTTGACTGGAGACCTGAGGCTAACCTGACCAGACTGTCTTACTACCACATGGTGTATGTTCTAGTTGCTGCTCACGAACTCTGACTGTCTCAGAGGCTGGATCCCAAGAGAGCGGGAAAACTAGTGCCCTCTGGCTTTATAGTGGTCGTGTCCTGTCTGGTGATTGGTTGCTGTCTTCTGTGTGTTCACTGGTCATCCTGTGTGTCAATCAATGCCTGTCTGTGCACCATCATATACCTGTGTGTATATTGTGACATTCCTTACCGGAGATTGAGACGACCTTTCAATCTCGAGATTCCCAACTACTGGCTTTTTCTGGCTCCACCCTCACCAGAGTGGCGGCGTGGACACGCCGCCAGATTTGCTTCAGCACTGGATTATCTGGAGTTGTACACTGTTTTTTTTTCTCGCCTCAGCCAGCACTCCGCACAAAGAAAATGGAAAATCCCACCCATTGTGTTCCGGTTACAAGTGAAGATCAGCAACAATGCTGCTGTCCTTCCTTAACTGACGTTGAAGCTTCAAATTCCAGAAGGAACATCTGCACTTTCCGATGAACAAAAAGATTTTCCATGTCAATGTTTCTTCACAAAATGCCCCAAGAATAATCATGTTGTGTTATTGCTTTCAATTTTTCAGCTACACCAGTGTCAGTGAGCCAAAGGTTTGCCGAACTCTCACGAGGAAATACAACTCCTCCAGGTAGAATCCAACAATAGCTCTGAGTTACAGTCTGCTCACTGACCGCGAAGGAAAAAGCCAAATACAATTACTGAAGTGTTTGATTTTTATTGGTGTTTTAGTCAACATTTGTGGTGGATTCTGCACTGGTCATTGAGAATGGATATTCCTTTCCTACCAAGGGAGCAGCATCAGTCATTTCCAGTTCATAAACAGGGCAAATTAAAAACGTGTTGACAAAGAAGCTCCATTCAATACCACCTCGTAATGTCGATAGGAGTTATGCAGAAGATGGGGACCCAGCGAAGTTGGAAAAGAGGAAGGAACTACAGGTGAGCTTTGACCGACTATCTACCAGGAAGGCGGTGCGCCAACTGAGGCAAGCAAGGGTTGCAGATTACGAGCATGGAGATAAGCATGTTAACAGGTCAGCTTCGGAGGGAGGCAACGGTAAGGGAAATTGTTCCGGTGAGGGTCAGGGTAGGGAAGTTGGTGGTGGTTCCGGATCTGATTAGCAAGGTCTTTGAGGAATTTTGTGAGGGGTTGTACAGGTCAGAGCCACCTGGGGGAGACCGGGAGATGCAGCAATATCTAGATGGGTTGGAGTACCCGAGGTTAGGGGAGGGGGACAGGGCTACATTAGAAGGAGTGATAGTGGAGCAGGAGATAAAAGATGCGATTGGGAGGATGCAGTCGGAGAAGGTGGCAGGGCCAATCATTTTCCGGTGGAATATTATAAAAAATTCAAGGATAAGCTGGCACCCCTGATGGTGGGGATGTTTGAAGAGGCGATAGGGAAGGGGGTGTTACCACAAACATTGGGCAGGCATCGATTTCCCTGTTGCTGAAAAAAGATAAGGACCCAACGGAGTGCGGGTCGTATTGGCCCATATCACTTTTAAACGTCGACGCAAAAGTATTGGCGAAGGTACTGGCGGGTAGTCTGAAGGAGTGCCTCCCGAAGGTGAGAGGTGAAGATCAGATGGGGTTTGTGAGAGGGAGGCAGCTCTTTTCAAACATTAGAAGGGTATTGAACGTGGTTATGGCACCGGCGGAGAGGAAGGAAAAAGAGGCGGTTATGGCATTGGACGCTGAGAAAGCGTTTGACCGGGTAGAATGGGGGTACTTGATGGCAGTTCTGGAGCGGTTTGGGATTGGACCAAGATTTGTGAACTGGGTAAAGCTACTATATAAGACACCGAGGGCGAGTGTCCGCACAAATAACATCAGTTCGAGATACTTTTCTCTCCACCGTGGGACGAGGCAGCGATGTTCTATGTCCCCCCTGCTGTTTGCACTTGAGTTGAGCTATTGGCCATCAATGGGACTCACTTTAGATACCTGGGGGTGCAGGTTGCCCGGGAGGGGGGGGGGGGACTCCGCAGGTACAACATTTCCAGTTTGATGGGGAGAGTGAAAGCTGATCTGGCAAGGTGGGATGGTCACCCTCTGTCACTGGCGGGTCGGGTAAAGCCGGTTAAAATGAATGTGTTGCCACAATTTCTGTTTATTTTCCAATGCATGCCGATTTTCCTGCCAAAGGCATTTTTCAGAGAGATTGAAGGAATGATTACCTCGTTTATATGGGGAGGGAAGGTGGCCAGAGTTAGAGAGGTGCTGCTACAGAGGGGAAGGCAGGCAGGGGGTTTGGGTCCTCCGAACGTGATGTATTATTACTGGGCAGTGAATGTGGAGAAGGAGCGGAGCTGGGTCGGAGGGGTTGATTCCCAGTGGGTCAAAATGGAGGAGAGTTTGTGCAGGGGTCGGGATTGAAGGCACTAGCAACAGCGCCACTCCCGATGGCCCCGGGAAAATATTCAGGGAGTCTGGAAATAATAGCGTCATTGAGAATTTGGAAACACTTCGGATTGGGGGCATGGTCAAGGGAAATGCTGGTTCGGGGCCAGGGAAGTGGGATGGAAATTTTCAGAAATGGGAGGAGAAGGGGATTAAGACACTAAAAGGATTTGTTTCTTGGGGGTCGGTTTGTAGGATTGAAGGAGCTGGAAGCGAAGTATGGGCTGGAGCAGGGGGAAATGTTTAGATACATGCAGGTTCGAGATTTTGCCAGAAAGGAGATACAGAGCTTCCCGGTGGAGCCGGCCTCCACATTGCTAGAGGAGGTGCTGATGACAGGGGGACTGGAGAAGGGAGTAGTGTCGGCGGTTTACGGGGCTATTTTGGAAGAGGAGAAGGCACCACTGGAAGGGCTCAAAGCAAAGTGGGAGGAAGAGTAGAGAGAGGATATGGAGGAGGGGTTCTGGTGTGAGGTGCTCCGGAGAGTGAACGCCTCTACCTCATGCGCGAGGTTGGGGCTGATACAGCTGTAGGTGGTATATAGAGCACACCTCACAAGAGCGAGGATGAGCAGATTCTTTGAAGGGGTAGAAGATATGTGTGAACGCTGCGGGGGGGGGGGGGGGGGGGGGGGGGGGGGGCGCAAATCACGTTCAAATGTTTTGGTCCTGTCCAAAGCTGGAGGATTACTGGAAGGAGGTTCTTAGGGTAATCTCTAAAGTGGTGCACATGAAACTGGACCCGGGTCCGCGGGAGACCATATTCGGGTTGTCGGACAAGCCAGGGTTGGAAACGGGTGGGGAGGCAGATGTTGTAGTCTTCGCCTCGTTGATCGCCCTAAGGCGGATCCTGATGGGTTGGAGAGCAACCTCTCGATCCTGTGCCCTGGAATGGCGGGGGCACCTGTTGGAATTCTTGACCCTTGAGAAGGTTAAGTTTGAACTGAGGGGAAGGATGGAGGCGTTCAACAATTCATGGGCATTATTCATTATGTACTTTCAAGAACTGGATAACATCGAACGTTAGTTGGGGGCAGTGGTTGGTGATGTGTTGGGTATGCTGGGTCTGTGAGGACTGCATTTACCAGAGCAGTGAGAGAGAAAGGCTACGAACACTCGTAGAAGTACAACTCTATTTTATTTAACTATAAGCTGTTAAACATACTTGCACTTTGGGTCGACACTATGTTAGGTTGACTGAAGACCTATGGCTAACCTGACCAGACTATACTGCTAGCACATGGTAGATGTTCGTGTTACTGATTATGGGCTCTGGCTGTCTCAGAGGCTGAACCCTGAATGAGCGGGAAAACTAATGCCCTCTGGCTTTATAGTGGCCGTGTCCTGTCTGGCGATTGGCTGCTGTGTTCTGTGTGTTGATTGGTCTTTCAGTGTGTCAGTCAGTGTGTGTCTATGCACCATCATATACTTGTGTGTATATTATGACATCTCCCCTTTTTTTAAAAAAAAAGTATGTGTACGTTGCAATAAATAGTGTGGCATATGAATGCCCCTGACTATGTGGGGAATATGTGAGCATATTTACAGGGCTATATACAAAATTGCTAACATATTTACACGGGAAGGTGTCTTGTGCAGATAGACTGTATGTAACATAACACGGAACATGAATAACAGTATGTACAAACTAGTGAACAAATAAACAGTGTAACAGGGTAATGAAACAATCAGTCCATGAGTTTAGAGAGTTCATAAATTCAGGCAGTTCATAAATTTAGTCTCTGAGGTGGGCGACGAATTCTGGTTGACCGCCTCAAGGGTGGGTCAGGGGCCGCCTGCTCTGGAACGGGCGGGACTATGTCAGTCGCAGATGGTGGCAACAAAAAAGGTAGATCTGCGAGCTCTTGGGCGGGCCTGTCCTGAGGGCGAGGTAGGGCAGGACGATCTGGCGGCGAGCGTGGAAGGAGCCGCAGTGACCGCCTATTTCGGCGAAGAAGAGAGCCATCCTACAGACGAACCAGAAATGACCTGGGGCCACTTGCTTGAGTACCACAGCGGCGGCAGACCAGCCACCGTCAGGAAGTTGTACATGAACCTGGTCATCAGGAACAAGAGCAGGGAGATCTGTGGCGCGGGCGTCGTACGCCGATTTGTGTTGGGCCCGAGACAACTGCATTCGACGCAGGACCGGAAGATTGTCCAAGTCTGAGACGTGTATGGCAGGCACCGTCGTTCGTAATGTGCAGTTCATCAACAATTGAGCCGGTGACAGGCCAGTGGACAATGGAGCTGACCTGTAGGCAAGTAGTGCGAGGTAAAAGTCGGATCCCGCATCGGCCGCTTTGCACAGGAGCCGTTTGACAATGTGCACCCCCTTCTCAGCATTGCCATTCTACTGGGGGTAGTGGGGACTGGAGGTGATGTGCGTGAAATTATATCACTGGGAAAAATTGGACCACTCCTGACTAGCAAAACACGGGCCATTATCGGATATGACCGTGAGTGGGATGCCATGGCAAGCAAAAATCTCCTCGCACACACGGATTACCGCAGTCGACGTGAGGTCATGTAGCCTAACTACCTCTGGGTAGTTAGAGAAGTAGTCCACTATGAGGACGTAGTCCCGGCCTAGTGCATGGAAAAGATCAATGCCAACCTTGGTCCAGGGGGACGACACCAGTTCATGTGGCTGCAAGGTCTCCTTTGGCTGAGCTGGCTGGAACCGTTGGCATGTCGGGCAGTTGAGAATGGCGTTGGCGATGTCTTGGTTGATGCTGGGCTAGTACACTGCCTCACGGGCCCGCCGGCGGCCCTTCTCGACCCCCAGGTGACCCTCATGGAGCTGCTCAAGGACGAGTTCCCGCATACTGTGTGGAATGACGATCCTGTCCAACTTTAGCAGAATCCCATCTACCACTGCCAGGTCATCTTTGATGTGTAGAATTGCGGGCATTGGCCCTTGAGCCATCCGTCTGTCAGATGGCGCATGACGCGTTGGAGCAGAGGATCCTTGCTGTTTCACGATGAATCTGGATGAGTCGTTCGTCCGTGGTGGGCAGGTTAGCTGTGCAGAACTCAACATGAGCATCAATTTGGCACACAAAGCCCGACGGCTCGCAGGGCGTAGTGACAGAACGGGAGAGTGCATCGGCGACGATGAGCTCCTTACCCGGGATGTAGACCAGTTCGAAGTCATACTGCCTGAGTTTAAGAAGGATGTGTTGCAGGCGCAGTGTCATATCATTAAGGTCCTTTTGAATAATGTTGACCAATGGCCTGTGGTCCGTTTCGACCGTAAATTGACAACCCTTCAATCCAGGTTGTTTTAGATGCAGGTCCTAGAAATAAAGCCACTGTGTGCTATACAGTTCCGGGTTGATATTTAACAAAACATGTGATATACTGGGACAATTGTTAAGGCTAATTTATAATCGGGAATCACATCCAATGATTTGAAATCAAAACTTAACTACGTTTAATTTACTTTCTTGAGTTAAAACAGAAAGGAGCTTGCAAACTGGCATGCAAAATGAAGCCACAAACGTTGTATTGGAAGTGCGCTTGTTCAATACTGCAAGGACCTAAGGATGCTTCTGACTTCAGTTAAAGAAATGAATGGTATAATAACCCACAAGAGACCCACAGGGATAACCCATTGATCTTCCCATGGGGCTTATGGAATACAAGCTTCCCCTGTCTGAGGGGTGGAGGCCTAGAAGCTGGGTCTCGTGAACTAGGCACTTAAAAGCCGGCCAGGCTTGGAATTGGAATGATCGACAGTCCTGGCTGGGGCTGATGTGCTGTTTGCCGTGTTGTGGTTTTCATTTCTGTTTGACGAAATGGACCTCTGTTGTTAAACCTTTTCAGGACACCTGATATTATAAATGGAAAACCTAAAATCGAGGGCAGCGGATCACATATATCTGGGCAGAGAGATCGCATGAAGGTAGCTGTGTAACGCAGCTCTGTCTGTTCCTCATTGCAGTAGACAGGTACGAGTCAAACCCACTGTGACACTGCCCAATTATCTGTCAGGCCTCAGCGTTGCAAGCTATTCCGTTACCTCTTTGAAGTCACTGAACAACAATGCACCAATTTACTCAACACGTTTTTCATCAAGAAGATGGTCTCTCATCCCAATACAAGCCAGACCCAGGAGAACAGGAATGCTCTTTATTAACCAAGGTAATCACACACAGCTGAAAACACAGAAGTCTCATTCTTTTGTGTTGTTTCTTTGGATAACAGGAGAGTTCTGACACTCCAGTGATGGTGTTGTGAACCTAAAGCACAGTGATGCACAGAATCACGGACAATTGCCAAGTAATTACAATTGGGAATTCAGCAGGGAAAGCTGCCAGCTGTCACCAAACTGAACTGAAATTACCAATACCATACAAGACGGAAAAGTTATCTCACTGCCATTTGCCACAGTAGCAAAGTGGTTAGCACAGTTGCTTCACAGCTCCAGGGTCCCAGGTTCAATTCCCGGCTTGGGCCACTGCCTGTGCGGAGAGGCACATTCTCCTCGTGTCCGTGTGGGTTTCCTCTGGGTACTCTGGTTTCCTCCCACAGTCCAAAGATGTGCAGGTTAGGTGGATTGGTCATGCTAAATTGAATGTCCAAAAAGGTTGGTGGGGTTACTGGGCTACAGGGATAGGGTAAGGGTGCTCGTTCCAAGGGCCTGTGCAGACTCGAAGGGCTGAATGGCCTCCTCCTGCACTGTAAATTCTATGATTCCATGATAAAACAAAAGAGACGTTGTCAAGGAGGAACATCACCAGCACCCCCCTCCCGCCGGGCCCATGGAGACAAATCCGGAGCTGGGACCTGGAGCAACATGTGAAAATAGCTATCTGGTCGAATTCCACATAAGGCAGGATCAATGGGGCAGTGGTTACATGCCCCACAGCACCACATAGCCAATTTGGCCTCAGGGAAAAGTTTTGACAGCACCACTATTTTCCAGGTGTCCAGCGAGTCACCATCCCCTTCTCTCTCCCCTCCCACCCCCTCGGTAGAAGGTGGCAGCAGACCAGAATGCCATTATCTATCTCTTCCTCTGAATCTCCCTGCCATGGAAATGCAGGCATGCGAAGCCACAGCCGTGGCCACAAGTAATCCTGCAGAAGGATTCTTCCTCCAAAGTGAAGGCCTGCCAGCTCTGGTCAACCTTTATTCTGAAATTTTCAGAAGGAATCACAGGAGCTCCTCCATTTTGAGTCAACCTCAAGGTCTCCAAACTGCCTCGGCAGCTACACCTCCCCCAGTGGGGCTACTGGCCATCCTCTGACTGGGCCACATGCCTGAGGACACTAAAGGCTGTTTATTTGGATGCCAAACCAAGTGAGGCAGCCTCGCCATTGGCCACCACTTGGAAGATCACAATGCCACATTGCCAACCAACTACAGTGGAGAGTGGGCATCCGCTCTTGGTTCTAAAGGTTGAAGAACATCAACAGAGCCGCCCTCCACCTCTTCCTAATTTCATGCCGTTCCTAAATGCCATGTACCCTTACTGCCAGTCCAGGCGCGAAAAATGGAATGAATCCCACCGACCGAGTTGGTGGGATTTTACACAGAATTTTACACCTTTTCAAAGAAATTATTTTCTCCCCATGAGAATCATGCCCTCCCGCTGTTTCGCTCACCCTGGGGATTCTATTCGATGGATCCAGAGAGAAGAGGGCAATGAAGAAATTCTGGGCATGGGCCCTGATGCCTTCCTGTTGCAAGGTGAAGTATACATCATCGGCCAACAGCTTAAGGAGATGCTGAGGGACCCCATTTCTTTTTTCAAATGAGTACAAGAGGAGGGACCACGATCCAGATGTTTAAGGAACTGGATCCGCGACCTCAAGTTCATACCACGGGACCCAATGGGTTGCAGGTTCTTCAGCGAGTCCTTCCTCCCTCTGTATGCCAGTAGGGCCAGGTCCTCAAAGTGCTGTCCAAGACGTGACTCCAGGTCGAAAATTTCCTTCTCAAACTCCTCAGGCGGAATTCTCCGCTCCCCACGTGGCGTGGGAGAATCGTGGGAGGGCATTTTTTACGTCCCCCTGGTCGTGGCCGGAAACGATGGGGGCCCGTTCCTAACCCCCCAAGTGGGGGTGAATTAGGTGCGGGGAGCCGGCCCCGAGGCCGTTGTGAAGCTTGGCCGATTTCACGACGGCCATCCCGATTTTTATCGGGAGCGGACAATACCGCCCCTCGACCCTGGATTTCCATCGCTTTGTCAGACTCGTGACAGAAGATATGAACGTGAGTTTTGCCCATGTCCCACCATAGCCTCAAGGAGGGGAAGTCCTTCCCTTCCTTCTCCAGCTGTCCCAGAAGTGATGAACCGAGCCCAGGAACCGCTCATACTCCAGCCGCATGCTGTTGAAATTCCAGTACACAGACCTTGTCTGAGCGCAGAATGGAATGAGTTCTGCCCACACCAAACAGTGTTCCGATCACGGCACCTGCTGCGCAGAAGCCGACGGAACGTGGTAAAGGAATGCCCTTGAACTGTAAATGCGGTGTATTCTGGACACTCCGACTCCAGGCCTCATGTAAGTGAACACACTGGAGCCAGGATAGAGGTGCCGCCAGATGTCTACCAAGTTGAGGGACCCCACCAAGTCTCTCAACTTCATCCCTGCTGGCATGTGGCACTGGGTACCAAGGCGTCCCTGGCCACAAGGGTGCAATTCAAATCACCTCCGAGGATGATGCACTCAACAGCATCAATTGAGTTGAGAAGAACTGATCCGGTCTTCCTGTGCCTCTGCAAAACAGGCATTGGATATGGGCTGGAATGAGTGCAGGCAGCTGAATGACTTTCTCGCAGGTGAACAAAGAACTGGCGCTGGAAGGAGAAGATAGGGTGGAGGTTTGCCTCCATGAGGCCAAACGGGAATGGATCTCCCGCGAGTGAAAGAGGTGCAGGAGTAGGAGCCCCCTCGGGATGAAGGGTCGAACATTTAAAATGCTTTTTTTCTGGGTGCTGGCCTCACAATCGTCCAATGTCAGGACCCCCCCCCCCCCATGAGCCCTCTTTCCAGGACAAGGTGGACATCCCACTCGGAACTCAGGAAGAACATTATCTTTCCGTTCATTTTTGAGGCGCAATGGTCGAGGGACCCACAACCCCAACATTGCCTTCACACATGCCTCAGTCATCATGATGGGGTGAGCGTAGCACTTCAGCCTGAGTTTTTCAGTCATTAATTTGAAGGGTTTCGAGACTGTGGGAGTGGCGGGGCCTGGGAAGCTGCTACATCCGTATGGGTAGTCCTGGAGACCCCACCACTGGCAAAGCTGCTTTCATCGTCATTCAGGTGGTGCTACAGCGACCCCCAAGTAATTTGTTTTGTTCTTTATGATGCGGATGGGCAGGGGAGGCGGAAACAAGTTGTTGGAGGAACATTCCCCAGGTGTGATGCACAATCAATGGACACGAAACATAGATGAGATCCAAACGATAGGCTTTAATGCACAAGATGTGTGCCCGGCAGCAGACGTACAGAAGAAAGGCCGACTGCCGGAAAGCACGGATTCTTAAATCCCGCAGTGTAGGCGGAGCTACCTAACTCTCAGCCAATCGGCTGAGAGGCACATGACTTGCTCAGCCAATCGGCTGAGAGGCACATGACTTACCCGGGCCAATGGGCAGCGAGTCCTTTGCACCAATAGCAGCTCAGCTCACTTCCAAGATACTATAATACCCCTAGTCATACTACTACATTCACCCCTTGTTGAAAAAGAAACGGGTGGGGGGAACGCGGACAAGGGGGGGGGGGCGTGTCCCGTGAGTACGTGAGACTGGTAGTATGACTAGAGATATTTAGATCGTATCGTTGCATCGTTGGCTGCCCAATGACCCGTAACTTATGTGCGATAAGAAAACAGCAACTATGTACAGTGTATAAAATTTGGGGGGGGGGGGGGGGGGGGGGTGAATGGGGAACAGGCAAGGAACAAAAGAACGCAAGAGTCCATCCGCAGGCAGAAGTCCACCAGTAGGTCACATTGATTCAATCAGTCGAATGGGCGCCTTCGATGTCCTGCTTGACCTGCGCAGCGGTGCCGGCGACGTCGGAGCAGTGGTCGTCCGTGACTGGGCATCGGGGTAGCCAGCCAGGTTGGGAGCGGGGTCCCTGAGGAAGACTTCCTGGGAAAAACAAGAAGACGTTCGTGAGGCATTTGGTTAGTGGCAGTACAGAGAAGTGACCGGATTGAGTGGAGGGCGTCTGGGAGGGCCTCTTGCCAGTGGGAGACTGGGAGATGTCTGGACCGCAGGGCCAGCAGGACGGTCTTCCAGACCGTACCATTCTCCCTCTCGAACTGTCTGTTACCCCGGGGGTGATAACTGGTAGTCCTGCTGGAGGCGATGCCCCTGCTGAGCAGGAATTGACGCAGCTCGTCACTCATAAATGAGGACCCCCAATCACTATGAATGTATGCGGGGTAACCGAACAGGGATAAGATGGTATGCAGGGCTTTGATAATGGTGGTCGTAGTCATGTCGGGGCAGGGGATGGCGAAAGGGAAACAGGAGTTCTCGTCAATCACGTTAAGGAAGTACATGTTGCGGTTGTTGGAGGGGAGGGGTCCTTTGAAGTCCATGCTGAGACGTTCAAAGTGGCGGGAAGCCTTAATCAGATGCGCTTGTTCAGGGCGGTAGAAGTGCGGTTTGCACTCCGCGCAGATGTGGCATTCCCTGGTCACTGTCCTGACCTCCTCGATGGAGTAGGGCAGGTTGCGGGTCTTTATGAAATGGAAAAAGCGGGTGACCCCCGGGTGACAGAGGTCCGCGTGGAGGGTTCGGAGGTGGTCCACTTGTGCGTTGGCAAAGGTGCCATGGGACAGGGCATTAGTAGGCTCATTTAGCTTCCCAGGATGATACAAGATGTCGTAGTTGTACGTGGACAACTCGATCCTCCACCGCAAGATCTTATCATTCTTTATCTTGCCCCTCTGTGCATTATCAAACATGAAAGCCACTGACCGTTGGTCTGTGAGGAGGGTAAACCTCCTGCCAGCCAGATAGTGCCTCTAATGTCACACAGCTTCGACTATGGCCTGTGCTTCCTTTTTGACCGAGGAATGGCAGATTTCGGAAGCGTGGAGGGTACGTGAGAAGAAGGCCACGGATCTGCCCGCTTGGTTGAGGGTGGCCGCCAGAGCAACATCAGGCGCATCACTCTTGACTTGAAAGGGGAGGGACTCATCGATAGTACGCATTGTGGCCTTTGCAATGTCTGCTTTGATGCGGCTAAAGGCCTGGCGGGCCTCCATCGACAGGAGAAACGTGGTGGACTGGACAAGTGGGTGGGCTTTGTTGGCGTAATTGGGGACCCACTGGGCGTAATATGAAAAGAAGCCCAAACAGTGCTTGAGAGCTTTGAGGGAATGGGGGAGGGGGAGCTCCATCAGGGGGCGCATGCGTTCGGGGTCGGGGCCTATCACTCCGTTATGCACTACGTAGCCGAGGATGGCTAGACGGTCGGTGCTCAACACGCACTTATCCTTATTGTAGGTCAGGTTAAGGTGTTTTGCGGTCCGGAGGAATTTGCGGAGGTTGGCGTCGTGGTCCTGCTGGTCGTGGCAGCAGATGGTGACATTATCGAGATACGGGAAGGTTGCCCGTAAACCGTGTTGGTCGATCATTCGGTCCATCTCCCTTTGGAAGACCGAGACCCCATTTGTGACACCGAAGGGAACCCTTAAAAAGTGGCAGGGTCGCTCATCTTCTTCGAACGCAGTGTACTTTCGGTCACTCGCGTGAATGGGAAGCTGGTGATAGGCGGACTTAAGGTCCACCGTGGAAAAGACCTTGCACTACGCGATCCTGTTGACCAGGTCGGAGATACGTGGGAGAGGATACGCGTCCAGCTGCGTAAATCTGTTGATGGTCTGACTGTAGTCTATCACCATCCGATTTTCCTCCCCGGTTTTAACCACCAGCAATTGTGCTCGCCAGGGGCTGTTGCTAGCCTTGATAACCCCTTCCTTCAGAAGCCTTTGGACTTCGGACCTGATGAAGGTCCGGTCCTGGGCACCGTACCGTCTGCTCCTGTTGGCGACGGGTTTGCAATCTGGGGTGAGGTTTGCAAACAAGGATGGGGGATCGACCTTCAGGGACGCGAGGCTGCAGACAGTAAGGGGGGGCATAGGGCAGCCGAATTTGAACGTTAAACTCTGGAGGTTGCACTGGAAATCTACCCCAGGAGTGCTGCCACGCAGAGGTGGGGAAGGGCGAAGGGCTTATAGTTTTTAAACTCCCTCCCCTGGACCGTGAGGTCCGCTATGCAATACCCTGTGATCTGGACCGAGTGCGAACCGGAGGCCAGCGCGATTCTTTGTTTCACCGGGTAAACAGTAAGTGCGCAGCATCTTACCGTGGCGGGGTGGACGAAACTCTCTGTGCTCCTGGAGTCCAGCAGGCAGCTCGTCTCGTGGCCGTTGAGAAGGATCTTCGTGGATGCCGTGGACAGCGTGCGGGGCCGTGACTGATCCGTTACTGAGGCGAGTCGTGGCAGGAACTCCGAGTCGTCATCCGGCAGCGAGTGGTCACTTGCGGGTTCCTCGGTGCCGATCCAAGATGGCGGCGCCCGTCGGCTGCACGTGGTGTGGGGTGAACAAAATGGCGGCACCCGGGGGTCGCACGTGGAGTTGGGGGGCCAAAATGGCGTCGCCCGGGGATTGCACGTGGCGTCGGGGGCCCAAAATGGCGGCGCCCAGGAATCACACGTGGCGGTGGGGGCAGCGAGGTCCACGGGCCGCCCGGGATGCCTGAGGAGCGCGGGTCAGGGACCCATGGTCACTGTTCGGGACTGCATCGACCGCCTTGGACTGGCAAATGGCCGTAAAATGGGCCGCGCAGCGCTGGCGGGGGTCCTTGGCCTGGCCGCAAAAGTAGCTGAGGGGCTCCGTGGGTTTATCGGGGCGCCCTGCTGCGCAGGCCTGAGGGGGGTCCGGGTCTGTGGAGGTGAGGGGGGTCGCGTTCTATGCTGCCCAGGGGGCCGCCGTGCGGTCAGGAGCGTACGCGCGGGCATTGAGATTAGCGACATCTAGAGAGGAGGCGAGGGCCCGTTCTTCGGTGAGGCTTAAAGTTTATTTTTCTAAGAGTCTCTGGCGGATCTGGGAAGATTGCATAACCGCAACGAAAGCGTCTCTGATTAAAAGTTTGGTGTGCTCGCCTGCAGAAACTTGTGGGCAGGCGCAGTTTCTCCCCAGGACAAGAAGGGCCCGGTAGAATTCGTCTAAAGACTCAGCAGGGAATTGCTGTCTCGTGGCCAGTAAGTGCTGAACGTAGACCTGGTTCACCGGCCGGATGAAATGTCCTTTAAGCAAGTCCATGGCCGCGTCATAGTCTGTCATGTCCTCTATGAGCGTGTACACGGCGGTGTCAACGCACGAGGGGAGGATGTGCAGTTTTTGTTCCCTCGTCAGGGGTTTTCGGCTGTGCTCAAGTAACTATTGAAACATGCCAGCCTGTGTTTAAATGCTGCTGTAGCATTTGCTGCGTGCGGGCTGAGTCGAAGGCACTCCGGCTTGATACGAAGCTCCATCCTTTAAAAACTTGTGCATTAAATTGATGCACAATCAATGGACACGAAACGTAGACGAGATCCAAACAATAGGCTTTAATGCACAAGATGTGTGCCCAGCAGCAGACGTACAGAAGAAAGGCCGACTGCTCGGAAGCACGGGTTCTTATATCCCGCCTTGTAGGCGGAGTTACCTACCTCAGCCAATCGGCTGAGAGGCACATGACTTCCTAAGCCAATCGGCTGAGAGGCACATGACTTACCCGGGCCAATGGGCAGCGAGTCCTCTGCACCAATAGCAGCTCACTTCCAAGGTACCGTAGTACCCCCTAGTCATACTACCACATGGTGTTAGCATTTTTTTAAAATAGGAGTGAGTGATAAGAGGGGAGGGAGGCACAGGAAGGAGGAGGGAGGGTGAGGCACAAAAGATGGGCATACTCTCCAGGTTAGTTGGAGAGGAGGGAGTTGGACTTTAATATCTTCTTAGACATTTGGTGGGTGGGAAGACAGGACCTTCAGCCTGGGAGGGGCCCAGTAAAAAGTCCACAGTTATTGTTTGTTTCACCTCCCGCCCTTATCTTAGCACAATCGATAAATATGACACCAACCGTCGGAAATTGCCGAGATTAAGAAAACAAGGTGTATTCTGGCTCCATGGCGATGTAGAAGGAAATAACAGCCTTCTCCTGCCTAGACAACAGGTCTTTTCCCGAGGCAAAAGGCAGTGTAGTAAAGGCAGCAGCTCCAAATAGCAGCAGAAACACCAGTTGCAGAGACATCAATTGCAACAGCCATTATCTAACTGCGACTCAGCTCAGTGGAATTTCTCTTTTATTTTTCAGATATTATTGGCAATGTTGAGTTGCCAATGAGGCGTAATATTGCATTCCAATCAATTGAATGTCTCCTATGACAGATGAGGCACAGCTGATTAAAGTAAAGTTTGCAATGAGCATGACAAGCATACATCTAGAGGGCACCCTCATTCTCCTTTTCACTAAACACTTATTCCTGTGAACCAGGCTGCCTGGACAAGTGTAATTGAGATTCATTTGAGTTCAACCGCTTGTTACTCAGAATTGTCCCCCAGTGTGAGGTTCTACGCACAGTTCAGTTGTACTTCCCCAAGTGAGAGTATCTCCATTCCTCATGAGGCAGCAAAGCAAGCCATTCCTGAGGCACCCACTCTGACGGTGCAGCTTGGTTTCGCATGGGACCTTATTCAGTCACCTCACAATCGCCGCCCAGTGGTGACCTTTAGTATTCACCTCCTGCCACCCACTTTCCAGCTCCCAGTAAGGAAGGGCACTCCCTCAGAGGTAATTTGGCCACAAGTCCAGCAAGGAGGACACAGGAAGCGATACCTGTAGGCCAGCCTCCAGACCCCCTCAAAGCAAGGGACGTCCCAAAGTGATGGTAAGGGTCTGCTCGCGACCCCTCCCTCTGAGAATAAGACTGACCCTAGCCTCGGCACTGACCCCGAGTTGAAAGTATCCGAGGTCCTCACCACTCTCTGTTGCACCCTCATCAGTGAAGAGCCTGGAGAATCATGGCTGTTTGAGGGCTCACCTCTGGTGAAGCCGCCAGGTTCACGCTTTTGTAGACCTGTTGTAAATGACATGATTATTCCGTGAGGCAGGTGGTGGGGGAGGGGAAGGTCTGGAGATCGTATTCGCGAATGACATGCTAATGTATTAAAATTGGGTCCTATATCTCACGTGGCGGGATTTGTACAACTCCACTTGCGAGCGGGGCAGAAGATTCCAAAAGCCAATGCCAGAGGGAATCATGTTTTTTGATTTTCTCCCGATTTTGATCCCAGGCTGAGTTTTTCCTGGATGGAGAGGGAGGGGTCAAAATGGTCCCTTCCGTTATCCTGCAGCCACATCTCTGTAAAGGCTATCAGAATGTACTTCTTTATTTCCAAGTGTGCTCTCAGTTCATCTGTTCAACATTTCTCTCGGGAGGAAGCAAAGGTCCCAGCTCAAGTCAATGAAAGGTCCGACGGCCAATAAATGGGCATTGGGGCGATCTCACCAAGGCAGTCTTACCACCTACATTTTGCATCAGGGTACAGGGATTCCGTTATCAGGGTAATATTCAGCCCATGGAATCCATTAGAGAACAGGTGCCCTCATCTCATGGCAGAGGGGTCAGAATTAGTCAAAAAATAATTGTTCGGTTAATAATCATTTCTAAATTTAGAATTTCTCAAATTTCCATCAGATGGCTGTAAGGGATGACAGAGAGAGTGAGATAGTCAGAGAATATATGGAAGAGGAGAAGATGATATTTGTATTATTGCACCATACTCTGCAGTCCATGTGACCACCTTTATGGATGGAGCTGCGGTGAACAGTGCCGGAGAAGCACAGCTCCTGACAGTAAGTTCAAAATTGCTTCATAGTCTTGTTAGCTTCAGTGCAAGATCCGCAAAAAAGCCACAGAGGAAGTCATTTACTCCGCTTCAATCAATGATGGCATCTCTTTTAAGTATATCTGGACCTTGGCCATCCCACTCTCAATGGAAGTACAAGAACTCCCAACCAGCAGCAATTACATGATAAACCAACAGAGTTTCAATTAAAATGATGTAAACGGCTCATTTTAAGTTCAGTGTAATTCTTCATAATGTTGAGTTTTCAAAGGGATAGAAGTGGTGTGATTCTTTTTGTTTGGTTTAGCTTTCAGTTGCATTATCAAGGAGGGCGGTACCACTTTATCTCTTCAGGCTTTTCCCATTCTTTCTTTCGGATACTGACATCAGAGTCTGTACGTTTATCAGAAGCCACCCCACTACCCTCTCCCCTGCCCACACTCTCCCCAGTGGCCATCCTCGATTGTGTAAACCGTAACACTGCATGTCGATAAGGTCCCCCAATTTTCTATACCCATCATCAAACAATCAAAATTTAAGCAGCCAGGCATCATAAGTTAAACCTCTCATCCTCTCCCAAAGGATTCTCAGGCCTCTACTAATGTTGGTCGTCAGGTTGGCAACAATGACCTACACAGGGTTTTCCTGCCAATTCCTGGTGGTCGCCGGACTCTTCCTAATGGATTGGCCAACGTCTATAGCTCATTGAGTATTAAATCGCAGGGTTGTACAGCTAAGTTAAAAAGTAGATGTTCGAACCAATGTATTACACACCATAAATGCAACAAGGCAGACCATCTCAGAACATAGACCAAGCCACACAACATGAACAAATTTAGGGCTTTGAAAACGTCCCAAAGGTGAGTTATCCTGGTGTCGTGCTGAGCAATTGCTTAGTCCAGTGTGGCCCAGATGTGATGTGCTCTCAGTCAAGTAGCCAGCAGACGCGTACTGCAAAGAAGGACCTGTGATGAATATCCTCTGAATTGAGGTTCCGGGGATCAGGGTAATCATGCCCTTTAAAACAAGTTAGGAAGTGGAAGAGCCGCAGCCGGACCAGAATTCCTTGCTTGGCAACATGCAAAAAGTCATGAGCGACTGAATTCTTTCTTCCCCTCTTCACTTATGCTTGAACTATGTGCACCAAAATTGCTGCACAGGAATAATCAGCTTTGTTGAAAATTTGAAGGGAAATTTTCATTTTGCATGCTTTGACTTGAAGGCATACTTTTCAGGGCAGAAAATAATTTACTTTCAATTACCTTGTCAAAACTGTCAGACCATCTCTTGATTCAAAAGGACAGCTACAATTTTGAGACAGACTGCAGAGTATATTCATTTTAAGAATAGTACATTTGAGAGAAGAGACTGTCGAATTTTATGCTTTCAGAAAATAACAATTACATCTTCCCTTCTTCAACGTTCAGTGTGTTTGGGAACATTGTGATAATTTCAATCTTCAGTGTGTTTGGGAACATTGTGATAATCTGAAAACCAGGGTTGTGTTCTGGTGACAGTCTCTTTAATTTGGTTTGGGAATGTGTTTCACAAAAACATTATTCTTGGGATATAGGCTTGACGGGCAAGATGGTGTCCCCTTGCCTACCTCTGCTTGTCCAACAGAAGGTTTTGGGCCACTTTTAAAGCAGTGACGGTGCTCCCACAATTTTGTTAGTTAAAAGAGTTCTAAGATTTTGACCCAATAACGATGACGGTGGAGCGATAAATGACCACGTTCGGGTCATATTGGGTTCCAAAGTATAGGCTATGGAAAATGGCCAGTTGGTCCAATCAGTTCATGTTCCAATCATGCCTCCTCCCGTCTTTCCTCATCTACATCCATGATCTAAACTCCCCATTTTCTTCTCTCTCAAATGTGTTTCCACCTTCCCTTTAAATGCATCCACTCCAAACACTTTTGGTAGCCAATTCCACATTGTCTCCACTCTTTGGGCAAAGGTGTTTTTTTCTGAATTTCAAAACAGATTACTTGGGTCTGTCTTATATCGATCCCTTGCTATCCTGAAAATCCAGGCCAATAACTGCATTATAAAACAAATTCCTTGGTGTGAAGTGTTCTGGGACATTCTAAACTTGTGCAACGTGCTACAAAAGTGCAAGATCTTTCTTTCGAGGGTAGGACTCCTGGAACTGTGGGTTGTGACACCGCAGACAAGATTCTGTGGTTGTGAGCTCCAAGAGAGCAATGGCTGGCGTGGGGCTCGGACTGAGTGTGATCAAGGCCTTTTTAAATCCTTTTGCTTTTTTCTGTTGGTGGGCAAATGGCAAATCTTTGAGGCCTGATTGGTGCTGAAAATAAAAAGCCTGTGGAAAGCGAGGCAATAAATTTTTTGGGAAAACCCTGCATTTGAAATAATTCCTGCCACTCTGAACTTCCTCTCCCCGACTCGATACCACCCCCGCCCTTCCCTGCCCTGCCCCGCCACCCCACTCGCAAGCATAAGCCACCTCCCCCACACACGGTCGGAGGTATTAAAATAGAAGCACGCCGGGAAAATGTTTGGGAATCACTGTTCTCGGGCAAACTGTCAGTGTGCCGGCATTGTGTCAGGGGTATAATTCACAGGAACATTTGGAAAGAGCATAAGGTAAAGCCTGGAAAATTAGAAATGTAAATGTTGAAACGAACTTCATAAATATTTGCAGGGAAAGATGGAAACAATGTAAATAACGCCGAATTTAGATTCTGAACATAAAACACCTGAAGCTGCAGACTTCATTTAGCTTGAAGTCCTGATTAACAGGAATGAAAATCGAGCAGCACTTGATTTAATTGAGCGGCCTGCATGGCACATTAAACCCTCTTCGCAGCTGAATGTCACAAAGGCTGAGCTACATCATAGCCACTCCTGATTATGAAATTATCCTCCAAAGTTTTTTTTTCCTCTGTTGATTACCAAAAATGTTCTTATAATTTGAGGAATATCTTTCTTGATTGCAATCATTACTTATGCTCTCATTTCTAGGGCATATTCAGACATAACATGTGCTGTATGAAAGTGTATAATTGGGCTGTAATGAGCTTCAAAATATTGCTCTAATAAACTGCTGCAATTTGGTCAAAAATTAGTTTACTGCCGTCAGATGAGCTCTTTATTATCTACATGTAGCTCTCAATAAGCCACACAAGTTGAATAAAAACTTATTTCTTTTGCAAAAAGTGTCTTGTGTTTTAAAAGTCTTGACTAAGTCCAAAATATTTCAGCTCTCTGGCACCTCTCACACTTTTATATATCACATTTAATGAAAGGCATTTAAAAAAATAAAATCAGGCACATTTCATAAGATTACTTCAGTGCCATAACCAACACCTACTAACTGACTTCAGCATTGAGCACTAACCCTTTAATTAACTACATAATGTACTTGTCCAATTTGTGGTCTTAAAGGGGTGCACATAGTATGTCACGTGACAGACTGCTCCTGTCCATACAATGACAGTGACTAACCATGAGCAGCGCCGGCCCTAGGGTTGCTGGCGCCCTGGGCAAGCTGAACTTCGGCGCCCTTACAAGTATAATTTTTTTAAATTTTCACAAGGAGAAAAACTGAAAATGTAGAATAAAGAGTTTCAAAATTCAGCAGTTACAATACAACTTTGCGGCGTTCACAGCTCAGCCACTCTGTACAGTAACGCGAACCGCTTCCCGGACCCACTGCTGGACACACGAGTCACCCCAGAGCCATTTGGCAAATAGTTCTCATTTAGCCTCACAACTTTTAATTGGTAGAAATTGTTTCGTTTCTATATTCTGTCCAGGACCGATCTTCAATTCACTGTATACACAACTAACCTGTCTCTCATTTAAAAAACAAAAACTGTCTGCCCCTCAAAACATACCATGATGGTCAGGACAGGACCCGAACGCTGTCCAATTGATAACAAATGAAATGTTTCTGAATCACCCGAGCGATGATCCATGAAACTTTCTCCCTCAGATGCATGTGCTGCACATTCAGTAACTTTAACCAGATGTCAGACTTTTCCCTTTTCGCGGCTGCAAAAGGACACCTGAAGCGAACTCGTGATTGTTGGCCTCTGCACCGTCAAATGGTCTCAGGCGTGTGGTCAAGGGGGGGGAAAAAAGTTGGAGCAAAGTTTCGCAAGAGTTTTGAGACTTCAAAGGACAGACAGCTGAAGCGTCGCCGGCGCTCCGGTGAAGCTCTGGTTTCTCCGGCGAGTTAGGGAGCTGATTGGCAAACAGCAAGACCGGGGTAAGGTCAGTTGCCACTTGGTGGGAGTCATTGCCCTGGACCTTGAAATGCCCGAAGTGTAGCAATGCCGCTCGTGTGAAATGGACATGGCCGTGGCATTTCAGGCTGGGCGCGCGGGACTGTGAGCCAGGGGCAGGTTAATCAATACCAACCCTACAGTGATTCCGGGAAAAGTGTGGGAACGATTCATTCCACCCCCTCCCCGCGGGTGAGAACAAGAGGAGTGAGATAGAGAGAGAGAGAGAGGAAGAGAGGGGTGGCTCGGAATGCGGAAGGAGCTTACCTGAAGAAGAGTTTGGAGAAGGCATTGGCTTTTTCAATGGGTGATCTCTGCATCGTTGTCCAGTGGAAGGTTTGGAGTACCTGAGGACAGACTCTGCCCGCACACCCCACCTTATTAACACTGCCTGATGATGTCACTACTGGGCACTGAGAAAGAGGAGAGAGAGAGAGAGGAGAGAGAGAGAGAGGCTAAAAGTTGACAGTATTGTTACCTTCTCCTCCCAATGACAAAACGGAATTCTCTGCCAGAACTCAGATTGCTACAAATTGGTGTCCATTTCTCTGTAATCATTAACGACAGTAAGAAAATGTGATTTATTAATGGTTAACACACCAAATACACTGGCAAACGCACCTGTGATTAATTCTTATTTTCCAATCATGGTGAATGATATTATTGATAGGTGTGGAGGGGGGGGGGGCTTTTTTTCTCTATTTCTTCATTGGATGAGTACAGTAAGAAGTCTTACAACACCAGGTTAAAGTCCAGTAAGAAGTCTTACAACACCAGGTTAAAGTCCAGTAAGAAGTCTTACAACACCAGGTTAAAGTCCAACAGGTTTGTTTCAATCACTAGCTTTCGGAGCACTGCTCCTTCCTCAGGTGAATCTACTCATTGGGTGAGACAGTGTATAATTCAGGGAATTATCCATCCCCCCCCCAAACCTGTCTGCCCCGTCCAGAGAGGGAATCTCCGCTGACAGAATCACTTCACCTTGTTCTCTTGTCTGGTCAATATGTTTGTTGTTGTTGCAGATTTCTTACAACAGAATTAGTATTTCCCCGAGCCAAGGCTGTTGATTCAGGCGACTGGAACTCTGAACCTTTTTTTTTGGTGGGGGGTCACAATAAGTGGAGAGAGAACCTCGGAGCTAAGGTTTGGAGTCTGGATCATTCTTCGTCCAGTGAACGGGAAGCAGAACTGCAAATACGAAGCTAATCCCATCTGCAGATCTCTGTCTCCACAGAGGCTGTCAGACCTGCTGAGATTGTTCTGTCTGTTCTGGGTGGGGTGGGGGGATGGGAGGGGGGATTGTCTCTGTCTCCGGCATCCTCAGTGATTTGCTTTGATCTAAGAGGTGGTGGAGTGCTGCAGGTATTTGATTCTAACAAGACGTTATTGACATTTATAGGCGGTGGGGCAGCCCTGTGGCCCCGCCCTGTGGCCCCAGCAGCAGGCCCACTGGTTGTGTTTACCAATGCCCCCCCCCCTCCATATGTGCACCCAAATGTAGAACCGGGCTTGCTTCACTATCTCGGCAGACATCAAAGCAAATATGCATCTTCCCTTCCCGTTGAGGACTTGATCAAAAGTCACTAAAGAAATCTCACTGTACCAGCAATTCACAGCAATGACTGAACATTTGTACAGGGCCCCCTAGCACATGGCGCCCCGGGCGACTGCCCGAGTTGCCGGTACCTTGAGCCGGCCCTGACCATGAGCATTACCTCCAACGATCTCCTTGTAACTAAATTAAAACCAAGGGCTGACTTTTTGAGTGCAGTCTGTAACGTTGATGATTGTGTTACCTGTGACTCTCTAGCACTGTTTTGGAGTCGGAAGGTCCCAGTCTCCAAAAGACTTGAGCACAAGATTTTGGCAGACTCGGAGGTAATGCTGCATTGGCAGAGTTGCCACATTTCACCTATCAGATGAAGAGTTAAAGTGAAGCTTTTTCATCTCTCTTGGGCGTGGAGTATAAAAGATTGCAGAGCACAATTCGAAATGGAGCAAGGGTGAGACCCAATGTCCAGGCCAACATTCATCCCTTGGACCAGCATCACTGAAACTGGTTATCTTATCGCTGTTTGTGGAAAGTAGCTGTGTGCAAGTTGGATGTTCCCTTGACAGTTCAGAAGTGCATATTTGACCGTAAAAGCCCTCCTGGACATATTGAAGTGGTGAAATGTGCTGAATAAATGGGTGTATTTTTTTTCTTACTCCCACTGTACAAGTTCTCATTTATCTTCAAGGATTTTGGTGGTAATGAATCAGATGTTTGAGAGCACAGAGAGAGAGGAGAGAGAGAGGAGAGAGAGAGAGAGAGAGAGAGAGCGGGAGAGAGTGCGAGAGAGGGAAAGAGGGGCACATTCATCAGCATTTGTAGACATCAGGCAAGTCTATGCATTGGACAGTTGTGGGAAGCATTGGCTGAGGGTTGAAGGGTTCACCATCACATGGCAGGGTTCCAATAAGCTGCAAGCTCACATCTCTATTGCAATCAAGAAAATTTCAACTCTACCTTCTTTGAATATACTTCTATGCTTGAAACTCACTCAAACACTCAGTCTGAAAGGACCGTACAAGGGCAAGGGGAACCCACACCAAGTAAAATAAAGAACTTAGATTTATTCACAATAATGGTATATGCACTACCCGGTAGATCCCTACTGGTTTCCCTTTTTGGTTGGTGTCTTACTTTTTTTATTCAATGGTTAATAGAGTTCCCATACCCCTCAGCGGGTAGCTCGTACTCCGCAAGGGCCACAGGGAAGATTATCATTCACATCCATAACTCCTGTGCGGGATGTTACCTTCCTCTCCCCCAGAGTCTGAAGACTTCTCTGCTGACCGTTGAAGGAAGAGAAGGAGAATCAGCCAGAGGACATCAGACTTTCTTCGGTTCCGGCAAATCGCCATGTACCTGAAGCACCGTGCACCTCGCCAGTGAACATAGCCCGAACCAGGAACGCCATGGTGAACGACCGACAGGAGGCGGCTGAACTGTTGAATTGACGTTCGAGACCTCAGGGGCCTGTGTGTTCATTTCAGAATCAGATGATAAAACATTGGGCACCTGGATAGTCTGGAGGCGTCACTGTAGGTTGGTTCGGCAACAGAGTCGGAAGATCCAGGACAGGTTTTTTCCGAGGAAGCTCACGAAAGAGCAACCTCCACGGGCGAATATGATCCAAATGCATTCTCATCAGTTGCCCCCGACCCCGAACTGGTAAGAGACTGGTCTTGTTTGATGGATGACAATTCCAAAGAGTAACGTGCACCGTCGTTAAAGTTACAAATACCTCGTTGTCAGGTACGAAATGTTCAAGTGGTCGACACCGAACTCGGCAATGCCCTTTGTTGTGAAAAATCAGAAGAATATGACATTTGAAACATGAAAGTAACAATAAAAGTGTCTGAGACTATATGAATCAAAGGGAGCAGTCCCACAAGGGGTTAATAGCAGCAGCCTGTTTTGAAAGCAGTCAAGTTCACAGTAGCAGTCTGTTTTGAAAGCAGACAATTTCACAAGCAGGGAAGAGAAAAGATAGGAGCTTCATTATAATTTACAAATTAGAAAAGTCCTTGGATTGACTTAAACTCTTAAAAGTTATATGAAAGGAAACAGTATTTCACAAATCTTGAAGCAATGGAATTTATTAAGCAATTAAGAAAGACAGCTAGAATTTTAAAAGTGTAAAGATAAGGAAGAACCGTCAAGTACGAAAAGTTACTGATACCGGTAATAAAGTGAAACAACTGATTTACAAATTAAGAAAACTAAAAGGTGATAAGGCCACACTATAGCTTATATCATTTTTGAAGTTAAAACCTTGTAGAAAATGAACAAGGCAGATAAAGTTGGAGTCGGAAGTGATAATCCTAATATGGCATTAGTTTAACCCAAAAATGACCCGAGTCAAATCTAAGAAAACTCATTAAGAGACACATAAATCCAAAAGAAATGCTAACTAAGACAAAAACAGATTAATTACACGTCAAGAAAAGTGAGAAAGTTACAATCCGGAAAAGCGAGCTGGTGAGGAGATAACTGTACAAGGCAGCGCCATGCTTCTGAATCGCTAAAATTTAATGTTCAAACTGTCAAGTAGACCGGCAACAGGATGCCAGGTGCAGTGATTAGGAGGCCCCAAATTGCTACAAAAACTGGGGGAGATGAGCAGAGATTGAAGATTCTTCCTCGGTGATGGGACGAGCAACATCTACAGACTGAGCAGCCCAGAGAAGCGAACAGAAGACCAAAAGTTAAAGAACACTGATTGTCAAGATAGACTTGAAAGTCTGCAACTGATCCGAACAGGAAAATACCTTTTTACATTTCTGTAAAAGTAGTTATTCTCTTTTAATTTGAAAATAAAGTTAAGTTCAAATTGATATCCTGAAAAAGTGGTTACAGTAGTCCCCCTTTATAACGCGGGTGTTGGGGTCCAAGACAGCCACCCGCGGCATCCGAGCCACGGATATCCATGATGGGGGTTTTAAATTTATTTAAAAATCTATGCATGCGCTTCCCATTGTGAGTCTACGGGTGGCGGGGGGAGAAGTCAGACCCCCGTAGACTCACAATGGGAAGCGCATGCATAGATTAGCAAATTCGGAATGAAAGTGGTGAAATAATTGTCTAGTCCAAGAAAAGAGCGAAGCTCTGTGGCATTTTGCGGGGCGGGGCGGGCACCATTTGATGGCTCTCACCTTCTTGGCGACCATGCGCAGACCACCTCGGTCCACTTGATACCCCAAATATATGACATATTTCACTGAAAACACACACTTTGCGCTGTGCAGACGGACCCCATACTCTGAAAAATGTTTCAACGCCACCTCGAGTTCTGCAAATATTCCTGGTCCATGGTCCCTGTGACTGGCACATTGTCCAAGTAAACTGCAATGTGCGGCAATCCACGCAGGATGTTCTCCATGACGCGTTGGAAGACTGCTCAAGCCGAGTATACTCCAAATGGAAACCGGGTCCCTTATGCGTATTGATCATGACACGCTTCCATGTGGATTTATCGAGCTCCAGCTCCAGATAAGTGTAGTCATGTCCAATTTCTTTAATGTACAGCCACTGGCCAAAGTAGCATAAAGATCCTCAATGCGAGGTAAAGGATAACAGTCTAACACCGAAGCCAGAAAACCATCAATTTATAGTCTCTGCAGAGGAAGACTGTCTTAACTGGCTTCATGACAGAGACCACCAGGCACAATAATATTGGGGCGAGGCACACGGGTCCACCTGGATCTTGGCCACGGCTGCTTTAATATCCCCCTAGCCAGCCTGGAAAACCTTGGGGAACTTGCTCAGTATCGCACACAAACTGCCTGAACCCACTTGGAGGATATGCTGCCAATCCAACTACAGCTGGTGTCGTCAATCACTGCCCAACAGGCTAGGGCCGCTTCCTTGCACAACAATGAGGGGAAGGTGAACTGATTGGTGCCCATAAATTACCGAAGCAAGGGTGGACTCCACAATATTCAGCCGTTTCCCAGTATAACTGGCCAAAACGAGCAAACATGTCAGCCAATTTCAAAGTATGCACACCCCATTTAATAAGATCAAAGGTGTGCTGCACGACCAGAGAAACGACAGCTCCCATATCCAACTCCATTCAGAGCATATGGCCATTTTTCTGTATCGGAATACAAACAGGAGCCACACGGGGCGCTGCCAAAAGGTTCAGCTGCATCTCAGCACATCCTTGGCCTCTTTTGGGACATCCCCGGGGCTGAAGCCTACATTGACCAGGACACCTGGAGCACTGGCCCTCCTGCTGTCTGTGGTTATGCCTAGAGCAGCTCCCACACATCACACACGGCCAGGATCGGCTCCAGCCGAGTCCGGGGACGTCCCATGTTTTGACAGTCAGCTCTTCGCTCAGAGACCAGAGTCTATTTAGAACATAGAACATAGAACAGTACAGCACAGAACAGGCCCTTCAGCCCTCAATGTTGTGCCGAGCCATGATCACCCCACTCAAACCCACGTATCCACCCTATACCCGTAACCCAACAACCACCCCCCCCTTAACCCTACTTTTATTAGGACACTACGGGCAATTTAGCATGGCCAATCCACCTAACCCGCACATCTTTGGACTGTGGGAGGAAACCGGAGCACCCGGAGGAAACCCACGCACACAGGGGGAGGACGTGCAGACTCCACACAGACAGTGACCCAGCCGGGAATCGAACCTGGGACCCTGGAGCTGTGAAGCATTTATGCTAACCACCATGCTACCCTGCTGCCCGGCAGGGGCCATGAATATTTGGGCCATGAAGATACCACGTGAAGGGTGAGGCCCCAAAACGTTCACCTCAATGCCTTGTGTTTCCTGGACACCATGTTCTGCACCTTCTCGGGACAAAGCGATCTGCAGTGTCTGCTGAAATGTCAGGGAGGTTTCACCAAAAGTTTTTTTTCGCGTTTCCATATTGCTAATTCAGCAGACCAAATGATCATGGAGCATATCCGATAAAGCAGTTCCATACTTGCAGTTCCATACTCACAAAACTATCTTCCATAGCTATGATACGAACTCAGTGATGGACTCACCGGGGCCTTCTCCACTGCATTAAAACAATACCTTTGAACAATCACTGAGGGGGTCGGGTTAAAGTGTTGCGCCACAAGTGCCATACGTTCGCCGAATGAATGCTTATCTAGATGTGGCATATGTGAGACTCCTGATCACCCTGATTGTATGCAGGCCATCAACAGTATGACTGTCTGACACTCATTCTCAGTGATGTTGTTGGTCCGGAAGAAGTAACGCATCCTTTCTGCGTACTGGTTCCAGTCTTCAACGCTAGTGTCAAATCATCCAAAGAGAGGCATGGCAAAATAATTGGCTCCAACCTTGGTCCAAAAAATTGAGGAGGTGGCTCAGCCGAGTAGGTTGCAGTGCCGACAGCAAATCAGTTTACTCCTTGTGGCCAGTTAATAAGGATATAGAGAGTCCAGACCGAGTAAAATAAAGAACTTAGATTTTTTACATTATAACGGTATATATAATACCCGGGTTCCTTTTTTGGTTGGTGCCTTACTGGTCAATCTTTTAGCCAATTATTAATAGAAATCCTTCACCCTCAGTAAGGGAGCTCATACTCCATGAGGGCCAGGGGAAGATGATCAGTTCCACCCCGTGTGAGTAGAACTGATTATCACTTTGGTCGGTAGATAGCAAAGGCTTTTAATCATTTTGATCTGAGCTGAATGTGAACCCAAATTCCAAAGGTGGGAGGTCAGTGCTGGTAGGATTAACTCAGATGGGCCAAATGGCCTTCCTCCTCTCTATCTACAAACATTGCTACATCCCGAGTGCCTTTGATTGCATATACACAGATCTCCCACGGTTGATAGCATTCGTGGAGATTGTCCAACACTTGGCAGCAACCTAGGTCAGTGGTTTCTTCAGGCTGTCAGAAGGAATACCCATCATTTCGGCTGCAAAATGCATTGAGCTGGATCAGTGCATCAGCATATTTTCATTGTGGCAAAGAACTACATTCGAGGTGCGAGCAGAAATCTGAATCAAACATTTCCTTTGGCCTATGGCTTCAGTTCTTTTGTTAAGTTTCTTGAAGAATGTTTTACACTGCCCTGTGCCTCTGCTCTCTGTACAACTGTCAGAGCTCGATTGTGAAACATGAGGTAAATTCTTCATTTTTCATATTCAGCCGCCCAATGGACCAGCAGGGTAAGAGAGCCAAAGAACGATGGAGAAAGGGCACAGTGCAAAGGTTATTTTACCATCACTGCCCAGAACGGGTACATCATGTAAGTGGATCTTGTAATTTGCTTCTGAATCCAGTCATTAACCTAATCATTTTGTCTCAGACAATGAACAAAGGCTCAGAAACAGGTTTGCACATGGAATTGGTTTAGATGTCAAGTTAGTAAATTCCAGGCTGTCTTTCTGGAATTTGCGTAAGGTACTGCAAAATTGAATACATTCCAATGCCACAGAAACCATCACAATTGTTAATGCTGATAGAGTAGAACCCATCATCAAGGCTTGCAGCAAGCAGAATGGAACTCTTAGCAGGTGAATTCCTTCCTTGCATTGTTGATGATACGCACTGTCAGAAGTGTGTGCACTCAACCATATTTCTTCCTTACCAGGTTCATGAAAGGAAGCAATGCAAAGAAAAATGCCCATATTTGTAAAGCTGAACATTTGTGAAACTGGGAACAAACTGATGTGGAGGTGATCAGCGAGCAGTTGAAATGGCTGAATTACAAAAAGAGGCATTTTAATACCCAACAGAAAGCAGTTGGATTTCATAAGAATTACGATGTTGTTGCGGGGCTTACTGCAAGTTAAATGTAAAACTGCTTGATAAACCTTAATTCAGGGGAATTTTCCAGGCCACTGGTCTTCGCAAGTCCAAGATGATCCTATGTCTGCCCTGGCAGGCTGCTGAGAGAGGCATGGTCCTGTCAAGGAATCTAGAATAAGAGTGATTTCTTACGGCTCTTGGCAATAGAAAATCACACCAAAGTGAATTTCTCGCACCACGCATTAGTGAGGCTGTGGGTATAGCTATGGGGATCCGCTACTACTGAAGCTCTATTTGGTGGCAGAAGTATGACACCTCATCACCAAATGGTGCTGTCCAAATAAGGGCATACATTTTTTTGGTATAATTTGTTTTTTATTAAGGAAGGGTACAAATTAGCGTGGCCAATCCACGTACCCTGCATATTTTAGGTTGTGCGGGTGAGACCCATGCAGACACAGGGAGAATGTGCAAAATCCATACGGACAGTGACCCGGAGCCAGGATCGAACCCGGGCCCTTGGCTTTTCGTTTTTAAAAGGAGAATGGCATCATGGTTATTTTTTGGCTTTTAATTCTATGTTTTTATTAAACACAAACTACCTGCCTTGGCGAGAGTCAAACCTGGCTTCCCACAGCAGCACCATGTGTCGCCAGACTACTAGACCTGGGGTGATATCATTACGCAACTACCTCCCAGTGGATGGTGGATTTAGCCTTGTAGGAAAATTCCTTTGAAACTGTGGCCATCTAAAATGGCCGTCCGCAAAGGATAAAGGGCATTGTGGTCAAGTCGGGACACAGACAGTACACAGCCCCTGCGTATTGGGCAAAGGAAAACCAGACCGAACTGAAACTTGCACCTGTTAAAGGTCAATCACCGATTTCCCCAAGACAATAGACTCAAAATCAAGGAATAGCAACAGTAGCAGACTCCCCGGTGCCACCTCCCCTTATTTGGAAAGGCCTACGTACTTGGAACAATGGTAACTAGGACCCACCCAGCCATCGAGGTACCTAATTGGGCAGTATCGATTAGAGTGACCGTGACCCTCTCGATCCATTGGATCCTGAGTTAACCCCGCCCAAAAGGGCACGAAAGAGGAGAAGGATAAGAGGCCCTGCGCACTAGGGATCAATCTCTTTTGGGACCGGCCTGCGGCCACACCAATCGCAGCATAACGACCAGCCAAGATCAAGACCCGCGATCGTACCTGAGAGAGATGAGTCGCAGCCGAGACGAACCTGACGATTTCCAGCCAACACAAGTGGGGACTCAGGTAAAGGCCTGCACAGAGCCAGTCATCCTGAAGTTAACAAAAGGCCATCTAATAATAATCACTTGTTGTCACAAGTGGGCTTCAATGAAGTTACTGTGAAAAGCCTCTAGTCACCACATTCCGGCGCCTGTTCGGGCAGGCTGGAACGGGAATTGAACCCAAGCTGCTGGTTTTCTTCTGCATTACAAGCCAGCTGTCTTAGCCCTGTGCTAAACCAGCCCTTTAGTTGATTGGTGTAGTTTAATGCGTAGCCGCATGTATCATTGCAATAGAGAGATAAGTCTTGTGTTTAATAATAAACTGTCTTTTGAACTAACAGACTGGTTGTGTGGTCATTTGGTCAATACAAGAAACATACTCGCTGCTTGTGGTTTGTAAATAAAGGTAGCAACAAAACCCAAATAATTGATGCCTGAAAATCCTAATATTCAGGAGCTTTGCAGCCAAAACAATGCTTCTAAAATGCACTTCAAGGATCAAATTCATGTTGAGCAAGTTAAATAACAGACAGATAGAAGCTCCAACTGTTTCTTGGTGGAGTAAAAGATTCACAACTCTTGTGAGTTGATTTTGTGATCAGAGTACAAATTTCTAATGCAGTCCAAGATCCTTAACGTTAAGTAGCAGAGCAATGTAAGCCAGCTAGTTGCAAACAAAAGAATAGAAACCTCAGATCAAATTTCATCAAATGTAAATCTTCCTCCAAACGCTATTTTATAAAAATAATAATAACCTTTATTAGTGCCACAAGTAGGCTTACATTAACACTGCAATGAAGTTGCTGTGAAAATCCCCTAGTCACCGCATTCCTGAGCACCCGGAGGAAATCCACACAGACACTGGGAGAACGTGCAGGCTCCGCACAGACAGTCACTCGAACCTGGGACCCTGGCGCTGAACATCACTAATTTGTACTTTTGATTGAGCGTTAGAAGCCCACAATGTTACTCTGATAAAACCCGTCAACGCATAATAAGAGGCGGCATGGTGGCACAGTGGGTAGCACTGCTACCTCACAGCACCAGGGACCCAGATTCAATTCCAACCTCGGATGACTGTCTATGTGGAGTTTACATGGTCTCCCTGAGTCGATGAGGGTTTCCTAAGGGTGCCCCGGTTTCCTCTCACAGACCAAAGCAGGTTAGGAAGATTGGTCATGATAAGTTGCCCCTTAGTGTCCAAAGCTTAGGTGGGGTGACTGGGTTGCGGGTATAGGGCCTGGATAGGGTGCTCTTTAGGAGGGTTCGTGCAGATACGATGGGCCATATGGCCTCCTTCTGCTTTATAGGGGTTCTATGGAGATTGCCATCAGCCCAATAAACCAAAGACTGGATTACGAATGGAGGAAACTTTCGAACGATGAGTAAAATCTAGAATTTTGTGTGATAAAGACAAAACTTGACTGAATCACTGCAAACTGCCCTCTTTGTTTATTATTCATTAGTTGTGGCTCTTCCACCATTTCTATACAATACTACAGAAAACAGGGCCTACAGATATAAGACCCCACCCCAATTTAGGTACATCCAGCACCTGTATTCTATCAGCTCTCCACCCTCCCAACACCTTGGCTATATTTTATCAGTTTACCTCAACAGCAAGTCATCAGCAAACTATTCAACTGTAGCTCTATGGCAAGTGAGTGAATGACTTTTCTGATCTTGTCTCCTTGCCAATTTACAGAAATGCTTTGCCTCTGTTTTGTTACACAGGCACAAAGGCAATGGACTGTTAGATTCTCAGGCTGCAAATGAGGCCATTATTCTGCAATACTCTGACAGAATGTGAGTACAACTGAAGTGTAACCATAACAAAAATGCATTTTCAATTACCTCACAGCCATTTATTCAGCGATGTGAATAAGGTGCGCAGTTTTGGATCAGCGAGTCGGGTTTGTAAATGAGCAGTCCCACTGTACAGCAAAAAATAATTTTTTTTTGAAAATACAAGTTTTTATTCCTCCTCTCTCTCTCGCTGCCCTGCAATATGAGGACACGAATGGTGAAGGTTTTCAATAAACTCTCATCACAAGCAAAACAAATATCACATTCGTTCTACCCCCCAGCCTGACACTTCTTCAGCATTAAATCAGGCGAATCCATGCCCGATGTTAACTCATTCACTGTCTTACCCAACAAAATTATGTTTCTCTTAATCTAGGAGGCCGCATTTATTGATGGTCTAATGACAAATCTCATCTTATTTCCATCTCAAAAATGTCTGGAAGAGAACAAGTTGTTGCCCTTTTCCAAAGAAACATCCAACTATCACTTCAACAGAAACTTGACCGGTTAATGGGTTTTTAAGCAGAACTGGATAAGGGAGTGCAAAAGCATTTTGCACAGATAGCTTTCTCAGGCCGACAGGAATTGACTTTGACACCGAGGTTCGTCCGACTGAAACCACTAGTTTAGTACTACTTTGTGCTTGAGTAAAGCAAAGCTCCTTCCATCAGTACTTAATCGTGTAGCTCGCATCGGCATGCAGTGGAAACTTTTCATATTATTGGAAACTCACCGAGTCTTCTCTAATATCACTGAGTCAACAGATCGCAAGGGGTTTTTTTGATTGTTATTTTCTAAATTAAAAAAAGCAGATAGCTGTGACTGGTGCCAATTCATCAACAAATGTAAAGGTCTCGTCCAGTTGAAGACACCATCAGACTAACACAAGTCAATCACTGTGCATCAATGTGATGTGAAAGGTGAACACAGAGGTCACAAAATACAATATTTTCAATATTTACTTGTCTGTTGTGGTATTATCAGCATTACAAGGGTTAATGTAGTGCCGAGAGTAGCCACTAGAGGGAACTGCAGAAGCAACTATATCAGGCAGTGATGCTCGACCTTAAGGGAGGGAGTGCAAGCAGGAGACAGCTATTGAAAGTCATAAGAGCAGATAGTGTGAGGTTAGTTTATCGTTTAAACCAGTAGTGAGATTAACAGTAGATGCGTATAGTTAGATGCTATTGATTAGTTGTGCATTCTTAAGGACTAAGTGTCAAATCCCAGTTTAGTAGTGTAAATTATATCATAGCTTTAAGTTAAAAGTTATTCTGTGGTCTTTGTGAACACTACGCCAACCATCCTGCAATAAGCAAGACAAAGATTACAAAGGCAGAGCTCCTTCATAAGGAAATGCTTCAAACCATGGGGTTGGAGACTGAGGGGGGTGGAGAGACAGTAAAACTTGCGTGTTAAGAGCTTGAGCCTGTTTTCCTTTTCGCTGAAAGCTGCTTCACTAGCAGGCATACAGTAAGAGGCTGAGAGCAGTTTGAGATGCTGCCAGATAGCAGCCAGTTCTCTCAGTGCAAGAGGCTGAGTGGGTCAGACACCCAGGAAAGCGCTAAGGTTAGTGACGGCGTGCTTCCTAAGCATTTGAAAAATAAATAGATTTCCTGTCATGTTGATGCAACAGAATGATTAGGATGCGAGTCTGTGAGTGCTGTGAAGTGATGGGAGGCACAGTATCAGGTTCAAGTCCATTATGTTTTGAGACTAGGCCACAGCTTTTGACAGTTCCAATCAGCAAGTGGGTCCTGCACTCAATCAACAGCACAAAATTGGCGCAGAAGACACCACTCTATGGCTGCACTCACACAGAATTTACTCCAGGCATTGTGAAATCATTCAAGGTCATAACAAAACATTCACACCCAACCGAGAAAAAGGCAGAATCAAGTGTTTTCATTTGTTTGTGGGTCTGTTTATATATTTCTTTACCCTGCTTCACCTTTGCTCGGATAGAAAGGATAAATTTAGGTTTGTACAGCACTTTTCACTGCCTTTGGGCTTTCCCAAACACCACACAAAATACTTATGAAGTGTAATCACTGTTGTAATCTATGCTGCGCCTGGTCACAGCTTGAACATAGGATTCTCCCCGACCTGGCGGGGTGGGGGGGTCCCGGCGCGATGGTGTGGCGTGAACCACTCCGGCATCGGGCCACCCCAAAGGTGCGGACGTCTCCGCACCTTTAGGGGCCAAGCATTCACATTGATGGGCAAGGCCCTCGCCCGAGTGGTTGGCACTCCGCCGGCTGGCGTGGACGGCCTTTGGCGCCACGCCAGCCGGGGCCGAAGGGACTTAGCCGGCCGGCGTAAGTCCGCGCATGCGCCGGAGCATCAGCGGATGCTGATGTCATCCCCGCGCATGCGCAGGGGGGGGGGGGCACTTCCGCCTCCGCCATGGTGAAGACCATGGTGAAGACGGAAGGAAAAGAGAGCCCCCACAGCTCAGGTCCGCCCGCCGATCGGTGGGCCCCGATCGTGGGCCAGGCCACCGTGGGGGCTACCCCCGGGGCCAGAATCACGCCGCCTGCTCCCGCCGGTAAGGTAGATGGTTTGATCCACGCCGGCGGGAGAGGGTTGACAGCGGCGGGACTGCGGCCCATTGCAGGCCAGAGAATCGTCGAGGGGGGGCCCGCCGACTGGTTGCGGAGAATTCGAGACATGGCGGGGGCGGGATTGACGTAGGCAACTGGCAATTCTCCAACCGGTGGGGGGTCGGGGAATCCCACCCATTGGCAAAATAAGGTTGGCTATCTTTGTAGAGCGTCATGAGATCTTTTACATCCACCTAAGAGAGGAGAAAGAGCTTTGTTTTAACAGGTCATCTGAAAGACAGCACCTGCAACAGTGCAGCACTCACTCAGCACTATGCTGAGGTGTCAGGCCTGCGGGGTCCACTGGTCCTGCTGACGGCGCAGCCCCACTGCTTGTTTCCCAGAAGCGTGGGGTGGGAACGCCCAGCGCCCGAGAGCAGTTCACCACATCCCGCTGCCGAGAAACACACAACCCGGGGAGGCCAGAGAATCTCGTCCAATATGTTTGGGTTGCAGGAGTGGGGCTTGAGTCCACAACTTTGGACTCAGAGACAACGCCACTATCACTAAGACTAAGCTGACGTCTGTTGTGAAAAATTTAAATGGGTACTGAGGTACACACAATGCCCAGAATGCAGAGCAGGATTCCTGACGACAAGTCTAAAGCTGGGCAATCCCACCTTGACCACCTGTGGAACACCCAGCAGAATTCATTGGCCATCCAGCAACTAACTAATTGCCGGAGCTTCCATGCCATTACATGATGAGAATCCATGTCAACCTGGAAGTTTCCCTCCAGGTCACTCATCACCCCGACTTGGAAATATTTTGCCGTTCCTTTACTGTCACTGGGGAAATAAAACCTGGAATCCTCTCCCTAACAACACAGCGGGTGTACCTACACCTCGGGGACTGCAGCAGTTCAAGAAGTTCAAGAAGGCAACTCATCACCACCTTCTGAAGGGCAACTAGAGATGTGCAATAAATGGTCAGCAAGCAGTTGAAAGGCAGTGGATGTAAAATCTGCTGTAAGCTCCCAGGTAAAAAACTCCAGTAATATGTCAGGGAGATTGGTGGTCGCATGATAGAATTGTACAGACCTGAATCTCCCGTGTGAAGCCGATTCCCCAGAGGAAGACCAACAGTCTGGGGGTTCTAATGGATGGTAGTCTTTAAAAGATCCGAACTCACTTATGGGCAGCACGGTAGCACAAATGGATAGCACTGTGGCTTTACAGCGCCAGTGTCCCAGGTTCAATTCCCTGCTGGGTCACTGTCTGTGCAGAGTCTGCACGTTCTCCCTGTGTCTATGTGGGTTTCCTCCGGGTGCTCCGGTTTCCTCCCACAGTCCAAAGACATGCAGGTTAGGTGGATTGGCCATGATAAATTACCCTTAGTGACCAAAAAAGGTTAGGAGGGGTTGTTGGGTTACGGGAACAGGGTGGAAGTGAGGGCTTAAGTGGGTGGGTGCAGACTCGGTGGGCCGAATGGCCTCCTTCTGCACTGTATGTTCTATGTTCCAAATGCTGGCCTAACAAGCGAAGCCCGCATCCCGTAAATGAATAAAAACATTCTAAAATGCTCTATCAGTGGGAGCAGTTGCCATTGATGGGACTGCATCGAGTTGGGATGGGACTGACCATTCTTGCAAAATGGTAAGTGACATCGGAGGTTGCTCAGGCCAATCAGGCAGGTCCCAATTAGAGTTGGGGGTGGAGGGCTATTGCAGGCAAGGGGTTCTTTCTTTGTGGGTAGCCATAAAGGGATACCCTCCATTGGTTAAAGCATGCCCAATCAGGTTTTACTGAGACAATTCTCCCACATGACAGCTGGAGGTAAAATGCCAGGGAGGCAGGAAGAGGCCCCGAATGGCCCTTACTTGTCCTCATAAGAGTCTGTGAAAGGTCAGGCCATCCACCACCTTCCTCGCTGCTGATAAAATTCCACACATCCGGGACATGATGAAATGAATTGAAATGAAAATCGCTTATTGTCACAAGTAGGCTTCAAATGAAATTACTGTGAAAAGCCCCTCGTCGCCTCATTCCGGCGCCTGTTCAGGAAGGCTGGTACGGGCACTTTTCTTGTTGTTTTTGACAGCAGTAGGAGGCCATTTGGCCCATCAATTCTGCACAGGCTCCCAAAAGAACTACCTAAATTCATCACATTCAAGTATATATGCAGCTTCCTGTTGAAGCCTCCTATGGAATCCACCTCCACCACTCTCCAGGCAGCACATTCCAAACCCCAACAACACTCTGAGTAAAGAAGTTTCTCCTCATCTCACTGCTGGCTCTTGCTAACCATCTTGAAATTGTGACCGCTAGTTACTGCCATACCAAGTAGTGGAAACAGGATATCTTTCTTTACCCTGTCAAAATTGTTCATAATTTTAAACACCACAATAAGACCGCCTCTTAGTCTTCTCTGCTCCAAGGAGAACTAGCCCAATTTTTCCAATCTTTCCTTGTATCTAAAATTCTTCAATCCTGGTATCATTCCCGTAAATCTCCTTTGCACTCTCTCCAGGGATTTAATATCCTTCCTTCAATAGGGCTCCCAGAATTGAACACTATATTTCAAATGAGATCTGACCAATGCTTTGCAGAGTTGTAGCATCACTGCCTTGTTTTTATACTCTGTACCTCTATTTATCAACCCAACGATGCTATAAGCCTTCTTAACTACTGTTTCAACTTGCCTGGCCACCTTCAGAGAATTATGCACTTGAACCCCGAGATCCCTCTGCTCCTATACTCCCCTCAAAGTTGTACCATTGAGCCAGCATTGTCCCCCGTGTTTCTTCTCCCAGAATGCATTACATCACATTTCGCTGCATTGAAGTTCATCTGCCAGGTGTCTGCCCATTTGACCAACTTGTCAATGTCCCTCTGAAGTCGCTCAGCATCATCCTCACAATTCACTATTTTTCCTAGCTTAGCATCATCTGCAAATTTAGAGATTTTGCCCTTAACACCCACTTCTAAATCATGTATGTAAATCAGAAAAAGCAAGGGTCCCATCACTGAGCCCTGGAGAACACCGCTTTCAACTCGTCTCCAGTCTGAGCAATGCCCATCTATATCTACTCTCTGTTTCCTATCTCTTAGCCAACTTCTAATCCATACTGCCAAGGACCCATCAATCCCAAACACTTTAATTTGTAAACAACCTGCCATGTGGCATTGTATCAAATACTTTCTGAAAGTCCAAATGTATAACATCTACGGCACTACCTTCATCTACTGCCTGTGCCATCAAAGAACTCAATTAAATTTGTCAGACATGACCTGCCCTTGACAAAGCCATGTTGGCTCTCTGGTATTAACCTATTTTTCTGTAAGTGTACATTTATCTCATCACATCTTCATCAGTTTTCCCACTATTGATGTCAAGCCGACAGGCCTGTAGTTTCCTGGGTTATCCTTTGCCCCTTTGTTAAACAACGGTGTCACATTTGCAATCCTCAAATCCCCCGGGACTAATCCTGTGTTCAGAGAGGCCTGGACAATTTCTGACAATGACTCCGCAATATCCCTTACCTCGCTGAGTAATTTAGGATGCATCCCATCTGGGCCTGTTAACTTCACTACCCGGAGTATTACCAGCCTTTTTAGCACCTTTTCTTTATCTATCACTATACTGCTTAGTTGCTCAACACACACATTTTCAACTGGGCCATTGTCAGCTCTCTCCTGCATTTCATAGAATCCCTACAATGCAGAAGGAGGCCATTTGGCTCATCAAGTCTGCACTGGTTCTGGAAAGAGCACTCTACGTACGTCCGCGCATCCACCCTATCCCTGTAACCCAGTAACCCCACCGAACCTTTTTGGACATTCAGGGCAATTTATCATGGTCAATCCACCTAACCTGCACACCTTTGGAGTGTGGGAGGAAACCAAAGCACCTGGAGGAAACCCACGCAGACACGGGGAGAAAGTGCAGACTCCGCACAGACAGTAACCCAAGCCGGGAATCAAACCTGGAACCCTGGAGATGTGAAACAATTCTGCTAACCACTGTGTTAACATGCTGCCCAATTTGGTAAAGACAGAAGCAAATTACTCATTTAGTGCCACTACCATACCCTCCACTTCAGTGAGCAGTTTACCCTATTCGTCACTCTGGGCCCCACTCTACCCTTCACTAATCTTTTACCATTAATACATTTGAGGAGCATTTTGCTGTTTGTTTTAGTACTGCCTGCAAGCCTTTCCTCATGCTTCCTCTTAGCCTTACTTATTCCAGCCTTAACTATTCTCCTGCATTTCATAGAATCCCCATAGTGCAGAAGGAGGCCATTCAGCCCAACAAGTCTGCACCAGGGCTCTGAAAGCGCAGCTCTTTCCTAAGGTGAATAGAAGAAGGAACGTTCACCTGAGGAAGGAGCTGCGCTCCAAAAGCTAGTGATTCAAAACAAACCTATTGGACTTTAACTTGGTGTTATAAGATTTCTTACTTGGTCTATTGTGTGTGGTTTTGGTCTATTGTGTGCAGTTTTGGTCTCCTAGTTTGAGGAAAGAAATTCTTGCTATTGAGAGTGTACAGCGAAGGTTAACCAGACTAATTCTTGGGATGGCAGGACTGACATATGAAGAAAGACTGCATCGACTGGGCTTGTACTCATTGGAGTTTAGAAGAATGAGAGGGGGTCTCATAAAACATTTAAATCCTGATGGGACTGGGCAGGCTAGATGCGGGAAGAATGTTCCCGATGTTGAGGACTTCCAGAACTAGGGGTCACAGCCTAAGAATAAGGGGTAAGCTATTCAGGACTGATGAGGAAGAACGTTTCCTCTCAGAGAGTTATGAATTTGTAGAACTCTCTACCACAGAAAGCTGTTAGGGCCAGTTTGTTGGATATATTCAATAGGAAGCTGGACATAGCCCTTGTGGCTTATGCGATCAAGGGATATGGCGAGAAAGCAGGGGCGGGATTTTCCGACACCCCTCCGCCGCTGTCATGCCGGTCCCGCCGGCGGGAATCAAACCACCTACCTTACCGGCAGGACCAGGTGGCGCGGGCGGGTTCCGGGGTCCTGGGGGGGGGGGGGGGGGGGGGGCGCGGGGCGATCTGGCCCCGGGGTTTGCCCCCACGGTGGCCTGGCCTTTGATCGGGGCCCACCAATTGGCGCACGGGCCTGTGCCGTGGGGGCACTCATTTCCTTCCGCCTTCGCCATAGTCTTCACGATGACGGAGGCAGAAGTGAACCTCTCCCCTGCATATGGGCGGGGATGACGTCAGCAGCCGCTGATGCTCCAGCACATGCGCGGACTTTCGCCGGGGGCCGAAGTCCCTTCGGCCCCAGCTGGCATGCGCCAAAGGCCGTTTCCGCCAGCCGGCGGGTGCCAACCACTCCGGCTCGGGCCTAGCCCCTCAATGTTAGGGCTTGGCCCCTAAAGGTGTGGAGACTTCTGCACCTTTGGAGCGGCCCGACGCCGGAGTGGTTCACGCCAATCCATCCCGCCAGGACTCCACCGCCCCACCGGGTCGGGGAGAATCCCGCCCCAGGAGTGGGATACTGAATTTGCATGATCAGCCATGATCATAGTGAATGGTAGTGCAGACTCGAAGGGCCAAATGGCTTACTCCTGTACCTATTTTCTACGTTTCTATATTTCTATGAAAGCTCATAAATGGAAATAATCTCGAAATGGGTCCTGAAGATTTCAAGTGATGGGGCAGGGATTATTTCCTTTGGCAGCCTGTTCCCTTGTGGATTGTCACTGGGGAGAAAGATTGTTGGTATACTACCTTGGAAAGAAAGGATTCTAGTAGTGTGTGTGTATGGCTACGTTGGGTTTTGTCATTGCTGGAAAGCACAGGGTATTTGTTTCTATCAATTCCCACTCATCCATTACATATTTTATAGAGCATGGGCGATCCAGGTCAGTCTATTTTATGCCCTCCTTTACTGTAGTGATTCCCATTCCAAATCTTTGATCAAGGGTGCGATACTGGAGTATTTCCCACACTGAATCATGCAACATGCTTTTGTCTTCAATCTGATGTATCGCTGTAGCCATATAACAATCTTGCATACTCCAGGACTGGATGGACAAAGGTTCAGTAAGGTGCAAATCCACCTCCCACCTTCCCTCACTGCAGAGCTTGTAAACTTCAGCTGATGTGTAAGCTTGGCCAGCGATCTCTGGCAGCAAATGTAACCATTGCACAGTGAGCACTGTACAATACAGCAAAGTCTAATCCTTGTCCAGAATTGTTATTCCGTACAGTTGGTTGGATGCTGATGCAAAATCAGAAGTCCTGTTTTTATTGTTTTCTGTCATCATTCACACATGCTGAGGTGAATCATACTAATACCTACAGCTGTTCAGCTGAGATCTGCTCACATAGCACAGGATTGGGGAAGTTTTAAACCTAGGCCATTCCTGATTAGTCTTTCACCAACAGCCTCATAAGGAAATGCGTTTTTGTTCAGTTTAAATTGTTAAAATAATGATAAATGACTCGAGGCATAAATTGGCTATTTTTATCTTTAGTTCACAAAACCTCCTGATGGAGGGACATTTCTTTGCCAATATGAAACCACTGATTGTAACACCTCAGTAAATCAGAAGGAGGCCAGTAGGCCCATTGAGTCTGCACTGACCCTTCAAAAGAGCACCCCACCTCGGCCCATTCCTCCACCCTATCCCCGTAACCCCACCAAACTTGGAACACCAAGGGGCAATTTTAACATGGCCAATCCATCTAACATGCATATCTTTGGACTGTGGGAAGAAAGTGGAGCACCCGGAGGAAACCCACGTAGACACGGGGAGAACGTGAAGACTCCACACAGACAGTTATCCAAGATCGGAATCGAACCCGGGTCCCTGGCGCTATGAGACAACAGTGCTCACCACCATGCCACCCTATGAGTCAATAGTAGTCATCATTGACACAGTTTAACCATTTAGAAACAGATGGGAAACTAAATAAATATTTAAATGTTCCAGCACAAAGCCATTCGTGATCTGCCATGAAGATAAAATGTTTTTCCACTATATTCTGAAATATCCAGTTTAATTGACCACAAAATTGTGCCTCCAAGACTTTTGTGCAGACTATGGTAAATAGGAAGAGCTGAGACAGATTGAACCTGTATGGATTTGCTGAGATGTAGTACGGCAGACTGAACAATATTCAGCTTCTCATAGTTTACAAAGAATAGCGGTGGGCGACTTTATTTGAAAAGTGAGGTACAGCTGGATGTGCCTAAACAAGCTAGCATGTGAGACTTCCACCCATGTGCAGTGCAGTTTATTTTCTTGCTCACAGGGAGACAGAAAGTAGGAAACATTGGGCGGGATTTACCGGCCAACGTGTGTTTTTCAGTGGTGGAGACAGCCCGCTAGAAGGATTTACTGGTCCAGCCGATCTCAATGGGATTTCCCATTGACTGACCCCTCGTTGCCAGGAAACCCATGCGCCAGCATGGGATCGGAATATCCCGCCACCTGAACATCCAGGAAATCTTGCCTAAGACTAACACTGGCTATTGTGAAAATGCTGGAATCCATTATTCAGGGAATAGTTGAAGGAAATTTCAAAGTAAAAATCAAAGTATAAAACAAATTATCGGCTCAACAATGGGAGCTGAAGATCAAAATAAAGTATAACAATAGAATTAGAACATACGGCAGTTAAATATGAATATACCCAGGTATACCCAAGAAAAACTAATGACATCACTGTACTTACTGATGACATCAGCAATGCATCTAAATGCGAAGATGCATAATAATAACACTCTAGAACATAACCTAAAATACAAATATAAATTACTTAAAAATACCTCTTGTTTCCTGACAGTCAGAAACAATGGTTCAATGAGAAGTGCAATAACCATCAGAAGTTTAATCTTCTGGGCAATTCCTGTGCAGTCCTTGCTGGAGACTTCTGGTGGGGTAGGAGCACCCCAGTACATCTTCTTGGATGCCTCCGGGGTATGATTCTTCCATGGAATGGAGAATCTCGGCCTCTGCACTCATCCATTTTATGTTTGAGGTGAGGTGGCACCTTCGCCTTTGAGGACTAGAACTAAAGAAATTCATGAATCTTCATAGACCATAGAATTTACTGTGCAGAATGAGGCCATTTGGTCCATCAAGCTTGCACCAGCCTTTGGAAAGGGCACCTTACTTAAACCCACACCTCCACTCCATGCCCGTAACCCAGTAACCCCACCTAACCTTTTGGACACTGAGGGGCAATTTAGCATAACCAATCCACCAAACCTGCACATCTTTGGATTGTGGGAGGAAACTGGAGCACCCGGAGGAAACCCATGCGGACACAGGGGAGAAAGCACAAAGTCCACACAGACAGTGACCCAAGACTGGAATTGAACCCTAGACCCTGGAGCTGAGGCAGCAGTGCTAACCATAGTGCCGCCGTGCCGGCCCTGAAATTGAAGATAACAAATCTTTTAACATGATGACGTGGAAGCCCAGATCCTCTCAACTATCTGCTCCAAAATAGGAAATGGCAGTATTGTTTTAAAAGTCCAAATAAGTGCCCCAAATTAATGGCATTTACAAATACAGATCAACACAACATGGAGTGAGTATATAGAACATAGAACATAGAACAGTACAGCACAGAACAGGCCCTTCGGCCCTCAATGTTGTGCCGAGCCATGATCACCCTACTCAAACCCACGTATCCACCCTATACCCGTAACCCAACAACCCCCCCTTAACCTTACTTTTATTAGGACACTACGGGCAATTTAGCATGGCCAATCCACCTAACCCGCACATCTTTGGACTGTGGGAGGAAACCGGAGCACCCGGAGGAAACCCACGCACACAGGGGGAGGACGTGCAGACTCCACACAGACAGTGACCCAGCCGGGAATCGAACCTGGGACCCTGGAGCTGTGAAGCATTTATGCTAACCACCATGCTACCCTGTATGTGGACATAAAATAAAGATTTGCTGTATTTAGTGACTTTTATGACCTCAAGATGTCCCAAAGTGCTTTACAACCAATGAAATACTTTTAAAACACTGTCTGTCAGAAACCTGAACAGAGAACGAAAGCAACACACGTGTACATGTTCATAAAATAAAGACTCGCATTTATCTGCCATTTTTCACCACCACTGGATGTCTCAAAGTGAATGAAATAAAACAGAAGATGCTGGATAAACTCAGCAGGTCTGGCAGCACCTGTAAAGAGAGAAACAGAGGTAAAATTTTGAGTCCTGATGACTCTTGTTCATGACCACTTGTTAGCGGAAGAAATTGCTATATGTGTCAGGATTGTTATAATAAAGATGTCTCAAAGTATTGTAATAGCACAGGTCAAGGGCAAACCAGCAGGCAAGGGGTTAAACATATACATAGGGTAAACCAGCAAGCAAGAAGTTAAAGTCACCCACATTGAAAATGATTTAATCATCTCACAGAGCATTTGAATATAAAAATGGAAACACTGGAGGTCCCAGTAAATCTAAGGGATTCATTGTCCAACAAATTTGCACCTCTTCTAGAAGTTAAATATGTTAAGCACAAACCCATGAGATTGTAAGGAAACATTGTATTCGGGGCAGCACGGTAGCATGGTGGTTAGCATAAATGCTTCACAGCTCCAGGGTCCCAGGTTTGATTCCCGGCTGGGTCACTGTCTGTGTGGAGTCTGCACGTACTCCCCGTGTGTGCGTGGGTTTCCTCCGGGTGCTCCGGTTTCCTCCCACAGTCCAAAGATGTGCGGGTTAGGTGGATTGGCCATGCTAAATTGCCCGTAGTGTCCTATAAAGTAAGGTTAAGGGGGGGGGGGTTGTTGGGTTACGGATATAGGGTGGATATTTTGGTTTGAGTAGGGTGATCATTGCTTGGCACAACATTGAGGGCCAAAGGGCCTGTTCTGTGCTGTTCTATGTTCTATGTTCTTAATCGTTTTCCCATGACGGGGACCAGAAAATATGCATACTGATCACTTTGTATTGTTCCGAATGATTCAGTGATGTCAATACCTGCTTGTGACTTCGAAGAACTTTAAATATAGATGCATGTAATTTTGACTATGATCAGAGCTGACTTCTGTGAGCTGCAGGGTGGTCGCAGGGTCTGTCTCTCCTGTGTGCACACAGTTTTTCCGAATTAAACAAAGTTTTATCAACACCACGCGGTCGAGAACAGACTTTGAGGGTTTTCTTCCCTCCAACACCACTTGTGGTGTTTTTTTAAACAGTGTGCACAGTAAATAAAGACAATAAAGTGTCCAAGTTTGATATAAATTTCCCAAAGTAGTTTACCAGGCCAAGGAAAAACTTTGTTGTATTTCGCGCGGTGTCTCTTTGATGGCGTTAACTTTCCAACCATTGGGTTTAGGCCTTTTTTGTCAACTCAGTCCCCTCGATAGATCACTTCACCTGCCTGGAACTGACATTTTTCTCATTTGAGATGGAGATTGCATCTGAAATCGTCTCAAAACCTCTTCCAGTGTACTTCTAGGTGCTCTTTTTCTGTGGTTCCTGCGATTAGTATGTTGTCTAAGTCGACTGCCATCTTAGGTAGCCCCTGGAGAGTGTTGTCCAGCAAGCATTGAATAATTATGCATACTGACAAGACTCCGAAAGGCAGGTATGTATATTCGTACAAACCATTATGGTTGTGAATCATCACGTATCATGACTTGCTTAGTTTAAGCTGGAGGTAGGCATAGATCATATCCAGTTTGCTGAATCTTTGACCCCCTATCAGTTTGGTATTTGCTCTTCTATGCATGTCATGGTTCTACTGATCTAAACGTGAGGCTTTATTAACAGTTAGTTTAAAGTCCACGAAAATGCAGACTGACTTGTCGGGCTTGAGGATGTGGATTACTGGTGCAGCCCACTCTGTGTTGTATTATCCCAAGGCTCTCTAACCGCTTGAGTTCGGCTTTACTTTGGTAAGTAAATGCTGCGAGACTGGCCATGCCCAGAAATATTTGTGTAGGGCGGTAGAGTCCACATAGATCTTTGTCCTTGCTCCCTTTATTCTACCAAGGCTGTCTTGAAACACCTTGGGGTAGTTGTCAGTGATCTCATTCCCTAGTTTAACTATTTGTGGCCAGCTCAGACAGATGCTCTGGAGCCAGTGTCTGGCCAAGAGGTCGGGTCCTGGTCCTTGTACAACTACGAGTGTGAGCCGGAAGCTGCTGCATAGTGGTCCCAACAATCTTCAAAGGTTCCCGTGTATATGTGCCTAATCTGGCCCTGATGTCTTGCAGGCCTAGGGGCAAGATGCCCATCTGGAGATGCCGGAAGGTCTGTTCGGCCACAATGGAAACAACAACTCCCCTGTCCAGCTCCATTTCGAGGAAATGGCAGTTGACCAAGACTGTTGAGCGGGATTCTCTGTTGCCCGATGCCGAAATCGTAATCGTATGGAGAATCGACTCCGAAACCCAAATTGGGGCCGGCGCCAGTTTGACACCGGTCAGCCATGCTCCACTCCCTCGGAAATGGGGTCATCATGTCAATTTCTGTACGCCGGTGCAACGGCGTTGGCGCATCACGTCAACGGCTGGCCCTCCCATGACTGCCCAAGTTTCCGATGGTGCAGGACACGGTCAGGAACCGGGCATGGCAGCTGCGGACTGAGTCCAGCACCACCGCACTCGGCCGGGATCCATGCCGCGTGCGGGGGGGGGGAGGTGGTTTTGCAAGGGCTGAGGAGATTGGTGTTGGGTGGCCAGGTTGTAATCTGTGGAGTTGCGGATGGTCGGTCAGGTTCGCTGGCGCCATATTGTATGGCACGACCGCTTCAGGTCATCAGCCGTGCGCATGCATGGCCAGGGACCAGACCATTCTCTGGCCATGTTCGGCGCGGGAGCCGAGAGTTTCACCTGGCATCGCTGCTAGCTCCTCACCAGTCCGGTGAACGGTCGCCGCCAATTTTTTCATCCTAAACATCCCGTGGATACTCAGTTCGAGCCAGCACTCAGCTGCAGAAACGGAGAATCCAGCCAGTTATCTTTGTGGGTCAATCTTAGGGGTAATGATGCTGTTTAGTTGCATCACTTCATTCTCTGTGGGCTGATGGACTTGCTGGCCCAAGCCTCAGGTGGCTTTGGCTTCTGGCCTGCGCAGAACATGTACTTGTGATTTTGGGTGTCATGCCTGGTTTGGGACCTTTGGTCACACTTATAGCAACCTTGCGGCTGACATTCTTAGCCGTTTGGGGAGACCTTCCTCGTATTTCTTGAGTTGTCCGGCCAACTTTTCAGATGCCAAAATGTCCTGGTTGAATATTGAGCTGATTGCGGGTGAGGCACATGGGAGCCTTCACTGGGAGTGGTGACGTTTCTACATGACGTACCTCCAGCACCCAGCCGAGAATGCTGTGGTTCATCATCTTTTGGAGTCCTTGGTCCTTTTTCTCAGCTTTCTTCTTCTCGTGCTAATTCTATCGCCCCTTTGAGGTCTAGGGTGAGCTTTGAAAACAATATTTTTTGTATTGCTACATTGTTGATCGCACAGTCGGTCACGTAGCATCTTGGTCAGACATGGGCCAAACTCGCAGTATTCAGCCAGCTTTGTTAATCTAGCCAGAAATTCTGTCACGGGTTCCCCAGGGGTCCTCCCAGCCGTACTAACATAACTCTGTAGAATTACAGACAACTTCGATTCATACTGGCTCTTTATCAGATCCACAAGCTCGTTGAATTTTTTAGTGTCAGAGGCTGCAGGATAAGTTGAACTCTTAATAATATTGAAAGTCAGGTACCCGCATGCTGTCAAAATGATTATTTTATCTCTGTCATATCTTTCTGTGCCGTTGGCACGGAAGATGTAGCGCATGTGTTCAGCATACTGGGGCCAGTCCTCTATTTCCACATCATTATGCTTGAGCTTCCCAAACAAGGACAATTATCAGTTTTTCTTTTTGCTTTCTTTGGCATCATAGTTGTCATCTGGGAGTTTTGATAAGGCAGCTCAGAGTCCCATGCTGGAACCGCTTGTCGCTAATGTAATAATTCCAGGAGGAGTGTACTGAAAGGTCAACTTGGTTCACTTTGAACTGAAAAACAAACGTCCTAGCCCAGGACTATCAGGAACTGCCGGTTCAGATCTGGGAGCTATATTTTAAGGTCCCACTAAGGCTTCACCGTGGGAACTCATATTTTATGAAGTCCATGGGGAGATCAATCAGCAACCCCCTGTGGTCCCTGTGAGGGTTATCACATGCAGTAACTCGATTTAAAGCAGAACAGCAGACTTCAGACATAGATTAAATGTTTGTTGTAATTTTAATAAAACCTAGGAATTGACAGTTAAACAATTGTGAGCAGTTTGCGCAGCAGTCAAGACCAAGAAGCCCTATATCATAGATTATCATAGAATTTAGTGCAGAAGGAGGCCATTCGGCCCATCGAGTCTGCAGCAGCTCTTGGAAAGAGCACCCTACCCAAGGTCAACACCTCCACCCCATCCCAATAACCCAGTAACCCCACCAACACTAAAGGCAATTTTGGACACTAAGGGCAATTTATCATGGCCAATCCACCTAACCTGCACATCTTTGGACTGTGGGAGGAAACCGGAGCACCCGGAGGAAACCCACGCACACACGGGGAGGGTGTGCAGACTCCACACAGACGGTGACCCAAGCCGGGAATCGAACCTGGGACCCTGGAGCTGTGAAGCAATTGTGCTATCCACAATGCTACCGTGCTTCCCTAGAGAGGTTGGTGTAAAATCCTGGCCTGTATTCGCTGTGAAAATTAGAAGCCTTCTTTAAAATTGTCATTTTGAAAACCTGATTTGCGTTATGGAATGCAAACCGCGAAGGGAAAGCATTCTTATGAGAGAAGGTTTTAATTCCTGTTTTTGGGTGTGGAGTTTTGAATCTCTCATGTGATTATCATCTGGGGGGATTCAGAGGAGAAATCCACAGACACTGACTTGGGTTCAGAACAAAGTGCGAGTATTTTAGTAGTCATCCTGTGCAGGGACTTTTTACATTTATGCAACCATTGCAGCTAAAGTTTACTTTGCAATCCATGCTAATTGTCAAATCTGTGTGTGTTTGTTAAACTAAGTGGTGGGGGGGAAGTAAAGGAGTATTGAAAATGAAAGTTATGGTCTGTGAGCCAGGGTTCCCTTCTGGAATCTTCCTGTCCTGTTAGAACATCAACTGGGATCATAACACATGGGGATAATGCCAATTATTCCATTAACAATCCAGCACCATCTTCCGAAACTAGGTTCCTGTGCACCTCAGTGAAGTAGGGAGTATTGTATAAATGATTGTAAAAAACTATAACGCGTACAGTTGTAAGGGCTTTTTTGAGGCTTTGACCCATTTAATCTGAAATCTAATTTGCTTTAATTTATGTTATGTTACTCATACAAGGCCAGGTTCTGCTTACAAAAGTCAACTCCCAGAGATACACAGCCGCTCAGAATGGTAAATGAGTTTGTGCGATTTGCTTGTTATGTTATTTGTCAAACAATGGATATATCATTGGGCAATTATTCCAAAGCTGTTTCTGCCCAGATAGTAAAAGTAGTGTTCTTTTTATTCCTGGCAGGTGGTTTAGTTAAACAGACAATGCAAGCACCAGAGAGTTCCACAACGGAAGGATGACAAGTCACGATAGCTCAGCAAGCTAATTTTCAACACACAGGTAGAGGAAGAGTCGGAGGACAATTCCTTTTCACTCCATGCTTTGAAGTGGCAATCAGATGCACTGAGAAAGGTTTCAGCCAATCTGTCTTCCATATATATATGCATATACACACACACACACGTAAAAGCTAATTACGGCAGATGTAGGAAGCTGAAGCGTAAAAAGAAAATGCTGGAAAATCTCAGCGGGTCTGATAGCATCTGTGGAGAGAACGGAGCTGACGTTTTGAGTCTGGATGACTCTTCGTCAGAGTGCTTGTCATAATATACACACAAGTATATGATGGTGCATAGACAGACACTGACTGACACACTGAATGATCAATCAACACACAGAACACAGCAGCCAATCACCAGACAGGACACGGTCATTATAAAGCCAGAGGGCACTAGTTTCCCCCTCTCTTGGGATGCAGCCTCTGAGACAGCCAGAGCCCGTGATCAGCAACACGAACATCCACCATATGCTAGCAGGATAGTCTGGTCAGGTTAGCCTCAGGTCTCCAGTCAACTCAACATAGTGTCAACCCACAGTGCAGGTACGTTTAACAGCTCATAGTTCAATAAAATAGAGTTGTACTTCGACAAGTGTTGGTAGCCTGTCTCTCTCACTGCTATGGTAGACGCAGTCCTCGCAGACCCAGCATACCCAACACATTAGCGCTCTCATCTTGTGTTAAGCAAGGATAGACATCTCGGGATAAATCTTCCAGTCCCGTCCACCGCAGGAAGTGGTGTGAGCGGGACCGAAAATTTGATGGACCATTAAAAGCTCTGCTGGCCTCAGACGGGAATTTCTGGTCTCTGGGCAGGTAGAACCGGAAGATACCGCCAATGGAAGTGAATTGAGGGAGAAGGAGGCAGAGAAAGAGGGGGTTGGAGGGAAAGAGAAGAGCAGGGAGAGAGGAATGGGGGAGGGGGTGCAGGGAAGAGGGGAGACACCGACTACTGGGCTGAGATATAAACATGGATGGCCCTCAATAGAAGAAGTCAGGAGCCAACTCATTTTGGAACAGTGGGAACAATGACAGTGACAACGACCTGAATTTTGCTGGCACACAATTAGTCGGGCTTTGGCAGGCAGTGGGAGCTGGGTATATTGCACGAGGTGGCCAATTGGATGGGTTTAGCACAGAATTGTCAAGGACCTGCCTTCAGGCAGAGAATTGAAAAAGAAGAACTTTGACCTCATCTTGATGTTATCCACAGGTATGCTCACCAATGCAACCACTTCTTCATGGAGACTCCACTTAGATTGAATGGCTGCGGTGACCCCTTATTCCCCTTTGGTGTTCAGCCGCCTTCCACTTTAACACAGGACAATTTCTGTTGCAGTTACTGTTGGCCAACGACAACCCACAACACTGGAATGAACAGCTGTCAAACATGCGACCCATCTGATGATAAACACAGTGTCTATTTTGAGTGTCTTATTCTTGAAGAATTTGTTCAGGTTTCTAAGCTTGGGATATGTTCTGTCATTAGTGTCTAACACAATGTTGGCAGAAACTTGGGCGAGGAAACAATTTTTTGCTTCTAAAAGGAACGATTCCCACAAAAATTCTTTTTGGCAGTTCTGATATCACCAGAGGTATAGAAGTGGCCCTCATGGATTAAGACTTCTTCCACTTGACTTTGAAACGGCTGTTTCTTATCAGGCTGTAAATCTGGCATCGAGACCTGGATGTCATTGTGTAACAAACACATGCACAAGAAGGCACGACAGTGAAGCATAAGTGGCCCAAAGGCAGATGGCATTCCTTTACCACTAACACTGGCCGTGCCAGCAAGTTTCAATTCAACCACCTGGAGAATATTCTTCATGTTGGGTGTACTTAATCATCATTTTGAGCCAGCACTAAAACAGCTTACAACTGTTGCATTTAATGAGAATCATTTGAGCCCACTCCAAATGGTAATTGACAATGCAAATATGGATTGTGTATTTGCAGTCCAAGATATCAAACTTCACGGAGAATCAGATTGCTGGACTCTTGAGGAGCTTCCCTAAAATATGTATGCAATCACTTTACTTTTTATTCCACTGATCAGTTCTGTACTGGCACTTGGATCATTTCCCAGAAGCTCACTGCAGTGTACTCTGTCATCCTACACAAGAATCGTTTGTTTTGAAAGGGTTACATTTTTCCCTCTTGATAATTAAAGGGTTTACTTACCAGGAAAGGATGAACAGGCTACATACGGACATGCGAATTGGACAAGAGTAGGCCACTCGGTCCCTTGAGCCTGCTCCACCATTCAATAAGATAATGGGGGCAGGGGCGATTTCCCGGTCATTCTCGCAAGCAGGATCTTCCGCTCCCACCGTCAATGACCCCCTGCCTTGGGTTTCCCGGCTATGGGTGATGGGTTCAACGGGAAATCCCATTGACAGCGGCGGGATGAGAAGCTCCGGCCAACGGCGCGCTTCCTACTTCTGTCGTGAAACACACCACGGGGTGTGGGGAGGGGGGGGGGGCTGAAAATTCCCACCAATGACTGATCTGATTGTGAACATCAACCCTACATTCCTGCCCACACCCTCTCTTACTTTCTATCTCCACCTTTAAGATATTGAAGGACCCTGCCCCAACTCTTGGAAGAGAATTCCAAAGTCTCACAATCCCCGAGAAAAAGTTTTTTTTCTCGTCACTGTCCTGAATGGGCGACCCCTTATTTTGAACAGTGAATTTGAGTTCTAAATTCTCCTACAAAGGACAACATTGTTTCCACAATCACCTTGTCAAGTCCCCTCAGGACCTTATGTTTCAATCATGTCGCTTCATACTCTTCTAAATTCCAGCAGAGACAAGATTATCCTGTCCAGCCTTTCTTCATAATTCACCATATTATGATCACTGTTACCTAGGGGTACCTTCACTATGAGATCATTCATTAATCCTATCTCATTGCATAGTAACAGGTCGCTATAGCCTGCTACAACAATAAAAACAGAAAATGCTGGAAAAACTCAGCAGGTCAGACAACATCTATGGAGAGGGAAAGAAACAAAGTTCCCATATTTAGTCCATTGATTTTGTTTTTAGATTTTTAGCTTTACTTTTACCATTCCTCATATCTCGCCAAATTATATCCATATTCTTGTTTTCTGAATTTGGGTCATCCTTTTCTGTGTTAATGCCATCTTTAGTTAACAGACCCATCCCCCCACATTTTCCTAACTTCCAATCCGTCCGAAAAGTCACAAACCCATCACTGCTCAAGTCCAAATTAATGCCGCTCTCTAGCCATGTCTCTGTAATGGCAAATAGATCGTACTTATCACTATTCACAGTATCAGTGATCTGCTTTGTTTTGAATGCCACACCTATTCGGTTACAGAGACTTAAGTTTTGTCCTTTTAAAAGGCTGGGGCCCTTTGCTCCAGAAATTATAAAACAGAGGGTGACATAATTAAGGTCTTTAAAATGAAGGGGTTATATTGGGTAAGCATGGGGAAAGTAGTTTGGATCACTGTGGGCTGTGGAACTCACTCAGTCATGTCGGCATGAGGGAATGGAAGTGGATTGGACAAATGGTGCTTCTTTCGGCCCAGCTCATGTTTGGATTCTGAGGGACTGTTATCATTTACTGCAGTGATTTATAGATTTATGCAAGAAATCAGCGCAACCAGCTATGTGGGAAAGCACAGCCATACCATTGGGTCCGCAGCAAACTATGTTGTCCTGATTTTCTGCTGGATGCTAACAAACTACCCGCTGTGGTGAATTTGCTTTGAGTACTTCAGTCCTTTAAAAACATGGGGAAATAAATTAATTTATGCAGCACCGCTCTTCACTGCATGATGGATGCCTACCTTTGATTTGTGAGGGCATTCTGTCCTTCCTGGATGACCCATGTCTTGCTGTAATTATGCAAGGCTTTGGTGAGACTATGCCTGGAATATTTTGTGCAGTTTTGGTCCTCTGAGGAAGGATGTTCTTGATTTAGAGAGAGTGCAGACTGATTCCTGGGATGGTAGGATGGACGTATGGAAATCATAGTAATCATAGAATTTACAGTGCAGAAGGAGGCCATTCGCCCCATCGCGTCTACACCGGCCCCCAGAAAGAGAATCTCCCCACGCCCACATCTCCACCCTATCCCTGCAACCCAGTAACCCCACCCAACCCAACCTTTTTTGGACACTCAGGACAATTTAGCATAGCCAATCCAGCTAACCCGCACATCTTTGGACTGTGGGAGGAAAACGGAGCACCCGGAGGAAACCCACGCACACACGGGGAGAATGTGCAGACTCCGCACAGACAGTGACCCAAGCCGGGAATCGAACCTGGGGCCCTGGAGCTGTGAAGAAACTGTGCTAACCACTGTACTAATATGCTGCCCTAAGGATGAGGAGAGATTGAGTTGGTTAAGATTGTATTCGCATGATTTCCGAAGAATGAGGGGCGTTCTCATAGAAACCTATAAAATTCTAACAGGACTAGATAGGGTAGATGCAGGAAGGATGTTCCCGATGGTGCGGGTATCTAGACCCAGCGGTCACATTCTGAGGACATGGGGTAGACCATTTAGGACAGAGATTAGGAGACATTTCTTCACCCAGAGAATGGTGAACCTGTGGAATTCGTTACCACAGAAAGTACTTGAGACCAAAATATTGTGGGGGGGGGGGAATCTCCGTCCCACCACACCAGTTTTCTGGTGGTACGCGCCTCCGCCAGCAGCGGGATTCTCCGTCCCGCCAGTCGGCCAATGGGGTTTCCCATGTGGGCAGGCCTACATTGTCGGGAAATCTCCAGTCGTGGGTGCGCTGCCGGTGAAATGGAGAATCCTGCCAGCAGAGAATCCAGCCCAGTATGGTTTCAAGAAGCAGTTGGATATAGCCTTTGGGACGAAGAATATCAAATGATACCGGGGGGGGGGATTAGGCAACGAGTTGGATGATCAGCCATGATCATAATGTAATGAATGGCAGAGAAGACTCGAGGGGCCGAATGGCCTCCTTCTGCTCCTATTTTCTATATTTCTATGTCGCACCTCTGAGGATATGGGCATCACTGGTGTGTGCTGGAACACACTGAGTTGATGCTATGCTGATGTATGATGCCAGGAAGGGCGGCAGGGCGGTGCAGTGGTTAGTGCTGTTGCCTCACGGTGCCCTGGACCCGATTTTGATCTCGGCTTTGAGTCACTGTCCGTGTGGAGTTTGCACATTCTCCCCGTGTCTGCGTGAGTGTCACACCCACAACCCACGGATGTGCGTGTATTCCCTTAATTGGAATTTTTAAAAAAAATATTATGACAGGGTGCCAAATTTGATTAATTAATGCACAGGCTGCACACAAACCAACACTCAATTGTATCGCCACTGCTCTTAATATTAATGACCCATGCTGCATACATATCAGGCAATATTTGTAACTACATGTCAACAATGGGTGTTATCACTTTACTGTGATTGATTAGTGAATCTTGAAAGGGAAAACAATATCATGCATGATTGCTGGGGAGGGGTTAAATATTGGGGTGGAGGTTGAGGAAATAAGCTGCCCGTAAAACAGGAAAAAATTGTCTGCAGTATTAGTAGGCAGAGAGCACCAGAGAAACACCAGCTAACACCACAATCATTCAGCTGAGATTGCTAGATGGATTTTACATGATGCCCTCAATTTGAACGGGTAAAGGCATGTCAAGAATTGCAAACCATGCCAAAATAAATCACAGAAAATGAATTTCTGGTCCATTACGTCATGAGGTGAAGCCTCCATAAATAGATCCATCGGGCTTTTCAAGACACGTTTCCCACACTTAATATTCAGTTCCTGTCAAGTACTTTTGGAAATCTGAATTCAAAACTGACTGTGTAGCCTGGCTGACAGGATGACCAATGTCAACAATTGTGTCCCATAGCGGAATACATAAATATTAAAAGAGTAAAGAGGAACATTTCTGTTGGCACAAAGTACCGTGCAGTATCTTTAAATAACTTCATTTGATCCCCTTGCTAAAGAGCACCAAAACAAAGCAATAGACAGGCTGAGTTCAGAGAAGACATATTGTAGACTCCCTATCGAGCAGAAGGAGGCCATTTGGCCCATTTATCTGCACCACCCTCTAACAATAGATATTCTTGCTTAGGGCGGCACGGTGGCGCAGTGGTTAGCATTGCTGCCTCAAGGCACTGAGGACCCAGGTTCGATCCTGGCCCTGGGTCACTGACTGTGTGGAGTTTGCACAGTCTCCCTGTGTCTGCATGGGTCTCATTCCCACAACCCAAAGGTGTGCATTGGTGTCCATAGGTAGATTGGCCACGCTAAATTACCCCATAATTGGGTAAAAATAAATTGATAACTTTAAAAATTGATAAAATTTAATTTTTTAAATAATCGATATTCTTGCCTGACAAGTTGAGTTCGTAGAAGACATATCATAGAATCCCTACAGTGCAGAAGGAGGCCATTCGGCCCATTGATCTGCACTGACCCTCTGAAAGAGCACGCGACTTAGGCCCACTCCCCCTCCCTATCCCATAACCTCACCTAACCTGCACACTTTTGGACACTAAAATTGCCCCCTAGTGTCCAGAGATGTGCAGGTTAGGTGGGGTAACAGAGACAGGGCAGGAGAGTGGGCCTGGGTAGGGTGCTCTTTCAATGGGCTGAATGGCCCCCTTCTGCCCTGTAGAGATTCTATGGTAGCTCTATGGTATATAATTGCATTTTGAAATCTTATTTTAAACACTAAATGCTGATTTTGTTATTCTAAACTACAGCAAAATTAGGAGTCCTATTTTTTTTAATTCTCAATGCCGACTCTACAAATTTGTATTGCCAAGCTAACTTGCAAATTAACATCTTAATAAAAAAAACACAATAGCAGATGGCAAGCTTCCATCCAATATTATTTTGGGGTTTTGTACAATAGTTCCTTTCAACTGTGTCATCAAAAAGGAACACTGTCAGCAAGTGAGCAAACAGTGCTTCCATTTTGTAAGCCTGACTGTGAATCTGTTAACAATATCTGTATTGAATCAGAAAAAGCATTTACACTTCCAATTTCCTACTGTCATTGAAAGTCATTTTGCAAACTACATTGCAGCCAAATCATGCATTAATTTGTAGGATAGAATCTGAATCTCACAGGGTGTTAACATTTTGCTCGCCATTGCCGAAAAGTAGATTAATAGAAATCAATTTTACCTGCATTGCCGTGCGTACCTTATCACATTGAAGGGGGCAGCACGGTAGCACAGTGGTTAGCACAGTTGCTTCACAGCACCAGGGTCCCAGTTTTGATTCCAGTTTGGGTCACTGCCTGTGCGGAGTCTGCACGTTCTCCCCGTGTGTGCGTGGGTTTCCTCCGGGTGCTCCGGTTTCCTCCCACAGTCCAAAAGATGTGCGGGTTAGGTGGATTGGCCATGATAAATTGCCCTTAGTGTCAAAAAAGGTTAGGTGGGATTAATGGGTTACGGGGATAAGGTGGAGGTGTGGGCTTAAGTGGGGTGCTCTTTCCAAGGGCCGGTGCAGACTCGATGGGCCAAATGGCCTCCTTCTGCACTGTAAATGCTATGACTGAATCAATCAAACCCATTCACACACTGAATTACGTTTAAAGGACGATAACTGCTATTGTGCAGTCAAGCTCAGGAACTATTTTGCGCCAACCTTCTCCAACAGCTGACCATAGAACATACAGTGCAGAAAGAGGCCATTTGGCCCATTGAGTCTGCACCGACCCTCTTAAGCCCTCACTTCCACCCTATCCCTGTCACCAACAACCCCTTCCAACATTTTAGGTCACTAAGGGCAATTTATCATGGCCTAACCTGCTCGTCTTTGGACTGTGGGGGGAAACCAGAGCACCCAGAGGAAACCCACGCAGGCACAGGAAGAACGTGCAGACTCCGCACAGACAGTGACCCAGCGGGATATGGAACCTGGGACCCTGGTGCTGTGAAGCCGCAGTGCTAACCACTTGTGTTAACGTGCTGCCCAAAGTCCTTGTGCCAGGAGAACCATGTGGTAATCTGTTCATGCACCCGAGAGTCGTTCCTTCTGACAATGAAGATTAGGAGTCCGAAATGTAGATGAAGGAGTTCGCTTCATGCCCCCAATCCGGCTCCACCTGCTGTTGGCTCGAGGCATTGTGCCAAGTGACGAAAGAGGCCCCATCACCGGGGGAGTAGGGGGTAGTGATTCAGGCTTGAGGGTGGAGGGATGTGATAACCTTCACGACAACCACTGCGGATTGCTGATTGAGTTCCCCGTGGGCCTCACAGAATATGACTTCTTATGGAGTGTGTGTGGAGACCTACCCAGCTGGTGCACATTGGTGGAACCTGTAAATGTAGCTCCCAGACCTGGACCGGCAGTTCAATTTAGCCCTGGGCTGGGATGTTTGTTTTGGGTGACAGGGCAGCGGCTCAATTTTCAGTTTAAAATAAACCAGTTTGGCCTTTCACTTTACGCCTCCTGGAATTATTACAAGAACAATCTTACGTTGTTGTATTACTCAGTGATATTCAAAGATATGTATGTGTGTGTGTGTGCTCTGCTCAAAGTAAAAGTGAAACTAAGACTGGATCACATGACACATTTCCCTTTTTGTGATGTCACACTGATAGCCCTTAAAGGCATATTACAATTCTCAAAATATTAGAGCCAGAACCTTCAGGAGTGGAAGTCGGAGACACTTCTTCACCCAAATGGCGTTGGAAGCTTGAAACGTTCCTCCCCACTTATTAATTGATGGGCGATAAATTATTAATTTAAAAATCAGAGACTCATAGATTTATATTAGCCATAGATCTTAAGGGACATGTGTCAAAGGTGGGTATTTGGAGTTCTTTTCAGATCAGCCATGATCTCATTAAATGGCTGAACAGGCTTGAGGGGCTAAATGGTTCCTTGTTACAAACGTGGTATCAAAGGTGTCTGTTGTCTTCGCAATTTATAACATATTTCAGATTACCTGACCATCTGGTAAGATGTTGAACTGAAATTCAGGTGGAAGTTAAACATTCCATGACACTTCCAAACATCCGGATCGAAACTCTTTCGACAGCAATAAGGAACATTGATCCTAAGAATGGGCCAGAGATTTCAACATGCACCCACACACATGGACCTCCAGGCCATTCACATAGATGCACAGAGGCCAAGGGTGGGAATTTTTGGTTCCCCTGGCACTGCTTCACCAGATTCTCGATGTCTGTATCAAGCTCAGGCCATCAGACATAGCTCTTTGCGAGCAATTTCATCTTGGAAACCCGAGGTGTCCATTGTGTAATTCCGTCAGTGTTGGGGGCTGACCTGGTGGGGGATAACGACTCAGGCTCCCCACAGGATGATGCCAACCTCTACACTCAGCTCTTGTCGTTGAGTGAGGAAGAGCAATTTGTGTTCCTATGCGCTGCTGAAGAGAGTATTCATAGGCTGCTAACAATAATCCCCAGCTCTAGATCTGAGCTGAGGCGAGACGATGCGGCGGAATAGCTTTATCCTCTTTGAAAAGGCCCAACAGGAGTTTATGGTCTGTTACAATTGTGAAATGTCAGCTGTAGACTCATGGCAGGAATTTCTTCACCCCAAAACTAACAGTCAAACTTTCCTTTTCTATCTGAGAATAGTATCTTTCCGAGTCCGCTAAGGTTTTGGGTGCATTTGCAAAAGGTCTCCCTGTGGGAAAGGACTGCCCCTTCTCCACATGGAGAGGTTTCACATGTTAATGTCAGTTCTCTCTTCAGGTCATAATGAGCCAGGATGTTTGATGATAGTAACTGCTGCTCCACCTTCGTGAAGGCTTCATACTGCGGTGCCTACCGTGACCACTTCTGGTGGTTTTTATTTAAACAGTGTCTGCAGGTTTTACAATAAAACGGCCAAGTTTGGGATACATTTCCCTTAGTAGTTTGCAGGGCCTACAAAAGATTTTTATTCTGCCATATTTCATGGGTTCCGTACTTCTTTGATGGACTTACCTTAATCCTCGACAGGGTGCAGGTCTATTTTATTGACTTGGTACCCTTGGTAGATGGCTTTGCCAGCCTGGAACACATTTTTTCAGATTTGAGACGGGCATAAAGTCATCTCAACACACCCTCCACGTTGGCTAGGTGCTCTTTTTCCATGGATCCTGTGATTAATACATTGTTTCAACATACTGCATTTTAGATAGCCCCTGGTGAATGTTCTCCATTACACATTGAAAAATGGCGCCTGCCAATGAGATTCCAAACGGCAGGCATATAAATTTGTATAAAACTGTAATGACTTTAGCCAGGCCTTTGAGATTGGCCAATTAGAATACGATTTCCCTGATTAGTGGTCCGATCAGGGAACCCCTTTCTCTGTATGTAACAGGGAGTGTCAGATTCTCTGCACTCCCGGTGTAGACAGTAAGCTGAATGCACCTGGATGTTCGGCTGTTGGTTTTGTAAATAAAAGGAATTCTGGTGAAGGTTCTTCTGCCTCCGTGAGCTTATTACAGTGGCGACGAGGATGGGACTCAAACCCACGTGTGTAGAGCACAATGGATGATGCCGCAGCTGTCCCCCTGCTGCCGGAAGAAATGGGCAAACCGCCCCTCAGGCGCTCACATCGGAAAAGACGGGCACCTAGCCGTGGTCAGTCCCCCCCCCCCCCCCCCCCCCCCCCCCCCCCCACGTCGGAGGGCCGAAGTAGAGGATCCGGACGTGGCGCAGAAACGAAGCAAGAGACCCGTGGTCACGAGGACCAGGAGGGCTCCTCGGACTTTGGGGTGGGAGGTGTGTAATGACTTAGGCCAGGCCTTTGAGATTGGCCAATTAGAATATGAATTCCCTGATTAGTGGCCCAATCAAGGAACCTCTTTCTGTGTATATAACAGGGAGTGTCAGATCCTCTGTACTCCCGGTGTAGACAGCAGACTGAATGGTCATGGTTGTTCGGCTGTTGGTTTTGTAAATAAAAGGAATTCTTTTGGAGGGACTTCTGCCTCCTTGAACCCACTCCCCCGCAACCTGATAACCCTACCAAACCTTCCCATCTTTGGACACCGAGGGGCAATTTTTAGCAAGGCCAATCCACCTTACCTACACATCTTTGGACAATGGGAGGAAACCAGAGCACCCAGTGGAAATCCATGCAAACACGGGGAGGAAGTGCAAACAGTCATCCATCAGGGCTGTACAGTAGCACAGTGGTTAGCGCTGTTGCTTCACGGCGCCAGGGTCCCAGGTTCGATTTCCAGCTTGGGTCACTGTCTGTGCAGAGTCTGCACATTCTCTCTGTGTCTGTGTGGGTTTCCTCCGGGTGCTCTGGTTTCCTCCCATAAGTCCCGAAAGACGTACTGTTCAGTGAATTGGACATTCTGAATTCTCTCTCCGTGTGCCCAAAGATGTGCCAGAATGTGGCGAATAGAGGCTTTCCACAATAACTTTGTTACAGTGTTAATGTAAACCTACTTGTGACGATAAAGATTTTATTATTCTAACTTGAATTGAGTCTGGGTCTCTGGCACTGTGAGGCAGCAGTGCTAGACATTGTGCCACCGTGCTGCCGGTGGGTGTTAATCACCACATACTTGCTGGATAGTTCTAAGTGCAGGTAGGCATGGCATATATCTATTTTGGTGAAGTTTTGACCCCCTGTCAGTTTGGCATAAAGGTCTTCCCTGCATGGCATGGGATACCGATCAAAATGTGAGGCTTTATTAACCTTTAGTTTACAGTCCCCACAAAGGCGAATGGATTTATCGGGCTTGAGGACGGGGACTACGGGTGCTGCCCATTTTGCAAACTGCACAGGTTGCAACACCCAAAGCCACTCGAGTTCGGTCCAGTCTCTATGTTGATAAGTAAAGCGTATGGAACTGGTTATACCCTGAATTATTTGGGTAGGGCATTGGCGTCCACATAAATCTTTTCCCGTGGTCCCTTTATTCTACCAAGGCCTTCTTGCAATACCACAGGTATTTACCAGTGACCTCTCACAGTCCACCAATTCCTAGCCATTCCAGACAGGTCCTCTGGAGCCTGTCCTGGTCCTCGCAGTAGTTAACTATGAGCGGGTGTCAGCTAGGGTTGGCTGCCCAGAGTTAACTGTGGTCATAGTGGTCCTGATATTCTTCAAAGCTTCCCCTGTATAAGTGACCAACCTGGCCCTGGTATCTTGCAGGCGAAAGGGCAAGGTGCCCATCCAGAGATGCCGGTAGCTCTGTTATCCGACGATGGAAATGGCAACTCCCATGTCCAAGTGTGTAATTTTTATCAGGGTAACCTTAGAGGTAAAGATGCAGTTCAGTTGCATCGTTTCATCCTCTGCAGGTTGATAGACTTGCAAGGCACGGGCCTGAAGTGGCACGTGTACTGCTGATTCTGGCAGCCTTGCCTGAGTCGTGTCCTTTGCCACATTACAGCAGCCTTGCAGCTGTCACTTGTAGACTTCCAGGGAGGCGTCCCTGGTACTTATTGTGTTATCCAGTCATCTTTTGAGATTCCAGAATGTACTTGTTGAATGTGGGTGCGGGATTTGGGAACCTTTGCTAGGAATGCTGGCTCTTCTGTATGAGGGTCCTCCCCCCTCACCTGAGAATGTTACTGTCCATCACTTCCAGTTCTTTGGTCCTTTTCTTAGCATTCTTCAAGAATACTGCTACATATGTATTCCTTTTGAGGTCTAGGGTAGGTTCTGCCCACAATTTATTTTCTATTGCGACATTATTGATCCCAGCACAAGATGATCATGTAGCATCTTGGATATGGATGGGCCAAGTTGCAATATTCGGCCAGCTTCCTTATTCTAGGCCAACTTCCTTGAACTTTACCATCTTCCTTAATCTAGCCACAAATTCTGTTACGGGTTCCCCAGGGGTCATCCCAGCTGTTTTGAATCAGTAACACTGGGGGATTAAAGGCAGCTTTAGGTCATAATGGCTCTTTACTGGATACACAAGCTCTTTGAATGTTTTGGTGTCAGGGGCTCCAGTATAAGTTGGACTCTTAATATTGCTGAACATCAGGGCTCCGCATGCTGTCAAAAGGATTATTTAATGTCTGTCATCCTCTTCTATTCCATCGGTGCAGAAGAAATACCACATACATTCGGCTTATTGGGGCAACCCTCCACATCCACACCATAAGGCTCGAACTTCCCAAACAAGGGCATTTCCGGATTTTTCCTTTTGCCTTATTTCTTACCAGAATTGTTGTCGGGAATTTCGATAAGGCTGCTCAGAATCCCGTGCTTAATACTCATCGTCAATGTAATAACTCCAGGAGGCGCAGAGTAAAGGACAAACTAGTTTATATCAAACTGAAAATAAAGCTGCTGCCAAGGCAATCAAAACAAACAGCCCAGCCCGAGACTTTTGGGAACTGTTGGTCCGGGTCTGGGAGCTACATTTAAAAGTCCCGCTAATGAGACCCAGCTGGGTGGGCCTCTGCCCGCTAACCGCAGGCACTCATATTCTATGAAACCCAGGGGGAGATTAATCAGTGATTCCCCCGTGGTCCTTGTAAGGGTTATCACAGTTTTCATGTGCCTAGTCTTAATAAATGAACCCACAATTCGCTTGCCCAATCCCTCACGAGTGATTGATGCCTTTTGCCGTAAACCACATGTGAGCTCATACTTGTAACATGGTAAGAACATAACATCTCCTCTCTGTGTATACACGTCCCACGGTTCTACGCTACTTAAACCCGTTTAGCTCAGTTGGCTGGGCAGCTGGTTCATGCAAAGCTTGGCTAGCAATGTGGTTTCAATTCCCATAACGGCTGAGATTATTTGTAAAGGCCTCACCTTCTCAATTTTGCCCTTGCCTGAGATGTGGCAATCCTCAGGTTAAATTACCATCAGTCAGCTCCCTCCCTCAAAGGGGAAAGCAGCCTCTGGTCATCTGGGACTATGGCAACTTTACTTACTTTACTTAAACAATTTCAACGCATTCTTTCAGGACACTTGGATCTTTAGTCTGCTCGACTGCCAAAGAATTCCACAACCTAACATCCTCACATGATATTGTGATGTTCTCTGTTTTCTTTGTAAGGATGTTTAATGTTCAACAAAGAACATCAAGCTATGCTAATTAACAAAGCTAATTTATTAACACTACTTAGAACTAGATTTGAACATTTTCCTAAGTACAAAACGTGCTAAAATAAACTATGCTATAACTCTATCTACAGAACTACTCTCTCACGCCTCAACATCTTCTTCCAGAATGAAGAGTGTCACGTGTTCTACATGACTGCTCTTGAGCACCACCTAGTGGTTAGATGTACTTACTCTGGTGATAACCACTGTAGATATGCGTACTTGCAGTAGGGGGATGGCTGTACCTGTAATACAGGTTCCTCCGGTAAGCCCCTGCCGGCTAACTCCGCCCACAGGGAGCTTGTGTATAAATATGCGTGTGAGTCACTGAGATCCTATTCTACAGTTGCAGACGGAGGAATAGCATCACACAGCAATAAAGCCTCGATTGTACATGTCTCTCGTTTTTGTGTGCAATTGTTAGCACCACAATTTATTGCTGTGTGATTTTCCGTACACCATGGACATCAGGATCAAGCCTGACCGTCTGCAGCTGGATCCACAGTCGCCTCACGCCAGGAAAGGCTTCGTTCACTGGCTTGCAGTCTTCGAGGCCTACATCTCTTCAGTGGACCCTCCACCGACGGAGGCTCAAAAAAAACAACTTCTATACTCAAGACTTAGCTCCAGTGTCTTTCCGCTAATTTGAGATGCGCCTGACTACACCAGAGCTATGGAACTGCTCAAGGAGAACTATGCACAGTCGACGAACACCCTGTTTGCGAGACATCTACTCTCTACTCGCGTCCAGCAGCCGGGTGAGTCGATTGAGGACTTCTGGTACGAGACTGCGACTGCCGGGCCCTCACAGCCACGGAACACTGATTTACTCATGCGCGATGCCTTTGTTACAGGCATTGCATCGGACCCCATCCAGCAACGACTGCTGAAAGGGGCCGTCTACGACCTCGCGGCCACAAAGACACTGGTGCTTTCCATGATGGCCGCCTCCCGTAGTGCGCGATCTTACTCCGCTAGCCACTCGACCCACCCATCCTACCCCTCGTGGACCCCGCAAATGGCCCCCCAGGCCCACCCGTCTTAACCCTCGTGGACCCCGCAACTGGCTCCCCCAGCAGCCGCCCCCGCGCACTATGCCTGCGCTGCTCACCGCAGCACGCTCCCTGGGGGTCCCCACTGTTACTTCTGCGGTCAGCAGAAGCACCCCTGCCAACGCTGCCCAGCCCGCACCGCGACCTGCAAAGCTTGTGGCAAGAAAGGCCACTTTGCAACGTGTGTCAGTCCTGGATGGTTGCCGCTATCGCGCCCCTGTTCCTCCCCCTCGCCTCAGCCGATCGGACAATGGGCCCTGCCGTCCGCTTCCCCCGACCCCACGTGCCAGTGGGCGCCGGCATCTTTCGCTGCCCCCGCCATGTGCGCTCCATGGGCGCCGCAGTCTTCATCCCCCACCGCCATCTGCGTTCCATGGGTGCCGCCATCTTGTTCCGACCCCACAACGTGCGCTCCATGGGTGCCACCATTTTGTCTGCCGCCATCTTCTCCCACACAGGTACTCCAGACGCCGCCATTTTGTCCTCCCGGGACGGGGCCATGGGACACGGATCGCTACCGCTCCTTGTCAGACTCATCAGACTCGACTGCCGATCGCCCGCTACTCACCTCCGTTACGCTGGACCAGTCGCATCCTCGCAACCTAGCACCCTCTTCCACAATGGTGCTGGTCAACGGCCATGTGACCTCCTGCCTCATCGACTCCGGGAGCATCGAGAGCTTCGTCCCCCCGGACACGGCAAGGCGCTATTCCCTTGCGATCCATCCCGCCAACCGGCAGATCTCTCTCGCCTCCGTTTCCCACTCTGTCCCGAACCGGGGTTTCTGCCTGGTTAAACTTTCTGTACAGGGCATGGAATTCGACCGTTTCCATCTGTACATTCTCCCCAACCTCTGCGCGTCACTCTTACTAGGCCTGGATTTCCAATACAATCTCCAGAGCCTCACCCTCAAATTCGGCGGACCCCTACCTCCCCTCACCGTTTGCGGCCTCGCGGCCCTCAAGGTCAAGCCTCGCTCCCTCTTTGCCAATCTGACCACAGATTGCAAGCCCGTCGCCACCAGGAACAGACGGTACAGCACCCAGGACAAGGCCTTCATCAGGTCCGAAGTCCAGCTGCTGCTTCGGGAGGGTATCATCGAGGCCAGCAACAGTCCTTGGAGAGCCCAGGTGGTAGTGGTTAAGACCGGGGAGAAGTACAGGATGGTCGGGGACTACAGCCAGACCATCAACTGGTACACGCAGCTCGACGCGTACCCTCTTCCCCGCATTTCTGATATGGTCAATCAGATTGCACAGTTCCGGGTCTTCTCTACTATTGACCTGAAATCCGCCTACCACCAGCTCCCCATCCGTAAATCGGACCGTCCCTACACTGCCTTCGAGGCAGACGGTCGTCTGTACCAATTTCGTAGGGTTCCCTTCGGCGTCATGAATGGAGTCTTTGTATTTCAACGAGAAATGGACCAAATGGTTGACCGGTACAGACTGCAGGCCACCTTCCCGTACCTCGACAATGTCACCATCTGTGGCCATGACCAGCAGGACCATAACGCCAACCTTTCTAAATTCCTCCACACCGCATCTCTCCTCAATGTCACGTACAACAAGGAGAAGTGCGCGTTCCACACAGACCGCTTAGCCATCCTCGGCTACGTAGTCCAAAACGGAGTACTGGGGCCCGACCCCGACCGCATGCGCCCCCTCATGGAGCTTCCACTCCCGCACTGCCCAAAGGCCCTCAAACGCTGCCTGGGGTTCTTTTCTTATTACGCCCAGTGGGTCCCACAATACGCGGACAAGGCCCACCCACTTATCCAGTCCACACATTTTCCCCTCACGGCCGAGGCACAACAGGCCTTCGCCCGCATTCAATCTGACATAGCCAAGGCCGGGATGCACGCAGTAGATGAGACACTGCCTTTTCAAGTAGAAAGCGCCGCTTCAGATGTCGCCCTTGCCGCCATGCTGAATCAGGCAGGCAGACCCGTGGCATTCTTTTCACGCACCCTCCACGCTTCCGAAATTCGACATTCCTCTGTTGAAAAGGAGGCCCAGGCAATCGTTGAAGCGGTGCGGCACTGGAGGCATTACCTGGCCGGCAAGAGATTCACTCTCCTCACTGACCAATGGTCGGTAGCCTTCATAGCCAACAACACGCAGCGGGGCAAGATCAAGAATGACAAAATCTTGCGGTGGAGAATCGAGCTCTCCACCTTTAACTACGAGATCTTGTATCGCCCCGGCAAGCTCAACGAGCCCCCAGACGCCCTCTCCCGAGGTACATGTGCCAGCGCACAAGTGAACCAGCCTTGCACGAGAGCCTTTGCCATCCGGGGGTCACTCGCTTGTACCATCTAATCAAAGCCCGCAATCTGCCCTACTCCGTCGAGGAAGTACGGACAGTCACCAGAGACTGCCAGGTCTGTGCGGAGTGCGAGCCGCACTTCTACCGGCCAGATCGCGCGTGCCTGGTGAAAGCGTCCCGCCCTTTGAACACCTCAGCGTGGACTTCAAAGGGTACCTCCCCTACGCCGACCACAACACCTACATCCTTAGTGTGGTCGATGAATTTTCTAGGTTCCCCTTCTCCATCCCATGCCCGGATATAACGTGTGCCACCGTCAAGGCCCTAGATTCCATTTTCGCTCTGTTCGGTTTCCACGACTACATCCACAGTGACAGGGGATCCTCGTTCATGAGTGATGAGCTGCGTCATTTCCTGCTCAGCAGGGGTATCGCCTCCAGCAGGGCGACCAGCTACAACCCCCGGGGAAACGGGCAGGTAGAGAGGGAGAACAGGACGGTATGGAGGGCCGTCCAGCTGGCTCTATAGTCCAGGAACCTCCCAGCCGCTCGCTGACGCGCTCCATTCCATTCGGTCACTATTGTGCACCGCAACTAACAGTACACCCCATGAACGTGTTTTTGCCTTCCTGAGGAAGTCTAAATCCGGGGTGTCGCTCCCGACTTGGCTCACGACACCGGGCCCAGTCCTTCTCCGTAGGCATGTCCGGCATCACAAGGTGGAACCCCTGGTGGACAAAGTACGCCTTCTCCACGCCAACCCTCAGTATGCCTACGTGGAGTTCCCCGACGGCCGCCAGGACACAGTCTCGCTCCTGGACCTGGTTCCCTCAGGTGCCGATCCCATGCCTACGCCCCTTTTCCCCCCCGCGCCACCCTCCTTTTCCCCGGCGCCCCCGTATTCGTCCCCACCAGGTCCATCCCTCATCCCCCTGCCCACACTGGAGGACACGGAAAATTTCGGCTCACTCTTGGGTCATCCTGCCAGCAGCCAGCACCAACACCGCCAGCACCTGCAACATCGTTGCTATCACCGCCTGGGCAGACGTCGCCACTGCAGCTACGCCGATCACAGTGGAACGTTCGACCGCCGATTCAGCTCAACCTGTAACCTGCTAACCGGATGGACTCTTGGTTTTCTTTGTTTGAACCCTTTTGTAAATCTATCATCCTTTGTATTATAGTTACACATCACCCCCGCTGGACTCATTTTTTACAGGGGATGAATGTGGTGATAACCACTGTAGATGTGCATACTTGCAGTAGGGGATGTATGGCTGTACCTGTAATACAGGTTCCTCTGGTAAGCCCCTGTCGGCTAGCTCTGCCCACAGGGAGCTTGTGTATAAATATGTGTGTGAGTCACTGAGATCCTATTCTACAGTTGCAGCCGGAGGAATAGCATCACACAGCAATGAAGCCTCGATTGTACATGTCTCTCGTCCTTGTGTGCAATTGTAAGCGCCACACTTACATAAAATTGTTAACCCTTCATCTCCCATACAATATCCATATTGTTATCAATGTCACAAACAGCTCTTTCAGCAATCTTTCATTAGGAGTGGGAAGGTGCAGCACTGTCCTGTGGGGTTATCTACCTTGGCCTGCCTCAAGATCAACTGGCATCAGACAATGATCAGGAGTGGGAAGACAGTGTCAACAGCACCCTTCCCTGGAGGTTGTGGCCAATTATCGTGCCTGTACAAGATCAATCTCTTGACAAACATCTGTAATGGAAAGTATCTGGCTTTGCCTTGTTGCTGTTCATGGAACTTTGCTGTGCACAAAGTGGTTGCCACACTTACATTACAGCAGTGAACACACTCCAATCAAAAATTGGCTGTAAATTGCTTTGGGATCCCGAGGTTGTGAATGCAAGTTACTTTTTCCTTTTGTTAACTGGCGGCACAAAATCTAATGGCAGAGTTGCCATCCTTTAATGATGACAGGGTATCTGGGGAGAGCACAGTATCTTGATCTATGATTGAATTAGAGTGCACTTCAACTGCTTAGAAACAGATGTGAATTCATTAATTCAGGTAAATAATGCATTGTTTAAAATTGACTATACATGACAGCACTCTGCACACAACAATAATCTTCTTCGAAGGAATTAGAAATTATTAGAACATTATCATCGCTGGAGAATTTTAATAATTCATTAAATACTAAACCATTAAGGTGGTTTTATTCAATATTTCAAAAAAAGAATAAATCCACCAATTGCATTTTAAAAGATGGTCCCTTAATTATTGCAAATCCCTAAATTACTTTACGATTAAAAATATAATTTGCAATCATGGCTTTTATAAATATTAGGTGTAGGAGACCATTAATTAAAGTAGAACAAAAATCATCATTCTGAAATGAATACTGGTTTAAAATGCAAATTAGGAAAATGTAGAGAACAATTTACAAGATTACTGTAGTAAGAGCAAAAATGCAACAATTAACAGCGCCACATTTAAGCCTCCACTGTAAAACCTATGTGGATGTTAGTCAAGCTAAACAGGGTGGGTTTACAGCCTAGACAACAGTCAGTAGCGTGGACCAGGTGCATCCAACCAGTTCTAGTTGGATGCACAATGTCATTCCATCATCATCAGCACTGGGTCAATATCCTGGAATTTCCCACTTCACTGACATAGCTCCAACAGCACAAGGAGAAGTAACAGCGAGGGAAGGTTTTACACCATCTTCTCAGGGCAGGTCATTCAATTTTGCCAGCATTGACTTCTCCCCAGAGAGAAATTTAAAAAGAAAATTTCAACCATCCTCATGGAGTAAGATAAGCTTTAGTGCTATTGTAAAGATGGAAGTGTAAAAAGACCTGGGTGGGGTTACTGATAATTCACAGAAAAATGAAACTGGTGGCAATAAAGTCCCTCAATTGTGATTTCAAGTATAAATAAATAATTCAAACTGTTATATTTCTTTGTTTCCACAAAGAGAAAAGGTATGGAGGTGCCCACACTGGATTCTTGTAAAACACGATGAGAGGTTTTTTTTAAGGGTGTTGTTCACACAGTTAAGGTGATGATCTGCTCAAAGCCTGCGCAAACACTCTGCTGACGTCACTGCACATCACATCATGCATAACCAGCAGGAATCAATTCCCAGGCACATAATGAAATGAAAATCGCTTATTGTCACGAGTAGGCCTCAATGAAGTTACTGTGAAAAGCCCCTAGTCGCCACATTCCTGCACCTGTCCGGAGAGGCTGGTACGAGAATCAAACCCTGCTGCTGGCCTGCTTGGTCTGCTTTAAAAGCCAGCGATTTAGCCGAGTGAACTACACTAACCTTATCTAGATAACCACTGAATTGGAATAGTGGGTCAGGTCCTGCTGAAAAAATAACAGAGTATCAGCCTTTATGGCTCAGGAGACGCCAAGGTTGGACAAACCTGACCTAGCGGAACATGGACAGCAACTGCACAGAAACATCATTAGCTGTAAGTTCCCCTTCATGTCACACATCAGACTGACTCGGAAATATATTTACAGTCCTTCAATGTTGCTGGGTAAAAGGAGGGGTACAACTAAAACTGTAGCATCTCATTCCTTCAGGTAGTCAATTGTTGTTGAAATATTAAAAATATAAAATCAACATTGTTTTAAAAAATCTTATTTTTCTTATCTATCTCTTTTTTAAAAACTTTTTTCTTCACCCAATCTTTCTTTCTCTATTTTTGTTTCAGAAGATCGTTCAACTTTAATCCGCCCTCACATTGTTGCTTTGATTTTTGTTTGATCCGTCAATATTCTTAATGAAGGTGATATGAAAATGAAATGAAATGCAAATTGCTTATTGTCACAAGTAGGCTTCAAATGAAGTTACTGTGAAAAGCCCCTAGTTGCCACATTCCGGCGCCTGTTCGGGGAGGCTGGTACGGGAATTGAACCGTGCTGCTGGCCTGCCTTGGTCTGCTTTCAAAGCCAGCGATTTAGCCCTGTGCTAAACCAGCCCCTGTTGACTCCATCATTCATCGAGGCCACAGTTGCCCCCGTTCCCTCTTTGTGCCACTATTAGCTTGTACTTGCAACAGGTTACAGCAAAAGGACATTTTGAGTTGAAGGTTGCCAGAAATGTTTAACCAACAGCTCATGCTGTGAGATGCCCTGCTTCAAAAAGAAATGACCGATCATTTGCAGTTTTGGACTCCCCAAGTTCCAAAGAAATATGATGCATTGGGGAAGGCTCAAAGACATTTTGTCATTCATTGACAGGGTGTGGAAGTTGCTGGTGAGATCAACATTTATTGTCCATCTCTAATTACCCTCGAGAACATGGCAATGGTGCCTTCTTAAATTGCTCTGATCTTTGTCAGGAAACTCCTCAAAAAATGCAGTAAAAAAATTGAGTTCCAGGATTTTTACTCAGCAACAATGAAGGATTGCTAATATATTTCCGAATCAGTCTGATGTGTGACTTGAAGAGGAAAGTGCAGGTAATGATGTTTCTCTGCACTTGCTGTCCATGCTCCTCTAGATAAAGTCCAACATGCTTGTTTTAAACACTAGTTTTCAGAGCACTGCTCCTTCCTCAAGTGAATGAATGAGGAATCATTCACCTCATGTTGTAAGACTGTGCTCACCCCAGTCCAACGCCGGCATCTCCACATCATGTTTCCTCTCGGTCAGATTTGTCCAACCTATTCACTCGAGACCCATATTTGCATATTTACTCACTCAAGGGGCCAATCAGCAAATTTCAATAAGAAAACGTTTAGTCCAAAAATAAACTGATTTTTTTTAAAAATTCAGATTTTATGGAAAGCAGCAACTGCTGAGCTCAAGTACAGCAATATCAATTGTTAAGTTGAAAATATAATAAAAATAGCCAACATGTGAAGGGGTCAGTGTGTGTGGGTGCGTGAGTGTGAGTGGATGTGTGTGCATGCATTGGTGTAAGCTGGTAAGAGTGAGTGATAAACTTGGGACTGGGCGTAAGGCAGACTCAGCCACACATCCACACTCTCTCGCTTCCACCTACATACGGCCCCCGCACATGCTCGCTCGGTCCCACCCTCACACACTGCTGCGTTTGCTCACCAATTCGCTCCCATGCACATACCCACGCACTCGCTCATACCGGTACACACCCATGCAGTCATTTGCTCCCACACGCACATAACCCCAACTCCCACCTGCACACACCCCTGCTCCCATCCACATATTCACCATGACATTGTCTCTTCCCTAGCCCATCAAAACACTGTCCTCGCAGACCCACCAAATCTTATGATATAGATATGGGGCTGGATTCTCCCCTACCCGGTGGGGCGGGGGTCCCCGCGGGATGGAGTGGCGTGAACCACTCCGGCGTCGGGCCGCCCCAAAGGGGCGGAATCCTCCTCACCTTTAGGGGTCAAGCCCTCACCTTTAGGGGCTAGGTCCACGCCGAAGTGGTTGGCGCGCTGCCGGCCGGCGGGAAGTGCCTTTGGCGCCACGCCAGCCAGGGCCGAAGGGACTCTGCCGGCCAACGGAAGTCCGCGCATGCGCGGGAGCATCAGCGGCTGCTGACATCATCCCCACACATGCGCGGGGGGGGGGAGGTGTCAACTCGCGCCGGCCATCGCGGAGGCTGATGCCCCACGTGGAAGGAAAAGAGTGTCCCCACGACACAGGCCTGCCCGCGGATCGGTGGGCCCCGATCGCGGGCCAGGCCACCGTGGGGCACTCCCCGGGGCCAGATCGCACGCGCCCCCCCAGGAACCCGGAGCCCGCCTGCGCCGCCTGGTCCCGCCGGTAAATACCTTGTTTAATTCACGCCGGCAGGACCGGCATAACAGGGGCTGGATTCTCCCCTACCCGGCGTGACGGAGGGTGCCGGCGTAGGGGAGTGGCACCAACCACTCAGGGGTCGCGCCTCCCCAAAGGTGGGGAATTCTCCCCACCTTTGGGGGCCAGCCCCGCGCCGGAGCAGTTTGCACCAGAAGACTGGCGCAAACACCCGGCTGACGTCACTGCCGGCGCATGCGCGATGCGGGGTTCTCCTCCGCGTCCGCCATGGCGGAGGCTGTGGCGGCGCGGAAGGAGAAAGAGTGCCCCCACGGCACTGCCCCGCGGAGTGAGCGGGGGGCCCCGATCGCGGGCCAGGCCTCCGTGGGGGCACCCCCCCGGGTCCGATCGCCCCCCGCCCCCCCAGGACCCCGGGGGCCTGCTCGCGCCGCTGAGCCCGCCGTTCCAGAGGTGGTTTAAACCTCGGCGGCGGGAGAAGGCCTCCCAGTGGCGGGACTTCGGCCCATCCGGGCCGGAGATTTGAGGTAAGTTTAAAAAAAATGAAATCCCGCCGGCGCCAGCTGTTTTCACAGGCTGCCGGCGGGATTTGCACAACGCCGGTTTATGACCGGCGGGATAATTCAAAAACCTGCGGGAGCGGAAATAACGCCGCTTCCCGCCAATTCTCCGACCCTGCGTGGGGTCGGAGAATTTCGCCCCAGAAGTGGGACTTCGGCCCATCGTGGGCCGGAGAATCGCCGGGGGCGGGGGGGGGGGGGGGCGCCAACAGGTGCGGCGCGATTCCCGCCCCAGCCAAATAATCGGTGCCAGAGAATTCGGCGGCCGGTGGGGGCGGAATTCATCCGCACGGACATCCCCACTTCTTGCACTAATTTTTAGGGCAAGACATTAATGAAGCAGCTGAACAGGTTTGCGCCTCAGACCTGATCCTGAGGAATTGTTGCTGTGATGTCCAGGATGAGCAAGATGGATTACAAGATTTAGCACTTTAAATTAAGGGAGGAGATTTACGCCATTTGACTAGAAAGCATCTGTTCATATTCCTCAGATTGAATGACTCAAAGCCAGTACTTGCCAAATGGAAAGTACAGCAGTCAAGAAGTTTTCCTTCTGGGTTTAAGATGTAATCTTGGCACTAGGGATGGAGGAAACGCTTTTGTTGATCGTAGGCCTGGATTTTCACAATTGGAGAGAGCCCTTCTGTCATTGCGACAATGATGAAAGAGGCCAAGATGCACAAGTCCTGCCCCTGAACACGGTGTCACACTTTGGAGAGAGGGGGTGTCCCGTGTCAGGATTTGCGTGTTTGGGTTCCTCAGAGGATGTCCCCCAAATAAAACAACAGCTGACCCAGTCATGTCTGATTGTGTCTCGGGAGTGGAACTTGAATCTGGTGAGAGTGCTCCACTAGTCCAAGCTTTGATTTGCTGAAAACAGTTCAACGTAAGAGGTAGAAAAGTACAAACGAAAAGCAGAAAATGGTGGATTTTAAATGAGTTAAGACGGTTTTGATTTCTAGGATCAGAAAGTAATTGCAGGCCAGAAGGTCAATCCACCCACCATAGCCATTCCAATTCAAATCTTCCAACAGAAGCTTTGTCAATTTTCATTATTTCTCATGAAATATTCCCCTTTAGATAATACTAGCATCTGCTTCAATAGCAAATGTAAAGGAGCCCATGCTCTAATAATCCATGAAGAAATATGTTAAGATTCTATCTGCATCAGATTAATTCAGTCTTCAAACTGTTAAATCATTCATTTTTTCAAAAATATTTTTCTTGGCAATTGGAATTAGAAAAAATAATTTTTCATGCAAATAATAGAAAAGAGGTAATGGTAAGGAACAAAATCAAAACGACAAAACATGAACCCCTTGCTGTCACCATAACTGTGACTGAGGTCCCAATATTATTTTACATTTTTACATTGATGTTAATTTTAACAGTACTTTCACGGTGTTGCTCTGTTTACTTGCTATAAATATAGCAGTCAATAGGGTTGCCTTCCTTAATCCTAATTATGTTTACACTTAGAGTCGCCAGGTGTCTCTCGATACTGCCACAAGGTTCAACCCGAATACCGATCAAAGAGCCAATACACCAGTTAGTTTGTTCAAAGTCAATACTATTTATTTACACACACAGTAATATCTACTCATTCACAAAGTACTACAAACTAAACCATCTCTAACGCTAACACCTATATTTAACTTTGGGTGCCCACTCAGTCAGAGGAACAATGGCCGTTGTTTGGATCTGAGGTTGTTGGGTTCGAAGAGGTACAGGAGAACAGCTAATGTCGCCAGCCTGGTAGCGAGCGTTGACCTTGAACTTATTTGCTTCTGGTGCAGCTGGTGGAAGGGTCTCTCTGCTTTGAGAGCCAACTCCAAGACAGCGATTCTCTCATGGGGGGTTCCTTCTTATACCAGGAGGGGCTTCGCACGCTTTTAGGCGGGCCTTAAACTTGGCTCCAACTAATTGGGCCGCTTCCCGATCATTGCTATCGATCTTGACCAATAAAGGGGTGGGTGCCTTGATGGCTGAGTGTGTCTTAGGTGGCCGTTGGCCTGGCTTTGTTGTGCTTTTGGTTTGGGGAATTGGTGCTGGGATGTCTGCAACAGTATCAACTACCTGAGTGTTAGTCCTTTGTTTCCCGGAGATGGGCCATCAATATGTTAATTGACCTATAGTTTCAATTTTGTCTGGGAGCTGTCTCTCCAATATGCATGCAGGCTCTGTGCCTGCTTGTTTTCCTGACATTGTCCACAGTTCCCTACATTCTTTGCGAGCGTCCATTTTGTATTCTGGAAGTGGCCATCCCAGATGGCTACAACGGGTTCTTACTGAGTTTCCTACCGTTTGGCGAGAGGAATTGCAGCCAGGTTTACCCACTGTTACAACCCTCTCAGGGGTAGTACTTCCATTGTATCAGATTCTCCTCCAACACCTCAAATCCCCAGGTGAGTCAGGGGGGAGCTTCCTCCCAATTGGAGGAACCTACGGTATACAAACCCTGACCCGGGAGCAGGTCAGGGAAGAGAACCCGTACAGGCTTCCCCGAACAGGCATCGGAATGTGGCGACTAGGGGTTTTTCACAGTAACTTCATTGAAGCCGACTTGTGACAATAAGCGATTATTATTATTATTAGAAGCCTGAGGGGAGTGCAGTAGAGAGTTATTGTATTGTGGAGTAGTCGAATGTACCTTATTGTATCGTGTCTATCTATCTATGTGTCGAGTCCTTGCCTTCGGTCAGAATAACCCCATATTTACATATATTGCAGGGATCCTTCCACTCGCTTGCCGATTTTATGTCATCCTTTAAAAGTTTTATTTCCTAACTTGTTAAATCAAAGCAAACCTAATTTATTCCCCTTGATGTCACACTTCCCTGGTCTCAGCACAGCAGAAGGGATTGGCTTGGTATGTAACCAGTCATCTCCAGGACATTTGAGTAAGTGCTGATTGTCTGACTTTCACTGTAAACATTTCATCAATATCAAGGTGCATGTCAGAGGAAAAACAAGATTAATATTGATCGATCGCAATCTGCAGTTCTTTTTGAGGGAGGTGGCAATGTGAAACTGTGAGTCATCCATCAGCGTGTACCAGATAACCAATAGGTATTAGTCTCACCAAGTTCCTAAAAGTTGGCAACTGCCAAAATGAATTGCAAAATAAAAATGTCAAACTGGCTCCGGACTTGATGGGCGGGATCCTCCTTTCTGGGGACTAAGTCCCCATGCCGGCGGGAAAACCGGCACCACCCACTAGGGCATCAACAACCCCCGATAGTGAGGAATTCTCTGAATATTCGGGGGCAAGGTGGACACTGGCGGGGTTGGCGCCGCTCCAGCCGGCGGCGAAGGGCCTGCGCGAGTTTGCACATGTGCAGAATGGCAGGCATGATCTCGCGCATGCGCAGACGGGCCAGCGTATTTCTGTGCTCCCATTGTAGACACCCCACACTGCTGGGAAACACGCAGATGGAGCTGTGTTGCTCGCGGGAACAGAGAATCCCGACGGCAGCGAATTCAGGCTCAGGTTCGGCACTGGCAAACACAATGAGCGGGATTCTCTGATCCTGAGGCCTTACACGACGGGGTCAACATGCCCTCAGGAGCAGCGATTCTGACCCCTACAAGGGGCCAGCACGGCACTGGAGCGACCCATCAGTGCCGGCGTCAAATGGACACCGCGGGTCTGCGCATGCGCACTGCGACCGGCGCCAATGCATGCATGCACAGTGGCTCCCTTCTCCATGCCGGCCCTGACGCAACATGGCGTTGGGCTACAGGGGTCAGCGCGGAGCAAAAGAGGCCCCCAGCCCGAGCGGCCGGCCCGCCAATCTGTAGGCCCCGATTGCGGGGCAGGCTACAGCGGAGGCCCCACCCCCACCCAATGGGGTCGGATTCCCATTCCCTCCCCACCAGGCCGCCCCCCCAGATGCATGTGCGTCGCGGTCCCGCCGGGTAAGACTACACATGGAGGCGCCAACGTGACTCAGATATTTTTGCAGCCGCTCGGCCCATTTTGGGTGGAGAATCGCCGGGGGTGGCGGGGAGGGGGGGGGGGGAGGGGACGCTTAGAGCAGCCACCCGACCGGCGCCGCGCCAACTGCGTTGGTGCCCATTGCGCCGATTCACCGCTCTCCCGTGGCGTCACGCGATTCACGCCCGGCCCGGCGATTCTCCGACCTGGTGCGCCGTTCCGGAGAATCGTTGGGGAGGTGGGCACGGTGGGCAACATCGCCGCCTCCCCCCCCCACCCGGCGATTCTCACAGCGCGATGGGCTGAGTGCCCGCCCTCTTAGGCCAAGACCCGCCGGCACCTACTCAGCGGGACCTTGCCGTTCATGTTGCGTGTGGCAGCCTGGTGGGGGGAGGGGGGATGCAACCCCAGGAGTGCCTCCACGGTGGCCTGGCCCGCGATCGGGGCCTACCGATCAGCGGGCAGGCTTATCCTGGTGGAGGTTCATCTGCGCCGGGCCCCTGTAGCTCTCAACCATGTTGCGTCAGGACCAGCGCGGAGAAGGCAGCCCATACGAATGCTGGCCGTAGAGCGCATGCACAAACTCGTGTCGGCTGTAGAACGCATGCGCTGACCAGTGGTGCCCGTTCTGATGCTCTGATCAGCAGCTGGAGCGGCGTGAGGCTCTCCAATGCTGTGCTGGCCCCCTGTGCAGCGCAGGATTGCTGCTGCTAAAATGCTCCGCCGTTTCCGACGGCGTCAACACTTAGCCCCAGGATTAGAGAACCCCGCCCAATAAATATTAAGACAATAGGCTGGATTCTCCGCTGCCCTACGGCCAGAATTACGGCCGGCACGGGGGCGGAGTATCCTGACAAAATCGGGCCCGGCGCCGGTCTAGCGATTCTCCAGGGCACGAAAATTGGCATGATCGCAGAGTACGTCGCTCGGCTGGGGCCCCATTGACTGAGGCCCGCCCAGCGATCCTCTGCTCCCGACGGCCGAGTTCCCAACAGCGTGGAACTAACCACTTATTGCTGGTCGGGATGCTGATGTTAAGGCTCCGGACTCAGTCTGCGGCCACCCTGATGGGGGACGGGGGAAAAAAAAGACACCGGGGAGGGTGGGGGGGTGGGACCTTATTGCCGGCCAGGGGCTAGATCTGCGCGGTTAGATGCTCGTGGCCAATTGGGAGTGGGTCTCATTTCTGCGTCTGGCTCCGCGGTCCGAGTCCACCATGGAACTCGGCCTGGCCGCTGGAGGCTGCCGCCATGCGCAGACTCCAAACCGGACGTGCGAGGGCCCGTATCCGCATCTAAAGCTGCGATCATTTAATAATTCTCATTAGAAGACAAAGTAGGGAGGTCTTCCTGTCCTTTATCATACAACTGGTACTGGGGAAGTTCAAAATGTATTTTGCATTAATAATTAACAAGCGTTCAGTGTGAAACTTAGCAGCTGGATGCAACAATACCTTAGTTGAGCTTCTCTTGTGGCATAGAATCACACAGCACAGAATGAGCCTGTGCTGGATCTTCCAAAGAGTGATCCAATTATCAATCGAATGCTCCCGCTCTTTTCCCATAGCCTTGCTTTTTAAAAAAACTTTTAAAAATATTCTGTGCATTAGTTTTCACGTGTGGAAAAACATCCAAATCTAAATCACCACCAGCTCTCGGCCCCTCTACTATTAATAAATTATCAGACTGCTTTTCTGATTTCCAGGACTGGTTGGGCAGGTTTCCTCCATTTCGACATATTGGAAAGACTGAAACCATTGTTTTTTGTCCCCTCTGCTAACTCTGCTACAGAGGTACTGATTTCATCCCGCTCCCTGGCAACAGTTTGAGAGTAAACCAGACTCTTTGTAACCATGACTCTGACATCTGCTTCCGACCACCATGTTCATGGCATCATTAAGACGGTCAATTGTCCACCTCTGTAATATCTCTCGCCTTCATCCTTGCCTCATCCCATCTACTGCTGAAATCCTTATTCATGCTTTCGTGACCTCTAGACTTGATTATTCCAACCAAGTCCAGGCTGGCCACCCACATTCCACCCGCCATAAACTGGGAGGTTGTCCAAAGCTCTGCTGCCTGTGTCCTAACTCGCACTAAGTCCTGTTCATCTATTATCTGTGTGTTCGCTCCTGGTCAAGCAATGTCTGGATTTTTAAAAAAAATCTCACCTTGTATTCAAATCATAGAACCAGAGACAAGTTGCAGCACAGAAAGAGGCCATTCATCCCATCGTGACTGGGCCAGCCATAATCCCTCCATAGTTTCGCCCTTCCCTAACTTGGTCATACCTTCCAGCCCCACAATCTCCAAAGATATCTGTGCTCATCCATTTATGGCCTCTTGGGTACTTTCGATTTTAATTGCTCCAACATTTGGTCACCCTGTCTTGTTACCTCGGCCCGAACCTTTGGTAATCCCCTCCATGCAAACCCCGCATCTCTCCCTCAATTTCCTCCTTTTAAGACACCCCTTAAAACCTACCTCTTTGAGGGCAGCATGGTAGCATGGTGGTTAGCATCAATGCTTCACAGCTCCAGGGTCCCAGGTTCGGTTCCCGGCTGGGTTACTGTCTGTGCGGAGTCTGCACATCCTCCCCATGTGTGTGTGGGTTTCCTCCGGGTGCTCCGGTTTCCTCCCACAGTCCAAAGATGTGCAGGTTAGGTGGATTGGCCATGCTAAATTGCCTGTAGTGCCCTAAAAAAGTAAGGTTAAGGGGGAGTTGTTGGGTTACGGGTATAGGGTGGATACGTGAGTTTGAGTAGGGTGATCATTGCTCGGCACAACATCAAGGGCAGAAGGGCCTGTTCTGTGCTGTACTGTTCTATGTTCTAATGTTCTATGTTCTATGATCTGCCATCTGACTTAACATCTCCTTATTGGCTCAGTGTCATATTTTGTTTTATGATGCCCATCTGAAGCCTATTGTGCTCTTTAATTATGATAAAAGGTATTATATAAATATACGGTATATATTTACTTTCCATCCAAGAGTTTCTGTTGCATTTGTTTCCACCCTTCGGGCACTGCAATCCAGACCATCATAACTCCGTGAGCAAAATAATGTCACATGTCCCTCCTGCCATTTTTTTGCCAATTATCTTACAATGCATGTACAAGTTATGCCGTGTGGAACATGCTGCTTACAACCACATCTCATTCAGCCAGGGGGATATGCAGGCAAGGAACACCTTTAGCGCTCTCATGAATTCCATTCAACAGTTCGCAAAATTTTTGTCTTGGTCACCCAGGCAGCTATTTGATAAAGCAGGTCGCTCGACCTTCACCGAACCAGCTGATATCGATGGGATGAACATCAGGTGAGCTCCATCAGGGGTTGGCAATCTGTTCTGTCAGATCATCACCTAGCTGGTGTAAACAAATATCGACCATGAGACCATTTCAGGTACATCGCACTCGTTTAATAAATGTACAGATTTTGCCCGCTTTGCCCAGGGCGGCACTATGGTACAGTAATTAGCACTGCTTCCTCACAGCGCCAGGGACCTGGGTTCGATTCCAGCCTCGGGTGACAGTCCGTGTGGATTTGCATGATCTCCCCATGTCTGCATGGGTTTCCTCAAGACTTGATGGGCTGAATGGCCTCCTTCTGCACTGGAGGGGTACTATGATTGACTTTGCAGTCTGTTGCTTGAAGATGACCACATGTGCACTTAAAATGCATTAGGTCACATCCTTTAGCCAAATTAAGTAAACCTGTTTGTTTCACATCACAAACACTGATTAAGATTGTAACGTAACAAATAGTTTGAAAATGACTGATGTTTCCCATTGCAACTTCAATCAACTAATGTAGTGTTGGAAGTTGGTCAAGTCCTTAAAAAGTGATTCCATTTATTTTAATTATGTGGAGCATGTACATCAAACAAAACATTCCCTTCACATCTTGGCACAGCAATCCTTTCATCAGTGATACCACTGTCGTCAAACAACAATGAGCAAAACCAATGCTATTCCGAAGGAGTTGAAGTGACTTACAAATGCACTGCTGTTCACCTCCTCAAAGCTTTTCTTCCTCCTTGGGCCCAGACACATGACAAGGAATGGACAGCAAAGAACTGATGCTGGCCTTCAGTCGTGAAGTTCGAAATGTGAGCTCTTTATCTCTCAGATAGTAAGTAGTGATGACAAGTGTGAAAATGGTTGAGTGATGCTCATCACAAGCAACATATTAACACCTAGAAACTGAATCTTATGGCTCAGATGTTCATACTTATTTTGACTTGTGCTGAGGGAGATGGTGGTGTAGTGGCAATGTCACTGAACTAGTGGCACGGTAGCACAGTGGTTAGCACTGCCGCCTCACACCGCCGTGGACCCGAGTTCGAATCCAGCCTCAGGTTACCGTCTCTGTGGAGTTTGCACGTTCTCCCCGTGCCTGCGTGGGTTTCCTCCAGGTGCTCCGGCTCCCTCCCACAGTCCATAAGCTGTGCAGGTTAGGTGGATTGGCCTTGATAAATTGCCCCTTAGTATCTAAAGATGTGCAAGTTAGATGGGGTATGGATTTAAAGGGAGAGGGCGAGGGGAGTGGGCCAGTACAGACTCGATGGGTCGAATGGCCTCCTTTGGCATTGCATGGATTCTATGGGTTCTAGTAATACAGGAACAAAAACAGAAAATGCTGGATAAACTCAGCAAATCTGGCAGCAACTCTGGAGAGAGAAATAGTCAACATTTTGAGTCGATTTGTCTCTATTACAGAACTGAAATGGGACAGAAATGTGATGAATTTTTTTACTTGGGGCAGAATGGAATGGCAATGATAGGTTGGAGCTAAGGAGAGAATAACTAAGATGTGATGGACATAAGACAAGGGGGTGGTTAATGGAGCCACTAGTGGCACGGTAGGTTACATGGACTCAAAACCTTAACTCCGTTTCTCTCCCCACTGATCCCGTCAGACCTGGTGAGTTTATCCAGTGTTTCCTGTTTTAAATTCTAGTTTCCAGCATCTGAAGTATTTTCCCTTTTTTATAGCAATCTATAGCATCCGAACACTGCCGAAAGAGGCCATTCGGCTCATAGTCTGCACCAACCCTCCAAAAGGGCACCCTAACTAGACCCCTCCCCCCACTATCCCCGTAGCCACACCTAACCTGCACATTTTGGACTGTGGGAGAAAACCGGAGCACCCGGAAGAAACCCACCCAGACACGCAGAGAACATGCGAACTCCGCACAATCAATCAAGGCCAGAATCGAACCACGGTCCCTTGCATTTCGAGACAGCAGTGGTGTGGCACAGTGCTACCCAGGCTGATGCTCCAGAGCGCCAGTCGCATACTCGGGGAGCATCGGTTCAAATCCCATTCATTAAATAATCCCATTAATAAATTTAGAATTAAAAGCTAGTCGCAGTTATGGTAATCCTGAAACCATTGTCGATTGTCATAAGAAAGGTCTGGCCTTCATGTGACTCCAGACCCACAGCACTGTGGTTGACACTGCTCTCTGAAATAGTTGAAGGACACTTAGGGGTGGGCAACAAAATCTGGACTTACCATGATGCCCGCATCCAATGAAAGAACAAAGACAAAAAAAAAAATTGCTGTGCATTTAGAATGCATTCTTATGTGAGCAGCTTGATCAGTTCATTTAACCTTGTTTAATTAATATTCCTGAATAATATTGTTGAACATCTCCAAGCACATTTCATATTTATTTGCACTCCATACATATAACATTTTTGCTAAGCTGAAACCACTCCACTTTGTGTTAATGCCAAACGTGTTGAGTATCAGGAGTCTTTAAAGCCAAATAGAGTGAGACTACAACCTCTGGGGAAGCTCATTCAGGAGGTAAGGTTCCAAGGTGGATTTCAGGCAGCATTGACAATACAACTGCACACTGCTACATAATGGTTATGTTACTGGGTTAGTAATGAAAAGCTAGGTTGATTATCCATGAAACACAAGTTCAAATCCTACAATGGAGCTGGGAATTTAAATTTGTCAAATGAAATAAAAGCCTGGACTAAATGTGTGTAGTTGTTATGGTGATATGAAATACCTGAATTGTTCAAATTGAACCATCTGGTTCACCAATGTCCTTCAAGGGAGGAATTCTGCTCTCCTTGTCTGGGTCTGGTCTGCCTTATGTGTGACACCACCAATCGCACAGAAATGTGGTTGACTTTTTTTAAATTTAGAGTCCCCAATTAATTTTTTCCAATTAAGGGGCAATTTAGCATGGCCAATCCATCTAACCTGCACATCTTTGGGTTGTGGGGGTGAAACCCACGCAAACAAGGGGAGAATGTGCAAATTCCACATGGACAGTGACCCAGAGCTGGGATCGAACCTGGGGCCTCAGCGCCGTGAGGCAGTAGGGCTAAACACTGCGCCACCGTGCTGCCCGTTATTGACTCTAAGCCAACCAAGTCAAGCATGTTATGCTCAACAAGCTGGCTCACACCATGTCCTCAAGGGTGACCAGGGATGGATGATAAACGTTGTCCCATGAATGAGTAAAAGAAACATCCTTGCAAATGTAGTCTGTCCTGGGCTGACCTTCTAAGGTCGCATGTGAATGCATGTTGGGCATTGAAATGAAATGAAATGAAAATCGCTTGTTGTCACAAGTAGGCTTCAAATGAAGTTACTCTGAGAAGACCGCAGTCGCCACATTCCGGCGCCTGTTTGGGGAGGCTGGTACAGGAATGTGGCGACTAGGGGCTTTTCACAGTAACTTTATTTGAAGCCTACTTGTGACAATAAGCGATTTCATTGGTTTTGTATCTCCAGTTAAAGATGCTTAGTTGGTCCAATGAATGAATACTTTGTATTATTTTCTTTCTAAATTACTACAGCGATTGAGAACACCTCCACCTGGGTGGTTCTGGCCTGAAGCAGCTTTTGGCTTTCGATGCACAACTTGACAGTACAACCTTGAGCACCAGTGACCAACTTTTCCAGTGACATTTTGGCTCAGAAAATGTCAGCGTGAAGATGGATGTTGCTGAGGTTTCCCTCAGGTAACCCAACCAACAGTACTTGACAAACTTCAGTGTGTAACCAGGTTCGCCGGAGGATGGGTCAGATTGTAATTGCACTGACATACTTTCTTGCCAGCAAACCACACATGCAAACGTTCAGCTGCGCCAGCCCCAGGTTAAGAGCAACGCCGGGCGAACAAAGAATAATTTAGTTCAGCACTTTCCTCAGCCATTTCTGTAACCTGCGTAAATTAGATGCACCATTCCGAAGCACTTCAAACTGCAAAATCTAATCATTGTTAATCTTCCGATAAGCTTTACTTCACATCTCTGGAGCTCCCTGAACCAGGTGATAATTCTTAACTTGCTAAGCAGAAATAAATCCCTTCAGAATTGAGAATGCAGCTGTGTCCTCCTTATTTCTTTCGAAGAGGAAAGACTCCAAAGCATCATTCAGAAATTAAAGTCCAGACATAGAATCATAGAATCCCTACAGAGCAGGAGGAGGCCATTTGGCCCATCGAGTTTGCTCCAGCCCTTGCTCCAATACGGCACCCTACCTAGGCCCAATCCCCCGCTCCAGCCCTTGCTCCGATACAGCACCCTACCTAGGCCCAATCACCCACTCCTATCTGCGTAACCCCACTTAATGTTTTGGGTCAAATACTTTTGAATTGTAGTCGCTGTTGTGACGTGGCAAATGTAGCAACGTGTGTGCACATAGGTTTTCACAAACTGGAACATGGTGCTGACCAGATGTTTGACATGTTGAGTGAGGAATAAACATTGACCAGGAGCGCAAGGCTGTAATACATCTCGACTTCTTTGACATAGTGTATTGACATCTTTTATAACCACCTTAGAAAGCAGACAGGGCCTCAGTTTAACACCTCATCAATTGTACTGCCTCACCATTACACCAAAGCCTCAGCAAGTCTCGGAAGTGGGACTTGACCCCCACAACCATTTGAGTAAAAGGCTAGCGTGCAACCAACTGAGCCACAGCAAGTGACGTGGTGAAAAATACATTCAATCAGCTCCAGTTATAATTGCAAGAGTGTGGCTTCTTTAAGTCTGCTCACCCATGGTGACATCACCAACTTCCATGCCTGGTTACGTCTCATGTGTATTCCTGTCCAAAATCACACTGTGTTGGAAATGGTTTGAACTCTAATTGATGTTCTGCATTGCACTGGGAACGTGTCCGATTTCCATTTCACCCGCAAAGTGCAGGTCACCCCCTCAAGGAAATGTTTGCAATTTCCATACCCACATAAATACAAGAACTATTTTCACTTAGGGCACAGTTGCCGTCAATCTTTTGGCTTGCTTCCAACAGTTAATTCAGTACATAATTTATCATGCCAAATGCTGTGAAAGTAATTTATTCCATCTCAATTTGATCAGATAGCAAGGTTCATCCACAGAGGTTCTTTGAGAAAGAACGCCCAGGAAGACCTCAATGTCCTCCTAACCATAAGAGGTGGGCGAGAGGAGACTCAACAGCTATTTCCTGATTTGTGCAATTCATTTCAATAAGTATTTTAAAAAGAATTAACATGGTAACATGCATTTGGCATCGCCGACCAGAGAATCCAACCCGGGTTATCTGTTTCACTCCATTCAACAGGAATTGTTCAAAAGTCAGGATGGCCTTTTGTCTTTTGCTTCACAAGATATTCAGTTTTACGTCTTGCTGCAGGGCAGGTCGATTATAGATAGGATTAAAGGGGGAAACATCAGGTGCCAAAACATAAAGCCTGGCAGATAAGATGCCAATTTAGGATTGTCTTTGGGATCCTTATATCTAACCAGCCCAGTCCAAAGTTCCAGATAATCCTTTTTCTTCCAGTTGAAGGAGGTGAAGCCCAAAGCACGTACATAGCTCATCATACTTACTGTTGCTTCATGTTGTTAGTAGTTGGTACTGAGAGTAGTTGGTATCACCCTCCCCTCAGAAAGTTGTGGGTTCAAATCCAGCTGAGGCACAGTCTGCTCTCTGCAAGATGGCATTATTTTCAGAAGGAGTAGGGGAGTTATCCCTGGCAGCCAGGGCAATATTTATTTTTCAATTAACATCTCAAAATAATAAGATTATCTTGTCCTCCCACACTGCTGTTTGTGCAATCTTGCTCAATGCAATTCGGCTGCTTGTGTTTCCGACAATACAGCAGTGGCTACACTTTACAAGTACGTTGTTGGTTGCTATGCACTTTGCAATGACCTATGGTAATAAAAAGGGGCTGTTTGGATGCAAGTCTTTCTTTTTCATTAAAACTGGTCATCACCTTTATTTTATTTGCTTTTATTTTATTATCTCTAATCCAAACAAGAGTTTCAGAAAAGTCAGTTGCACAAAATGTTCTGGCCCTTTCCCGCTGCAGGAGTTTCCTCCCATGGCGCCGCCCCAGTGGCGGAGGGTGCAGTGCATGCGAAAACCTGTAGATTATCGGTGGGACTGGAAGATCCCGCCTCAGGTCAATGGCGGGCTACCTTCGCTGCGGGAAACTATGCCATGGAGGGGGGTGGATCCCAGCCAGTAACTTTCAAATTAACCTACAAATGCAGACAGCAGGAGTACTACTGAGGATTTTGAAATATTAACCTTTAGCAGATTTTACACTACTTTCTTCTTCCACAATGGATGTCGGTCTGGCTTGCTTCCGTCTGATGTGACTTATCCGGAAACGATCAACAATACTTTACCTTATTTGTCACTTCAATCCTCAATGAAAATAGACAGCTGAAAGGTTTCAGTTTTTCCCTTGGTGGCCTCGTCCAATTTGGAATTAACAGTCTTCAGGGATTTTATCTTCCTTTGATGTCCATTTTCTGTTTTGAAAATCAAAGGGCTCCCTGCCATTCCCTTGTTCTCTCTTTTGCCGTCTACATTGAGTTATTGAATACTATTCAGTAATTGAATCATGGATTAACCATAGGGGGCAAATACATCAAAAGTACATCTGCAGTACCGTCAGTGCGTAATTAAATGAGTCAACTGAATATGTCAAAACCTGAATTGTCAAAATCTAAATCCGGCTTATCGACAGCTCTTAGATCCCAAACTCAAAACTCCACTTTGACAAAACAAAGTTAATGAAATGTCACATTATTCGAAAGGCCTCCATTAGAGTTTGATGCCACAATGGTCTGTTGAGACAAGCTGCAAACAATCAGCAAATGGTATTAAATCTGCACCGCATTTTCTCCTTCCAATTTCAGAGCACGTTAATAATCCCACTTTTTAATTTGGAAATTAAGAGAATTTCCTCTCAAAATGCCTCCTGATCCCCTGTTTATTTTCCTCCTTTAAAGAAATACTTGAAACCGATCTCGTTGACTGAGCTTCTGGTCATCTGCCCCATCCCCTTATATGGTTCAGTGTCAAATTTTCCATTTTAAATGTGCTGTGAAGCATTTTGTGACATCTCATTACATTAAATATCTGATGTAAGTGCAAGTTATTGATCTTGGGTGTTGCATATAATATTGGAGGGAAGAAATGCTCAGAGTCTGTCTGCGGCCGCGTGGTCTTGGTAAAACTTTTGTTTATTTGAAAAATGGCGGCGTGCACAACAGGAGAACCAGAAGATGCTGCTACCTTCAGCTACCAGGAGTCTGTTCTGATTTTTACAGGGGTTTCATGTATATATATTTTAAGTTCGTTCACAGCTACAGATAAGCACTGAAATGAAATGAATATGAAAAGCGATTATTGTCACAAGTAGGCTTCAAATGAAGTTACTGTAAAAAGCCATTAGTCGCCACATTCTGGCACCGGTTCAGGGAGGCTGATACGGGAATCGAACCGTGCTGCTGGCCTGCCTTGGTCTGCTTTCAAAGCCAGCGATTTAGCCCTGTGCTAAACAGCCATTGACGTCATCGATCAATTTCATACAAAACAATCTGATCAGGCGGTATCGGTAGAGATGTGGCAGCTCCACAGATCATCAAATGGACCAGAAACGATCAAAATAAAAGATGAAAAGTTGATGGCTATCTACCTAGACTGTCACTGGACTGAATGGTCTCTTTCTGCACTGTAAGAGTAAATTCATTCCCCATGTCTGAGGATCGCCTGCACAGAAACTCTTATTCTACAACCAGCACTATCAGAGTATTTTCAACTGCCACCTCTGTAAACCCCCCCCCCCCCATGGAAAAAGGGTGGGTTTATGTTTGGCGCAATGTAAGAAACTGTTACTTCTCGGGCCTCTTGCGTTATCTGTGCTGGGTTTAAATGGAGGCAGGGCAGTGGCTGGACAACAAATCCATGGTCATGAGGTGGATCGTCATTGAAATATTTCAACAAGGCTGCATACCTCACATCTTAATTTCCATTTTAAACTTAACCTGACAGTGAAAGTGGAGTGAGGACTGCTATGCGGAAGAGATTTTCATCGCTGTTTGTTATCTAGCAGGGCAAGTGCTTCCTCATGCCGTTCCAGTCTTACATGCTACCCTTACTGTAATTGGAAACTCACACAATCGAATCCTCCTTACCCCAATGATTGGATATCCCTCCTCCTTCCCTCACCTCCCCACCCCCCTATAATTAGAGCTCCCATGATGAGACGCCACATAATATCCTATCCCCTCTGACCGCACCCCTTTGCAGTTAAGCCACCCCACTCTCCCACCAACTTAAACTTTGTGACATTAAAATTAGCTGGAACGTGAAATTATATATCTTGCTATAAATATTTATAATTCTTAAATTTATAACTACTTTTCCAATCACCCCCAATCTCAACTTCACCAAAGTAACACAGACGACACTTGGAATTGGCTGGCCAAGTGAAAATCCTTGGAAGATTGACAATGTGTTTGTGAGCATATCCGTGTGACTCAGATTTATCCTTTCTTACTAGAGTTTAGTATATGACCCTGACATGATGTCTGCTGAAGTTATCCTATATAACCAGTCCCAATTGTAGATCAACTCAACCAGACCTGCCAACAGCAAGATGACAGTTCACAATTGCGCAAAGTGTTCCTGGCTAGGGGCATTAAAGTTTGAGTCCAGCACAGAAACGCAGTAACTCCATTACTTATCACATCTACACCAACAATATTCATACCATCGCAAAGTTCATTATTCCTGAGTGCAGTTATAAACAGAAGAAGTTGGACTTTAATCAAGTGATTCTAAGCCATAAGATGCACAACAGTGTCTCAGTTTGTTAGCATTACCTAAATCCAGCTTAAAAACGCCTAATGATTTTATATTTGATGCCTAGCTCTATCGTGGTTCAGGTTCACAATCTACATTGAACATATCAGTGATAGGCCACAGACTTTAATTTGAAAGACTACTTACGGCATTCAAAAGGCATCTTGACAAACACATTGATAGGATGGGTATAGAGGGATATGGCACAAGGAAGTGCTGAGGGTTTTGGCAAAGGTTGGTATCATGACTGGTACAGGCTAGGAGGGTCGAAGGGCTTGTTTCTGTGCTGTATTATTATTTGTTAGGTAGCTCGATCTTCAATTCATAAATCTGTTGCCTTAAACAACCTTCCTCAGCATCTTTGGGTTTCACCTTGAGGGTACATCAGATTTGAGCTGTCACCATCCAAAAACACTGTCTTTTTCTCCTTTACATTTTTGCTAACTTTACATGTGCTGTATCCTCTGATGGCCTTTATATTCTACTTGGTCCCAATATTTACTAACAGCATCTGAGTAACTGGGCAAATGACACATAGATCATGCTTCAGAGGAACAGGAAATATTGGACCAATATCTCACAAAACCTTCCATCGGTGACATCCTTATGGCATGCCTTGGTCTGTTGTAAACCACTTGATAGAGATTAATTGTTATGATTGCTCATCAGCTCTTATTTGATATCCTGTGACCACAGGATGACAAAGTCGATGGACCTCGGGCCTCTGTCCATCCCGAAATTGCCATGTCACTTTGAACCTCACACGACTGAATTACGTTTAAAATTCATTCACAGGATGTGCATCGCTGGTAAGGCCAGCCTTTATTGTCCAAACGGAGATGCCCTTGAGAAGAAGCTGGTGACCGGCCTTCTTGAATGCAACTGAGTGGCTTATTTGGCCATTTCAGATTGCAGTCAAGAGCCACTTGTAAGCCATGACTGCTTTCTTTCCCTGAAGAATACCAGTGAGCCAGCTTGGATTTGATAACAATCCAGTAGCTTCATAGTCACCGTTACTGATGTTAGCTCCAGGTTTTAATTTAAAGAGTAGATTTAAATACCCCAGGTACGACTGAACTCCAGTTCCTCAATCACTGTCCAGGCCTCTTTAGTATTAGTTCATTAACATAAGCAGTGCATTATCATACCCTGACCATAATAAAATGAATGGAACAATGAATTTATTTATTGTCATGTGTACCGAGGTACAGTGAAAAGTATTTTTCTACGAGCAGCTCAAACAGATCATTTAGTACATGAGAAGAAAAGAAAATACATAATAGGGCAACACAAGGTACACAATGTAAATACATAGACACTGGCATTGGGTGAAGCTATTTTGATCTACAAGGCTTATTTTTGCTGACAGATTCTTTATAACATCTTTCTTTTATATTCATAAGCTGACTAATGTTGTTTGAAATATAATTCAGATGCAACATACCCAATCATTCCAGGTACCCTGATAAACCCAATCATTCCAGGTACCCTGATCAACCCAATCATTCCAGGTACCCTGATCAACCCAATCATTCCAGGGACCCTGATCAACCCAATCATTCCAGGGACCCTGATCAACCCAATCATTCCAGGTACTCTGATCAACCCAATCATTCCAGGTACCCTGATCAACCCAATCATTCCAGGTACCCTGATCAACCCAATCATTCCAGGGACCCTGATCAACCCAATCATTCCAGGTACTCTGATCAACACAATCATTCCAGGTACTCTGATAAACCCAATCATTCCAGGTACCCTGATCAACACAATAATTCCAGGTACTCTGATCAACCCAATCATTCCAGGGACCCTGATCAACCCAATCATTCCAGGTACTCTGATCAACACAATCATTCCAGGTACTCTGATCAACCCAATCATTCCAGGTACCCTGATCAACACAATAATTCCAGGTACTCTGATCAACCCAATCATTCCAGGTACCCTGATCAACACAATAATTCCAGGTACCCTGATCAACCCAATCATTCCAGATACCCTGATCAATCAAGCCGAATGTAGCAAGCTGGAAATTGACACAAAACGAGGTGGAAAAACCTGCGAACTCCAGATATTAATTATTTTAAAATTAAACCTTCACTTCCAATTGTTTAATTTCTCAATCTTCTTTGTTTGTACACAATTCGCCAGAGATAAATGAGACATCAATAGCAACCTCCCAAGGCCTCCTGTTATCATGTTATTGGGATTAAGGGCAATGGAACATATGAAGAAAAAGCAAAGTGCTGCCAATATTAGAAATCAGAAGCAAAGACGGGAAATGTTAGAGACATTTAGCAGATTAGACAGGTTCTGCTGAGAAACGATGAGCCAATTGACATATTAGCTATGAATTCTCCCTCAAAACTGAAAGATATAGGCCGTGATTCTCCGCAACCACGATGGGTGGGAGAATAGCAGGAGGTCCGCTCCCACACCTCCCGCTATTCTCCCACCCCCCCCAAAATGGCATGTCCGGTTTTACGACACGCCGCTCGGAGAAACGCGGGCCGCCGTTTTTCACGGCAGCCCGCGATTCTCCTACCCGGATGGGCTGAGCGGCCTGCCGTTCCTGACCTGTTCACGACAGCAGCAACCACACCTGGTCGCTGCCGTCGTGAAAATGGCGCGCCAGGTAAGTGTGGGGCCTCGGGGGGGCAGATCGGGGATCGAGCACCACGACCGTACTCGGGAGGGGACTGGCCCGCGATCGGTGCCCACCAATCGTCGGGCCGGCGTCTCAAGGGGACGCACTCTTTCCCCTCTGCCGCCCCGCAAGATCAAGCCGTCACGTCTTGCGGGGAGGCTGAGGGGAAAGACGGCAACTGCGCATGCGCGAGTTTGAGCTGTCCAACCCGCGCATGCGCGACTGACGTCATTAGACGCGGCGGCGGCGTCATTCTTGGCACGCCGGGCCTTGAAGCCAGGGACAAGGCCCGGCCGCCGAGTTTCCCGGTACGGCCCGCATATCCCCCCGGGTAGGGGAGAATAGGGGGCCGGGAGAGGCTTCCGACGCTGTTGTGAACCTCTCCAGGTTTCACGACGGCGACGGCCTTGCGGAGAATTCCGCCCATAAAGAAATAAAGAAACAAAAACTAGGGAAATCAGAACTGGAAAACAAAACTCAGACATAATGACAGAACACACAGACATCTGAGCAACACACAAAATAAGAGAAAACTGGAATTATAAAATTATTGGCTGGAATTTTCCCAAAAAATGCTCAATTGTCATTACGGGCACAAAATCTGGAGCCATTTCCGTTGGCTCGGCAGGTGTATATCTGATTGCGATCTTCTCACACTTATTGCAATAAATGAAATCCTATGTGAAACACACTAAGCTGGAGTTTCCATGCGTGTATCCTATCACAATGGGGGCAGTTAACAAGTGGAAAGCTGCATTTAAACACTCCGCCTGCACTCACTCACTCAGTTAAGCCAGGAGAACGGCAATGTGGAGATCTGCTCCACCGTTTCCTGGATGCAGATTTGACCAGGCTTCGGGATGCAGTGGAGGAGAGACAGGGCACCTTGTGCCCCCCCAGTGGGTAGATGACCCAGAAGCAGTGAGGCTAATCCAGCCTGGGATGCGGTAGATGTTGCATTTTAATGCCAGCGGCCTGACATGGAGGACTGGTGCCCAATCCCACAAGAGAATGAATGACCTCATTTGAGCTGCAGTGACTGTCGGTCTCCTCCTGCATAAGTCCCATTTGTCACACCTGGAACGTCAATATTAATCCATTTCCTGACACATTGCAGCTTCTCAGCACCTGACCACCCCTCCGCCCACCCCCAGTATCAACCTCAAATTCTCCAGGCACATCATTGTCTTATTGGCCATGGGCACTGCCCATGCCCCATCACAATCACCAATGGTTATTCCTTTCATTCACACCAGTAGTGTGGTCTTTCATATGCTATGGCACATGGATACCCAAGTGAAGCACGATGGTTTCTGGATCCACCAGTGCAGTGGGGTGGTCACTACTAGAAGCGATATCATTATACCCCATCCTCCCCCACAATGCTTCAGGATTCTACCACTAACCATGACTTGGGGACTGAGACAGTTGAGAGTGGTGAAGGATATAGGATGGCAAATTGGTTGGATGGTTATGACCCGCAATAATGTGAGAGGGCAGAAGTCCTTTCAGCGGTCGACAAGGGCGAGACCATAGAACATAGAACATAGAACATAGAACAGTACAGCATAGAACACGCCCTTCGGCCCTCGATGTTGTGCCGAGCAATGATCACCCTACTCAAACCCACGTATCCACCCTATACCCGTAACCGAACAACCCCCCCCCCCTTAACCTTACTTTTTCGGACACTACGGGCAATTTAGCATGGCCAATCCACCTAACCCGCACATCTTTGGACTGTGGGAGGAAACCGGAGCACCCAGAGGAAACCCACGTACACACGGGGAGGACGTGCAGACTCCGCACAGACAGTGACCCAGCCGGGAATCGAACCTGGGACCCTGGAGCTGTGAAGCATTTATGCTAACCACCATGCTATCGTGCTGCCCCAATAAGCAACTTGGATACTCAACTTTGCACATACGGGAATACTGCTGTCATGCTATAGTACTCAATACACCTCGGCACAACCAATGATTTGAAGCCCAGCAGAGAGTCAAATATTGACCACCTCCCTCGCCCTCAATGATCAAGTCCCGCCTCCTCTCCGTGAGGTGACATTCAGCCAGCCCCTTTGGCTGGAAAATTTCAATCTTTATATTCCCTGCACAGATCAGGAGCCCGGCTCCCCCAAGCTCTCTGTCACTCATGTAGAAATAACAGTGGTTGTGAGAAGGTCCACATTGAGGAAAATGTGCACAATAATGTCTGAGTGGTGGCACCTGCTTTAATGGTGAAAACCTGCTTCCAGGAAAAGCATGCATTCAGACATTTGAGATAGAAAGAGCCCTCATTTAAAACAAATGAGCTCAGACAGAACAGGTGCAGACTCCAGAAAGTGCTTCAGAATAATGGAATGTGAAGTTCTGTGTTAATATTTGAAAAGCATCTTTGAATGAGGCAACAGCTTCCAGACCAGGGGCTAGTAAAAGTTAATGGGGCATGACATGGAATGTCAACAAGGAACCACCAATCATTTGAAGCAAGTAGAGAGCAGACTAGCCATTGCAACCTGACTGGGCTTGGAAATTAACCTCAAATGAAACAGCAAACAGAGAACAGACTAACAACGCGACCCCTATCCCGGGAGATATCCCCCGACCTGAAGATATCCAACCTAGGTCAAGCATCCCGCCACCACCCCCTCAGCCTCCTTAAAGGATTTCCCCCACCCACACCCCGTACCTAGGTAGCAGCTGATTTGCCCAAGTGCATCCTTCCTCCAGCCTGAAAAACATCCATTAACTATTACTCTGCTTCTGCCACTTAAGAAATTTCATGTTCATCTTGCTACTTCCCCTTTTATTCCATGAGCTATTTTTTCCTCAAGTCTGTTGTGCAGCACTATATTGAATGTCTTTTGGAAATCCATGTACATCAGATTAACAGCATTGCTCTCTCACCAACCCTCCGTTAGCTTTTCAAATATCTGAACATGGTTTTCCCTTGAACAATCTATGCTCAATTTTCTCAATGAACTCTCATTTATCCATGTAACCTCCACCTTATCAATTGTAAACACTTCTAGTGTCTGAATTACCTTCTCTATTCACAGAATTATAGAATTTACAGTGCAGAAGGAGGCCATTTGGCCCATTGAGTCTGCACCAGTCCTTGGAAAAATCACCCTACCTAACCCCACACTTCTGCCACAACCCCGTAACCCAATAGCCTCACCTTATCTTTTTGGACAAAATCGCAATTTAGCATGGCCATCCACCTAACCTGCACATCTTTGGACTGTGGGAGGAAACCAGAGCACCCGTTGGAAAGCCACGCAGACACGGGGAGAACGTGCAGATTCTGCACAGGCAGTGACTCAAGTTGGGAATCGAACCTGGGACTCTGGAGTTGTGAAGCAACAGTGCTAACCCAGGGCCTGGGTAGAGTCTTCTTCCCTGATAAATGACAAAATTTGTTTAATATCGCAGCTATGCCCTTGGATTCCACACGTAAACCTGCTGTTTGCTCTCTAACTTTCCCTAACCCTTCTTTTCCTATTTATGTCTACAGAAGTATTGGGATTCCCATTTATCTTGTTTGCCAATCTCTTTTAATACTACCTTTTTGCTTCTCTTATTTGTTTTTTCACCTCTCCTCTGAATTTTCGATACTCAGCCTGGTTTTCAACCATGTTTTCTACCTGACATCTGTCATGAGGACATTATTTTCTTCTTTATCTTCATTTCCATCTGGTTCTGGATTTGTTTGCCCTTCCTTCCCCTTCTAAGAGAATATATCTTGACTTTGCCTGAACTCTCTCCTTTTGAAGGTTACCTATTTTCCTTGCTAACATTTGACTCCAATTTATTTGACTTTCTCCCTGTTGATTATTCTTACTCTAGATTATTATTTGTCATTTTACATAGTCAGCCTGTGATAATGCCAGGGCAGTCCAACAAGCTTCTTAAAAGTCCTTTATTTCAGCAACAGCATCATACATGCACCATACATGCAAAGGGCCCGGTTACCTTTCGCCAACTCCTCATTCCTTTTTAGCTGGCTCTACAGCTGCCTGTCTTTTATGCTAGTGCTGGGTTAACTCAGTCCAATTGAGCACGGGGAACAATCCTGTGGTCCTGTGCAGGCTACTACAGATTATTACACTGCCAAAACCTCATGATACAACTATCCCCTGAATGTTCTCTTAAGACACTTGATCGACTTGGTCTACCTCATTCCCAAGTCTAGCATTATCTCCTTTCTCATTGAATTAGAAACATACCAGTGTGGAATATTCTCCTAAACACGCACTAAGAACCCTTGCCCCTCTATTTCCTTTACATCGCTACTATTCCAACCTACATTTGAGTAATTAACTCCCCCACTGGAACTATTCTATAACTTTGGCACCCCACTTTAATCTCTTTGCAAATTCTGTCCTCTACTTTGTTTACAAGTTGGTGACCAATAGACTACACTGAGCAATGCAATTACATCTTTTCTGTTCCTTAGCTCGAAGATGAGATGGGATTCACCGGACCCCCTGTCATATGTTCCTCCGTGGCGGGCCATTTGTTGGTGGCAGGATTCTCTACTCCTGCAGCTTGTCAACGGGATTTCCCATTGAAGTCACCCCACCCTATGCCACTGGGTAACCCACGGACAGGGGTGCACTGCTGACGGAAACAGAGAATCCCAACGGCAGGAGAATTCCGGCCTCTGTTTTTTACTCCTCTGGGATAACCTCTCTCTCCAGCACTGAAATGCTCTCCTTAATCAAAACTGCCACACCTCCCTCTTTTCTGCCGAGCCTATCTTTTCTGAACACCTTGCATCCAGAAATATTTGAACACCCAGTCCTGTCCTTCATTGAGCCAGGTCTCTGTGATAACCACAATATCATATGGTTTACATGGAAATCTGTAACCCACCAAGTTTATTTATCACACTCCACAGTATTCTCCGTGCATTATTTTGTGAAGAAATGCCCTCTGTGGAGACAGAACTTCATAAAAGTAGATAAAACTATCCCTTCTGAAAATGTTGGTTTCATAGCCTATTCAGTGCAACAGCAACTCAACCAAAGCAAAAATATCAACACTTAAAAGACACAAGAGACACATAAAGTGCATTGTGAAATTTGCCAGTTATCTAATGTGAACAAGGTGGAGTCTCCAGAATGGAATTCTTTAGCCAGGAAATGTTTGCTTGCACAGCGGACATTGTGGATCCTTTCTCCTAACTTCAGAATTCTCTCTCCACCTGGGCCATTCCCCTCTGGTCTCTTATCCTCTCTGGAGCTTTTCATTTACAACTCCGGGCATGCTGTCCACAATCTCAGTTATCCCGTTCTCCTTACCCACTCTTACCCATCCCCCTCTGGACCTTTCTCAGGTCCAAACCAAACATTGATATCAATACTGCTGAAAAGGGTTGTCTGTTATTTTTGAGCGAACCAAACTACACTGAGTGGCAATACGCTGACACTTCCTTTAATGTCAGCACAACCCCACTGAACAGCAAGTCATCAGTTCTAAGACTGCCACTGACCTAATCTCTTCTGGATATCTTGCTACTTTTGTCACGAATCTCTGAGACCCCAAACTGCACAGCCCACTTCTACCTCTTATACAAGGCCTGCAACCAGGAATATCTTTGTTGACACACTTTTTGTCACCTCCTCTTGTCCACAGAACTTTTATTCCCATCTTGACATTGTTTTTTCCCCACTATTCTAGCATTTTCCCACCGGAATCTTTCCGACACTCTGCTCCACTTTATCAGTTTCTGATTTCCTCGCCCTCAAAATCTTGCTTTCAACTTGGGCATCCAGTCTCTGTGTACACCCATCAGACCTTAGGGTAGTAACTTTCAAACTCAGGGTCGTGACCCATGGGTGGGGAGCGGGCGGGTGACGGGAGGGTCGTGGCATTCCGTTTCACGGGAAGAAGTGCCCAATGGCTGCAACCAGCTTTTAGAAATGCCGACCGCGACCAGCTTTCAAGAATGCTTGCCCCCTCAGCCGAATAGAGCAGTTTGCAGGCCTAGCGGGGCAGACCGCCTCCTTTGGACGTCAGCGCACTGTCCCAGGAGCAGATTTTATTTTTAATTGATGGAGTCTTCCTGCCAGAAGAGGCGGCAGAGAGCAGGTCACGCGCCCCACACACTGAGTTCACATGCTCTGGGCGCGACATTGCTGGAGAGAGGTGTGGTGAATGTATTCACCAAATGCATGTATGATGATGTAACCTATGGCCTATGACCTGGAAGCGGTGATACGAGGTGTTTCCAGGTACTGTACCGTAACCCCGGTGGGCTCTGCCTCTGGCTCCGCCCCCACCAGGGCCATATATAGACTGGCCACCTGTGGGCGGCACTCATCTGTACAACCGACTCTGGCTAGGCAGGTTCATGATTAATAAAGCCTAATGTTCACTCGCTCTCTCTGCCTCTCGGTGAATTGAAGGTATATCAAGAGGTTCCTCCATTTTGAAGCTGCCAGCAAGCAGGCAACAAGACTGAAGAATTTAAAATGGATTGGTTGTAATAAGGAAGAGAGGGCCAGCGACACAAACAGGCCTGGATGTCACAACTATATTTGCTGAAGAGAGCTGCACAGGAGAGTCCACAGCAGGCCAAGCATGAGCTCGCCAGGACCAAGCAGGCTCATCACATTAAATGTAAGAGAAAATGGTATGTTGCGATGGTTGGCCGGCGTAGGTCCCGAAGGTCAGCCGGTTGATAAAAGTGAGTCCCGGGGGAAAACAGTTTGTAAAGCTCTGCCTTAGGGCTGTCTGCTTCTTCCTTAAATGGAGGTCCAATGAGTCCCCACACCGCATGTTATATTTTTTATAATGATATAAAAGCACCAATCTCTGGTAACAGATTATATATACACATTGTGGGTTCATTTATTTAGACCAAGCAGATGCAAAGATTTGAACAAAGGCAGAAAACTTGAGGACATCAGCAGCAGAGCTGTATGAGCTGTATTCTTCTCAAAGGGCAAAGTGAAACAGGCTGAATCACATGACACACTTCATTTTTCATGATGGCGTGCTGCTACTCCTTAAAGGCACATTATGAGGTCCAGTGCACCCCTACTCAATCTGGCCATTTTCTATTCTCCTATTGAACAACTTCTCCATAAACTCTACTCGTTTCATCTTGCATTGGAAATCATTATGGACCTTATCTGTCTGTCCTTTAGTGGGATTTGTGGAACAGTGTTTCAGCCAGTTTGACTCAGGTCCCCTCCCTCTCTCTCACATCTTTTTAAATGACATTGATAATTGGTGCAACTTACTGCTCTTGGCTCCTTTAATCACCTTTCCTTCAAACTTCCACTCTACCTTTGTCTTCACATGATCCATCTCCACCTCTTCCTGTCCCTTCCTCCTCTCCATATTAATTCCTGTGGATAGGCAATTGACCAATATCCATTAGAAGTCAACTGATTTCCGCAGTACCACACTTTCTCACACCTCGCTTTTTGCAAGGACTCCATTTCCCAGTTTCTTAGTCACCGTCGTACCAATTCTAAGGATGCCATCACCCATGCCAATGTTTCTGAGTTGTCTTCCTTTTTCTTAAACCTGGACTCTCCCCACTGTGGTTGCCAAGGTCCTTGAACATGTCCATTCCATTTCCTGTACTTCTGCTCTCATCCCTTCTCCTTTCCCCAAGTACCATGATGGGGCTCCCTTGTACTCAGCTCCCTCTTCTCCAGCCTCTACATTCAATGGGTTACTTCTGCCATTATCGCTACCCCCACCGTGATGCCTCCACCACCGTTCTATCCCCTTCTCTTTCTGAAGGGAATGGTTCATCTGTGACAACCTGGCCCATTGCTCTATCATGCCCATCCCCCCAACATCCTCACCTTTTCCCATGTAGCCCCTTCCTCAGCAATTGCAGAAGATGCAACACCAGCCGAGGCCAGAGACATGTGAAGCATGTGAAACAGCAATTCACTGTCTTCGCTGCTCACAATGCAGTCTTTTCTACATTGGGGAAACCAAACACAAATCAGGTGAACCCTCACCTGCATTAAGACCACAAGTGTGATCCTGAGCTTCCAGCTGTCTGCCATTTTAATACTCAGCCCCACTACCGCTCTGCCCTGGGCCTCCTACAATGTTTCAATGAAGGTGAACATCAGCTGCAGGAACAGCACCTCATCTTTCAATTCAGAACTTTCCTGTTTTCCAGACTCCGCATTGTGTTCAAAAATTTCAGATCATAGCGACTGTCAGGATTTTCCTTTCACTGTGAAAAAAAATTCACTTCACCCCACATACAGTTTGATAGCGAAGGAAATATGTTGGCTGCACGGTTGCTTCTTGGTCACGAGCTGGACCGACAGGCAGAGAACAAAATACAAAATTAATTTCCTGTTTTTTGTATTGCAAAGCGGCCACGGCTGTGTTCAGACCCAACTCCTTTCTCCTCAATGGTGTGGAAGGGGGGAAACTGTCCTGCACTAGGTGATAGTCACCACTGTTTGTATATATCACGTACATGAGATGTAATACGGTAAGGCTCCTGTACTACATGTACGTGGGTAGATCCCCGCCTGGTGGGTTTGCCCAGTAGACGGAGTATAAATGTGTGGGCTCACCGAGCTGCAGCCATTTCGGCAGCAGCTGCAGGAGGCTACACATCTCTGCGTAATAAAGCCTCGATTACATTCTACTCTCGTCTCGTCATAATTGATAGTGCATCAATTTATTAAGCAGAGATTTTACAGCGATAGACCCCCGCATCAAGCCAGATCGCATGCAGCTGCACCCTCTAGCAGACAACGGCACGTCGGCCTTCACCCACTGGCTAGCTTGCTTTGAAGCCTACATCGGATGTGCGATGAAACACAGAACACAGAAACTCAGAAGCACAGAAACTCCAGATCCTGTAGACACGGCTGAGCTCCGATAGCTTTCTCCTTATCATGGTCACACCCACGTACGCTGTGGCCATGGCGCTTCTGAAAGAGAACTACACCCGGCAGACCAACAAACTCTACGCCAGGCACCTCCTATCCACACGGCAACAACTCCCCAGTGAATCAGTGGAAGATTTCTGGTGAGGGACAGCGAGATTGGCAGGCAGTTTCGGCCGTTGAACATTCCGAACTCTGAATCAGGGACGCTTTCGTTACGGGCATAGGGTTGGCGTACATCCGCCAGCGCCTCTTAGAAGGGGCTACCCTCAACCTCGCGGCGACCAAGAAACTCGCGTCCTCATTAACGGTAGCCTCCCGTAATGTCAAGCGTACGCCCCCAGCCACACGGTGACCCCCTCCTGGACATCGTGGACCCCACCACCGACTGTCCCTAGCCAATCCCAAGCCTGGACATCATGGACTCCACCAGCGACTGCCGCCAGCCAACCCCAAGCCTGCTGTCAAGTTAGGATATTAAGTAATATGTGTCACTTTAATACCTCGTTTGTAATTATTAGTGAGGCAGTGAATTAGTGTGTTCCATTGTCTGTTCTGGGTGACCATATTCACATACAGGAGAGTTTTTAATTTTCCATTTGTCTTTCGGGTATCTGCATTTGCCATGGTTTGCACGGATGGGGTCAAGTGTTGCTTCAGTGCATCAACTGGGGCAAAGGTGGGCAGACCACTCTGGGCCTCTTCTACCTTGTGAAACTGCGGCAGTTGGAGGCTGGACGGGTAGGCAGTGAGAATGCCACTGGAAAGGGTTAGGTGGATTGGCCATGCTAAATTGCCCGTAGTGTCCTAAAAAGTAAGGTTAAGGGGGAGTTGTTGGGTTGCGGGTATAGGGTGGATACGTGAGTTTGAGTAGGGTGATCATTGCTCGGCACAACATCGAGGGCCGAAGGGCCTGTTCTGAGCTGTACTGTTCTATGTTCTATTTTAACGGGACCCATACTGGTTAATCATAAAATTCTGTTCATGATCTACGTGCTAATGGAGTTGGCATATTTGCATTTCTTTTAAATCGGTTGTGATCACCTCCAAGGAAACTGACACTAATTGCAACAATTTGATTTAATCTTCCAGGCCATTAGGGGCCACCATTAACTTCCCCTTCAGTTCATCCATCTGAATCATGGCCGTGATGAGTAATGCCAAGTCCTTATTAATCAGGAGGCCAGGTAGTATAAAGGAAATGTGGAGAGCTGTTCCAATGTATGTAGCTAGCTTGTAAATTCAGAAAATAAAGTTCACCTGTTGTAGTTTAAGTGGGTACATAACTCCCTATTCTTTGCAAACAAACCGAACCTCTGTTAATTGAACAGAGCCCCCATTTTGTTATTCAGAGTTGGGTGCTTTCATTTGAACAATTTCAGCTCATCCAATTGTACTATGACAGGGAAAAATCAACTGCTTCCAAGTTACTTTTTATGTCAGGATTTCAGTTCAGAATTTAATTTGATTTGAATTGGCATGCACCCACACCTCTTGCTATTAACTCACTCACATCCATTGCCCCTTCCACAATGTCCTACACTGCCACTATTGGATCCTACTTGTTTCGGAAATATTCCTCTGCAAGAGTACTGAGTGTTCATACAAAGATGTTTTTGTCCTTGTCATTGACTCTGAATGTCCAATAGGCTTTATGTTTTATAGATTCTTTATTACCAGCACCAAATTCAATATCCTATCACATTGGGAAGATTCAGTTTTTTTTCATAAATAAAGAACAAAGAATAAAGAAAAGTACAGCACAGGAACAGGCCCTTCGGCCCTCCAAGCCCGTGCCAACCATGCTGCCCGACTAAACTACAATCTTCTACACTTCCTGAGTCCGTATCCCTCTATTCCCATCCTATTCATGTATTTATCAAGATGCCCCTTAAATGTCACTATCGTCCCTGCTTCCACCATCTCCTCCGGCAGCGAGTTCCAGGCACCCACTCCCCTCTGTGTAAAAAACATGCCTCGTACATCTACTCTAAACCTTGCCCCTCGCACCTTAAACCTATGCCCCCTAGTAATTGACCCCTCTACCCTGGGGAAAAGCCTCTGACTATCCATTATATCTATGCCCCTCATAATTTTGTAGACCTCTATCAGGTCGCCCCTCAACCTCTGTCGTTCCAGTGAGAACAAACCAAGTTTATTCAACCGCTCCTCATAGCTAATGCCCTCCATACCAGGCAACATCCTGGTAAATTTCTTCTGCACCCTCTCTAAATCCTCCACATCCTTCTGGTAGTGTGGCAACCAGAATTGAACACTATACTCCAAGTGTGGCCACTAAGGTTCTATACAGCTGCAACATGACTTGCCAATTCTTATACTCAATGCCCCGGCCAATGAAGGCAAGCATGCCGTATGCCTTCTTGACTACCTTCTCCACCTGTGTTTCCCCTTTCAGTGACCTGTGGACCTGTACACCTAGATCTCTCTGACTTTTAATACTCTTTAGATTTCTACCATTCACTGTATATTCCCTACCTGCATTAGACATTCCAAAATGCATTACCTCACATTTGTGTGGATTAAACAGGACAGTTCACCCTTGGATTTCTAGCCTCTACTCTTCTCCTGAATGTAGCAATTCTGAGTATGATACTACTGCACAATAACTGACAGCGGTCTGGCTCTTACTCAAGTGGGACTTCCTGATGCCCCGGACCGAGAATGGGGGATAGATATGGTCACAGAACAGCCTAACATTGACACTGACCTCAATATACAAACAGAGTTTAACTTGATATCAAACAATACAATCACCAGTCCCTATTAGGAAAGGTCTCAAAATCCAAATATTTTTTGCCTTTACCAAATGGCAGACAAAGGGATGTAATCTCAATGTCACACATGCAACTGAGTAGTTAAAGCTGTGGTGGTTTTCCATGCAGAAAATGCAAATTGTGGAAAGCAGGGTCTCAAAGTAAATGCAGGTTGCGAAGCTAACTGCACAGATAGCTCACAGCGAAGTCAAGGCAGCTGAAAACGTATGGAGAGACTGAAATACAACAGCAGTGAGCAACAGCAGGTAAATTAATTACGCAAGTGAGCCCACCGAGAGACACTCAGACATACAATTACACAGCTGCAAAGCTATTCACGTAACAGGACTCAACTGATCTTCCACTCTGAGGCACACTTTAAAATAAAGTTAACTTTTCCTCTTTATGAAATCAGGTCCTCTGACCTCCACCCTACTGTTGGCTGTCCATTAGTTCAATGAGATTTTTCCCTATCAAAGCACAATTCAGTGGCTATCAAAAGTTACTTCATTCACGGCGCCGAGACCCCAGGTTCGATCCCGGCTCTGGGTCACTGTCCGTGTGGAGTTTGCACATTCTCCCCGTGTTTGCGTGGGTTTCGCCCCCACAACCCAAACGATGTGCAGGGTAGGTGAATTAGCCATGCTAAATTGCCCCTTAATTGGAAAAAGTGAATTGGGTACTCTTAATTTTTTTTTAAATCAAATGTTATTTCACAATGACATATTGTACAACAAACCCAGAACAATTAAACTTAAAAAAACATACTGTTGATGTGGACATATTGCCCTTGCGATAGGCAATCTGGTAGTTTTTGATTCTGCATTGATTTGTTCTTTGCGTGTGCTTTCATTTTGTCCCAATTTAATAGCTATGAAGATAAATTTCGATTTGAAGGGAAATGGAAATGAAATACACCCTGCAAAATTGTCTGTTTTCCTTCTCATGAAAGGAAACACGAGAGAACAACTTTGTGAAGTAAAACTTTTCCAGTATTTTTATTTGTTATTCATTTCAGTAGCATTGTGTGTAGAAATGGTGATTGAAGAAGAAATGAGGGGGTGGGGGAATGACATTGAGTTCTGTTCTCTCGCATGTCAGTGGAAAGGTTATCTTAATTGCTGAAGATGCTCATCACTCTTCATGTGGAGAGTTGATGATCAATTGTTTGTTTAGATTGGAGTCAGAGAGGATTTTGTGTCAAATCCATCAGCCACTTGCTCCTCACTTCACTCTCCCGTTCATCTTGTCCTCCGCTCTCTGATTGATTGCTGTAATTAATGGTGTTTTTCTACAGTTTTAATTGTTGCTCTCTGTTTGCTTCACTTTTCTCCACCTAATTACCTTTGTCACTTTTCTTGCCTTCGCCCGAACAAAGAAACTTTTGCAAGGAGCGATCTTCCCACAGGCGGATATCTTGCTCAGTGTGTGACTCAGTGAGCGTCAATATGTCGCTTGACTTATACTGGGCAGCACACCTGATGCAATCCAGTCATCTCCTGAAAATCTACATAACTATCCCAACAGAAGTCAACGGACACGGATCTCGAGTTGGAATTCGGTCTGATTTTGTTTTCCTCCTCCTCAACCTATAAACGTTGGTACCATTTGAAGAACTCAAGGTTAAATCAGCTGGAAGGTCAGGAAGGGAACCTAACACCATCTAATCTGAAAAGGGACAGTGCTGTAGACCCAGGGATCACTGCAGAGTTACCTAACTGATGCTTTGATTCAATTTCTATTCTTTAGTCCTCAAATTGACATGATTTTTGTTTAAAAGGGTGAACAGCCTCCGTACCAGCCTCCCCGAACAGGCGCCGGAATGTGGCGACTAGGGGCTTCTCACAGTAACTTCATTTGAAGCCTACTTGAGACAATAAGCAATATTATTATTATTATTATATTATTATAAATCTATATTTTCTTATTTTCTACACTACTAATGTGTATTTTACTTGGACGCTATTGTGGGCGAAGTCCATACATTCCATTCAGTAATTTGTAGTTACGAAGCCCAGACAATCAGGAGTTGTTTGCTTTGCCCATGTAGAATTACAGTTTGTAATCTAAACATTGCAGATGAGCAATATTCAATTAACTCTGCGACCCCATTACCAACACAGGTTAACTGGTCAATTATCCCATTGCTGCGTGTGGAACTGCTCACTGGTTAGATTGTCTGCATGATGAAAACATCAGACGTAATTACTGACTAGAATACTTTGAGACTTGTGAATGAGGATGTACAAATACAAACATTTTCTTCTTTTACTTCATAACTTAGATTTTCTGTAAACTACAAGTTACAAAAACGTCAGAGCTCCTTCAGAGCTCCGAACCCTCAACAGAACCTTTCTTTTCTTTCCCTTACCCCCTGATTCTGCAACTCCTCTCTGAGAAACATATTGGTACAATTGGTACTGTTAAAATATGTCACACAAATTGAAGAAAATAAATACATGTGCTCATCATGCTGCCATGAAAATAGTCAGTCTGCAAGTAGATACGACTGAGAGAACCTGACTGGACCAGTGAAAACCATAGACAGACTAACGAAAAAATGGCCAGACGGCACCCCGAGTCACTGACCCATCTTCTTTCAGCAGAGACTGACATTTTGATGTGGAGGCAGCCCGACGGATGAAGAAAAAAAATCAAACTCCTGCATGTCAGACTGACATAAACCACATTCTTCCAGGTGAACAGGACAAACAAATAGCAGCTCAGGGAGTAGAAAACAAGGTCCCTTGGTATTAAAAGCTTTGCTTCCTCAGTCCGCATATAAATAGAAGGGAAGTTGCAGCTCCTTCTCTTGAGACAAACTGCATGTTGCCAGTAAGCGGTGCACATTTTCTTTTCAAACTGAACAAAGTAGCAAGACAATGGAGAGGTACAATTCCATTAAAGATGATCCTTCTGAATAAGGCAGTGCCCTCATTGTAAGTGATTCATGTTATATTCTCAGAGATTAGGGGCGGGATTCTCCAGTCCCGCTGTAATGAATGAAAACTTGGCTGAGCGGCAAATTCTCCATTTTCGCTGGCAGCGGTAGCGAGGCAGATTCGCAACAGAGAACCCCAGCCTCGAGGGATCCCTGAGCGGAATTCTACAGTATAGTGACCCCTGAAATACCTTTCATCAATTGACATTTTCATTTTAATCTCATAGTTCTAATGACCTCTAACAAGATAACACACAGCACCTGACTCAACAGTCCTTCCTTAAACCAACCTGTACAAGGTAGGGGGATGGATTCTCCACCACTAGTCGCGGAGTTCCCAATGCGGTGGAGAATCCAGCATTGTCAAGAAACCGGGATCTGCACCAGGAGTTTGACCTGTAAAATGACACAGTTGCGTCCTATTAATGGGTTGGATACAGGGTTCTCCAAGCTTTTGTGATTCTCCAGTCCTCCAGGCCGGGATTCACATGAACGAGAATTGGTGCAGGTATTTGGTAGCGTGGCCCTGGCATGATGTGCCAAGGGGGGACGGAGGTGACACTTTATGGAAGTTGCCCCCAAAGTTCATTTGAGGGCCTCCCTTCCCTCCAAAATGCAAATATTGCCCATCCCACCCCCACAAGACCCCTCTAAAGACTCCCCCCACCGTAGCCCCCATTACAGAAACCACCACCAGAGACCCACCCATAAGAGAGACTCCCACCAAGAGACAACTCTTGGACCACACCAAAAGCAGTTAAGTGTTTTCTGCAAAGGAAAAATAGGAAGTGAAAGCACAAAACTGCTTCTGATGTAGCCCAAGGGCTGTCAATCATAGCTAGATATTTATAAACGTTGTCCTTAGTTTCACAGCAGGGGAACAGATGAGTTTTAAAACAATGATTTTTTCATTGTCACTGCCTGGATTGCTGTCTAGCTTCCAGGCAGGGCTCTTTGTAATAGGGGATCTCTGGTGGGGTCTCTCTAATGGGAGTGGTCTCTGGTGTGCGGGGTGTTCTTTTATGGGGGTGGTTTCTGGTTGGTTCTCTTATGGGGAGTTGTTGATGGGGGGAGTCGATGGGAGGGTTTGGGTCACCCTCATTCTTTGGGGGGGGGGGGAGGGACCAGCAAGTCCTGCGTTGGGGGTTGAATTGTTTTGAAGGGTGTAGTCACTGGACCTTGCTACTGGGCCGCCCCCTCAAAGTGGCTGCCCTATAGCGGATTCACAAGGAAATCCCTCGCAATCCCTGCCATGCATTAATTTGCATTGCAAGGGACAATGAATAGCCTCTGGATTCTTGTTACCGGAGCGAGCGCAAATCAGAGGCGATTCATTTCCTTTTAAAAACAATAATAAGTTCCAACAGGAGAACATAATATCGCAAACAGAGAATCCAGCCCCAAATTACGAGACTAGAATTAGTTGATGCCTTCTTACTTTGAATGTTCCAAGGACACGTTTGATAAAACAAGGGGTTGAATTTTCTGATCCCATTCGCTGTCGGAATAGTTGTGGAGCAGAAGGATAATTTTACGGACCATTAAAAGGTCTGTTGATCTCAGGCAGGAATTTCCAGTCCCTGGGTGGGTTCAGACTGTAATTTTTCAGCCCCGCCAACCGGGAACCCCCCCCCCCCCCCTTCCCCTCCCTCCCCGGGCGTGTTCCATAATAGCAGGGGATGCAAACAATGGAGAACTCAGTGGACTTTGGCTGGGCCAGAAGATCCCGCCGCAGGCCAACAGCAGGCCTCCTCCACCACCTTGGAACTCGCCTGGGGAGCGTGAGGAATAACTCTGCCCCAGACTTTAGCATTGTAATTATTAATGATACAATGTTTGTATTGGAAGCCAAATTATAAAATGGAAGCCTGGAATTACTTCCCTTTGGCGCATGTTGCCTCACCTCGGACTCAGCTCCAACCCACTGGCCAATGAACACTTTGTGGGGAAACAGACACTTAAGATTGGCACTCATCAACCCTGAGTTCTTAACAGGAAGTACTTGTCGCTGAGCTAGATGATGCACTCAATATTCCCACCTACAGAGGGCACCATATCAGCTTATGTGATGCCAGCTAGTGCACACACAAGGGAGAATGGGACTGCCCCGCACTCTGCGTGGCTCTGTCTGACACCACACTTCACTTCCAGCCACAAACTGATTGAGCACTGACACCTGTTCATTACCTAATCAGCCACAAATCACTGCAGAACTCTATTTAATTCAGTGGCTGCAATTTTATTAACCATCGTCGTCTCACTGCATGACCTTCAAATCTTGGACCGAAGCCACCAGAAAACTGAAATTCCTCCATTTCGCAATGCCGCAGGTGAAATTGAAGTTGGCATTCACCAAATGAAATAAGCAAACGCCGCAGAATATTCGTCAAAGCAAATCACTAATAAAACAATCTAATTGCAGTTGGAAAAATGTTGAAAATATGCTGCAAAGGACACTTGATTTTCTAAGAACTAACAGGCCCAGCATGCAATTCATTACCGAGGAACTGCCGTCATGTGGTGTCATAATGTTGTTATAAAAGGGCACGATTCAACCTTGACAAACAAATGAGTACATTTTATTTTACATGCACACATATTAAAATTTTACAGAAGCGTTTCCATCCACTTAATTAGAAAATAAATCAGGCAGCCAATGAAGTTACCCTGTGTATAATAAAACAGCAGAGGGAGGAAATGAGCATTGAAATGACGAAATGACTTCAGTTTGCAGCCTTTGATATTTGATTTAAAAATGCGGATTAACACAATTGGAGCAAAGACTTACGATTTTATTGTGAAAATTCTTACCGTCCTTCCCCTCAGACGTTTCTTCATTCTGCTATTTGTCAGTGGGATAGCGGAAGTGCATGGAATCCTATTGCGTTATTTACACATGCTCAACTGCAAGCAGCCACATAGAAGATTTCGCTTATACCTCACCAACAGGAGGGTCAGCAGAGAGGACTCCAGAAGAAGCCACACTCCCTTCCTACTGCACAAAAATAAGAAAATACGACATGAACATAACTTGACAGTGTCATATCGCTAAACCAATCTCAACAATAATTGTAAATTTAACAGGCTATATTACATTCTTGCTTTTACTTTAATCGCAACCAAAACAAAAAAAAAACACAGCTATTGCCAGAACAACTTACATGCCGAAAATGTTTTTTTTCGATTACACCAGTGTGTGAAAGCTCACTGAACAGACAGAAATACTTGTGCTCACTTTTACATGAGGCCCTTTCCAGCGTTGGACACTGAATTGATCATTTGGGGATCAATTTGGGGAATTGATCATTTGGGGATCATTTGGGGAGTGAACCAGGGCAACGTTGATTTTTAATTCAAATTTCAGTTGTTCTATAGCAGCTCCTGAAACGCGCACAGATTAACCCAGGTTCATTATTATGACAAGACTCACAGTTCCACCAAAAATTAGATCACCCAAGCTGCCTTCAGGATGTTGGAGGCAGATTTAGTTGCACGGTGGCATTGTGGATAGCACAATTGTTTCACAGCTCCAGGGTCCCAGGTTTGATTCCGGCTTGGGTCACTGTCTGTGCGGAGTCTGCACATCCTCCCCGTGTGTGCGTGGGTTTCCTCCGGGTGCTCCAATTTCCTCCCACAGTCTAAAGATGTGCAGGTTAGGTGGATTGGCCATGATAAATTGCCCTTAGTGTCCAAAATTGCCCTTAGTGTTGGGTGGGGTTACTGGGTTATGGGGATAGGGTGGAGGTGTTGATCTTGGGTAGGGTGCTCTTTCCAAGACCCGGTGCAGACTCAATGGGCCGAATGGCCTCCTTCTGCACTGTAAATTCTATGATAAAATACTTGCAGCCAGCTCCCAGCTGTCAGTCCTCGGAAGCTGAGTCACAACATCACCAAAACAAAGGTATCTGGAAAACCCTGAAAGACCCTTGTTTAAATGAAATGATGTTCCTCTTTCGTGTGCTGTATTCTTCAATAAAAATATTGTTGGCAGCCAATGTTCCTTTTAAATATGTTATCAGCTTAAATTTGTTACAAATTAGAATATTGTGTTCCTCTTTGCAAAGGTTTCCAATGATAGAAACTAGAATTAATCGCAAGCTATTAGAACGCATATGTTGCTTTGATGAACACAACAAGAAGGGATTGATTGTTTATATTTTATTGAAAGCTACTGGGTTTATTTGAAGATAACATCATTAGCATGTTTTTGAAATGGTAACAAGTTTATCTGACAGGAACTCCAGCTTCATCCCAGTGTTGTAACAAGTTTTCATTGTTGTCACTCAGTGCGCTCATTAACTCTTCTGTGAGAAGAAATTATAGCTTTTATCTGCTCGCATTTTTTTTTCAATTGACAAATCCCTGTGTGAAGCATGAAGATTCATAATGAAGGATGTAACAAAGGTTGAATCGAGCAGAAGACGTCGCACAGTGGTTAGTACTGCCGACTCACAGTGCCAGGGACGCGGGTTGAATTCTGGCCTCGGGTGACTGTGTGAGGAGTTTACACTTTCTACCCATGTCTGCGTGGGTTTCCTCCGGGAGCTCCGGTTTCCTCCCACAGTCCAAAGATGTGGTGGATTTGCCGTGCTAAATTTCCATTTAGTGTCCAAACAGTTAGGTGTGGTTGCTGGGTTACGGGAATAGGGTGGAGGCTTGGGCTTAAGTAGGGTGCTCTTTCCAAGGGCCGGTGCAGACTCGATGGGCTGATTGGCCTCCTTCTGCACTGTAGGGATTCTATGAACCCAAGGCAGCAGCAGAGTGGGGCTGCGATGCTCGGCAGGACAACCTATTTTCCCTGGCACACTCTTGTACCAAAGTGTCAGGAAGAAAATTCTGTTTGAGAAGGGCATGCTGTGCATTGTGCCATGGAAGATTCAAGATGGGCATAGCACATCAGCACCACAGAAGCACATCCACATGAGCATGCAGAGGGAGGACACAAGGTTAAGAGGTAGAAAAAACACTAGGAAGGATGAGAAGGAAGACAACCAAGTTTTATCTAATGTAAAGGGTATATCAACCTTGGGCATCGACCGTGCCGGTGTTGAGATTAAGTCATGAAGCCATTTATATATGCTGTATAATCCAGGAACAACTGGAACCACATTACATCAACCCACAAGCCCTGCCAATGGCTATAAAGGTAACTGTGATTCTCTATTTTTATGACTCATGCTCTTTCCAGCGCTCAGCAGTAGACCTGGCTTGTATATCCCATTCAGCAGCAAATAGCCGCATTAAGACTGGAACTAATGCCCTGTTTGCTTGTGTGAGGAATCACAATAATTTTGCTGTGAATTTAGCATCACAGACACAGAGGGCGCAATTCTCCGCACTCACGACGGTACGGAGAATAGCGGGCGGCATAAATTTTTACGGCCACGCTGGTCCGACGGCCCTCCCGCTATTCTCCCCACCCCATGCCCGCCTCCCGACACGAATCGCTGCCCGCCGTTTTTTTACGGCGAGCAGCGATTATCAGCTGGCCGATGGGCCGAATTCCAAGGCCTTTACGACCGTTTTTATGAACGTCAAACACACCTGGTCTGACCGTTCGTAAAAACGGCCGTAAAGTCCCAATCTGGGGAACCATGGCACCAATTGGCACGGCAGTACCACGGCCGTACCAAGGTGCCATGGGCCCGCGATCGATGGGCACCGATCGTGGGCAGCGGGTACTTACCCCGCGCACTCTTTATCCTTCCGCCGCTCCACTGTATCCATTCGCGGGGCGGCTGAGGGGCATACCGGCCCGCGCATGCGCGGGTTTCACGCAAATGCGTGATGACATCATCCGTGCATACGCGGGTTGGAGTCGTCCAATCTGCGCATGCGCGGCTGATGTCATCTGACACGTCAGCCGTCGCTAACTCTGGCTAGCGGGCTTAACGAAATTCGTTAAGCCCGCGATGCCGGAGTTCACGGCCGCGGGATGCTATCCCCGACCGGGGACCAGAATCGGTTCCCGGTCCGGGGGGGGGGGGGGGGACGGAGGCTGGCGTCAAACCCGCCCGTTTTTGACGCCAGCCTCACGATTTCTCCCGGGTGCGGAGAATCACGCCCAGAGAATCATGGCTTTTGGCATGATTTCCAACTCCCTCTGCCATTTCAGCCACCATCACAGTTCCATGGTAAACGTCTCGGGGACAAGGGCTATCCATTAAGAATCGGGCTAATGACCCCCTTGAACACCCTCAAAGTGAGACAGAGGAAGAACGAACTACAACCGCAGCCATGTTGCCACAAGGAGTACCATCAAGTTGACCATTGGCATTCTAAAAATGCATTTTATGTGTCTCGGTCAAAGAACAAAAAAAGAACTAAGAAAATTACAGCACAGGAATAGGCCCTTCGGCCCTCCCAACCTGCACCGATCCAGATCCTTTATCTAAACCTGTCGCCTATTTTCCAAGGATCTACTTCCCTCTGTTCCCCACCCATTCATATATCTGTCTAGATGCATCTTAAATGATGCTATCGTGCCCGCCTCTACCACCTCCGCTGGCAAAACATTCCAGGCACCCACCACCCTCTGTGTAAAAAACTTTCCACGTACATCTCCCTTAAACTTTCCCCCTCTCACCTTGAAATCGTGACCCCTTGTAATTGACACCCCCACTCTTGGAAAAAGATTGTTGCTATCCACCCTGTCCATACCTCTCATAATTTTGTAGACCTCAATCAGGTCCCCCCTCAACCTCTGTCTTTCCAACGAAAACAATCCTAATCTACTTAACCTTTCTTCATAGCTAGCACCCTCCATACCAGGCAACGTCCTGGTGAACCTCCTCTGCACCCTCTCTAAAGCATCCACATCCTTCTGGTAATGTGGCGACCAGAACTGCACGCAGTATTCCAAATGTGGCTGAACCAAAGTCCTATACAACTGTAACATGACCTGCCAACTCTTGTACTCAATACCCCGTCCGATAATCTGTGGTGTGACACATGAATGTGCTATCCACGACCTCCTCAGCATCACGGATGCTCCAATGTGAGTCCATCCGCAGCTCCAGAGCCGTCACGCGGTCTAACAGGAGCTGCAGCTGGACACAGTTCCCGCACATGAAGGGGTCAGTGGCATTGGCCGCATCCCTGAACGCCCACATTGAGCACGAGGAGCATAACACGGGTCTGGGATCTCCTGCCATTTCTACACTTTACCTTAACTGACTACAATTATAATATCAAATAAATAATAAGTGAAAGGAATAAGGATTTTACTTACCAATCACAATACTTACAAACACACGAAGAGTTAAATTTCTCCCAGCTACTGCTAATTGGAGCACTTTCCTTACCAGCCAATTAGGTCACTGCTTTGCTGTGATGTCACTCTTCAAGGTAAGTTTTTAAAGTTTTTAAGGAGGTAAACTTACCTTTCCAACAGACCCCTGGTTACTGCTCCCGCCGTAAATCTGAAGTCCGCTGCTCCTTATCACCACAGTTTTTTTGTTTTTTGGTTAGAGGAGGAGGGCGGGTGGGAGATACTACATGTGTAGTGTCTCGGGTTCAGCCGCTGCCCAAATATATCAGTTCACTCACCTTCCCACAGCGCAACTCGACTGCTCCCACTCAGCTCCTCCCACACAGCGCTCCTGCAAGGTAAGTTTTTAAAATAGGAAAACTTACCTTTCCAACAGCCCCCGGTTACTGCTCTCGTTGAAAATAAAACACACTCCGCGCTCCTTAATGAAGTTTCACCCCTGTCTCTCCGCTCTTTTATGAAGCTCTAATGTATGCCCAACAAAGATAATCCAGTATAGTAACAGTGTGTTGCATGCTGTGTTACATTGCACACTGAAGGGGAAGATGCTCTGGCGAGAGCTCCAACCTCTGAGGAGGAGGAGGATAATGAGGAAGATGATGAGTCGGCAGAGGTACTGGGAGATATAGAACATAGAACATAGAACATAGAACAGTACAGCACAGAACAGGCCCTTCGGCCCTCAATGTTGTGCCGAGCCATGATCACCCTACTCAACCCACGTATCCACCCTATACCCGTAACCCAACAACCCCCCCCCTTAACCTTACTTTTATTAGGACACTACGGGCAATTTAGCATGGCCAATCCACCTAACCCGCACATCTTTGGACTGTGGGAGGAAACCGGAGCACCCGGAGGAAACCCACGCACACAGGGGGAGGACGTGCAGACTCCACACAGACAGTGACCCAGCCGGGAATCGAACCTGGGACCCTGGAGCTGTGAAGCATTTATGCTAACCACAATGCTACCCTGCTGCCCCCATATGCCCATGGAGCCTGGGCATCGCCTGTCACAGCCCCCTCACATAAACACCAGTGCCATAAAACACAGTGTAAATGAGGCACCAAAGCTCCTATCGTATGCATACTGAAACCATGACCACAATACTGAGAATGCCACCAGTACTTAGGACTTTAAATTGAACATGTGACTGATACGATTGTATGTGCCATCATACAGATAAGGCATATTGCACAGGTTGAGACCACAACTTTGCAACCACAGATCTTTGAATGAACTTGTGCACCATCCATTCCGCCCAATGGTCCAATCTCTGGACTGGATGCCGTATGCAACATTCATAGCTTCCATAAACATTGGCTACCCTCAAAAAGCACATCCCCGGTCAGCTGGAGTACAAAGTCATCCAATAGCAGATGAGAAATAGTCCCTGGATTATACATGGCATCTACCCCTGCATTGTTTGCATGTAGGCCAATGGATAGCACTGATGTACGGATAACTACTTTGCAGCCAGCGCTCATGCTTGAGATGCTCCTGCTGACCAACTACTCATGGAGTCTGATCATTGAGCCTCTCTTAAAGACAAGCATGGATGGCAACAAGTGATGGCATAAAAGAAAAGGTAGTGGTGTGCCACTGCTGGTTAAAAAGGAAATTAACACAGTAATGAGAAAGGATATTAGCTCTGACAATGTGGAATCTGTATGGGAAGAGTTGAGAAATACCAAGGGGCAAAAAACATTAGTGGGTGTCATCTAACCTTTGAATGCTACGACCTTATGTGAAAGACTGGAGAAGGAAAAAGCCTTTCACTGCCTCAAAGTGCCAGGGACCTGAGTTCATTTCCGACCTTGAGTGACTGTGTAGAGTTTGCACATTCTCCTCGTGTCTGCGTAGGTTTCCTTTGGGTGCTCGGGTTTCCTCCCACAGTCCAAAGATATGCAGTCTAGGTGGATTGGTTGTGCTAAAATTGCCCCTTAGTATCCAAAGATGTGTAGGTTGGGTGGCTTTATGATATCCCCGAGATAGGCCAGGGGTGTGAGTCTAGGAAGGGTGTTATTTCGGAGGGCTGGTACAGACTCGATGGGCCAAACGGCCTCCTTCTGAACTATAGGGATTCTATAGATCTGGGCACATTAACAATTGAGGAAATGCTACTAATATCCTTTCTGAAACTGACAGATCAAAGTTAGGTTGAAAGGGGACAAATCACCAACTAAAAATATGCTTGAAAACTGAAATTGCTCCTGCTGATGCCAATGATGGACTTCAGCATGTTACCTTCAGTGTCATTGGCAAGAAAATGCTTCGTTATGTTTACGTTTTTATTGAGCTTTGTTCTTTTCAAACACACCAAGACATCTCCGAATTGATGTACACATATTCAAGAAATGCTCCGTTGTGATATTTACACATCTCCATGGTGAATGTATTAATGCTCCCGGTGAGATGGCACACTGCGCTCATGCACACTCCTGCAAAATGCCTCCTGTGTTACCTCTGAGGAGCTGGAGGCAGGCTGCTTACTTCTCTGTCTTTCTGGCAATGAGTAGCATGATGGCCGGCCTCAGTGTTCAGTCACCCATTGGGGACCTTCCTCAGACTGCGGCCTTTGCAGAGCAGCTGTGGTCACTGGAGCAGGTGAGCTCTCTGGTGGAGGCGGTGAACATAGAACATAGAACATTACAGCGCAGAACAGGCCCTTCGGCCCTCGATGTTGCCCCGACCTGTGAAACCAATCTAAAACCCATCGATACTATTCCCTTATCATCCATATGTTTATCCAATGACCGTGTCAATGCCCTTAATGTTGGCAAGTCCACTACTGTTGCAGGAAGGGCATTCCACGCCCTTACTACTCTCTGAGTAAAGAACCTACCTCTGACACCTGTCCTATATCTACCTCCCTCAATTTAAAGCTATGTCCCCTCGTGCTAGCCATCACAATCCGAGGTAAAAGGCTCTCACTGCCCACCCAATGTAATCCTCTGATCATTTTGTATGCCTCTGTTAAGCCACCTCATCACCTTCTTCTCTCTAACGAAAACAGCCTCAAGTCCCTCAGCCTTCCCTCATAAGATCTTCCCTCTATACCAGGCAACATCCTGGTAAATCTCCTCTGCACCCTTTCAAATGCTTCCACATCCTTCCTGTAATGTGGCGACCAGAACTGCACGCTGTACTCCAAATGCGGCCGCACCAGAATTTTGTACAGCTGTTTCATGAACTCATGGCTCCGAATCTCAATCCCTCTACTAATAAAAGCTAACACACCATACGCCTTCTTAACAACCCTATCAACTTGTGTGAATGCTGATGAAAAATATTCATTTTGTGCCTCTCCTATCTCCTCGGACTCCATGCATAACTTCCCACTACTGTCCTTGACTGGCCCTACTCTTACCCGAGTCATTCTTTTATTCCTGACATACCTATAGAAAGCTTTAGGGTTTTCCTTGATCCTACCTGCCAATGACTTCTCATGTCCCCTCCTGGCTCTTCTTAGCTCTCTCTTTAGGTCCTTCCTGGTTAACGTGTAAATCTCAAGCGCCCGAACTGAACCTTCATGTCTCATCTTTACATAAGCCTTCATCTTCCTCTTGACAAGTGATTCAACGACTTTAGTAAACCATGGTTCCCTCGCTCGACCACTTCCTCCCTGTCTGACAGGTACATACTTATCAAGGACACACAGTAGCTGTTCCTTGAACAAGCTCCACATTTCAATTGTGCCCATCCCCTGCAGTTTCCTTCACCATCCGATGCATCCTAAATCTTGCCTAATCGCATCATAATTGCCTTTCCCCCAGCTATGTATACATTTGCCCTGCGATATATACCCATCCCTTTCCATCGCTAAAGTAAACGTAGCTGAATTGTGGTCAATATCACGAAAGTGTTCACCTACCTCCAAATCTAACACTTGGCCTGGTTCATTACCCAGTAGCAAATCCAATGTGGCCTCGCCTCTTGTTGGCCTATCTACATACTGTGTCAGGAAACCCTCCTGCACACATTAGACAGAACACTGACCCATCTAAAGTACTCGAACTATAGCGTTTCCAGTCAATATTTTGAAGTTAAAGGCCCCCATAACAATTATTCTGTTACTTTCGCTCCTATCCAGAATCATCTTTGCAATCCTTTACTCTACATCCCTGGAACATTTTGGAGGCCGATAGAAAACTCCCAACAGGGTGACCTCTCCTTTCCTTTTTCTAACCTCAGCCCATACTACCTCAGTAAACAAGTCGTCCTCAAACATTCTTTCTGCCACTGTAATACTGTCCTTAACTAACAATGCCACACCTCCCCCTCTCTTACCACCTTCTCTGAGCTTACTGAAATATCTAAACCCCGGAACCTGCAACAACCATTCCTGTCCCTGCTCTATCCATATCTCCGAAATGGCCACAACATCGAAGTCCCAGGTACCAACCCATGTTACAAGTTCACCCACGTTATTCCGGATGCTCCTGGCATTGAAGTAGACACCCTTCAAACCACCTTCCTGCCTGCTGGTACACTCCTGCGACCTTGAAACCTTACTCATGACCTCACTACTCTCAACCTCCTGTACACTGGAGCTACAATTCAGATTCCCATCCCCCTGCTGAATTAGTTTAAACCCTCCCAAAGAGCATTAGCAAATTCCCCCCCAAGGATATTGGTACCCCTCTGGTCCAGGTATAGACCATCCCATTTGTCCCACCTATCCCAGAATGAGTCCCAATTATCCAGGTATCTGAATCCCTCCCTCTTGCACCATCCCTGTAGCCACATGATCAACTGCTCTCTCCCTATTCCTCGTCTCGCTAGCATGTGGCATGGGTAACAACCCAGAGATAATAGCTCTGTTTGTTCTAGTTCTAAGATTCCACCCTAGCTCCCTGAATACCTGCCTTATATCCTCATCACTTTTCCTACCTGTGTCGTTGGTGCCTATGTGGACCACATCTTGGGGCTGCTCCCCCTCCCCCTTAAGGCTCCCGAAAACACAATCCGAGACATCACGGACCCTGGCACCTGGGAGGCAACACACCAACCGCAAGTCTCTTTCGTTCCCACAGAATCTCCTATCTGTCCCCCTAACTATGGAGTCCCCAATGACTAATGTTCTACTCCTCTCCTCCCCTCCCTTCTGAGCAACAGGGACAGACGCTGTGCCAGAGACCTTTACCGCATGGCTTACCCCTGGTAAGTCGTTCCCCCCCCCACCAGTATCCAAAGCGGTATACTTGTTACTCAGGGGAAACAACCACAGGGGATCCCTGTACTTCGTGCCAGTCCCTCTCACCGTCACCCTTCTATCTTTATTCTTCAGAGTAACTACATCCCTGAAGCTTCTATCTATGACCTCCTCTGCCTCCCAAATGATCTGAGGTTCATCCAGCTCCAGCTCCAGTTCCCTAACTCGGTTTTTGAGGAGCTGGAGATGGATGCACTTCCCACAGGTGAAATCAGCAGTGTCCCTCACCTCAAACATTCTGCAGGAGAAACATTGCACTGCCTTCCCTGCCATCCCCTCTAGATAACTTGCGGATAAAACAAGAAAAAGGAAGAAAGGAAGTGTTTACCTGATATTCACTCAACCCCTTAGGTTAGAGGAGGTGGAAGTGTAGTGTCTCGGGTTTTGGAACCGCCCAACTTATATACAGGTACTACAAACCTTCCCAGAACTCCCTACGTCCGACTTCCGGTGTACTGCTGCTCTGAAAGAAAAACAACTCCGAACAAAGTAAGTTAAAAAGAAAAATTCAGCTTACCAGCTCTCCTTACCAAGAAACAATTACTCCCCTCTCTGCCTGCTCCACTGGAAGAATGAAGTAGATACTTAAGGGCTACTTATGTATCCTTATAAGTAACAGGATACACAAGTTTTCCGTATGAACTTATGGTTCATACATTTCCGGTGCCTTCACCCACCACAATGATCTCTACAGCCCTGGGTTAGCTCTCAGGTGGGGTTGATAGGGTTGGCTGCTGGTGCTCAGTAATCAACCATTTCAGCAATCACTGTGCCAACAATGCGATCATCATATTAAGGCTACATTGCTCCGCGTGTATATTTCATGATGTCAGCTCTCATACTCTGAGTAAAGTGATCTTGGCTACCGAGGGAGACTTGCAGCCTTTTCCATGAAGACCCTGCTCTTGCATCCACTCTGAGTATTGCTGCATGTTTCTCCATGAGATTGGCCAATCTCCTATAGGCAGAGCTCATGTGGTTGAGCCCCCAGGACAATGTGGAGCTTATGGTGGTGCTTTAGGTTGTGATGGAGTAGAATTTAGACCTGTGTGAGACACAAATGTGTTAGATATAGCCCTTATCAATGTCAGAGCACACTCTGATGTACACCATTTCCTTTTGTCATTCTGATTAACTTATAAATGCAAGCCTCAAGGCTGTAGCAGAGGCATGTCTCAGTCTCGCATCTGAGCTGCAGCAAATAGATGTGACCACTCACTTGGACCTCTACGTGGATGAGTCAAGTTACTTACCTTGCCTGAACGCAGCAGGTCATTGAACCTTCTTCCGGCACTCTATCCAAGTTCTCTGCGTTCACTTCAGCAGAAATTTCTAGACAGGCCTCCATTGTGTTAGCTGGGGGATTGCACTGGCCAGTCAGGAAGAGCACTACTCTCTTCTTCTGCACCTTGGCGACGAACATGTGGAATTCCTCATCTGTGAAGCTTCGGGAAGCTGGACTCACTCCTTCCCAGCTGTCTCCTCTGTGTAACATCTGTGCAACATTTTATCAAGAAAGTGGTAAGGCAAAACGGGTCATGAGCCATGCATCCTATTCACTTTGTGTACTTGCGTGCACTAGCCATTTTCTACATATCATCAGTGTTAAGGTGCGGTGCATGGTGCATGGATCCTCCAAGGTGGCAATCTGTGCTCCACAACCACTGACAGCTCTATTGGTTAACTCCCTTTGAGCCACACTGTTTTGCCATGGCAGCATGTAGTTATGAGGCATCTAGTCAAGGGTCAACTCTGTGCATAAATCATGATAAATGGGTGGCAAAAGGGCAAATGGCTGTGTTAATGCCTGTCAGTATTCCTCATTCATCCACTGAGGCATAAAGGTCAACTACATTGCTGCAGAATAACTTTAGCATGTGTCTTCTGAAGTTATTCTGTAGTTTAAGTGCTTCAGTACAGTACATTTCAGCAAAAAAGATTATTTTTTTCCCCGAGAAAGCCCATAATGGCCATCTGTTCCAGGGTCAGCGAAGTTGGTCAACATGTCCAGAGTTTCCACTCACCTGGTTTATGACACCCTGGGCTAGTGCACGGTCAATTCCAGCACTCCTTGACCTGGTGTCACAATTGAATTAACAAATATTTCTCAGATAAATACCCAAAGACTTTGGCCCAATAATTACAGTCACCAGGCTTGTCGATTTAAACACAATTACTTTTTTATTTATAAGAAGAAATATAAGAAAATATGCAGCAAATACAATTGGTTAACTGTTATCTAATTCCTAACTCTCCACTTTAGCTTGACACCACCTTCTACATGCACACACGTGCAATACACACACACATACACAAGATAAACAAACACAGAAGGAAAACAAGGGGTGAAAATAATAAGTAAAATTATAGTCTTTGTTTCAGAAGGTTGTCTTTCAACACATTTTCCTGCGAACCAGGCTTTCAGGTCATGGATTCAGCTTCGCAGTCTGTAATTATTTTCACTGTAGATTCATTCATTCAAGTTCCCTGTAGGTTCAAAAATACAGCAGCTCACAGCATTTCTAGAGAGAGAGAGAGAAGAAAAAGAACAGGTCCTTGCATGTCAGCATCCAGGTCTCCAATTCTGCTTTCCTTGAGCCTTTGGAGATCACCCCGCTCAATCATCACCTGTTACCGGGCAGAATGTGGCCTTTTAGCCCATTCATGGGCCACCAGTCAACCAATCAAACCAAGTCCCACCCCATCTCTTGGGGTGCCACAAAGTCTGAGTTACATTGCTCGGAAATTAGCACCATATACTACGTTGCAACTTTTTGAATTCCTCATTCTCTCTGCTGCTTGAGTTAAAGAAACATGTCCATTAAACACCATGGATAAAAATAATAATGGCAAAAAATAAAGAATGAAGGAATAAGGGAATCAACAGGTAGGGCCCATGAAGATAATTTTTTTTCTTATTATTTTGTTTGATTCAGAGCAATTCTGCCAAATTTCATCCTCCCACACATAATATTAATCTATATTGTCACAAGCAGGCTTACATTAACACTGCAATGAAGTTACTGTGAAAAGCCCGAGTCGCTACATTCCTGCACCGGTTCACGTACACAGTGGGAGAATTCAGAATGTCCAATTCACCCAACAGCACATCTTTCAGGAATTGTGGGAGGAAACCAGAACACCCGGAGGAAACCCACGCAGGCACAGGGAGACTCTGCACTGACAGTGACCCAATCCAGGAATCGAACCTGGGACCCTGGTGCTGTGAAGCAGCAGTGCTAACCACTGAGCTACCATGCTGCCCATGAGGAAACATTCAGAAAATTGGTTTTGCAAAACATGAACCTGGCTAGCCCACTCAGTTCAGAGGAAAAAATGCAACTGTGACCAAATTTTGCTAAGTTCACAGTTTATTCACGACATGGAAGCTAGCGAGACAATTATTTCCGGAGCTTCTCTTCATTACAGCATCAAGCAGATCACTTTTGACCTAGAATATAGAACAGAGAACAGTACAGCACAGAACAGGCCCTTCGGCCCTCGATGTTGTGCCGAGCAATGATCACCCTACTCAAACCCACGTATCCACCCTATACCCGTAACCCAACAACCCCCCACTTAACCTTACTTTTTAGGACACTACGGGCAATTTAGCATGGCCAATCCACCTAACCTGCACATCTTTGGACTGTGGGAGGAAACCGGAGCACCCGGAGGAAACCCACGCACACACGGGGAGGACGTGCAGACTCCGCACAGACAGTGACCCAGCCGGGAATCGATGGAACCTGTTGATGGAATTATGATAACAATGCCACCCACTTTGCACAGTAAGAAGTCTGACAACACTAGGTCAAAGTCCAACAGGTTTGTTTCAAATCACTAGCTATCGGAGCACTGCTCCTTCCTCAGGTGAATGGAGAGGTAGGTTCCAGAAACATATATATCGACAAAGTCAAATATGCAAGACGACGCTTTGAATGCGAGCATTTGCAGGTAATTAAGTCTTTACTGATCCAGAGATATCCTGTGTGAATTGACTCAAGCCAGGTCAGTTGACATGATGCAATTCACACCATTTCAACCTGGGATTACCCCCCTTCTCTGGATCTGTTAAGACTTAATTACCTGCAATTGCTTGCATTCAAAGTATCGTCTTACATCTTTGACTTTGGCTATATATATGTTTCTGGAAACTACCTCTTCATTCACCTGAGGAAGGAACAGTGCTCCAAAAGCTAGTGATTTGAAACAAACCTGTTGGACTTTAACCTGGTGTTGTAAGACTTCTTACTGTGCTCACCCCGGTCCAACGCCTGCATCTCCACATCATGGCATCCATTTTGCATTACTGTCCAGATTGTTATCACCCTGAGTTAACGAAAGCATGGAGGACAAGGACCAGGTTAGCTTGCTATTGCTAGTCTAATTACTGACACAGTGTGCGGATGTTGCTCACGACAGTACTTCATTCGTTAACAATCTCTTTTCAGAAGTGGCTGTGTCAATCCTGATCCTATTTATAAACTGACATCGCCTTGATATTTTTCATCACAATCCTCTAAATATTGCATGTTAAATCAACACTTTTGCAACTGTGATTGATGGTATCATTTAAACTGATTATCAAGCTTCCGGTAATATCTTGGCATAGCAATGAAGGGTCTCTCAAGGGAGATGACTGAAAAATTAAATTTGCAATAGTACACATTATGCTGCTGCTTGCCGGCCCCCTGTGCAGTTTAGATTCTGTGAAAAATTGGAAGATTGACCGAAGCAGGTCAGATAAGCTATGATTACCCTATGGTTTCTTTCATGTCTATTTTTACATCGGGGTGTGACTGTAACTTGACAAAGTGACTTACTTATTAACGTCATGTTGTAATCCATTTGGACAATTCCCTGACACTCCAAATGATCTTCGGTAGCAATCATTCTTTCCTCCTCATAAACAAAAATTATTTTATCAATTCAAGTATAGAACACTTGGCTTTTTTCCTGACGCGATGCGTCTGGAACTCACCATTTACTTCGGGAATTTAGGCGGGATTCTCCGAACCCCGCCGGGTCGGAGAATCGCCAGTGGCTGGCGTGAATCCTGCCCCCGCCGGCTGCAAAATTCTCCGACACCGGGGATTTGGGGGGGGGTGGGAAACATGCCGCACTGGTCGGCGGCCGCTGGGAGGGGCTCCCCCGGCCATTCTCCGGCCCGCAATGGGCCGAAGTCCCGCCCATTCTATGCCGATCCTGCCGGCGTAAATTGGAGTTGATCCCTTACCGGCTTACCTGGTGGCGCGGGCGGGCACCGGGGTTCTTGGGGGGTCGCGGGGGGATCTGGCCCCGGGAGGTGCCCCCAGGGTGGCCTGGCCCGTGGTTTGGGCCCACCGATCCACGGGCGGGCCTGTGCCGTGGGGGCACTCTATTCCTACACGCCAGCCGTGTCAGCCTCCGCAATGGCCGGTGCAAAGATGAACCCCCCTGCCCATGTGCGGGGATGACATCAGCAGACCCTGACGCTCCCATCCATGCGTGTCTCTTCGGCCCCGACTGACATGGCGCCAAAGGCATTCCACGCTGGCCGGCGGGACATAAACCAATCCGGCGCCGTCCTAGCCCCTGAAGGTGCGGAGGATTCCGCACCTTTGGGGCGGCCCAACGCCCGCGTGGTTGCCGCCACTCCACTGCGCCGTTTCTGCCTGCCCCGCCGATTCCCGTAGAATCCTGCCCAAGATGTGAAAGCAATCCAGACTTTGGGATTAAAGTTCAATTAGATATATCACATATTTGCCAATTTAGAGGAATATTCGGGGAAATCTCCATCATAGGTTTCGATGCAGCAAAGACATAGCTGCCATAGAGAATGGAAGGGAGTCACAACAGGAAATTTTAGGACTATTTTAATTGTTCAGTATCCTGCGATCAAGTTACAAATCCCACTCATGTTTTCTGGCATGCGTTGATTCAAACATGCTACATGGTGCAGTTTGACCGGAAGTCTTTTTTTTTCTCTAAATTATCTTCCTGCTGCTCCTGAAGGAGCTGAGCATTGTTGGAATATATTATAATCCTAAGCCCTTTTTGAGACAATCCCAGATGAGGAGTGCCTCCCAGATAAATCCTCTCTACATCAGATTGGGAAAGTCAGATCACAAAGAAGGTTAAATGGGCCTGAAGGACAGCCACATTATCCAACTCCCACACAAAGAAAAGATTATTACCTTTCTCTAAATGGACTTTTTAGTAAATTAAAGACAGATTCTAATTTCCCAAATATTATTAGGTTTTGAGTATACCCCTCAGTAATGTACTGCCCAACTGAAGGGTGCAATGAGTTAAGTTCTCGAGCTGATAATATGGAAGACTCGGTGAGGTGACATCAATTCTAAAATATATAGAAGTTTATGAAAGAACTAAAAATGCAATTTGAGGTCTGGTGGAACAGTCAATCACAATGTTTAAATAGGTTCTCAGAGAAAAGAGTGCAGACACAATCTCATTTCACATAGAGAATCCAGAATTTCAATTGTTACAGTAAAAATATTCTAAGCAGGACAACCATTAAATATTAAAGTAACATTTAGCTTAACCGCTGAGTGAATGAGACTTGCCCAAGCTATTTAGACAAATCTAATGCCAAGACAGCGAAGGGAATCTGGCTACCTCCTAATCTGCACATTTAAAATGTGTTTTGAGCTGCATAATTCATTTCTTATGTATAGACGATTAATTGTTGTTAGGTTCCTCTTTTTATGATCCAAATTTTATTTTGATCAATCTTAACTTCCCAGTCGGGCAAGCCTCATTAATTATAACGAAACATATATAACTGCCAAATTCTGGTAAGTTATGGGCCCCCTTAATACTAGGAAGCCAGCTTGCCAGTACTGTGTTAGTGAATCATTTTTGTTCACCTTATTTGGTGGTCTGCTTCTTAAGGGCAGGACATGGTTTTAAGTTGTAAAAAAATTTCCTATCTGAATCTGGTCTTTTTATATATCCCAACATTGCACTGACCGCCTGACAGTGGAGGACAAAATGCTGGTGTGCAGTTTTTGGATGAGTGTCTTTCTTCTCAATAGATCTTCATCACTATGAAATGCTGTGCATGCCACGATGTGTAGTTGAAGCATTGTGAACTGTATTTGCCCTTTTACAAAAACAAACCCTCTTTAAATTCTTTAAGCTCTTAATTATACAAAAATAGGTCGTTTACCCTTATATCGCTTCATTGTGGCTTTCCTTGAATTCCTTTACATGGCTAAAATGCAATGCCAGACCTCCAGTCCTTCAACGTGCTGGACATTATTTGTTATAGCCCCCACGAGGCCTATGGGCTTGGAGCAATGAGTCTGCCCGTGAGTCTCGCCGAATAAGAGGTGGGGGGACCTAAAGACATTCATGATTGAGATCTGTATAAAGTCAGCCAGGTATGGAACCGACACTCAATCACGACAGAGCGGACCATGCTGCGATCTGATGCATGTTGTAAATATAATTGCTTTGCAATAAACCAAGTTTTCTTTTGACCATCTCGGTTTGGACTGCTTTGTGGCCTACTAAATTATTCAGGCGAGTTGGTTTAGCCAAGATGAACCCGGCAGGTTATTCATCGTGGAGGCATTAATAATAAACACAATTCAGTAATTAAGTGGAATCTGCAGAATGGTTGTGGAGGGGTGGTGGGAGGTGTTGGTGGTGCGGGGGTGAGGGGAAGTTGATGGTGTGGAGATAGGATTGGGGGTTGATCTTTGTGCTGGGGAGGTACAGGATTGCAATCTGGTGTAAGAACCACCTGACTGCAGTTCCGTCACTGGAACCAATTACAGCATTCAAATGTGAGACCTAGCCAGGCCAGGAGGAACTAATACAACCGCGATCTGAGATTGAAATGGGAATCTTCCTGATGGAGATCCTTCCCAGTACCACATGGGGCCGTGAATTTATTTGCAAAGTCATCGGAATAGTTCTAGCAATCGTTATTGTTTTAATCCATCCAAGATCAATGACAGTTGTGGGTGGACACTGGGCGCCAGAGATAAGTAATTTAAAGCACTTTGTGGGATAAATTCTGAAGATATTCGTTTCATGTAATTGGTGAATAAACAGCTGACCTGTAGAGTGCCACAAGACTGGAATATGATTGATGGGATAACCGCACAAACCAGCAAAGTTTGAACATTGACTCTTTAATTAGTGTGTGTGGGGATTGTAATGGGTAAATGCGGCTGAAGCTTGTCAGCTTCCTGGATATCGTTCACGGACTAGATAAATCCCGCACCGTTTTTCAATGAAATCAGTCATGTTCCATGTGGCGCCATTGATAACCCCTCCACGGTAACTGAATTGGCCCAGGTTTGGCGCCAGTTTTGCTGTCGCGAAAGTCCACGAATCCTGCCCTGGCGTCAACACATAGTCTCAGGAACGGAGAATCTAGCCCGACATCTTTGAGGCAAGAAGTTATGCTGAGGCCTCATCTTCCCTTTCAGATGGATGTACAAGAACCTGCGGGTCTATTTGGAAGAAAAGCAGTGGAGTCATCTCTGGTGTCCTGGTCAATATTTATCACTCAATCAGCAGCACAAAATAGGTTTGTGAGAATTTGCTGAGCACATATTGGCTGTTGCATTTCCTATATTGCAGCAGTGATGACACTTCCAAGATACGTCATTGGCTGTAAAGCTCTTGGAGCATCTCACAGTCATGAAAGACACTATATAAATGAAAGTCTTTCTTTACTTTATCAGCTCAAGTTTTAAAAATGCTTCTCTGTTTGAGATACCAGTGGCAGCATACCATAGGATGAACTTGCCTCTGTTCACATTTTAGAAAGGCGAATAGATAATTCCAAACATTGGTTTTGTGTGATTTGCATGGATTCTGTAATGCTTTCCCCGTCTAGGAGTCCTTTCTTGGCCTCTCCCTCTTACCTCTCCCTCCTCATTTGACCCTAGACTTTTGTACATGCTCTCTGCATCTCAAACTCTGCTACTCATTGCATAGCTGATTGGGCAGCACAGTAACACAAGTGGATTGCACTGTGGCTTCACAGCACCAGGGTCCCAGATTCAATTCTCTGCTGGGCACTGTCTGTGCAGAGTCTGCATGTTCTCCCCGTGTCTGCCTGGGTTTCCTCCGGGTGCTCCGGTTTCCTCCCATGGTCCAAAGACGTGCAGGTTAGGTGGATTGGCCATTGCTAAATTGCCCTTAGTGACCAAAAATGTTAGGAGGGGTTATTGGGTTACGGGGATAGGGTGGAAGTGAGGGCTTAAGTGAGTCAGTGCAGACTCGATGGGCCGAATGGCCTCCTTCTGCACTGTATGTTCTATGTTCATGTTGTATGTTCTCAGTTTCACTTTTGGCTGCATATATTTCAGTCACTTTTTTGGGAAACTGGGAGGAATCTTGTACTTCTGCAGGCGGTCAGCTTGGAGGCAGGAAAGGCATGTCATTAATCAGAATAGTGGTGTACCAGATCCCGGCCACCTTCTGGCCTCTTCCAGAATAAGGCCCATGGTTGACCTCAGTGCCCGGTTGCCAATATAGGTCCTTAAGTAGCCAATTAATTCATGGCTATTTAAGGGCCTCAATCTGCCGCCAGTGACATTAACCCAGTACAGGGTGGGCCTGTTGCCTTGCAACATGAATAGCATCTGAAATCCTCCAGCCCACTGAGGGTCACCTTTCTGCCTTTACTGCCTACGACACGACACACCACACACCATGACTTCCACCACACCTGACATTACTTACCTTTGGCCTTGATCACTTCATGATCCTGGGAGTCCAGTGCCTGTCTTTCCAGCAGCAGCCATTGCCTCCCAGTGGCGCTGCTGAGCACAAGAGTTGCCAGCCTCTGATCTGGCAACAGCTCGAAGTAGGTGAGACTTCCGTCCCATAGGATCTTGTTTCCAGGGCAAGACCCACCGCTGGCCTCAACAGTGTCTGATAAGGATGTGGACTGGCTGTCCTTCCCGAAATGAGGCAGCATTGGGCCACCTGTCCAGTTCTCCAGCCAGCAAGCGAGGCCCCTGACACCTCAACACGATTCCGCCTGCTGTTTCTGAATCCCTCTATCTTGAAATCTTTTACCCCCTTTTCCAAAAGCCTCTGTAAAAATTGTTTCTTCCATCCTGTTTTTGGTAAGAAGTCTGACAACACCAGGTTTGTTTGTTTCAAACACTAGCTTTTGGAGCACTGCTCCTTCCTCAGGTGAATGAAGAGGTATGTTCCAGAAACATATATATAGACAAATTCAAAGATGCCAGACAATGCTTAGAATGCGAGCCTGAGCAGGTGATTAAGTCTTTACAGATTCAGAGATAGGGGTAACCCCAGGTGAAAGAGGTGTGAATTGTCTCAAGCCAGGACGGTTGGTAGGATTTCACAAGTCCAATTTCAACAGCGAGAGTCACTGGGATCCTGAAGCACCGCATCAGTTCCATCATCAAGGTGGCCCCTCACCTCCGCTAAACAAAGATGGCAGCCGTGGAACTGGGCCTGACACTGGATAAAAGCTCTGCAGCTGCAAACACGGGACTTGCAGGGTCTTATTCCGGCCTTCTGACCAGCACAGTAATGTTTATGATGCCTTCACTCCCTCCCCACCCCGACTCCTGGCTCCATTCGTCCCTCCGCCTCACCGACTCTCACCGCCCGAAACAGCAGCTCCCACACGCGCAGACCTCCGAGCAAAGTGACACTGCGCATGCTCGATACACCCAGCAATACGCCTTCATCTAAGCATTGTCTGGCACCTTTGAATTTGTCTATATATATGTTTCTGGAACATACCTCTTCATTCACCTGAGGAAGGAGCAGTGCTCCGAAAGCTAGTGTTTGAAACAAACATGTTGGACTTTAACCTGGTGTTGTAAGATTTCTTACTGTGGTCACCCCAGTCCAATGCCGGCATCTCCACATCAATCCTGTTTTTGAGCAGCACCCTCAAGTCCTCTACAGGTATCTGTCATTTTCTGGTCATTTTAGCTCTAAGAAGCATTTCATGACTTTTTCCTTATTGCGTTAAAGGTTTTATTTAACTGCATTGTTTAAAAATCTGTTAGACAGTGTAAGTTGACAAGCGTTTCATACACCTCAATAATCTCCATTTATGTGGTGCTTTTGACATGGTAAAACATTGCAGGATAATTCATAATCAGAGCAAAAACATTGCTGATTTGCCTGCACGCCTACATGATTCCACCAGTCATTGTCTCATTTGCAAATCTATTCAGATTCCAAATTCTAATTCTTCTGAGACCCACATTGCAACTAAAGAAGGAAAAGGCTGGGAAAGTAATTACATTTCGACCGAACGGTATTTTCACCCTTTCTATTTGCAAAAGCTGTAAAGTATGTTATGAAAACACTAAGTAACATGCAGTGGCACAACATCGATGCTGCACTAACCTTTGGTTCTGTAATATTGATGGCCTGTCCAATCTGGACCCCTTCATCCTTTGCATGGTGCCTAATCGAAATCCGAAGCTCCCGGACTGGAGAATCACATCCATGACCGACTGCTTTTTGTCAGAATGAGTTACGTCAGTGTGCCAATCGGGTCAAATTTCAGGAAGGGGTTCAACATTTTCTATTTAGAATTGATCTGCCAGGTTGAATTCAAAGCCTAGATACAAGAACTAAATGCCTTGTGTCAAATCTGAGGTTGCAGTCAAGATTAAGTATTATGAAGAGTGAAAGACACTGATGCATCTTACAAACTGGCTGCACACTCCAGGGACACCCTTATTATTTTTTTCCCTGCAGTTTTACATCTTTTAGATCATTTAAAGTGGCCTATTGGTAGAATCTCTGAAAGCAAGCTCTTACAATAATAAGGTCGCAGACACTCAATTGATCAAGGTGCAACTACGACTATTGCATGCACTGATGAACAGCTAGATGTTAAATTTGAAATTCTTGAGCTAGTTGGCTGTCTCCTCATCAGCCTGGTGTTGGGGCAATGAGACTGCCGCTGAAGCACGGTTCGCAATGCTTGGCGATTATATGTACCATGGTTTTCACTTCACCACAGTTGCACAGGAGTGAGGCACGGTATCCCCAAATGAAAAGATTGAAGCGGCAGTGTCCGTCTCCTGTTCAGTTTGACCCATTTGCCACGCAGGAGGTATAAACCTGGGATTTCCAATGTGGGTTCATCACCAAGTGCTGATTCTGGGCTGTGTTGTTGGTGCTGTGCCACAGGTCCACAGCAGAACTGCCTCGCTCGGCTGGGTTGGTCCAGATGGGCTGCCTTGAGATGAGGCGTTTGCTGGGTGGGTGGATGATGTCTTCAACCATGTCTTCTGTATTTATTTGCACTCTTTCCAGCAATCGTGCTGTGCTAACTACACGACGGATTTATGATGACACCATGTTGCAGAGCACAAATAGACACTTTGTTTTTGTTGACTGGATTATACTGATGATTTTATTCAGCTGGACATCTACCAGTTTGGAGTGCGCAGAGTTCTTCCGAACAGATGCATATTACTCACCTATTGAGCAGCAGAGTGCCAAAGAGGAAGTTCTTAAAATTCTGACGATGGCTCCCCAAGAGGTTCCTGCTAGTATTTTGATGAGATTGTTGAGAGTCTTCAGTTTAGCTGAGACGTTCTGAATGTATGACGCGAAGGTCAGTGTGTGGTCCAAAACGCGACACCAAGATAGATAGGTGTACGTGGTGTTTTGTGCAGCTCCGGTTTAGGTAGAGATCAAGTTGTTGGTGACATCTTGCATTGTCAAGGTGGTAGACGAATGATACGGTTTTGGCAGCACTTGGTTTGAGGCACCAGTTTTGACAGTCGTTTAAGAGTTTACTTACATTGACATTAAGAGCACTGTTAATATTCTTGAAATCTCTCGCTTGGTAAGCACAGCAGATGTCATCTGCTTAGGTGAACTTTCAGCTGCATGTGGCTGGCAGGTCATTTACATACAGGGTGAACAGGGTGGGGGCCAGTAATGATCCTTGAGATGGGCCATTTTGTTGCCTCTTCCGTGTGCTGACTTTGGGTCCCATATGGCCTCAAAATAGCCTATTTTTCAGAAGAGAGACGATGGTATCAATAACCCAGGGTGGTGGAACCCCAGAAAGCTTGACCAGTAGGCCTTTGTGTCACACAGTGTTGTAGGCTGACAGTGTGATTGAGGTAGATGACACCAGTTTTCTGGCACTTTTGAAAGCCATTCTCAAGGTGGGTGGTGGGGGCAAGTACCTGGTCTTCTGTGCTGGTCTCCTCACAGAATCCAGCTTGTTCTATGGATAGTGTATCCTCTACAGTTGGCTGGATATGTTGCAATATGCCCCTCCTCAGCTGCTTATAACACATGGATAGAAGATAAGTTGTAACTGGAAGCTTCTTTGGGGTCCACACCAAGCTTGGGGATTGGAATGATCTTAACTTTCCGCCAGATATTTGGCAGTTGCTTCACGTTGTTTCTGGTCAGGAATACAGAGAACTAGTTTGCTGTCACAGGGCCAAGGTGCTTAAGGAATTCAGTGGAGATTTGGTCGTAACCCACAGCTTTGCCAGGTTTCAGTTTCCTGACTGTACCTCATCTGTGTTTATATCTTTGGATGAGTTGCCTTTCCCCTTTGGAAGGATATCCATTCCACAGCAACATTGCGCCTATGGCTCGCCTTTCACAAGGTGGCTGACCACTGCACTTGGCAGGACACAGCTCCAGTTGGAAGTTGCAAATTGCTACCCAGCAACTAGTCGCTGGATCAGTCATCAACCTGGATGAACTGTCGGCGCCAGATAAAAGAAGTTGTCCGGGCACTGAGGCTTGTGTTTGAAAGTGCTGCCTGGACACTCTTTGCATATTTCTTTCCATCGCTATTTATTTTTTTACGGGTCATTTCCCTGAGTCATCTCCGGAACGGCGTTTCCCCCTAAGGGAGCACATTGGAAACGCCAGCCCGCACTCTCCCTCTCCTCGGTCATTCTCAGCACACGTTTCCCGTGCTCTGCCCGTTAATTGGCCAGCCGGCGTGAAATTGCATTCCGGGGCCTCTTGCGGGTAGAAGCACATTTCATGCCCACTTCGGTCCCGCCGGGTGCATGCGCCTGTGAGTGATAAAATCAGGCTCAAGTTTGCATGCAATTCACAATGCCCTGACCAAACCAAATCACCGAACCACACTGTGTCGATGATAGTTCATGAATTGCAGTGAAAAAACAGGCTTCATCCCATTTTGTTTGTGTATTTGATGCACCATCAATTGCACGCGAGGCGAGTGATTTACCAATGTCAGGCTTCTGAGCATTTATACCTCGTTGATAGAGGCGTGGTTAACTCAGCCTCTCGGCCAATCGGTCGAGAGGCACATGACCGACCAGGGCCAATGGTAAGCCGACGTTCTGGCCCAATGGCAGACGAGTATGCAGATCATATCATCACAGTATTGAAAGTTTTTTACTCCCTCACCTGGGAGATTTTGGTTGCTTTACATCTGCGATATGCACACAAACAAACTATGTGGTCTGACAGATTGTGGAATTTTCGGCCTCTGAGTAAAATCCACCAATGTCTCCTCCATGTTTAGCATCTGTCAATCAAACCCTCCATTCAAAGAAAATTCCGGCTCTCTCAAATGTGATAATCCTCCCAATTGCATTTGTCAATGTTCCTTCCCACATTGCAATCAGATTTTCAGGTGCAGCAGGAGACAGGGTCATGTCTCTATTCTTTTATTTACAATCTTTCGGAATGCTCTCAACAAAAATTCCTTTTGTCTCACCTCCTTTCCACTTTTTTGTTTATTTCAATGCATTTTTAGGTCACAAACACAATTAAAATGAATGAATTTCCCCCAACTGCTGGTTCTTCAAACATGTTTTGACCAGGGCAGCACGGTGGCGCAGTGGGTTAGCACTGCTGCCTCACGGCGCCGAGGTCCCAGGTTCGATCCCGGCTCTGGGTCACTGTCTGTGTGGAGTTTACACATCCTCCCTGTGTTTGCATGGGTTTCGCCCCCACAACCCAAAGGTTAGAGGGTAGGTGGATTGAACACGCCAAATTGCCCCTTAATTGGAAAAAAATGAATTTATTGAAAATGAAAAAAATGTAAACTAAATTTATATTTAAAAAAACATGCTTTGACCAAATCTGAATGATATGCCATCATTTCCCTCGTCAAAGTGACAGAACGTGTAAGGAATAAATCCCGTGATTTCCTTTCAACTACAATCACCCAATTGATGCTGTCAAAAAACATCTGGCTACCAAGAGCCTAAAATAACACCCAAAGACCGATAACATGCAACTTCAGATATCTTCCGTTGTCATCAGCATTATGGAAATTTGAACAAGCCTGCAAATTAAATTACTTTTCTTGCTGAACGAGGCTTTCAGTTCCTAAAAGATTGAATATTAGACAGGCCATTTTCAGAGGATCTGATCATTTCCACGATATTTGATTGTGACAGAAGTCAAATTCAATTGTATTCACATTGACTACAACTGAACAGCAAGTTGGGCACATAGATTTTGTTTAGTCTTGGTTGTGAATTAATGTTTTATATCAAAACATGATTTTTGAATTTACTAGCGAGGAACCCCTCTGATCTCCTTTAAAGATTTACATCACCTTTAAGTGACTTGGGATCATAGTCAAAGATGGCTACACATTTGCATCACTATAACCTTCTACATTCCAAAAACTATTGAAATGGAGACGACGGATGGGATTTTCTCGTGCCGTAGGAGGCTTCACCTCTTAAGCAACATCGTGATGTCAGTGTGCCACATAATTGGGATGGAGGTTGCCTCAAACTGTGTGGGTCAGCGCCCAATTCCAATGAATCTGAAGGTGACAATTATTATGCACCGAGATCATTCCTGGGGTTTGTGGGTGATCTGTGTGGAGTGTCCTAATCAGCTGTCCATAGCTGCACCAAGCTTGTAACTGATGCCCTATTCAGATGGGTCCTCACATGGGGATAGGGTAGAGGCGTGGGCTTAAGTAGGGTGCTCTTTCCAAGGGCCGGTGCAGACTCGATGGGCCAACTGGACTCCTTCTGCATTGTAAATTCTATGGTTCATTCATTCCCGGACAGATCAAGCCAGCCAGGCTGAGCGAGGCAGAGGCTTCCATATATGGCTGGGTTCCCCTGCATCCAGGGTGCCTTAACTGCACTCATGTGACCATCAAGGTGGCAGCAGGTCAGCCAGGTATGTTTGTGAATGGAAAGGGTTACAGTCCATGAGCATGCCAGTATAATAATAATAATCGCGAAATGTCACAAGTAGGCTTCAATGAGGTTACTGTGAAAAGCCCCTAGTCGCCACATTCCAGCGCCTGTTCGGAGAGGCCGGAGCAGGAATTGAACCAGTGCTGCTGGCCTTGTTCTGCATTACAAGCCAACTGTTTAGCCCGCTGTGCTAAACCAGCCCCTGTGTGCCAGCCCCGGTAGTATGCGACTACAGGACCCAGATTCTTCAAGTCTGTACAAGATACCCAGGCAGCTCCCATGATATGTACATTCTACAACACTCTCAGGGCCCAAGGCTGTTCTTGGCTCCAGCTCAGTGGAATGGTTGGTTGCGAGGTGACATAGGGTATCCGTTAAAAAGCTGGCTCATGATACCACTCTGATACCCTAGGATAGAGGTGGCAGAGAGGTATAATCAGTGTTTGCCTTCAGAAGGGCAGTGGTTGAGAGGACAGTCAGGTGACTGACAATGAGGTTCTGTTGCCTGGGCTAACCGACATAGCCCTGCATTACCATCCAGAGTGAAGATCGCTTGTGATTGTGGTCTGCTGCGCTCTGCACAAGCTTTTACTAGTAGGGGGACCCACTTTAGGATCAGGATACAGAGGCAGCTCCTCATGTCTCAGAGGAAGACTCTACATATGGACAGGATGAGCCTGGCCAGGCACAAGGTGAGGATGAAAAGGCAGACATGATGAAATTTCAGGGAGGCAGCGACACCAGGGAGGCCTTGATTCAATGTTCCTTCAGCTCGGCTGCCAAGACGTGCTTCCATTTCAGTACAAGGTCGCTACCTCCTTCACACACATTTATGATAATACAATGCGGTGACCCCCAATGTCAAGTCTGTAATAAGGTTTGTCACCCCTACCGTCTATTATAAGGCACTGCTGAGGCCTGCTCCTCTGGAAAACATGAAGGACACTCAGGGCATTGAAACAAAATGTTGATCTATAGTTTTCACAGAGATGCAAGCAAGGAACAAAACATAAAATGGTTGCCACAGTTACACGGAAACAATACATTGCAGTGATGAGATGAATGAAAGATACTCGTGAAAACCTTCTCCTGTGCTCACAGTACCTAAAACTTATGCTTGTGAGTGCTAAGTCTTGGTGCCCATCAGCAAACCCCCCACCCCCAACCACGTTGAATGCAGATTTCTGGTTCTCCTGGCATGTTGGCACTGATGACCTTGGCTGCTGCCCTCTGGATGGTACGTGCCCAGTGACGTGACTGGGCATTCCATGCATCCCACTGTATATTTAAATCTGTTGCCTATTGGGCGACTCCAGAGGCCCACCGTTTGCCTCGGACTCAGCCTTATTTTGGTCCTCGTATTCAGTTGTCCTCCCAACAGCTGGCGCCATGGGCACTCTCTGCCTCCTTCAGTTCCTCATGTGTGTTGTGTGTGGTGCACAACCCGCAGTTCACCACCAACTAAACCACTGGCCTTAAGCCCACAAATGTGCTTGAGTCTGCGCTGGTGACTGGTTTTGAGGGAGGGCATGACGTGGGTTGATCTGTCGGCTGGGTGGGGGGACGAGGGACGGGGACGGGGGAGGGGGGGGGGGGGTTCCTCAGATGCCAACGAAGGGTCCTGACTAGCCCTGGAGGGCGGTTCATCCAAGGGAGGAAGACAATCAGTCAGTATTTTCACTCATCACATCGTGCACATTCATGCTAGTTGGGCTTTTGAGACTGATATCAGTGGCATTATTCTGGTTTTGTGATTGTTGAATAACTATGACTCTTGTTTAGAAATACTTCAAAGACAGACCTTCATTGTTCACATAGTCTGCCTGTCCTGCTTCTACTTACTGGACTCTTACCTACCTCCGAGACACCTGGTGCTCCATGAGCTGAGGTCCTTCCTCCATGCTCGTACTGAAGCTCAAGGGCGTCCATCTCATATGTGCTCAGGATGAGCAGGTTGGCCTCCCATTGGGAGTTCAGCGATATGAAGGTTCCTCTTCTCTTATGAGTCCAAAGGTCCATTTATTACTCCACCCTCCAACTGCAACACCATAACATTCTCTCACCCACGCCCTCCGCCACTCCCCCACACACCCTACCCCTCACCACCACGAACCACCTTGAGGTTCCAGTTATCCTTGCATACCTCACCCTGAGATGGACCCAGGGCTTCCGTTCCCACCTACCAGCATTAACAGTACCTTTGGTTACACTGATTCCTCCACCCTGAGCACCACTAATGACAGTGGACCGTGTCAACTCAGTATTCACCTGAACCAAGCGCAGAAGATCACTGAAACCTTTTTGGCACTGTACCCATGCACAGTGCACCACATCATGCCCACTGACCTCGACTGCCACCTCCGCCCAGGGCTTCTTCCTTTCATGGGTATGAGGATGTCCTGCCTGGCATTGACCACCGGCCTGAGAGTGTGCTTGCACCCATTGGAGAAGCTGAGGGCAGAGTGTCCACCTGCATTATCCTACCACCTGCCGTGTTGACTGGGTGTTGCCGCCATCACTATTATTTTTTGCTCAGCATCATGTGACTCCTCCGTAACTATTGGATGTCTTCTGCAGTCTGCCACAGTAGTCGCGTCCCCATTGGACGGCCCTTAATTGGCCAATGTTCTGTACTCAACATTGAATTCAACAACTTCATGAGCACTGTCCTCCATTTTGATTTTGTTCCCCCAAGGACCAGTGATGCAACCATCAATTCACACGAAACCAGAAGTAAACTGTGGCTTTAATCAACTAGAACAGTGCCTGCCGGCGACTGGTCTGTTAGTGTGAGCCGCCTACAGGACGGCTGCTCCATACCTCCCCTCAAGGGGTGGATTCGGGGGCGGAGCCCACACAGGTAATACCATACAATGGTCCATAGGTGGAACCCACATGGGCAACAGCATAATATAGATAAACATATGGTGAATTGTTACAGCAATACATTCACCACATTCACCCCTGTTAAAAAAAGAAGTCCGGCGGGGGTGACAGGTTCATACGTTCAACCGGTCCGGTGCACGGATTGTGTGCTGTGAACGCCGAAGGTCTGGTGTCGCCGCTGGCCCGGGTGTCGAACTCGTCCGTGCTGGCATCGGTAGTGAAGTCGCCGGTGCGGGTACAGACGTGGACTCCGGGAGCGTGTCTTGCGGAGCTTCATTCCTGTGGGTCAGTGAAGGGGAAATGGCAGCCGAGAGGGGGTGCATGTGCTATGTAGGGGCGGGGGCGCTGGTCAGCGTAGGTTGGGCGGGGTAAGATGGGGTGGCAGTGGAAGTGGAACGTTCGGGTGTCCGGTCCCGGAGGGAAACCGTATCCTGTCGGCCTTCGGGGTGTGCGATGTACGCGTACTGGGGGTTGGAGTGTATGAGCTGGACCCTCTCGACCAGGGGGTCGGACTTATGACTCCTGACATGTTTGCGGAGCAGGACGGGCCCCGGTGTCATCAGCCGGGGCAGAAGCGAGGCCCCTGAGGTGGATTTCCTGGGGAAAACAAATAAGCGGTCATGAGGGGTCTCGTTTGTGGCCATGGAGTGGAGTGCATCGGGGAGGACCTCCTGCCAGTGGGAGACCGGGAAATTCCTAGACCGTAGAGCCAGGAGGACGGTCTTCCAGACCGTCGCGTTCTCCCTCTCCACCTGCCCGTTTCCCCTGGGGTTATAACTGGTAGTCCTGCTCGAGGCGATGCCTTTGCTGAGCAGGTACTGAGCTCTGGTTACTGTGAACGTATGTGGGGAAACCAAACAGGGTGAAGACACTATGTAGAGCTTTAATGACAGTGGCCGCGGTCATGTCGGGGCAAGGTCGGGGCAAGGGGTTGCAACGGGCAAGTGGGAGAACTCGTCGATGATGTTGAGGAAATGTGTGTTGCGGTTGTTGGAGGGGAGGGGCCCTTTGAAATCGATACTAAGGCACTCAAAGGGCGGGATGCCTTTACCAGGTGGGCCTTATCTGGTCGATAGATGTGCGACTTGCACTCTGCGCAGATCGGGCAGTACCTCGTCATGGCCCTGACTTCCTCAGCGGAGTAGGGCAGGTTGCGGGCTTTGATGTAGTCGAGAAGCCGGGTGACCCCCGTGTGGCAGAGGTCATCGTGGATAGCCCGGAGTTGGTCGTCTTGCGCGCTAGCGCATGTGCCGTGGGACAGGGCATCTGGGGGCTCATTGAGCTTCCCAGGGCGCTATAATATGTCGTAATTATAGGTGGAGAGTTCGATCTTCCACCTCAAGATCTTATCATACTTGATTTTGCTGTCGAATATGAAGACTACCGATCGTTGGTCGGTGATGAGGCTAAACCTCCCACCAGCGAGTTAGTGCCTCCAGTGCCGCATGGCCTCCGCAATGGCTTGGGCCTCCTTTTTGACTGAGGAGTGTCGAATTTTGGAGGTGGTGAGGGTTCGTGAGAAAAACGCTATGGGCCTGCCTGCCTGATTGAGGATTTGCGGCAAGGGCGACCTCTGATGCGTCGCTCTTCTCCTGGAAGGAGACGGACTCGTCCACCTTCTGCATCACGGCTTTGGCAATATCTGCCTTGATGCAGCTGAAGGCCTGGCAGGCCTCAGCCATCAGTGAGAAGATGGTGGCCTTGATGAGTGGGCGGGCTTCGTCTGCATAGTTGGGGACCCAATGGGCGTAATATGAAAAGAACCCGAGGCACCTTTTCAGAGCCTTGGGGCAGTGGGGAAGGGGGTGTTGCAGAAGGGGCCACAAATGGTCGGGGTCGGGTCCTAGGACCCCGTTTTCCATGACGTAGCTGAGGATGGCTAGTCTGGTCGTGCGGAAAACACATTTCTCCTTGTTGTAAGTGAAGGTTTAGGGTTCGGGCAGTTTGGAGAAATCTCTGGAGGATGGCATCGTGGTCCTGCTGATCATGGCCGCAGATGGTGACGTTGTCCAATTACGGAAATGTGGCCCGCAGCCCGTACTGGTGCACCATTCGGTCCATCATTCTTTGGAAAACCGAGACCCCGTTCGTGACGCCAAAGGGGATCCGGAGGAAATGGAAGAGGCGGCCATCTGCCTCAAAAGCCATGTAGTGGCGGTCCTCTGGGCGGATTGGGAGCTGGTGGTATGCAGACTTCAGGTCCACTGTGGAGAGCACCCGGTAGCGTGCGATCTGGTTGACCATGTATGCGATCCGGGGAAGGTGGTACGCATCGAGGTGCGTATACCGGTTTATGGTTTGGCTGTAATCTACAACTATCCGGTTCTTTTCCCCGTTCCTGACGACCACCACCTGGACTCTCCAGGGGCTATTGCTGGTCTCGATGGTTCCCTCCCGCAAGAGTCGCTGGACCTCAGACCTGATAAAAATCCTGTCCTGGGCACTGTACCGCCTGCTTCTGGTGGCAACTGGTTTACAGTCGGCAGTGAGGTTTGCAAAGAGCGGGGTAGGGTCAACCTTTAGGGTCATGAGGCTACATATGGTGAGTGGGGGTAGGGGCCCGCCGAACTTCAGGGTGAGGCTCCTGCGGTTACATTGGAAATTCAGTCCCAATAGAAAGAGGAGCGCAGAGGTCGGGGTGTACATATAATTTAAAATTGGTATACTTGGCACCCTGTATAGCGAGGGATGCGGTAGTGCACTCTCGGCCTGCACCGAGTGCGACCTGGAGGAGAGGGAGATGGTTTGATGCGCCGGGAAGATTGGGAGCGAGCAGCGTCTTACCATGTCCGGATGAATGAAGCTCTCTGTGCTCCCGGAGTTGAAGAGGCAGGGCGTTTCGTGTCCGTTTACCCGGACGGTCATCATAGAGCTCCGGAGGTTTTTGGGTCGCTGAGTTGCGAGTAGCCGGCGTGGTTGGAGGTGATGCGGTGTTCCCAAGATGGCTGACCCCACTAGTTGCACGTGACGGACGGCATTGCAGATGGCGGCCAAGATGGCGGCCACCATCGGTCGCACATGTCGGGCGGCGAGGAAGATGGCATCCAAGATGGCGGCCCCCATGAATCGCATGTGGCGGGCCGCGTGGGCGAGGATGGCCAAGATGGCGGCCCCCGTGAGTCGCACATGTTGTGCGGGCTTGGAGATGGCTACCCCCATGAACAACACAAGGCCAATGACGCGTCCGGGGGAGGCAGAGTCGGCAGACACGTTGCCACACTGCGGGATTTACGGGTCTGTGAGTCCGAGGGTCGGGCCTGCAATTTAGTGTTTTTGGACCTGGCTAGGCAAGCTTTAGCAAAATGTCCTTTTCTCCCGCAGTCACTGAAATTCGCGTTCTGGGCTGGGCAGTGTTGCTTGGGGTGTTGAGGCTGGCTGCAGAAATAACAGGGTAGACCCCCATGGTGAGCGGGGTGCCGCGCGGCACAGGCCTGGGGTATTCTTTGGTCGGGGTCCACGAGGGGGTCGCGTGATCGGACGGGAACGCGTTAAGGCTTTGGGATGCTACTTCCAGAGAAGAGGCTAATTTTACCGTCTCTTCAAGGTCTAGGGCACCTTTTTCGTGTCGGCGCTGTCTCACGTAGTTAGACCTGACTCCAGCCACGTAGGTGTCCTGGATGGCGAGGTCCATATGTTGAATGGCCATAACGGCCTGGTAATTGCAACTTCGTGCAAGGGCTTTGAGGTCGCGTAGGTACTCTCCCAGCGATTCTCCAGGATGTTGGCGGCGAGTGGTGAGTAGGTGCCGTACGTATACCTCGTTCACAGGCCTTACGTAGAGGCGCTCCAGCATCGCGAGGGCGTCTGCATAGGTGGAGGCTTCCTCGAGTTGAACAGAGATTCAATGGCTCACCCATGCGTGGAGGAAACTCAGCTTCTGTTCGTCGGAGGTGGAAGACGAGGAGGAGGCGGCGAGGTAGGCCTTGAAACAGCGGAGCCAGTGCGAAAAAAATCTCTTTTGCCTCCACGGGCTGCGGATCGAGTTCCAGTCGGTCAGGTTTGAGGGCCGATTCCATAGTTGCGTTGCAGTTGATTAAAATGATGCAACCATCAATTCACACGAACCCAGGAGTAGAAGTGAACTGTGGCTTTAATCAACTAGAACAGTGCCTGCCTGCGACTGGTCTGTTAGTGTGAGCTGCCTACAGGGCGACTGCGCATTATACCTCCCCTCAAGGAGTGGAGTCAGGGGCGGAGCCCACACAAGCCCCAGCATGCTGCATTACAGGTAATACCATACAATGGTCCATAGGTGGAGCCCACATGGGCAACAGCGTAATACAGATAAACATATGGTGAATTGGTACAGCAATACATTCACCACAACCAGTTTGTATCTTTATTCATGTTTTTTTGCTTTCAGAGCTGCCATCAACTCTGGTTTGTTTCTTTACTGCAAGCATCACCATTCCTTTTGCCTTTTTTTTCATGATACGTTTGGATTTAATCTGCCTCAGATTTAACCTTTCCCTGACCTCCCCTATTGTTCCACCTGACCCTGTCCTCTTCCTTTTCAACTGACTAAAACCCATCACATTTGTACCTTTCTTCAGTTCTAAAGTATATAGTATAAGGGCAGCACGGTAGCACAAGTGGCTAGCACTGTGGTTTCATAGTGCCAGGGTCCCAGGTTCGATTCCCCGCTGGGTCACTGTCTGTGAGGAGTCTGCACTTTCTCCCCGTGTCAGCGGTGGGTTTCCTCCGGGTGCTCCGGTTTCCTCTCACAGTCCAAAGACGTGCAGGTTAGGTGGATTGGCCATGATAAATTGTCCTTAGTGTCCAAAAAAGGTAAGGCGGGGTTATTGGGTTACGGGGATAGGGTGGAAGTGAGGGTTTAAGGGGTCGGTGCAGACTTGATGGGCCAAATGGCCTCCTTCTGCACTGTATGTTCTATGTGAAGAGGGCTGGAGAGCTGTTTTTGTACTTATTTAAGCACAGTGAGGGAGCACAGAAGTAGGCTTTCCTTCCAGCTTGTCTCCGCAACTGGCAACCTCCACATTGATTCTGGGGTCACCAGTCCCAAGTCCTATTTAAACACACCCCCCCTGCCCTACCCTCCCACTACCCCAACTGAAAATCCAACCTGCGGGCAGACATTTTTAAAGGTTGGGCTTGTCCTGGATGAAAATCTGAGCCTCTATTATGCTCTCTCCACAAAAGCTGCCAGACCTGGAATTTTCTCTTTAACACTTTCATGGACTTCCCAAAGTGCAGAAGGAGGCCATTCAGCCCATCTCATCTGCGCCGACCCTCCAAAAGAGCACGCCAAGTGGCCCGCTCCCCCACCCTATCACCATAACCCCTCCTAACCTTTTTGGACTCGTAGGGGCAATTTAGCATGGCCAATCCACCTAACCTGCACATCTTTGAAGTGTGGGAGGAAACCGGAGCACCCGGAGGAAACCCACGCAGACACGGGGCGAATGTGCAAACTCCACACAGACAATCGTCTGAGGCCGGAATTGAACACGGGTCCCTGGTGCTGTGAAGTAGCAGCGTTAAGCATTGTGCCACCCTTAAAACGTATTTTTTTAATCTCAGAACTGCAGCGTCCACAATATTTTGCTTTTGATTTGAAAACTGGCCGTGCTGACTGATTGTTTCATAAGACAAAATCCTCTAACTTTGATGATTCACACAAGCTCTCTGTCGATGGTGAAAATAACCTATTCTCCACTGCACATTCATACATCAAAACAAAAGGCACTGAAAACGTATACAGTCATCAACAGATGCTTGAGCCTAATTGCAGCTGGGCAAGTATGACCTGCAGTCCTTGGCGACTCTAATATGAACAAATTTAACTCACTGTTACACAGCATCTGTGGTTGGACTAATACAAAGGGATTTTGCACAGCGTGTGCTTGAAGAAATTCTGGGCATCATTTCCTTCTCAGACACGATGAGAAAGTGAATCAGAATGCAGAAAACAGTATGACGATTGATAGGAGTCTCACCAAATAAGGGTTTGGATCGTAGAATGGTCCCATTAATATATCTTACATTTTATATTCCGTGTGACAATATTTATTTTCCACCTGTTTTGCTCCTATATCTTAATTTGTTTTGTGTTTCTCTTCTCGCTTTGCTCGCTTTATAGATTAACATCAAAGTACCAAAATACACAAGGGATTGGTTGACACTGAAATACTGTTGGTTCATTTCTTCAGGATTTGAGAAGGGGGTGACAGTGACAACATTATACATTTGGATGACTTGTCTGAGTTCATAGCCTCCTCAGAACAAACTGGAGACTAAGGGGTGTTACGACACCCTGGGCTAATGGACACTCAATTCCAGCCCTGGAGTCACAACACAAGTGAATTCAACAATAATACTTAGAAAAATTCCCAAAGTCTTTGGCCCTTGGCTGTCCAATAATCACAGTCACCAGGTTTATAAATGTAAACACAATTACTGTTTAATCACAACAAGGACTACTGGAGCTGCTTTAGCACAGGGCTGAACAGCTAGATTTTAATGCAGACCAAGGCAGCCTCCCTGAACAGGTGCCAGAATATGGTGACTGGGGGCTTTTCACAGTAACTTCATTTGAAACTTGTGACAATAAGCGATTTTCATTTCATTTTTTCACAATGAGATCGGCAGCAAATACAACTGGTTAACTGTTAACTAATACGTAATTCCCATCTTAACTTGACCCCACCCTCTTCACACACAAACACACACACACACACCAGACAAACAGGGAGGGGTGGAAAGGAGTAAAAATCATAAGTAGAGGGAAGTAAGAGTCAGATGCTGGTTCTTTAGCACAATTTATTCACATCAAGTTTGCAGATTAAAGTATTTGGTTTGCAGCCTGTAATGATCTTCTGTGTGGAGTCATTCATTAACTCTGTAGGTTAGAAATGCATTAGTCACAGCTTTCACCTGGAGAGGAACATATTTATCATCAATTTGTGCTTTCACTTCGTGATTTGTGTTCAGGTTTCTGCAGTTTCAGGAAAACCGCACCCGCAGACTTTCTGGAGAGAGAGAGAGAGACAGCCGTCACAGAAGCTTTATAAAGGGAGTTAGCTAGATATTCGTGGGGAGAGTTAACTGATCCTCTCTACCATGTTGCCAGAATCAAAACTGAAACCTAACTGAAACCTGAGACTCGGAAATATTTGAACTCAGATCCAATCACCACCTGTTACCAGGCAAAGCTCAGTCGTTTGGGTCAACCCATTGGCCACCAGCCAATCAATTAAACCAAGTCCCAACCCATTGTCTGTCAGTGATGCCGGCCATTCTGCAACTTCAGTTTAAACTAGCACAGCCGTCCGTATTCTTCCTGCTTGAATTAAAGAGAGAGGCGGCTTGCCTTAAGACAGATGTCTATTAATCATCCATGGATATAATGGCAAAAATCAAAGCAAGTGTAAATAAGGGAATTAGCAGGAAAGACCATTTTATTGTGAATTTTATTGCGAGCCCCCATCATTTAAAATGTGGGGCTTGTAAAATATGACAGATAGTGAGACCACCGCCTTCCCATGCATCTTCAATCTATCCCCCACATTGCGGTGGGCCGGTAAGGCATCAGCCACCCTGCTTGTCGTTACGCCTATTGAGACCTTTAACTGGCCTATTGATGGTCAAATGAGGGACGAGATCCACTTCCACTATATGGTGGGAACTGGAAGGCAGCAGAAAAAGCCAGCCCGCTTTTTTATCAATTCTGGTGTTATGTGTTCTGTGCACTTCAGGGGCCTTCCTCCACCTCTTGCCCCCTTCCCTTCCCCTCTTCCCTTCCCTGGTGGATTGACATTGGGACTGATATCTAATACATATCCACCGGCAACTGGAATTATGTTGTGGGTGGGAAGCCCCATGGCCAAACTTTCCACTCTGTCCCCACTTGGGTGCCTCAACTGGCCAATTAATGACCACTCAAGGGTACCTTCCCAGCTCTGAAACAATCTTCCTCAGGTTCAGGTGGGCCTGCTGATGTGTGGTCTGCACGACTGGTGAGACTCTGTGGGCTGCATGTCAGCTGCTGGGGTGGGATGTTGGGTCACCTCGATCGGCATTGATCAGTGCATGCTCAAGGGCCTGGACATGGGCAAGGAGGTGGCAAATGACAACCACCCACCCGCCTGGAGACTCACCTTTCCGGTGAGTCTCCAGCTCCCCAACCCAAGAGTCACAGAATCTTTACAGTGCAAAAAAAGGGTCATTTGTCCCATCATGTCTGCACTGGCTCTCTGTAAGAGCAATCTACCTAGTTACAGTCCCTTATCTTTTCCACATAACCTTGTACATTAATTTTGTTCAGACAGTAATCCAATTCCCTCCTGAATACCTCAATCGATCCTACCTCCATCACCCTCGCAAGAAGATCATTCCAGATTCTAACCACCCTCTGGGTGGAAACCTTTTTCCTCACATCGCTTTTATTCTTTACATCAATTATTTTGAACCTGTGCCCTCTAGTTCTTGAAGCTATGCTGCATGGAAATAGTTTCTCTCTATTTACCTTGTTCACACCCCTCAGAATCTTGATTACTCTGTCAAGCTTCCCCTCAGTCTTCTTTTCTCCAAGTAAAACAGTCCCAATGTCTTCAATCTATCCTCACGGCTACAGGTCAGATTCAGTCTATCTGCCTGAAAGTGTGCACTGGCCACAGGCTAGGGGCTAGCACCCTTTGTGTGCCACCCACTTTCCCCATGACTGCCGCAAGTAAACTCCAGTCAGGTGAATGAAAAGTATTAAAGATTATTTTTTGTCAATGTGCTCAGAGCGGGAATAAAAAGACTTGTTCACATTCTCACTCTCTCCACCTGGCAAATCCCAATAACAGGTAACAATAACAATGTACACTCATTTGACATCATTAAATCTGATTAAACACCTCAAGGTGTTTAACAGGAATGTGACCAGACCAAAAAATTTGACACAGCACCAGGTAACGGAAAATTAGGACAGGAAGACCAATAACTTTGCCAAAGAAGTAGGTTTCCAGCTGTCTCCCAAAAGAGATTCACCCGAGGAAGGAGCAGTGCTCCGAAAGCTCGTGTTTGAAACAAATCTGTTGGACTTTAACCTGGTGTTGTAAGACTTCTTACTCCGGTCCCAAAGGAGGAGAGAGAGGGGAGAAAAGGGGGAGAAGAACGGAATTGAAGAGCTGAGGGCCCGGTTAGGTGAAAGACAACATGATAATTTCAGTGGAGAATGTTGGAGATGCACAGGTAACTAGAATTGGAGAGTTATAGGGCTTGAGGAAGTTTAAGTGAATGTGCAGCAGAGGCTCAAACCATGAACCATGTTAATCTTTATTAGCGTCACAAGTGGGCTTACATTACCACTGCAAGGAAGTTACTGAAAAAATGTCACACTCTGGCGGCTGTTTGGGTACACTGAGGGAAAATTCAGAATGTCTAATTCACCTAACAAGCACGTCTTTCGGGACTTGTGGGAGGAAACCGCAAACACAGGGAAAATGTGCAGACTCTGCACAGACAGTGACCCAAGCCGGGAATTGAACCTGGAACCCTGGCGCTGTGAAGCAACAGTGCTAATCGCTGTGCTATCGTGCCACCCTCCACCGTGCAACCTTTTATTCCTCAATAAAATTCACCAGCAGCAAGAAAAAAAAACTCACAAAAAGAATGATTTAGTTAACAGATCCTCCACATTTAAGCTGAATAAATGCCTTGGAGATTCGGTACGTTAGAGAGGTAGCACTCAGTTTAGAAAAGATATGTGTGTTTGAGAGTTATTATATGAGATTAGATTCTTATGGATCTCTTTACAGTCTCAGCGACATGAGCAGAAAATAATTAATGTTCATAACACCACCTGCGCTTTTTACTGTACATTGAAGTGGCCTTCAGAATGAAATAGACCTGCCGATTCAGTGAAATAGATACTGGGCATTCCTTCAGGGTATAAGTGAATTGTTGGTCCCTTTTGTAGAGCACCTCTGAAGGGGCAACCATGAAACTCATTAGTAGATGTGTAAACAATTGATAGTCTGATTATCAAGCCGTTTGTTTCCATCACCTGGGGGAGACATGGCAACAGCTTGCCTTGGTACATAAGCTTGATTAAAATTAAGCATGGTGTGCATTCTCCAGTTCGATGAATGCAGGAGCATGCATCTGCTCAGTTGTACCAGCTGCTTCAAAATAACTGGCAAGCTTTAAATTGAAGAATGGCTCAAACCGCAAGCTTCGAACATAATGAAATGAATCGCCGCCAATTTACAACCTGCCTATTCACCAACGGCATCAGTTTCCTTTTCAATATTGAGGCCTTGATCCTCTTTTGTCCAGTCCAAGATGGACACTGAAAGGTGAGGTCTCTGCTTAAGTTCTGATTTTCTTTGCATTGCTGATGACGAGCCAGAATGACTTGTATTTATAAGCTCGAAGACGAAGAAATTAAATCAAGAAAAGAATGTCTGCAAAAAGAAAGATTCCTGCAGTAAGTCTGACATTTGGCATTCCTCAGAGTTGACACATGAATGGATTGGTGTTTACCTGAGATAGCCATTGCCCTCTGAACTACAAGATTGAAATTCTCATACTTATATTTCACCGCTGTACTTATTTCATTGTCCTTCCCTTCTAATGCATTGCAAAGCAACTGAATTGGAAAGCCTTCTGATAGTTTCTCATCCTAAAATTCCCTCAGGTCGCAGCCAATAGAATAAGTTCAATTCTATCCAGGACAGATGGAGAAATGTCAGATTTATCACCAGTTCATGTTGCTTTTCCCTTGGCACAATTCACTAGAAATTGACCAAGTCATTCTGAAAGATCACCGATTTTTAGGTGCAAGGTCTTCAGTCCTCTGCCCAAAGGCAGGTCTTTGTCAATCATCTGTTAAAGCACAGCCAAATGCCTTGAATTTTTTACTCGGGTTTGCCTCACCAGAGTAGGAATAGAACCCCACGTTAGGATGCTCATGTAATCAACACACACACACACACACACACCTTCTAACCAACTGAGCTACTTCCAACTGTGTTAATGCACAGTGATTAGCACTACTGCCTCACAGCACCAGGAACCAGGGTTTCCAACTTGGGTGACTGTCTGTGTGGAGTTTGCACTTCCTTCCTGTGTCTGCATGGGTTTCCTCCGGGTGCTCCGGTTTCCTCCCACAGTCCAAAGCTGTGCAGGTTAGGTAGGGTTGCAGCGACAGGGCGGGGGAGTGGACCTAGGTAGGGTGCTCTTTCAAAGGGTCTGTGCAAACCCAATGGGCCAAATGGCCTCCTTCTCCACTGTAGGGATTCTATGGTATAATAGGACTGTTAACTACATTAATGAATCATTTGACTGCAGTGTACAAGTATGCCAACAAGTATGTCCTATTGCACTACCCAATTGTGCTGATATGTGAAAGATTTTCTGCTTGTGATTGTGCATTTCAAGTTTGGAAACTTATAACTTCGGAAACTCAGCGCAATTTCAAACATGCTTTGCACCCGAATTGCCAATTTTGCCCATAAGTGGAAACTTTACACTGAATCATTTGGACAAATTTGCTTTGAAAAAAAAAAAGCCTCGAAAGGTTTTCACAAAAAAGCATACAAATTCTCTGCTTCTTTACAGAGAGACAAGAATTGCCCAAGTTACAACGTGGCTCTGCCTTCTCATGATCAGACAACAGGAAATGCACTCATGCCATGCTGAACATTTCCCTTCGCTCCAATAGCTTCCATCAATCCACCAGGATATCAACTCTTTACTGACAAGACCTACCTCATCTTTGGGAGAAGGATAGGATCTAAAGGTTAGCCCAATAACAAAACGCTGCAACTGCCAAGTGACCAAAGTTCTTGCCAGGAGGTCTTGCATATTCTGTTGAGCAATGACAACACCCGAATGCTAGTGTTGAAGCTTGAAGTGATAATGATGGTGGGGCCGATGGTAGTTTGAATTCTGTGCACTAAATTTAAACAGCTGAAACAAAAAGCTAATAAATGGCTGTGGCAAGTCCATAGCCACACTGCAGAGCACCAGCAAGTCGTAGATGTACAGCAACTCATAGAACATAGAACAGTACAGGCACTTCGGCCCTCAATGTTGTGCCAAGCCATGCCAAGCCATGATCACCCTACTCAAACCCACGTATCCACCCTATACCGTAACCCAACAACCCCCCCTTTGGTCAAGAAACAATTAGCAGATCGTCACACTAACAGGCAGTAACCACAGCTCTGTGTATATCCTGGGTATTTTAAGAATGCTTACTTTGGTCAAGAAACAATTGTTTTGTGTTCATGCTCTGCGTGCATCACTGCATCATGTGGCAACGACAACAAATAAACGGGCATCGTGCGACTATCAACAGGCAGGACTGTTCCCTTCCAGTTGGGGAACACTTCAGCAGTCAAGGACATTCAGCCTCTGATCTCCGGGTCAGCATTCTACAAGGAGGCCTTCAGGAGACGCGACAACGCAAAATTGCTGAGCAAAAACTTATAGCTAAGTTCCGCACGCATGAATGCGGACTCAACCGGGATCTGGGATTCATGTCGCATTACATTCGGCCCCCACCAACAAGCCTGGACTTGCAGAGGCCTACCGACTGAACTGGCTTGGGACAATTCACACCTCTTTAACCTGGAGTTACCTCTCTCTCTGCATCTTTGATGATTTGATTGCCTGCAGGTGCTCGCATTCCGGGGCATCTCTGACTGTGTCTATATAAACATTTCTGGAACAAGCCTTTCCATTCACCTGAAGAAGGAGCCGTGCTCCGAAAGCTCGTGTTTGAAACAAACCTGTTGGACTTTAACCTGGTGTTGTAAGACTTCTTACATGTGGCAAGGTGATTCCAATTCAGATCTTACAAGTGATCAGCTGGATGCGAACATGAACAACAACAGCCTGCACTGACATTGTGGCTCTCATTCACGGTGGCACAGTGGCTAGCACTCCAGGGTCCTAGGTTCAATTCCGGCCTCAGCTGACTGTGTAGAGTCTGCACGTTCTCCCCATATCTGCGTAGGTTTCCTACGGGTGCTCCAGTTTCCTCCCACAGTCCAAAGTTGTGCAGGATAGGTGGATTGGACATGCTAAATTGCCCTTAGTGTCCAAAAAGGTTAGGTGGGGTTACTTGGTTACGGGGATAGGGTGGAGGTGTGGGTTTAAGTAGGATGCTCTTTCAAGGGCTGGTGCAGACTCAATGAACCAAACGACCTCCTTCTGCACTGTAAATTCTATGATTCTATGCAAGAAATGCCTCCAGTCCAAATCACAGATATGAAAAAAGTAGCAGAAATGGGACCGCACCATTGAGGAGAGATAGGATTGGTAAACAAAAGCTTGGATGAAATGGTGGATTTGCTAGAGTTTTTTTTGAGCAGGAAAATTAATGTAAAGATGCGGAGGTTCAAGAAAAGAGCTCCAAGGAGAGAATGCGAAGTCTCAAGAACCACTGTCAATGACGTCAAAGGTAGAGTAAGCAGCACGGAAAGCCAGAATCAGAATATGAGTGGTCGTAAACCAAAACATTTTTAAAACGTCACCATGAAACTTTGCACGATGGACCTCAGCTTGACCACTCAATTTTGAAAAATTGAAAAATGTGACAAGGTGAATTTACATCATATGTGGATGATGCCAAGGAATTACTTGTGCATTTTTATAATCAAGTGTATTGTATTTTTAAAGAGGGTGAGTGTGTTACACAAAGATGGCAACAAAACCTGCTGACTTTTTAGATCCCATTCTACCCATGGCAGTTTGTATAAAACCAAGTTCAGTGCTCTTCTAATTCCCAGCATGATTGAGGATTTTTATTACACTTTTCCTGCAGCCAAGTTATTCTGAAGCATCAATTTATTCAGAGTCTCAGAGAAATAAAACAAATATTTTGTTTTCTGTGATCTTCTAATGCCCTTCTTCAAATGTAACTCACGGACTCCGTGGTGACGGTGCCAGGTCACAGCAAACATTGGCAATCATCCACTCATATTTTATTTTGGAAATTCAAATATACTGGACTTGGGTGAGTCACTTTTCAACAGTAAAAAAAAGCTATCAACTTTTAATAAGGGCAACGTTGACAACTGAGATGTTCATAAGCAGTGAGCAGGAATTAATTAAGCCAAAGAATAGAGGTAATGGGCAAAGAGTTCTGACGGAGCGCTAAAATTGAAATGTTAGTCTACCTTTCTCTTTTAATGGCCAATTAACCTGCTGTTCATTTCCTAAGGACATTGGAACAGGAGGAGGTCATTCAGCCCCTGAAGCTTGTCCGTCAGTCGATTAAATCATAGCTGCCCTGTTTGTCCAAAATTCTGTTTTTATTTCAACCAAATAGGGCATCATCGTGTCACTAAGACAACCACGTACAGATAACAGTAACACACTGGCCAAGCTTGTTTTCCACCAACACCAGAGTACCCCCCGAACACAAAGAGGTTCCACCTCATCAGCTGGCAGCAATCTTTTGGAATCAGATAATTATATACACCTGCTCTTAATTTGTATGTTTGTATGTGTTCATAGAATCCCTACAGTGCTGGAATTCAGAAGAACCAGGGGGTTCCCATCGAAACCTATAAAATTCTACCAAGACTAAACAGGGTAGATGCAAGAAGAGTGTTCCCGATGGTGTCCAGAACCTGGGGTGGTAGCCTGAGGACATGGGGTAGACCATTTAGGACTGAGATGAGGAGAATTTTCTTCACCCAGAGTTATTGGCCTCTGGAATTTGCTACCACATGGAGCGGTTGAGGCAAAAACACTGCATGTTTTCAAGATGAAGTTAGATTTAGCACTTGGGGCAAAGGGGATCAAAGGATATTGGGGGAAGAGAGGGGATCAGGTTATTGAGTTGGATGGTGAACCATGATCATAATGAATGGTGGAGCAAGTTTAAAGGGCTGAGTAGCCTCTGCCAGCTACTCTTTTCAATGTTTCTATGTGTCGAGGCAGAAGGAGGCCATTCAGCCCATCAAAACTGCACCGTTCCTCCAAAATAGCATTCTGCCTAGGCCCACTTCCCACTCTATCCCCATAACCCCACGCATTGGTCATTATCAATCCACCTAACCTGCATATCTTTGGACTGTGGGAGGAAACCGGAGCACCCCAAGGAAACCCACGCAGACAGGAAGAGAATGTGCAGACTCCACACAAGCAATCACCCAAGGCCAGACTTGAATCCAGGTCCCTGGCGCTGTGAGACAGCAGTGCTAACCACTGTGTCACCGTGCCTATGAAATTAATATCTTGACACCCTAGGTATAGCTTGTTGCTCACTCACCAAATCTGTCTCTACATCTTTCCAACCTCTCTGTGTCTTCCCCACAACTTACCATTTTACTTAATATTGTACCATCAAGAAAGGCTTAACCATAGGCCCCAGTGAACAAGCCAGTTTTAACAAGGTGGGTTGAATGAACTTCTTCTCTGCTGTAAAAATTCTGCGATTCAGGAAAGCTGGTAGAATACTGATAAAGGAGAGGTATGGATTAAGATGTTCCAAGTTCAGACCATAGACCTGTTATTAAAAACATTTTGATCATTATACGGGAACTACCAACCAGAAGAATTGTTTGAAAACCCATTTATAAACCGAGTGGAATTCCGATCAAGAATTCTGATCCACTCCACACCAATATGTGCGTCAAGATTTACTGTGAAAGGGCAGCACGGTGGTACAGTGGTTAGCACTGCTGCCTCATGGTACTGAGAACCCGGGTTCAATCGCAGCCCTGGGTCAGTGTTTGTGTGGAGTTTGCACAATCTCCTGTGTCACCGTGGGTCTCAGCCCAACAACCCAAAGATGTGCAGGGTAGCTGGATTGGCCACGCTAAATTTCCCCTTAATTGGGAAAGAATTGGGTGGCAAGGCTGGTTTAGCTCAGTGGGCTAGAGAGCTAGTGTGTGATGCAGAACAAGGGCAGCAGCACAGGTTCAATTCCCGTATCAGCTGAGAATTCTGAATTCTCCCTCCGTGTACCCGAACAGGCACCGGAATGTGGCGATTAGGGGTTTTTCACAGTAACTTCATTGCAGTGTTAATGTAAGTCTACTTGTGACAATAAAGATTATTACATTTATTTTTAAAATATTTACGGTAAAGTTCATTTGATGGTACTCAGGTTCACATTGAAGAGGTATTGGAAGAGAAAACCTTGATTTTGTTCTCATCCTCATCTGAGATGGAAGATTGTTACAGCCTATGGAGAAAAAAGGAAGGAATTTTTGAAGTGTCCGAAAGTTTAGCAGCCTGTCCGGTGTTAACTCAACTATTAGATCACGTTTGACCACTGACAGGCACAGTCTGACTCTGCCTCTACTTCAGCAGGAGAGAAAAATAACTTTTGGTTCAGCTAAAAGCCATGAAGACAAGCCCAAGTGAAGACATTGTCAAGATCCAGGCAGCTATACTGAGAACCCAAAGTATTGATCAATGAATGATGCAAGCAGAGAATTAAAATGATGAATTCCAAAGTTGTTACCCAATAAATGCCTTGTCTTCCTATAATTTACTTTTATATTCTGTCTTGTTAAATAGTTACACATTCACATCATATTACATATATAATGAATCACGTTAGGAGATCTGACTTTGCATGGGGACAGATGGTGAACAGCATTGCCCAATCACATTAGAAACCGATAATGCTGCAGTGCATGCAGGCATATGAGGTAAGGGTTTCTATTTAAACCCTTATCCTATCTCTTACTTCTGAAGCTCAGAGGACCCATTATATATTTCTAGCATTTGCATCTTTTTTGACTTTGCCTAAATCATCAATTTTTAAAAGAATATCAATTTGTCATCAACTATATGTTGTCAGGCATTTGCACCTGAAAACTGCAAGGTTAAACAAAGTTGAAGCAGATTTTCAATGTTTAACCCCTGAAAAGAGCTATCATAGATAAATGGTATTTGTCAAATATTTCAGTTTATGATGTAATTTGAAGCCTTCAACCTTGAACTCCACTGCCAGGTATCCATTCATAACTGGCAGGATCCCCATCCCCTTAAAGAATTTGGATCCTCTTTGTAGTTTTCACAAGCCTCCCACAATTTCTTATATATCTTTCTTTTTGGCTACTTCCTTACCCTATTAGGTCACCTGATCATAAGTGCCTTATATTGACCAAGGCAATGTTAGCTGACCTGCCCTCACTTCTCCATTACTGGTTGAAAAGCTTGATTTGATTTAGATTTATTGTCACATGTGTGGTGATTGTAGATCTGAGTAGACGCAATACAACTGAGCAAGCACTAGAGGGAGCACGGGAGAGCTATAAATACACCGGGACAGGAAGTGAGGACACACTTCATGGATGGCAGAACTGAAAGCAGGACACAGACACAGGCAGGCAGCATTTGAGATAGTCGTAAGTTAAGCTCTGAAGAGAGAACAAATTCACAATAAAGCATCTTCTCCAACTTTGAGACTACGAGCTTTATTAAGACACGAGGAACAACACATGGTACCAAGAGTGGCTTCAAACGCTTACTACAGGACAACTCAGCTGCAGACACAGAAAGAACAAAATGGCATGGAAATCTCCTACTGGACATTGGACTTGGGAAGACATCGCTTATTCGAGGATGTGGCTTGGAACCCCACCTCAGCTGGACACGACCGGAAATGTAAGAAATGTCTGGAAAATATTTAAACAAATGTTCGATTTTTATATCATAGCTAATGATATAGCAGCAGCCTCAGATGAAATTAAAATAGCAATGCTCATCGCAGGACATGAAGCTAGGAAAGTTTATAATGGATTTAAATACTCAAAAGATGAAGACAACTTACAAACAATACTAATCAAATTTGAAGAGTACTGTAAGGAATTTGAACAGCATACCGATGCTCAAAGGCCAAACTGCACAGACACTGAGTGATGCAAAACTCACACAATCACTATCAAAACAACAAATCGCGAGTGAAAAGTACAGATCAAAAAGAAGAAATAACTTGAATTTTTCACAAAGCCAAAACGCTGAAATCCAGTCCAGATCGAAAGGAAAAGGTAACGCTGAAATCCGCGATAAAATGGCGTCGGAGCACATTTTACATTCTCGGGCAGACAAAGAACAAAAAACTGCATCTGCGCATGTGCAGGAAACGGAAGCCGCGCATGCGCAAGCCGCGCATGCGCAGTTAAAAGAGGTTCTTGTTGCTGATCGTTATGCGCATGCGCAAGCTGCGCATGCGCAGTCTCAAAATGTTTTGGTCGCGCATGCGCAGTGGACACAAAACCGCACAGTAAAGGAAGGCCGATTTGCGCATGCGCAATTCATTCCTACGCATGACATCACGAGCGTCATGACGTCTGAGCATCCGGACCACGCCTACTTAAAAGGGAAATGCCCGATAATTGAAAACAAGATACTTAAAGCGGTAAAACCAAACTTTCTTGCCTCAGAAGACAAAAAAAACGCCTGAACTTAAACCAGCAGTTGAAAACAACTCGCACAACACCCTGGAAAAAGCAGTCTCCACCACCAAAAGTGAAGAGAACAAAAAGAAATCCGAAACAAAAAAAGATGATTTGTTTTTCGAAGAATACTACTCAGACATGGCTGAGTTATTCGGATATGCTGATCACAGCATCAGCGACACGGTCGCAAAGCTCAACACAAATCTACTCATGCTAGATGAATCCAACACCATGGTGCCATGGCAGATCGTCGATACATTGGATGACAGCAATACCCAAGACGAAGACGATGCCACACTGAGAGCACAGAAAAACTCCAGAGAGAGAGCAATGACAGGCTCCACAGTGAGAGTGATGAAAGACTCCAAAAGGGAAGCAAGCAAACACTCCCTGTCGAACACCATGCATGAACAAGACCATGAAGGTCAACCCGCCGTGTCTGAGCAACCGCAAGCAGACCATGAAAGCCTACCAAGCTTAAATAAGCAAGAAGAAGACAATGTACATCTACCCAGTGCATGCGAAAACAGTGACAAGGTGATCACACTCGACATACAGGAGGTACAGGATCACAGCGAGACTGACAGTTCTCAGCTTGTCTGTACAGAAGCACAGAGTAGGGCCACCCAAAAGTCCAGAGAGACCACATCAACAGAAACCATGAAGATTTTGACTCCAGAAGAGGAGCGCCAAGAGTCCAGAGAGACCACGTCAATTGAAATCATGAAGATTTTGACTTCCGAAGAGGAGCACCAAGAGTCCAGAGAGACCGCGTCAAATGAAATCGTGAAGAATTTGACTCCAGAAGAGGAGCACCAAGAAAGCAAAGACGACAAATCTAATCCACAACAAATGACTGATGTCACCAGCATCAATGCAACATCAGATCATTCTCACCATTCTCGAGACGAAACGTTCAATTACTCAAATTATCCACACGGGACACTTATTGAGCATAACAAGAAAAACAAAAGCCAAAAGAAGCACAGCAGAAACGAGAACAACAACAGCAAGAACAAAAGCAACATGAAGCGCGACAAGAACAAAAATCACAAGAAGCACTGCAGAAACAAGAACAACAACAGCACCAACAAAAACTACAAGCACAACGACAAAAACTACAAGAAGAACAACAAAACCAACAAGAAGCATAACAAAGATAGCGACAACAACAAAGACAGCAACGACAAAAACAGCAACAAGATCGGCAACGAAAACAACAAAAACAGGAACGACAGAAACAACAGCAATGAAACAATGACTTGTACAAAATGGTACAACTCTGCACATGAAGGACAATGCCACAGCACACTGCAAAACAATGACAAGACTACAAAAATGCCATGGGATGATAACGAATTGCACAAACTCACATCTGCTCCAGAACAAGCAAGCACACCAGCTTTCAAGGCAGATGACATAATAAATTGATACCACAAGCACAGAAAAAAGTCCATGTCAGTCAACATCAGTGGTTCGACCATGCAAACACCTCGGGATGACGCATTGGGTACTTAAAATAACAAGAACACCGACAACATTTACCACGTCAACAACGACAAAAGAAAAAAAAAACTCAGTGAACAAATTCATCAAGTTTGGACTCATACATGTTTTTATTAAGAATGGACTCATAAATATAAATTGGCTTTGTAAAATATGCAATAGCACCATCACTTGTATAGACACACATATCATAAGTAACTGTTTTGTACAATTTTCTTTAACGATGTACAGAAAATATGTAAAGAAAAAAGGGGGGACGTGGTGATTGTAGATCTGAGCAGATGCAATACAACTGAGCAAGCACTAGAGGGAGCACGGGAGAGCTATAAATACACCGGGACAGGAAGTGAGGACACACTTCATGGAAGGCAGAACTGAAAGCAGGACACAGACACAGGCAGGCAGAATTTGAGGTAGCCGTAAGTTAAGCTCTGAAGAGAGAACAAATTCACAATAAAGCATCTTCTCCAACTTTGAGACTACAAGCTTTATTAAGACACGAGGAACAACACAACATGTACCGAGATACAGTGGAAATTATTGTTCTGTATGCAGTCCAGGCAGATCAGGCCACACATGAAAACATAGAACATACTATAAATGATGGTTATAAAAGAATATGATCTGTAGCAAAGAGCTCACAGAGAGTCGCCACACTCTGATGCCATCTTGGAAATAAATTTTTAAAAGTTTAAAATCCAGCTGCATCCTGTTGTTGTTCTTTTGTCACTTTATTGAACTTAGTCCTGCATCACCACCTTTGGCTTCTCCTTTCTCTTGTTTCTCCTACTCTGCTCCTCCAGCCGTTGCTGTCGGACATCTCTGACGGGGGGGGGGCGGGGGGTTTCTCCCTGTTCCTGACTCCTCCGCTGCCTCTACTCCAGCCCCAGGGCCTGGCCTGCTGCTGCTGGGAGAAGCTGGGCCGCTTCCGTGGTGAGTGACGATGTGTCAGGCAGTCACATTGCCCCGGGCTGCTGTGTCGCGCTTCCTTCCATCGTGTCCGCGTCTCGTCATGCCAACGATACCCCAGCCTGGCTGGACTGTCTCCCCACCGGCACCAACACGAGCAGCCCCGCCGATGCGAACCTGCTGTCGCCACACCCCAGCCTTTCAAAGAGCGCCCGCCATGAGTCTCGCTCTTTCGGAGCCGTTTGTTTTACATCCTCCCTCGCATGAAATAACTATATCCTTTAGTCCCAAGTTCCTTAGAAATGAGGAGAGGGAGGCAAGAGGCTGAGGGAAGGTACCATAAGTATATATATAAATATATGCACTTCTGCTTAGCTACTTCCTTTCCAGACTGTGGAGTTTCATTGCTCTTTTTATACAATGTTCAATAAATATTTTTCTCCCTCTGGTGTTGTCATGTTTAATAGAATGGTCTGATTGGTGCAATGAAAACGTACTTAGAAACAATCCACCTCCAAAAGAATGTTCTCGTCGAATATTCTAATATTTCTTCACATTTTTGAATTCCTGTGTGGAAAACATGTGACCACAATTACGCCCCTGGACCAGATCCCCAATTGTGGCTAGGATATTGGACAGAAAAGCCAATATTTTATTTAACGTAAAACTTTGAGGAAAAGATAATTTGCTCGAGGAGTGATTTGACGCACAGAGGTATGGGGCTGAATTCTACATTTATGAGACCAAGGGCGGGGTTCTCCGACCCCCCGCCCCCCCCTCCGGTCGGAGAATCGGCAGGGGGCGGCGTGAATCCCGCCCCCGCCTGCTGCCTAATTCTCCGGCGGCGGGGATTTGGCAGGCACGGGAATCGGGCATCTTGAAAACGCGTGAGTTTCACGACGGCATCATCGGGTCCACAGGAGGGAGCAACACAACTGCTCCCAATTGGCTAGCACGGGCAAATCGTGAAACGCCCGACGGAGCGGCGGCTGATTCGCCGGTTCCGTCGTTGACGCAACGCCACGGCTGCATTTAATCATCTGCCCCCTCACACACAGCATCGGAGGCTAGATGGTCGCAAGGAGGGCAGGACCACGATTCCCCTCGAGATCCTTCTTGACTCATGGAGAAGAGGAGGAAGGTGGTGTACCCCGGGCCGGGACCAAGGTCAGCAGGCGCCATCTTTCGCTGTGCCTGGGCATAGGTGGTAGGCGTCACCAGCGCCGTCGGGAAGGTGGCCCGGACTGCAGCCAGTGCAGGAAAAAACTTCACAACCTCCTCAGTGCAGCCAGGGTGAGTACTCAGCACTGTGCCCCTGGCACCCTACACCCCACACACATGATCCCCACCGGGGAACGGTTGGGCCCCACTCTGACCCACATGGCTGCACTCATGCATGCCAGGTGCAATGGCTGGGTGCCCTGGCCACTGATGCCATCAGAGACCCAATCCCTGGGCTGCATGCATTGGACCATCTAACACTGTTACTGTTTGTGTTTACACCCCCAGGACAAGTCCGCACATAGTCACCAGGAGCGGGAGAAGACCGGAGGGAGAACCACAAGACCTGCGCATCCTCGCCATGCCCGAGCAGAGGACACTAGATATTGTCGGTAGACCCCCTGCCTAGTTGCGGGTCATCACAACAAATGTGTGCCCACCCCAAACCCCCACACCCCACACCGCAAGCCCTCCCCTCAACCCACACCCATTTCACCACCCCCACCCCAACGCCTTAACCACCTCACATCTCACCCCCGTCACACAGAGGGAGATGGCCCAGTCTCAGAGGTGGCCCAGTCCCAGAGGGAGATGGCCCAGTCCCAGAGGGAGGTGGCCCAGTCCCAGAGGGAGATGGCCCAGTCGCAGAGGGAGGTGGCCCAGTCCCAGAGGGAGGTGGCCCAGTCCCAGAGGGAGATGGCCCAGTCTCTAAGCTCCATGGCCGCTAATTTTCAGACCCTTGTCGATAATGCTGTCATAATTACTAACGTTTTTTTGTTAATGCCGTGTCCAGATGTGAATACCACCAGTAATGCCAGCATTTATTGCCAATCTTTAATTGCCCTGAAAAGCTGGCAATGGACACGCTTTTTGAATCACAACAGCTTGCGTAATGAAGGATTCTTTGCGGTGTTTAGTACAACTGAGAGGCTTGCCGCTTAAAAAGGCAGACAAGAGTCTGTCATAATATCCACTCATGTATATAATGAGCTACAGACAGGCAGTGATTGACACATAGGATGGCCAGTAAGCATACAACACAGTACAGCCAATCACCAGACAGGACACTACCACTATAAAGCCAGAGTGCACTAGGTTTCCCGCTCTCTCGGGACCCAGCTACTGAGACAGTCAGAGTCCATGAGCTAGCAAGTGCAAACACCATGCTGTAGCTAGCAAGTCTGGTCAGGCTACTACAAGGTCACCAGTCAGATCAGTATAGTGTCGACCCACAGCTGAATATGTATAGCAGTTCTATAGTTGAATAAAACAGAGTTGGATCTTCTCCAGTGTTAGACGTCTGTTTCTAACTTCCCTGCATCGAGTGCAGTCCACATCGAACCAACCTGCCTAACACAGCAGAGTCAAGTTCCTTTGTTGGTGGTCTGCAGTAACATATAGGCCAGGCTTGATAAGGGCAGCAGGTTACCTTCCCTGATAGCATATCAGGCACGGCACAGAGGTCTGACATTCCAATGCAGCACTGAGGGAGTGTTGCATCTTTCAAGTAAGATGTTAAAACAAGTCCTTGTCTGCTCTCTCAGGTAGTTATAAAAGATCCTGTGGTGCTATTTCAAAGAAGAGCTGGGGAGTTATCATGGATACCACCAGCCTTTTTTGAAATAGGATTGGAATTCAAATGATGGGATTTGAACTCGCATTCTTTGGATAATTAGTCGATACCCCTGGATTACTAGTTTAGTGAGGTGAAGTTGGAGTACTTTGAAGCTCCTCAAGATGAAATAACCTTTATACAATGGGACTAAAGCCCAAGGCACTTTTACTGTTCGTATTGTCTTTGTACAAGATTTTAATAAGGACAGGGGGAGCCAGCACCGAGTAAAACAAGAAACTAAGTTTTTTGTACCCAACGATATATATTCCATCCTGCCGCGTCCTACGGGGTTCCTCTCTGGTCGGTGACTTATTGGCTGACCTTATACACAATAGTTAATTGAGATACCCGTTACCCATCCCCTAGTGGGGGGACCTCATACTCCGCGAGGAGCACCAGGAAGACAAGCATTCCTGCCCGATAGGTCTTGTGTGGGATATTACAAAACTGCATCAATTCATTTTGTAAAAACGACACCTTGTCAGACTGATTTCCGTGCTCTGACTAGGAATTGCATGGCTCTGTAAAGAAAAGCTGCAGGATTCTCCGTCGGTGGGATTCTCCGCTTCGCTGGTAGCGCACCCATGCCCACGGGTTTCCCGCTGGCATGGGATGGTCACAATGGGAAACCCCATTGACTGGCTGCCGAGACAAAGGACCCCGCTGCCGGTGGACACAGTACACAGGACACAGTGGATAACTCCCCAGCACCATAGGATCTTTTATAACTACCTGAGAGAGCAGACAAGGACTGGCTTTAACAGCTTACTTGAAAGATGGCACCTTTCACAAAGGATAAAGGATCCCGCCATGCCGGAAAACGGGACTGGCAGGATGGAGAATCCCGCCCAAGCTATTTTCACATTATTTCAGACAAAAGAGGCTCAAAGCCATAGTTTGGTCGGGGTAGAACGTTTACCCCAAATTTTTTAACAGACATAAACATCAAAGAAAAATTTTAAAGAAGGAAGATCTATCTATCATTCTGCAAAATTGGATTTGAAGCTGATGCTTTGTCAGAGAGTTCAAGATGCCATTCCATTTACAGACCTGGCTTAGTTTCAAGAAACCATAGGGATTCTGCGTAATGATCCATTTATTTTCAATGTTCTAGCAGACACAAAAATGAATCCTGCTCCACAGGAAAGAATTTTAAACAACGTATGGAAATTCCACTGTGACTTTCAAGATGGTACATAATTTGTGGAGAGAATACTGAGAAGCTAACAGTCGATTATCAGGGCCACTAATTCACAGTGAGTGAATGAATCAAATTCCATTATGACTTGCTGTAATTCCGGCATTTTCTAGAATCCTTAGGAGCCTTTCGGGGATTGAAATTCGCTCATTTTCTGGGAAAAGCTCAAATCTATGAAGGAAAATGGAGTACTTGTTCACCTCCCACTTAATTTGTTTTCTTGAATGTTTCGCAGACAGTGAGCTACGGAAGATTACGGCCGGGAGTCTCCGAAAATGGGAATTCAGCTGTTGGAGTGGGCGGAGCTACTGAGTCGCGTGGTGAGTATTTAAACTAGCTGCTTCGCGGATTCGAGTCTTTTCGGCGGGAATTCATCTTTTAGAGTGGGCGGAGCTGCTTCGCTGCTTAAATAGTGGCCACAGGGTCTTTGGGGATAAATTTGAACAGTGACATCACAGCAAAGCAGTGGCCTGATTGGCTGGTAAGGAAAGTGCTCCAATTAGCAGTAGCTGGGAGAAATTTAACTCTTTGTGTGTTAGTAAGTATTGTGATTGGTAAGTAAAATCTTTATTCCTTTCACTTATTCATTATTTGATATTATATTTGTAATCAGTTAAGGTAAAGTGTAAAAATGGCAAGAGATCCCAGACCCATTATGCCCCTCGTGCTCAATGTGGGGGTTCAGGGACGCGGCCGATGTCTCTGACTCCTTCAGGTGCAGGAAATGTGCCCAGCAGCAGCTCCTGTTGGACCGCATGACGGCTCTGGAGCTGCGGATGGACTCACTTTGGAGCATCCGCGATGCTGAGGAGGTCGTCAGAGTAGAAATTCAAGAATAGTCAGAATGAATACGTGGCTTGAGAGATGGTGCAGGAGGGAGGGGTTCAGATTTTTGGGATATTGGAATTCTGGGGGTGGTGGGATCGGATAGTCTACACCTGGGCAGGACTGGAACTAATGTCTTCGGGGTGCTTTGCTAACACTGTTGGGAAGGTTTTAAACTAATGTGGCAGGGGGATGGGAACCAGATTAGGAAGTTGGAGGTCAGGAAAGCGGCAGCAACTAAAGCCAGTAAGGTACTAGATAATAAACCCATTGTGACTAAGGGGAAGAGTAGACAGGGAAGAGATGATAAACGCAAAGGGACAGGTGGTCTGAGGTGCATTTGTTTTAATGCGAGAAGTGTAGCAGGTAAGGCAGATGAATTTAGGGCTTGGATTAGTACCTGGGAATATGGTGTTATTGGTATTACTGAGACCTGGTTGAGGGAAGGGCAAGATTGGCAACTAAATATCCCAGAGTATAGATGCTTCAGGAGGGATAGAGAGGGAGGTAAAAGGGGTGGAGGAGTTGCATTCCTGGTCAGAGATGATATCTCAGCTGTGATTAAGGAGGGCACTATGGAGGATTCGAGCACTGAGGCAATATGGGTGGAGCTAAGAAATAGGAAGGGTGCAGTAACATTGTTGGGACTTTACTATAGGCCTCCCAAAAGTGAGCGTGGAGGTACAAATATGTAGACAGATTATAGAAAAATGTAGGAGCAATAGGGTGGTCGTGATGGGAGATTTTAACTTCCCCAACATTGAATGGGACTCATGTAGTGTTGGAGGCATAGATGGAGCAGAATTTGTAAAGAGCATCCAGGAGAGTTTTTTAGAGCAGTATGTAAATAGTCCAACTCGGGAAGGAGACATACTGGACCTGGTATTGGGGAATGATTCCAGCCAGGTGGTTGAAGTTTCAATCGGTGATTACTTTGGGAATAGTGATCACAATTCCGTTTTAGAATACTCATGGACAAAGATGAGAGTGGTCCTAAAGAAAGAGTGCTAAATTGGGGAAAGGCCAAGTATAACAAAATTCGGCAGGAGCTAGGGCGTGTGGAATGGGAGCAGCTGTTTAAGGGTAAATCCGCATTTGAAATGCGGGAGTCTTTTATGGAAAGGTTGATTAGAGTGCAAGACAGACATGTTCTGTCAGAGAACACGGCAAAATATAGATAGATTGGAGAGTTGGGCAGAGAAATGGCAGATGGAGTTCAATCCAGGCAAATGTGAGGTGATGCATTTTTGAAGATCCAATTCAAGAGCGGTCTATACGGCCAATGGATGAGTCCTGGGGAAAATTGATGTACAGAGAGATCTGGGAGTTCAGGTCCATTGTACCCTGAAGGTGGCAACGCAGATCGAGAGAGTGGTCAAGAAGGCATACAGCCTTCTTGGGTATACAAGAGGTAGATAAAAGAGTCGGCAGGTTATGTTACAGTTGTATAGGACTTTGGTTAGTCCACATTTGGAATACTGTGTGCAGTTCTGGTCGCCACATTATCAGAAGGATGTGGATGCTTTAGAGAGGGTGCAGAGGAGGTTCACCAGGATGTTGCCTGGTATGGAGGGTGCTAGCTATGAAGAAAGGTTGAGTAGATTAGGATTGTTTTCGTTGGAAAGACGGAGGTTGAGTGGGGACCTGATTGAGGTCGACAATATTATGAGGTATGGACAGCGTGGATAGCAACAAGCTTTTTCCACGAGTGGGGGTGTCAATTACAAAACGTCACAATTTCAAGGTGAGAGGGGGGAAGTTTAAGGGAGATGTGCGTGGAAAGTTTTTTACGCAGAGGGTGGTGGGTGCCTGGAACGTTTTGCCAGCGGAGGTGGTAGAGGCGGACACGATAGCATCATTTAAGATGCGTCTAGACAGGTATATGAACGGGCGGGAACAGAGGGAAGTAGATCCTTGGAAATTAGGCTACAGGTTTAGATGAAGGATATGGATCGGCGCAGGCTGGGAGGGCCGAAGGGCCTGTTCCTGTGCTGTAATTTTCTTTGTTCTTTGTACTTTGTTCTATGTCCCCATGCCCGCCGGAAAACGGGTGCGAATCACTCCAGACCTTTTTCAAAAAGTCCTGTCTGATTCTCCCACTTCAAGAGGGATAGCAGGGCCCCAGCGTGCGCCCCGCAGCTCCTGCTGCTGATACGGGGCCCTGCATGTCCGGCCACGGGTCCGCACATGCCCGCAGCGGCCAGTTTTGCACTGGAGAAACATGGCGGAGCCACACAGCGGCCAGCACGGAAGAAGATAGGCCCCCCATGATCGCACCCACCCACCGACCAGTAGCCCCCGATCGCGGGCCTGGCCATTATGGAGGCCCACCCGAAGTCTGACCCTCCCGCACATCCAATCCCCATCCCCCCCACGAGGACGGCCACAGCGGCCGAGAGTACAAGCACACACCGGCTGAAACCATACGGGAATATCGCCGGCAGAATAACAGCGGAAAAGTGGCCAGTCGACCGCGGAGAATCGCCGCGGGGGCCTCTTTCAACGGCCCCTGACCAGCGCAGCATCGCCCGCGCATGCGCATCTGCCGCCGATTCTTCGGTCGCTGAAGAATCGCGTCCCAGCGTTAGAGCCGATCACGGGTCTGAGACCCCATTCTCCGCCCCCGTGCCAAGCGCAATTTCGGCGCGGAGGCTGGGAGAATCCCGACCTACAACCTTGCATAGAATTGCTGAGCAAAGTTTACTGCGTTTCACGTCGAAAATTCCATCGATCATTTGTGTCATTATTAATTGAAAATATTCTAAATCGATTATTCTCTGAAGCAATTTTTCTTTCCTCTTCCCATAGGCTAGAATATCAATGATGGAAGGAACATTTGCACACAGCAACAACAGGTAACTTCAGATTGAATAGTTAACCTCTTCTCTGTCCCAACCAGGGCTTTGGACTCAACTTCAGAAGATTGGCCAAACACAAACACTCCACAATTTCCACTTTCCAAGTCAGCCATGCATAGAACACATGGTGAAATTGAAAATTTTGTGTTATCTTGGGTTGCCAATCCATGACCAATCGGAACTAGGGTGAGATTGCTACACGTCAATTTCAATGTATCTCGAAGAAATCAGACTCACATCTCAAGTATGACTCCAGAGAAGGCAAGGCGTTCGAAACACTCCACCCAGGCATACAGTTTCAGAAACATGCGCGTGTGTGTCCTGATCACAAGAATCTGCACTGTGAGGTTTTTTTGAAATTTAAGAATATCCACTTAATTTTTTTACAATTAAGGGATAATTTTAGCGAAGCCAATCCACCTACCCTGCACATCTTTTGGGTTGTGGGGGAGAAACCCACGCAAACACGTGGAGAATGTGTAAACTCCACACGGACAGTGACCCAGAGCTGGGATCGAACCTGGGACCTCGGCGCCGTGAGGCAGTCATGCAAACCACTTGCACCACCGTGCTGCTCCTCTGCACTGGGAGTTGACAGTTACCTACACCCTCATGCAGTGGTGGCCAACCTGCAGCCTGGGGGGTTCTGAGTCCGGTCCACGGGATGTCTTGTTGACTGTTGCTATAAAAACTCAGCAGGCCCGAGTAGGTGAATCCAAAAGAAGTTTTATTTGATAACAAAAGTAAAGGCCGCAATGCGGCTTACAGCTGCAAGATCCCAAATGGGACTGCCTTTTTTAGGCGGTCCCAATCCAGGCCGGCTTTTATGTGGCAATTTCCACGAGCCCCAGTTAATGGGCCTCTGCCAAATAGCGGGGAAGCTCATAGAACAGTACAGCACAGAACAGGCCCTTCGGCCCTCGATGTTGTGCCGAGCAATGATCACCCTACTTAAACCCACGTAACCCGTATACCCGTAACCCAACAATCCCCCCATTAACCTTACACTACGGGCAATTTAGCATGGCCAATCCACCTAACCCGCACATCTTTGGACTGTGGGAGGAAACCGGAGCACCCGGGGGAAACTCACGCACACACGGGGAGGACGTGCAGACTCCACACAGACAGTGACCCAGCCGGGAATCGAACCTGGGACCCTGGAGCTGTGAAGCATTGATGCTAACCACCATGCTACCGTGAGGCCCCACGAATCTCACGTGAAACTCAATTGGGCCTCGTGAGGGTCATTACAGTTGCCAACGCGCAGAGTTGCCACATTCCACTGGTTTCCAACTGCGTAAGCTTTTTTTCCTACTGGTCTGGCTGAAGTGATACGCACGTAAAGCAGGATGAGTGAAGTGAGATGAATGCTGATTGCACACAACATTGACTGTGAGTGCTGTACACTCCCTCAGCATCAAATTAAGGGTAAATATTTATTTTATTTTTAACCAGTAGAAGTTGATGACAATCCTATTGGTATATAAATGAATAAGCATTTTCTACAACTTATTATGACATATTCAACATGTATTAAATGCATTCAATATTATTCAAGGATCATGGGAGGGATTCTCCCGCAATCGGCGGGATGGCCCGACGCCGGCGCCAAGAACGGCGCAAAGCACTCCGGCGTCGGGCCACCCGGAAAGTCACTCCGACCCGGAAGGGGCGAGCAGCGGCGTGACGCCAATCGCGACGGTGTCACCCATCACAGACGCGCGCGCCTTCTTTAGCGCCGCTCAGCATCGCGGCACAAAAGACACCACCGCCGGAGACCCGCCAAAATGGCTGCCCTCTGCGCAGCGCTGAGGTTCCAGCAGCGGGACATCGAGGCGCTCCTGGACGCAGTGGAGCAGGGGAGGGAGGCCCTGTACCCAGGACACGGCCGCAGGGTCGCACCACATCTCAACCGGCGCCTGTGGAGGGAGGTGGCAGTGGCCGTCAGCGCCGTCGCTATAACAGCCAGATCAGGCATCCAGTGCCACAAGAAGCTCAATGCCCTCGTCAGGGCAGCCAGGGTGAGTACCCCCCCCCCCCCCCGCATCCTCTCCCACCCCCCTATGGGCGGCACAGACCTAGCTGAAACTGACATGGCTGCACCTACCCCTACCCACGCAGGCTGCATTGGCACGATGGGGTGTGAACCTCTGCCAACATACACACAACCACTGGTCCGCATGTATCTGTCCGCAAATACCGTTGCCTTTGATCCCTGTCACCCCCCCTCCAAACAGGAGAAGCGCGCTCATAACAATCGGGAGCGTGAGAGGACAGGAGGGGGTCCACCTTAATTGCGCCCCCTCACCGTTCATGAGAAGAGGGCCCTGGACCTTGCAGGCGGACCCAAGGACCGGGAGGGAGCGGATGCAGAGGTCAGGGGCGCACCACCAAGTGAGATCCCCCCACTGCCTGCCCCCCCTTCTCCCCCCCCGTTGCCCCCATCCACCCTTCCCCCTGTCCCCCTTTCTCCATCCCCATCCCCCTTTCCCCATCCCTACTTTCCCCCTTTCCCCATCCCTCTTTCCCCCATCTGGCTTCCCCATCCCCCCTTTCCCCATCTCCCTTTCCCCATCCACCTTTCCCCATCCCCTCTTCCCCATCCCCCCTTTCCCCATACCCCCTTCCCACTTCCCCATCCCCCTTTCCCAATCCCCCTTCCCTATCCCCCTTCCCATCATCCCCCATCCCCAGTTTCCCCATCCCCCTTATTCCCCACATTCTCCCTTTCCCCCTCCACCTTACCCCTCATCCCCTCCCCCTCTTCCTCCCGTCTGTCCTTCCCCCCTCCCCTTTTCCCCCATCCCCCCTTTCCCCTCAGCCCCTACCCAGGAGACCCACTTACAGGACACACCCACACAGGACACACCCACACAGGACACACCCACCTCAGACACTGACGCACAGGACACTGACACATAGGACACTGATGCACAGGACACTGACGCACAGGACACCCACACACACAGGACACAATCCCCCAGGACACCCAAATAGGGAAGGACGGACAGGAATCACCACTCCAGGGGATCCCAAACTTCGGGTCGGATGAGGAGCAACCATCTGCCGCCAAAACGGGTCCTGGGTTCCTGGAGTTACCACACCCACCCATAGACCCGATGCAGTCACGGATCCAGGGATGATCGAAGGGTGTGACGGCTGGCTTGTGGCAGCTGCAGACACAGGTGGAGGAGGCAAGCTGCATGCAGGAGCAGAGTGATGCCGGTCATGCGTGCCACCCAGGCCGACACTGCACGGGTGGCATCCACAGTGGTGACAGTGGGTGCGACGGTGTCAGACATGGGTAGCAGTATGCAAGGCCTGGGGCTTTCCGTGCAGGTGGTGACTGCGGCCCAGGACATGGCTGCCCTCTCACAGGCAGCCATGAGCCAGAGCCATTTGCAGATCGCAGAGGCGCTCAATGCCGTGGCCCAGTCTTGAGCCAGTCTCTGCAGGCCATGATCCAGTCTCAACAGGCCATGGCCCAGTCTCAGCAGGCCATCGCTGAGGGCATCAGCGCAATTGCCCAGGTGCTGGCCGACGATGCCCAGACAGAGACAGGGATGGCCAACTCCCTGAGCTCCATGGTTGCAAACTTGTAGACCCTTGTTGATACCAGGGCGGGCCTCCAGGACTGGCAGCACCAGGTGCCGGAGGGGGCATAGAGTGCTGGATCCGTTCGGAACCCCGACCCATGGAGAGGCCCGGGGGTCATCGGGCACCCCGAAGGAGGAGGAGGTGCTGGGGCCTGTTCCGGGTCACCTCCGCAGGGGAGGTCCCAGATCACCGCGACACCTCGGACTCCTCCCCCTTCCGTCCCAGGTATATCTGATGGGCAACGGGCAGGAAAGGCTGACAGCCCGCCATCCCGGTTGCCCGAGGCGCAGCCTGGCCCATCCAAGCCGGCCGCCCCAGAAAACGGCCGCCAAAGGGGACCCGAGTCACAGGGCAGGATTCACAGGAGTCCGCCTCCAGTTCTGCTGTACCCTCTGAGGAACCTCCTAGATGTAGTCATAGGGCCCGTAAGGCCAGAAAATTAGACACTGAGTAAGACGGCATGGGTGCAGGGCACAGACTAGTTTTAGGGGCTAGGGCACGTGTATGAACAGTTGGTCATTAAAATTACTTCCACACCTGCACAAGCTGCCTCTGTGCTCTGTCCGATGCGTGCGGGGTGGGGTGGGAGGTGAGCGCCAGTGTGCGTGTGAGGGATGATAGGATTTCGGGCTCAGGTGAGTGTGCGCCCCTCCCCCCCTCCCCCCCACAGGTCGCCCTCGCCATCCCCACGGGCAGACGACGGGACTGTGCACTGCAGTGTCAGGGCCACATGCAGGCCTAGGTGGAGGGTGTTCCTGTGGCCATGACTCAGACATTGTCGAACAATGTAGAACCCGGAGATCATCGCAGAGCGGGTTGTCATCATCCTCCATGGCATGCAATAGGCCTGCCTCCACTGCCGGCCGTGTGAGCCCTACCCGTCGTGCCTCAGGTGGATGTGCAATGGAGGGGTGGCGTGCATGCGGGTGATGCGGTGGTGGGCGGGATGAGTGTGGTTGGTGGTGGGCGTGGTGAGGGTGGTTGGTGGTGGGCGGGGTGAGGGTGGTTGGTGGCGGGCAGCATGAGGTTGGTTGCTGGTGGGTGAGGTGAGGGTGCAGGTGGTGGGTGGGGTGAGTATGGCGGGCTGGTGCTGTGCCGTCCGTGCCCATACTCGGCGATTCCCACCCCCACCCCAGTCTGTGAACCGTGCGTAGTCTATTAATCCGTCCCGTGCCCGCTGGCCCAGCCTCCCGTCCATATCCAGCCCGTCTGTCCTGTAAATTGCCCCCATCCTCCTCATCTGGGGAGGCCGGCCCTTCGTAGTGTTGCTCCTCCACTTCCCCCTCCTCTGCTGCCAGCACATCGCCCCTCTGCTGGGCTATGTTGTGCAGGATGCAGCAGACCACAGCGATGCGGCCGACCCTCTCCGATGGGTATTGGAGAGCCCCTCCAGAGCGGTCCAGTCACCTGGAGCACATCTTTAGCAGCCCAAAGCACCTCTCGATCACACCCCTGGTCGCTGCATGGGCATCGTTGCTGCGGTTCTCCGCGTCGGTCTGTGGACACCGTATAGGTGTCATCAGCAACAAACGCAACGGGTAACACCTGTCGCCCAGCATCCATCCCTCAGCCGGGGGAGCATCCCTCGAACATGGCGAGGATGAATGATTAGGCCAATACGAACGAGTCATGCACACTGCATGAGTCAGGCGCAGACTTGCGAGATCCTCATGCGGTGGTCACAGACCACCTGCATGTTCATGGAGTAGGTCCCCTTCCTGTTCGTGAACACAGCCCTGTTATCCGCTGGTGGCCGCATGGCGATGTGCATCCCATCGATCACCCCCTGGACCATGGGTATCCTGGCCAGGGCAGCAAAGCCCTCTGCCCGGGAATCCTGGTGGGCCCGGTCCACAGGGAACTGGGTGTAGCAGTCCGCGATGGCATACAGGGAATCGGTCACTGCACGGATGCACCGGTGCACCAATGCCTACGAGATGCCAGACAGGTCCCCACTCGGTGACTGGAACGACCCCATGGCGTAGAAGTTCAGGGCCACCGTAATCTTGACGGCCACCGGGAGAGGGTGTCCTCCCCCAATCCCAGTGGTGCCAGATGTGCCATCACGTGGCAGATATGGGTGACAGTTTCCTGGCTCATCCTGAGTCACCTCCTGCATGCCCGGTCAGTGAGGTCCTGGTATGCCGAGCGGCGCCGGTACTCACAGGGCCTCATTGGGAGCCTCCGTTGCCATGGCACCACCTCCTCCTCCTCCTCCTCCTCGACTTGTCGGGTGGGCGGCTCACCAGCCTTGGCTGCTGCCACCTGCCTCTCTGCGGCACGCACCTCTGCAGCAGCTTCTTCCGCCTCCCTGGCATGCTCCTGCTGCAGCTCCCATAGGGAAACATGTAGAAGAGCGGTTCCCGCCTCGGCGGCCAACATCACTGGGTGATGAACAAACATAACGGGCTGCAGGGGGTGGGGGGTGGGGATAAACAACATGTCATCATTGCCCGTACCCCCTCTGCAGCCATATGCCGTGGGCTGCATGGTCGCGACTGTTGCCAACACGACTGGTTGAAGCCGTTGAAAAGGTTGTTTGATTTATGCCAGTGTGACCTGTGGTCACGTTGGCGGGACTTCGGCCCATGCGGGCCGGAGATTTGGAGCAGCCCCGGGGCCCATTGCTTCATGCCGATTCACGCCATTCTGCGAGGCGCGGGCGTGATTTTCTGACTGCCGGAGAATATGGCGGACAGCGTCGGAGCGGCGGGGCGGGATTCACACTGCCCCCCCCCCCCGGCGATTCTCCGACCTGGCGGGGGGGGGGTCAGAGAGTCCTGCCCCATATTTTATGAAGAAACCCAATTTCAATCTTGCTGCCCACAGAGGTGAAGGAGAGCCACTCATGCGGCCTACTCAGTAGCCTAGGTTGCCCATCACTGCCCTAGCATCTTCCATGTTGAATTAAGATGGTAGATTTAAGTAGGGAATATGCAAATATGGGAACAATGGTAGATGGTTTAGCCTTCAATTGAGGAAAGTTCTTCCAAGCCAGAGCTGGGAGTTCATGATACCTGAAGGACAGAATAGTGGTCAACAATAAACAGGAGGTCAAGGAAACAATTAGGCCTCAGCGCTCAATATATTTCTTCGTGTTGTCTGGTGAAAATGATCATTGTATTTAAGTATCCAAGAGGCCTGTATTAATGTCAAGTCACTGTACACTTTTGCCTCGAAAGGGTAATCAAAGAAAATTATCTGAGGGAATGCAAATTGTCTACCTTGTTGGATTCTCTTCAAATGATAACATCCCCAACACATGATCGGAACATGTCTAATTCTGATTGGCTCCTGAAAATCTTGCTTCTGTCAGGACACCCTGGGCTAGTGCACGGTTAATTCCAGCACGGTAGCATGGTGGTTAGCATAAATGCTTCACAGCTCCAGGGTCCCAGGTTCGATTCCCGGCTGGGTCACTGTCTGTGCGGAGTCTGCACGTCCTCCCCGTGTGTGCGTGGGTTTCCTCCGGGTGCTCCGGTTTCCTCCCACAGTCCAAAGATGTGCGGGTTAGGTGGATTGGCCATGCTAAATTGCCCGTAGTGTCCTAAAAAGTAAGGTTTAGGGGGGGGGTTGTTGGGTTACGGGTATAGGGTGGATACGTGGGTTTGAGTAGGGCAGGGGTGGGCAAACTTTTCCGTGCAAGGGCCGCATTCAGAAATTCACAATTCACAAAGGGCCGCATAGTATATTAAGTAAAATAATTACTTCACCCGGTTATGATTCTGGGCGCCTCATATAGAACATAGAACAGTACAGCACAGAACAGGCCCTTCGGCCCTCGACGTTGTGCCAAGCAATGATCACCCTACTCAAGTCAACGTATCCACCCTATGCCAGTAGGTAATCCAACAGCCCCCCCACCCATTAACCTTTAAAAAAAAATTTTAAAAAAAAAAAATTTTTTTTTTTTTAGAAAATTTTTTTTTTTTTTTTTTTAATGACTTGGTGGGCCGCAGAAATACCTTTGGCGGGCCGCATGCGGCCCGCGGGCCGTAGTTTGCCCACCCCTGGAGTAGGGTGATCATGGCTCAGCACAACACCGAGGGCCGAAGGGCCTGTTCTGTGCTGTACTGTTCTATGATTTATGTAACCCAGAGTCGCAACTGAGGTGAAATTAGATTTTATTTAAAATATCCAAGGTGCCTAGTTGAGCCCAATAAACCACAGTCACCAGGTTTGCAACCTTAACACAGGTACCTTTTATTATGTACAGCATTATAATTAAACAGACAGAAAATGTACCTATCTACTACACCTTTTTGAAACCTCCGCTTCATAACTCGCACCATTCTCTACACACACGCACGGGCAAACAACACAGAGAGGGAAGGGGGTAGACAGAAAGAAAATATCAACAAAAATAAAAGGATGAGGATCAGAAGATTTCAAGTGGGGCGGCATGGTGGTAAAGTGGTTAGCACTGCGGCGGCAGTTCCAGCTTCGGGTGACTGTGTGGATTTTGCACGTTCTCCCCGTGTCTGCGTGAGTTTCCTCCAGGTGTTCCGGTTTCCTCCCACAGTCTTAGGTTGTGCAGGTTATGTAGATTGGCGATGCTAAATTGCCCGTTAGGTGGGGTTACTGGATTATGGGGTAGGGTAGAGATGTGGGCCGAGGTAGAGTGCTCCTTCAGAGGTTCAGTGCAGGCGCAATGAGCCGAATGTCTTCCCACTGCAGGAATTCTATGATTCTACGAATTATATCTTTGATGCATCAGGTTGACTTCCAATCAATGTTTTTATGAAGTTCAGGCTTTCATTTGATACTTCTTCCTTCTTGGCTTGAGATGGTCTTCTCTGGCAAGGTTGTCTACTTTCTCTCCAGACTCAGCATCATTTCAGGTTCACAACAAAGGATGTGCAAGGCACTCACTACTCTCAGAACATTCATTTCAGCAAGCAGGAAAGAGAGAGGCAGAGAGGGGGAGAGAGAGAGAGAGAGAGTGAGTGAGAAAGAGAGTGAGAGAAAGAGAGAGTTCCTTTCATTTCCAAGGTCTAAACACTTCTGCCCAGTTCTCTCAGAAAACATCACGCAGGAACCAATCACTAACTTGTCAGGCAGAATACTGTCCCTGCCAACCCTCCAGTTGCCAGTTAACCAATCGAATCGACTCCCTGCAAAGCTGGTTCCAAAGACCCACTCAGTGATGAAGAGTCTGTCTTCACCTTTCCAAAATATAAAACCTGGGAACAGTGCCCTGGCAATTAGGTTTATATTCAACTTTAAGGCAAATCCTGATTCTGGGTCCATGGACCAAAATAACAAAATAATATAAATGAGATCAAAGAAAATAAACAGGAAGGACTTTTCCATTTCCACTCCACATTGGGGATAACCCCAAATTCCTTACCTCAAACTCATGGTCCAGGACTTGTTCAATATTTCGGTTAATATTGACCTAGTAGAATGGAAATGACAACGGCTTAACCATAATGTTGCAATGAATGACATGGGGCAATGGCAGTGAGGTGTGCAATGTACGAGAGAACATATCCTTCAAAGAACAAAGACATTTCACATTGATACACACATCCTTCACATGAACTATATAACGACGCGATATGAACTCAAGTTAATTTTTCTAATTGAGTGAATGAAAGTAATGGAAAAATCCGTGCACCAGAAGCCTCAAAAGATTATGCTTCATTGTTGAATGAAAAGATGTATTCTTTCCACATGACACAAGTAACTGTGAAGACGTCCAACGGCCTTGAGTATGGTAAGTTCAGAGGCAAAGAACCCGACATATTTATCGGCCTGAATCTTAAAGACTGCGAGAGGAGATCTGGTCAACCCAAACATTCTGAACTTTTAACAGGATCTCCACCTGGTGGTGCAATGCATTGACATACCTGACAAGCAGAGATCTCCACAGAAGAAACCGCAGTCCAGAGATATGTAAGTTTCCTGCTGCTCAGATGTTTTGAGTTTTGAGGCAGGGAACAACCAAGTTTGGAGGTTGTGGGTGAATGCTGGGGTCAGCGAGAGATTGGGGGCAGAGATGGGGAGATCAGTGGTCATGGGGAGATCCGATCACTGAGGAAATGAGTGGGGTGGGCCAGTCATTGCGAGGGAATCTGATCATGGTACGTAGTCCAGTTTTGGAGGTGGGAGGTTGATTACATGGAGGGAAGTCAGTTTGTTTGGTGGGCTGAGGGGAAAGCACCTTCGGGGCCACCAGTCGCCCTGGTAAAGCACTTACCACTTCTATGCAAAAGTTTTTGCCTTCCTTTAGTTGCTGGGTTTGCTGCCTCAAACCTCCATTACAGAGTCAGGTTCACTCACAGCGGGATTCTCTTTCCTGCCGCTTGTCAGTGGGAATTCCCATTGAAGTCACCCATGCCGTCAGGAAGTCTGGGGACGGGCATGCACTGCTGGCAGGACCAGATGATCCGGCAGCCAGCGAACGGCTGGAGAAATCCCGCCATCAACTCTCGCAGAACCTTTAAATCAGTACATGACAATGGTGTAGGTATTATCTAGCGAGATGGCAGTGTAATGGTAAAGTCATTGGATGATTCCAGGCTGCTGATCTGGGGACCTGGGTTCAAATCCCATCTTGATAACTAGTGGAATTTGAATTCAATTACCCTGTAGTAAAGTTGAAATTATAAACCTAGTGACATTAAACTATTGTTGATTGTTGTAAAAGCCTATCTGGTTCACTAATGTCCTTTAGGGAAGGAAATCTGCTGACCTTGCCCGGTCTGGCCTACATGTGACTCCATAGAATCTCTACAGTGCCGAAGGAAACCATTTGCCCATTGAGTCTGCACTGACCCTCTGAAAGAGCACCCTAACCTAGAGCCCAACCTATCTCTGTAACCCCAGTGAGGGATAATTTAACATATACAGTCCACCAACTTGCATATCTTTGGACTGTGGGAGGAAACCGGAGCACCCGAAGGAAACCCACGTAGACACAGGAAGAATGTGCAAACTCCACATAGACAGTCGCTCATGATCGGAATTGAGCCCGGGTTCTTGGCGCTAACTACTGCAACACTGTGCCGTCTCAGATGCAGAACAATGTGCTTGACTCTTAACTGCCCTCTGAAATGACTTAGCAAGCCACTCAAGGATAATTAAGGATGGAAACAAATATCAACCTTAACAGCAATGCCAAAATTCCATTAAACAAAGTAAAGAAAAAAATATATGCATTCAACAATACACTGTGCATGGATTGGGCAGAATAGACAATCCACACATAATTCAAATATCTTCCACTTGTTATCATAAACTTGGATTGCAAAAGTTTTTCTGGAACTGAATTGGGGGTCACCACTTACGAGGGCTGAATCCCAAGTAGATGTCAACACTGTTAATGTATTTTAGCTCCTGATAGAATCTGACTCCTGTTCCCCGTCCCACAATTAGAACTGTCTCACCTGTAGGAAAGATTGAGGTAGGTCAGATGACAACAGTAAGTTTCATTTGGGCTGTCTCTTCTTTCTGAAACATATTGAGGAACAGCAGGAGTGAGGAATTATGTGCAGAGACCTTCGCTTCCTAATAAATGCTCCTTCTATTCCATCGCCCCTTGACGTCCTGTATTACTATCGCTGAATTCCCCCACTATCAACATACTGGGGCTTGCCAACGTTCTGGGTGTATGAGGGAGAGGTGACTGTGCATTCATGAGATCGAGGTGGGATTGTGGGTGGGAGAGAGAGTTTGGTTAGGAGAGAGAATTGAGAGTGTTGTTTTGTGAGTGAGAAAGAGAGAGGTGGGTGTGCATATTTGAGAGAGAGAGGTAGGTGAACCTGTGTGTGAGAGAGGCGGGAGTTTTTGTGAGGTGGAGAAAAATGGGTATATGTATGTGAGAGAGTTGGGAGTGTGTGTGAGAGTGATACAGAGAGGTTAATGTGAAGGAGAGTGACAGAAAGAGAGAGAGAGCTGGAAGTGTAAGTGTATATGTGTGTGTTTGTGTGTGTAAGAGAGGATGCATGTGTGTGTGAAAGAAGAGAGCGAGATGAGAGTGAGTGTACTTTCCTTGGGTGCTTTTCGGGGCAGGTGTCTATGTGCTTATGATGAATGTATACATGTATATATAAAACAAATAGAAAATCCTTTCAATTGTTTTTGTATGTTTGAACCTATTGTACAAAAACATTTTTTTGTGTTTTAACTCTTCACATAATAAGAATGTTTCTCAGGAGTTCTGTCAGTACTCTTGGATGTTTAAAAGAGTTTTGTGGAGGAATACTTTGGGAATCCTGGGCCAGAGTATGAATTTCAAATCACATTCCCATTTCAGCACTCCCATTGGAGAAAACATTGTTGGGATACTTCCTGAATTCAGCAGTTTTCAGTGAAAGACTTGTATTACAGAACAGTTATATGACCTCATGGAGGGGTGAATTATCCATCCTGGGACGTCTGAAGCGCATTTCCCCCAATGGGGCAAAGGAATTGAAAAATTGGGATCAGCAGACGGCGTCAGCGGGCGCTGATCTGAACACGATGCTCCGAACCCCCCAGGCGGTGGGGGGGGGGGGGGGGGGGGGATTGAGTTTCATACCCATGACCAGCAGGAGGAATTGAATGAATGTAAATGGGTCTAAGTGACCCATTTTCATCCATTTAGTGGGCCTGGCACACTTATCTCCGGCCCGCCATAATTCCCCTCCGGTCGCCATATGGGAATCATGTGAGCGGGGGTTGCTACAAGTGTCACCAAACGTGGGCCTGGCATGGTGGAACTCGCAGTGGGCCAAGGAGTAACTCCTTCAGGTAGTTCCCCAAAGCCCATCTGAGAGCTCCCCCCCCTCAAATGCACTGACTGTGCACCACTCCTCTACAAGAGCTTCCCCCATGTATCCACCAACCCCCCAAACCCTCTAAAACAAGAGAACCCTCCAAGAGATGCCTGTAATAAGCAACTCACCCCCCCACCCCAGGGACATCTCCCACAGGGATCTCTTTAATGGGGACCCCCCCCTCCCCAGGACACCCTTAATAGGGAGACCCCGAACCCACAGAGACCTCTAACTAAAGGGAACCTTGCCCACAGAGACCCGTTAACTAAAGGGGCCCCCCACAGAGAACCCCTAACTAAAGGAACCCCCCTCCCACAGAGAGCCCTTAACCAAAGGAAGCCCCGCGCAGAGGCACCCTCACTGAAGGAACACCTCCCCCCTACAGAGTCGCGCTAACTAAAGGGATCCCCTCCCCACAGAGACCTCCTAACCAAAGGAATCCCCCCCCCAAGTGATCCCTTAACTAAAGGAACCTCCCCCCACAGAGATCCCCTCACTAAAGGGACCCCCCGTCCCACAGAGACCCCGTAACTAAAGGAAGCCCATCTCACAGAGACCCGCTAACTAAAGGGACCCCCGTCCCACAGAGACCCACTAACTAAAAGGACCCACCACCCCGCACAGAGATCCCCTGACAAAAGGGACCCCGACAAAAGGCATCCCCCATTGGGACCCCCTAATTAAAGAGAACCCCATAGAAATGAGACCTCTGCCTGTTAGGGAGAAGTCCAGACAGGGTCAATGAAAATAAATGCAGCTGTAACATTGAACTGAAAGCTCCACCTGTCCATTCCTGGAAGGAGAACAACTGTGACCTGTGTTTAAACCCCTCAGATCCATTACCTGCAAGCCATTCATTCATTTCAAGTAGCGGGGCTGTGATTGACAGCTCCCACAAAACAGCTGCAGCCTTGATTCATTCATTTCCTTTCATGGATGAGTGATTCTCTAAGTACTGAAACCCCAAGTTTACAAACATCAACCGCATCAAAGAGTGGTAAGTGCACTGCGAGCCAACTGTTGAGTGATGGGAATGCATTTAGTGATTGGAATGCACTTATTACTGCTTGATGTGGTTGCTGTTTATAAACATTGGGGTTTCAGCAGTAGAGTCACTCATCAATAAAGGATTCTGCCACTGTCGTGTAGAAGCTGCAGCTGTTTTGTGGAGACTACTGGTCAGCCACACATGGTGTGGGATGGCTTTCCTCAAGCTATAGGCCTCTGGGGACAGACTAGCGAACAGTTCTAGGAATAACTAGCTTTGGAAATAGACAAAAGTCTCCCTTAGTGCATGACTGGGTGCAGGAAGAGAATTTGAATCGAACATGTGTGCCACAATGGTGCCAGGTAATGGCCATCTCTAACAAGAGAGAATGTAATCATTCCCTCATGACATTCAATGGCATTACCATCAAAAGCCCAAAAATCAACATCCTGAAGTTACCATTGACCAGAATGTGAGTTGGACCTGCTGTACAAATACTGTGGCTACAAGCACAGGGCAGAGGCAGGGGATTCTGAAATGAGTAACTCAGCTCCTGACTCTTGTAGCCATCTAAGATGGCCACTAATGAACACAAAATGGAAGACTGCAAAGAGTGCAGGGAAAACGGACATGTTAAAGAGCAAACAGCTTGCAGAGCAATTATGCATTGAGACAATTGCAGAAACCGGTTTCCTGACAGCTGCAGAGATCAGGCAGCTTTGTAAATGGAAAGCCGTTAGCATATTAATGAGGTGATACCGGGCCAGTCCCAGGTACAATGGACACAAATTAAGTATCAATCGATACATTCAATAGCAGACCAGAGACGGTGGAGCCAGAGAAGCACAGGACAATAAGTCCTAAGAACCGCCCCAGCGATCAAGGAGCGGCCCTAGGACTGGGGGGTTCAAACCATATCGATTGGGAATAGGCCCAATCGATCCCCAGCAGGTGAGGTAGCCCGGCCAAAGGGGCGCGGACCCCCTGGGACCTATAAAAGAAAGGTCCCACACATGGTTCAGTCTCCTGTCCCCGGCCTCCGACTCCAGCCTCCAGACCCCTGTCTTCTACATCAGCCGTCGAGCAGCAGCCGCCAATACGTAAGTGCCTAAACAACGACCGCTACCTGAAACCGGCATTACTGACACCCTTGCCGACTGATAGTGAACCGAAGCCTGCAGACCAGACCAGAACAAAGGCCTTGTTCCCTGACCTCGCAGTTCCTTCTTAGCTAAGTATTAGTTGTCTAGTGGTAGAAGTAAGTTTAATCTTTAGCGTGTGCATGAGTGTTATTATAATTGTGTTATAATAAACTCTAATTGTTTTGGACTTACTAATTGGTGCACAGCTTTATTGCTTTGAACTTGACCTTGATACTTGTGATGGTGTATTTACGGCACCTGGCGACTCCAGAGCTTAGAACGTGAAACAGAGAAAAGTGAGTGTTAAACACACTCACCCAAAACGAGCAACACTCTCCAAAGCCTGTCCAGTATGTACAAGGCACACATCAGGAGTGTCATCAAGTACTCTCCACTTTCCTGAATGAGTGCATCTACAACAACACTCATGATTCTTAATACCATCCAGGACAAAGCAGCCACCTTGATTGGCACCGCATCTACCACCTTAAATATTCACTCCCTCTGTCAATGATACACAGTAGCAGCAGTGTGTACAATCTACAAGATGTGTGATCTGGGTATAGCTACATCACATGCACTGCAACGGTTCAAGAAATCTGCACACTACGTTCTCAAGGGCAATTAGAAATGAGCAATAAATGCTGGTCTAGCCTGCAATACCTTTCTCCCATGAATAAAAAAGAACTCTTCACTTTACAAGACCTTCTCTTCAGCTATAGTGTGAAGAAACTATAGGTCTGTCACAAAAGAGACTGATATGATTATAAATTGCAACCCCATTTCTTTATCTTCATCTGTATCTAATGTTTGTGCATGTAAGACCTGTGAGTGAGAGGTCGTGTTTAAAAATCGGGGCTAAGTGTTTGACATTGATGTTCTCACTCTGAGTGTAAGCAAACGCATACATGACACACAACAAGTTACTGATCACAATTGGTGAGGGACACATAAATTCTGTCTGTGAGGGTAGTAAATGTGGCAAATTTGTGCACAGCAACATTCCACAAAAACATTTTGATGCTCATCTTATATTCTGTTCTTTGGCATCAGCTAAGGTTGAAGACCCTTCATCAGAACCAATGTGCCGCACTGATTAAGTGCTTGCAATGCTATTTTGAAGCACAATTCTCCAGCTAATTACCATCTCTTAACCTAACAGAGCACACATTTAGCAGCACAAAGACGCCTCCGCTCCCACAACCTCTCCAACTGTGTTAATTAAGGGATCACGACTATCCAAAGATTAGTTGCTGGTTGATTTCTTAGGGTGTTACCACAGAATGAGGACAAATGTCAGGACGCGCCATTTGTATCCCAATCCTCGACTGATTGTAACAGGTTTTTTTTTATTTATAAGCATGAAGGTATTAATTCTATGCCTGTACTTAATTGTTTGCATGCTAATTGCAAATAACACAGTCCAACAGGCTTTCTTGAGTTTAAACACAAAAAGGGTTAGTTTTTATTTTGCTGGCAGATGATATAAAGGTGTTAAAAAAGTTAAAGACATGACCTGACGTTTGTTTCACAACCAGACTCACAAGCATGCAAAATTCAAGTTATGGTAGAGGTTAACTTCTGACCAAACAAAGATTCAGTGATAAAAGATATAAAAATAGAGTTCACTGTTTATGAGTCATTTGCTGTTGTTCATAGTCCTTATTTTCCTTCTGGAGATGTTACTTTGGGGGTTTGGACACTCCTCCCGCACTACTCTGTTGTCTTCAGCTTCATATAAGTTGACAAGTTTCCTTAGTCCCAATTCCCGGCTTGGGTCACTGTCTGTGCGGTGTCTGCATGTTCTCCCTGTGGCTGCGTGGGTTTCCTCTGGGTGCTCCAGTTTCCTCCCACAAATCCCGAAAGACATGCTGTTATGTAATTTGGACATTCTGAATTCTCCCTCCGTGTACCAAAACAGATACCGGAATGTGGCGACTGGAGTCTTTTCACAGTAACTTAATTGCAGTGTTAATGTAAACCTACTTGTGACAATAAAGATTATTATTTTATTATGATATAGATTGAGATTTTTATCTCTCTGGTGTCTTCCAAGTAGACTCTGAACTTGAGACAATGGGGAGGGAGAGTTAGAGGGCAAATTTCAGCCTGTGATCACCATCAGAGAGAATGGCGACATGGACGGCAAGCTGAGAGACAATTGGGAAACGTGATTCTCTCCGGTGAGATTACGTTTCCTCATTTTCTTTGTTCCTTGCCAGGGTTTCACGAGGTTCACATTCACAAAGCACGGAAATGTCATTTAAATATACTTGAGAATTTAAAAAAATTATTAACAGCCCACCCCAGCACATAATCTCCCCCCTCACTAAATATTCAGACCTCACCAATGTAACATCACTCCAGTGAGGTTCATAACAGCTTTTTGGAAACTTGAATCAATTGAGTGGACACCTACAGGGGCGCAAAGGTTAGTAGAGCCCCCAGGGGGAGGGGAAATGCCCCTGGACCAGGGTGGGATTGCCAGGTTGGCATCACAATGCCAACCTGTCAATATCACCCTGGAAGTTCCAACATGGAAGTGCGAATCTGTGCTGGGGCAGTGCCAGTGGTGGTGGTGGTGGTGGGGTGGGGGGGGGGGGGGGGGTCCATTTATGTGTGTTGTGAGGGAGCCCCCAAACATTGTCCTGGGTGGGAGGTAGGGTAAATCTACAGTGCTGATCAGGGCATTCTTTAAAGTTGGTGCTCGGATCTCTATGGAGCCAGGTTCCGTATCTATCAGGTACCACCCCACCCTGACACAGTAATGGCTTAAACCACTCTCACTCATTTATATTCATCAAAAAGGCTCAAGATCTGAAGTGATAATTGATCTGTGCAGCTGGAGAGCCACACACTAGTTTTCAGTCTGAGCCTGACGCTTTGAAAAAAATAGGGTAAGTTGTTGCAATAAAAGACATTTCAAACTGGCCATTCTGGTCACATAACATTTCTCCCCATACTTATTTGCATATTCCACAGGTGGTAATTTATTAGTTCATGTCTGTACAGACAGTGCCAATTGTGCTATGACCTCGGTGATCAGTTTTTTAAAATCTCAACTGTCACGTCTGAATAGACTATTCTTCCCTGTGTTGAGCCAGGAAGACCATATCAGCACATTCTATATAGCCATTATCTTGGTAGATTTTCTGTCCCCACCTAATAGCTTGGAATATAGCTCTAATAATACAAATAGTGAGAGCCAGTGCATCTTTTAAGTAATTTTTGACATCAGGTGTGGAATTCCATAAGAGGTTTCCCTTAGCATATCTTTAAATTGTAATCCAAATTGGAAACTTCCAGACTGGACCAACATGCAATTTCAGACTTGTCAGGTGATCTGTGGCAGCCATCTTAAGTCACTATCTTTGCTTGCTTTAACAGTCTATTTACATAAATTGAAATATATATCTGAGCAGCCAATGAAATAGAAGATAAATGTTCCATATGCATACATCTCATCAGCATCACAATTGCTATTGTTACAATTCTGGAATTGTCTGATACTTTCTGTAGTTACTTCAAATTGCAAAAGGAGGGCGTGGTGTGACAGGTAGTAAAGGGCCTTCTGTGAATTTAATTGACATCCAACTGGTTATAGTTACAGGAGACCTCTCCATGGTGAGCAGCTGAGGAGTAAGAGCATTAGGAGGATGAGGAAGACGAGGGTGAAGAACAAAACAACTTCTTCAGGAGTACCTGCACCTCTCCAAAGTGATACCACGGCTAGCCAAAGAAAACTATAAAGTTCATACCTGGTCCTACCAGGTCAACTCTGATCATGTCACATTTCAGACCCTGCAAGACTAAAATACAATTTGAATGGAGGCAGCTACTTAGTTATACGGGCAGCTGATTTCTATGAAACGTATACGTGCAAAACATGACCCACCCCTATTCCTGCCCCTGCAAAGAAAATGCTGGGTGTCATATTCAGGGGCAGGGTCTCTGATTTGTGGGCAAGTCTGCTGTTTCCCAACAATGGCGAGGTTCTCAATCATTGCAAAAATCCAGGCCTTGTCTATTAAAGTTCTTTTCATGATTGCAAAATTGTGCAGGGGCCAAAGAGCTATTCTTGCTTTTTGTTGCTCTTAACTGGGTCATAAAGACAATGCACAATATAAAAGCTGAAACTAATACCCCTCAAAGAGCAAAATATATAATATTCCAATCAATTCTTGACCTCTGGAAAATGGAACGAATGATCAATGATCTGAACTTCAGAGTAGCACAAATGTCAATTAATTTTCTGTAATAAAGATTTATTGGACAGAGTGACTGTTAAGATAATGTCATGTTTATGCCTTCCAGCATCTGCCATTTCACAATTATTTTTATTTTCCAAGAGGCAAATGCCTTTTTTTCTAAAGAACTGAGACTTTGTACAAAAGAAAACTGATGCTGTGAGCTTTTGGCAATTCAAGAATAGGGAAAGATGTGAAAGAGTCATTCAGCCCAGAGAGTCTGTACTGATCCTCTGAAAGAGCACGCTACCCAGGTCCACACTCTCGCCCAAAATCACCTGTGTATCCCAGGATACTAAGGGAAATTTAGCATGGCCAATCCACCTAACCTGCACATCTTTAGGCACATGTGGAAGGAAACCAGATCACCCGCAGGAAACCCACACCGACACGGTGAGAACGTGCAAACTCTACACAGACAGTCACCCCAGGCCAGAATCGAATGAGGGTTCCTGGCGCTGTGAGGCAGCATAGCTATAAAGTTGTGCCATCGTGCATTGCCTATAATAAGGACTTGGGTGAGGGAAGTGAAAAGTGAATGTACTATTGCCAAGTTTGCAGATGACACAAAGATAAGTGGGAAGGCTGGTAAGGGTGACACAAAGAGTCCAAAGAGGGATCTAGATAGGTTAAGCGAGTGGGCAAATACTTGGCAATGAAATATAATGTAGGGAAATGTGGAAGGAAGAATAAAAGAGCTGAATATTATTTATATGGACAAAGACTGCAGAAACCTGCAGCACAGAGATTTGGGGGTCCGAATGCCTAAATCACCAAAAGCTCGTATTCCAGTTCAGCAGGTAATAGGGGTGGCAAATAGAATGCTGGTCCTTATTTCAAAACTGGAGTATAAAAATAGGGAAATCTTGCAAACACTATACAAGGCACTAATGAAACCACACCCAGAATGCTGTGAACAGTTCTGGTCCCCTTAGCTAACTGGCATTGGAGACAGTCCAAATAGGTTTTGCTCGATTGATCCAGGATATGGAAGGATATTCTTATGAGGAGAGGTTGAGTAGGTTGGGCCTGTACTCATTGGGGTTTAGAAGAATGAAAGGTGATCTTATCAAGGCATATTGGGTGAGATGATCAGGCAGTTTATGCTGGTGGGATCTTCCGGCCTGCCAACAGCACACCTCTGCCATGGGTTTTGGGTGAATTCAGTGAGAACTCTCCAGTGACAGGACCAGAAGATCACATTGCCAACCCACAGTGGGCTCCCTCCCGCCGGCAAGTGACACTCTTCAGGGAGGTCAGAGAATCTCACCTATAGGATTCTGACGGGGGTTTTGACAGGGTAGATGTTGAGAATATTTTTCCCCTTTGTGGGAAAGTCTAGGATCAGAGGACATAATCTCAGAGTAAAGGGTCACCCATTTAAAACAGGAATGAGGAGGATTGTCTTCTCTCAGAGGATGGTGAACCTGTGGGATTCTTTACCACAGAGGGCTGCGGTGGCTGGGTCGCTACATCTGTTCAAGGCTGAGATAGACAATATTTTAAATCAGTAAGGGATTCAAGGGTTATGGGGTCGGAACGTGGAGTTGAGAATATTCATATCAGATCAGTCACGATCTCCATGACTGGCGGATCGACTTGATGGGCCGAGTGGTCTACTTCTGCTTCTATGTTTTATTATCACAGATATTTACCAATCCAGCCTTTAGTCAGAAAACATTTGGAATAACCCTCCCCCCTCTACCCATGTCCCCAGAGACAGCTCATCATTGGCCAACACTGGGATCTTCCAGCTCCATCGAAGTCTATGGCGTTTTGCGTGGCTCACCCACCCCACCACCGAGGAACCTGCTGCAGCGGTTGCCATCAGCAGGACCAGAAGATCCCACTGGCAGGAAGGGCTTTGAGTAAAATTGTAAAATTCTATTAAATGGAAATAGTACTTGTCTTAACCAGTCATGGCATGCTAGTAACCCCGATGTTTTTTATTCTAGAATACCCAATTCTTTTTTCCAATTAAGGGGCAACTTAGCTTGGCCAATCCACTTCCCCTACTCTTCTTTGGGTTTGTGGGGGTGAGACCCTCCCAGACACGGGGAGAATGTGCAAACTCCACACGGTTAGTGACCCGGGGCCGGGATCGAACCAGGGTCCTCCGCCGAATGAGGCAGCATTGCCAACCACTGTGCCTCCCCTAGTGGCACAAATTTTTCTGAGAACTTCCCTTGTGAAAGGGAAGATGTCAGGCACGATTTAATGGCCTTGGTGTTGGGGTGAGACCATTAGCGACGCTCGAAAAATCTCGCGAGATTTAACAAAATCACTGGGTGTGATCTAAATCTATACATTTAAATGAGCCATTAGTACTGATTTCCACAAACATGGACCAGTTGTAATGGCACCTTGGAGTCTCCCAGGCCATTAGAGACCCCCGAGTGGTCGGGGACAGGGTAGGGTGGCACCCAGACTCCCTCTGGCACCTGTGCACCTTGGTACCACCAGCTTGTCACGCTGGCAGTGTCATTTGGGCACCCCAGCAGTGATACACTGAGGGCCTGGGTGGCTCCTTGAGGCTGGCAGGGGCACTGCCATGGTGCCAGGGTGGTGCTCCCAGGGTGCCAGTGCCAGGGATCAGGCTGGGGGGGGGTCTTACCAGGTTGAGGTGGGTGACGGGTTGGTTACGGGGCCTCCCAAGGTTACGGGGCCTCCCAAAGGGGGGGGGGGGGGGGGTGGGAAAGATGCTGTCCACCAGACAGAATGATGCCCCGATGTGCGAGGAACATTTGCCAGCAGGAAATTACTGTAAGTACGGCCTTGGTGGAGAGAAAATGGCAAAGTGCTATTATTATAAAGCGACGTGTTTCTTAGCACTGCAGTGGTCAAGAAAGACCCCACTAAACATGACCAAAATTGGACATTGTTTTTTTCCAGTAAAATCCGCACCTGACTGTTTTTACAATTTGTTGGGACAAGGCATGATTCAACCCCCAAAACAAGAGTCAAAATTCTGATATGCAATGATATAAAGGCTGAATCTGACTTTTCTGCTCAGCTTGGACCAGAGACTTGCACCATCAGCTGTTGCTTGAAGCAGTTCCTTCTGATAGTTGGTATAGGTTATTGCAGGGGTGGGAAAACTTTTCCGTGCAAGGGCCACATTCAGAAATTCACAATTTTAAAGGGCCGCATAGTATATTAAGTAAAATAATTACTTCACCCGGTTATGATTCTGGGCGCCTCATATAGAACATAGAACAGTACAGCACAGAACAGGCCCTTCGGCTCTCGACGTTGTGCCGAGCAATGATCACCCTACTCAAGTCAACGTATCCACCCTATACCAGTAAGTAACCCAACAGCCCCCCCCCCCCCATTAACCTTAAAAAAAATAATTAAAATTTTTTTTAAAAAACATTTTTTAAAAACAAATTTTATTTATTTTTTTTAATGACTTGGTGGGCCGCATTTGGCGGGACGCATGCGGCCTGTGGGCCTTAGTTTGCCCACCCCTGGGTTATTGCCACTGGATTCTATCCGTGATTTCCAGTTCTACTCTCTTAACTTATTTTAAATGTCTCAGGAGAATCCATTTTAAATGAGCCCTTTAAGTGAGGTCCCCGTTTTAACGGTTTTTGTTAGGTTGAATGTTTTCAGCTTCAATTCCCATTCATGCCCTTTTCGCATTAAAATAGTTCTCGTTGTCCCTCTTATTTGCTCTTTATTGTTTGCTTGAGAACTACGCCTAATATGTTCAGTCTTACCTTTGATAAGCTCAGTGCACATGTATTTCATTCTTCTGACTTTATATCCCAGCATATTATTAACTTTTTAAAATTGCCTGGCCACATTGACTCGTCATTTGCAGTGATATGTTCACTGCTACTTTATTTGTCATCCAGATGTTGCACATTATTTCATGCAATGTGCAATGCATTTGCTGGTATTGAATCTCATTTCCCATTTCCAAAAATAATACAAACCCATAACAATGTTTCTTGTTCCTATTGTGGCCTCTGTTGTGGTGTCAGCTACAAATTTCATGATTTTACATTTGGGTCCAGCTAATTTATGCATTTATTCAACAACAGTTGAACTCTGAGGTCCAAACCCTTATCGCCCACATTATCTTTGTCGGAAGACAAATGATCCACGGCACCTCTGTAATGACACATTTGTTGATTTGCAAGCAACCTGGTCAAGGTCAGTTTAACACCTTGGTGGGAAAATAAATCTCTGCTTCCAGATTGTGGAAAGGGAAATGTTTTTAACTTGCTTCTGAGTAACTGGAGTCTTTTTAACTCCGCAGCTCTAGATCTGACCAATAGAGATCTGGGATGTTTCTACTTACATGAAAGATGATGTGCCTTCCACTGCAAAAGAGGTGAAAAAGGGTATGGATAATGATTTTGGCTAAGTCAAACATTACAGAACATCATGTTGCATCATCATCTTTCCATTGACCCTTGAGGTTTGCTCATGGTGGTCTGTTGTACAGTATTTCTTTCAGGTTTAGAAATGATGAAATGGTATGTTGTATTTGTCATATTCGTCACGTCTGCAGTATATCAGCTATATTTTGAACCCAAGCAATCTGAATAATCTTTTGTGACATTTGCACTCATTGAAGTTAATTATTTGTGACAATTTGTGGTCAAAATCACACTGTACTTTTCATGGGGAATACTTTATTGACAGTGGGGCTGACAACAATCAGTCTTCATTCAAGTTCCCAAAGGGGCCTTTACTTTTTTTAATGGAGGAACAAAGATGAAGGGCCAAGGACAGTATCGAGGTTGAAAAGATTAAATAAAAATGCAGAATACATTGGGATAGTGACTAGAGGGCAGCAAGCTTCAGCTTTAAAAAGGCTAAACTTTATGATGAAGGGGAGGCTTCATGTAGCACTGGATGTGAGGTGCTGTTGATGTGACCACAATCGAAGCAGAAAAGTGAGTCCCAATTCCATCACTGTAGTGATTCACTGAGTACAAGTTCTGGAGCACCAGGACTTCTTTGAAGCTAGGGAGGGGCCAGAAATGTGTCTTCGGAGTTTTCTTTTAGTTTTAGTTTTGAAACAAAAGCAAAATCTGAATTGGGCTCAACTGAGAAACAAAACCATTTTTAAGGTACTGTTTTGGCTTTGCTAAATATCTTGCAAGATGAACGAGTCGCGGAACACATTCCCAGTGTGATACATCTAGGGCAGGATTCTCTAACCCCCCCCCCCCCCCCCCCCCCCGGCGAGTCGGAGAATCGCCGGAGGGGGGGGGCATGAATCCCGCCCCTGTCGGCTGCAGAATTGTCAGGCGCCGGGGATTTGGTGGGAGGGGGAATCGCACCATGCCAGTTGGGGGCCGTTGGCAGGGCCCCCCCCCACCCCGGCGTTTCCCCGGCCCACGATGGGCTGAGTGGCTACACCTTTTCGGCCGGTCCCGCCAGCGTATGTTACGACAGGTTCTTACCGGCGGGTCCGCGGGCTGCCTCCGGGGTCCTCGGGGAGGGATCTGGCCCCGGGGGTTGCCCCCATGTTGGTTTGGCCCGTGATCAGAGTCCACCGATCCGCGGGTGGGCCTGTGCCGTGGGGGCACTCTATTCCTCCGCGCCAGCCGCTGTAACAGGATGATGCCACGACACCCCCCCCCCCGCATGTGCCAACTCGCGCCGGCCGGCGGAGGCCCTTCGGCGCCGGTAGGCGTGGTGCAAACCACTCCAGCGCCGGCCTAGCCCCTGAAGGTGCGGCCCGACGCCGGAGTGGTTCACAGCAGTCCCTCGCACCGGAGTTGTCCGCCCCACCGGTTTGCAAAGAATCCCGTCCCTAATGTCGAACATAATTTCTTGCTTCCCTAATAATCAAAATATGTTTAGTCTTCTATATCTAGATCAAAACTGTGTTTTTATTATTTGCAGCAACAAATTGAACCATGTGGTGGCTTCCGTAATGCTTCAATTAGCTAAGAAATTGAATAATTAAGTTGCAGAACAGATAGATGTAATATCAATTTCTGGCGTGCGTCAGGAAATTAGAAAGCTATATGGCACAAAATGAGACTATGTAATTCAACATATAGAACATAGAACATAGAACACTACAGCGCAGTACGGGCCCTTCGGCCCTCGATGTTGCGCCGACCTGTGAAACCATCTGAAGCCTATCTGACCTACACTATTCCATTTTCATCCATCTGTCTATCCAGTGACCAATTAAATGCCCTTAAAGTTGGCGAGTCTACTACTGTTGCAGGCAGAGCGTTCCACACCCCTACTACTCTCTGAGTAAAGAAACTGCCTCTGACATCTATCCTATATCTATTACCCCTCAATTTAAAGCTATGTCCCCTCGTGTTGGTCATCACCATCTGAGGAAAAAGACTCTCACTGTCCACCCTATCTAACCCTCTGACTATCTTATATGTCTCTATTAAGTCACCTCTCAGCCTTCTCCTCTCTAACGAAAACAACCTCAATTCCCTGAGCCTTTCCTCGTACGACCTTCCCTCCATACCAGGCAACATCCTAGTAAATCTCCTCTGAACCCTTTCCAAAGCTTCCACATCCTTCCTATAATGTGGTGACCAGAACTGCACGCAGTACTCCAGGTGCGGCCGCACCAGAGTTATGTACAGCTGCAGCATGACCTTGTGGTTCCGAAACTCAATCCCCCTGCTTATAAAGGCTAGCACACCATATGCCTTCTTAACAGCCCTATTAACCTGGGTGGCAACTTTCAGGGATTTATGTACCTGGATGCCGAGATCTCTCTGTTCATCTACACTACCAAGAATCTTGCCATTAGCCCAGTACTCTGCATTCCTGTTACTCCTTCCAAAGTGAACCACCTCACACTTTTCCGCATTAAACTCCATCTGCCACCTCCCAGCCCAGCTCTGCAGCTTATCTATGTCCCTCTGTATCCTATAACATCCTTCAGCACTATCCACAACTCCACCGACCTTCGTGTCATCTGCAAATTTACTAACCCATCCTTCTACACCCTCTTCCAGGTCATTTATAAAAATGACAAACAGCAGTGGCCCCAAAACAGATCCTTGCGGTGCACCACTAGTAACTGAACTCCAGGATGAACATTTGCCATCAACCACCACCCTCTGTCTTCTTTCAGCTAGCCAATTACTGATCCAAACCGCTAAATCACCTTCAATTCCATACTTCCTTATTTTCTGCAATAGCCTACCGTGGGGAACCTTATCAAACGCCTTACTGAAATCCATATACACTACATCAACAGCTTTACCCTGATCCACCTGTTTGGTCACCTTCTCAAAAAACTCAATAAGGTTTGTGAGGCATGACCTACCCTTTACAAAACCGTGTTGACTATCGCTAATCAACTTGTTCTTTTCAAGACGATTATAACCTTTTCCAACATTTTACCCACAACCAAAGTAAGGCTCACAGGTCTATAATTACCAGGGTTGTCTCTACTCCCCTTCTTGAACAAGGGGACAACATTTGCTATCCTCCAGTCTTCCGGCACTATTCCTGTCGACAAAGACGACATAAAGATCAAGGACAAAGGCTCTGCAATCTCCTCCCTGGCTTCCCAGAGAATCCTAGGATAAATCCCATCTGGCCCAGGGGACTTATCTATTTTGACATTTTCCAAAATTGATAACACCTCCTCCTTTTGAACCTCAATTCCATCTAGCCTGGTCGACTGAACCTGAGTGTTCTCCTCGACAACATTGTCTTTCTCCAGTGTAAACACTGACGAAAAATATCCATTTAACGCTTCCCCTATCTCCTCTGATTCCACACACAACTTTCCACTACTATCCTTGATTGGCCCTAATCTTACTCTAGTCATTCTTTTGTTCCTGATATACCTATAGAAAGCCTTAGGGTTTTCATTGATCCTATCCGCCAATGACTTTTCGTGTCCTCACCTCGCTCTTCTTAACTCTCCCTTTAGGTCCTTCCTGGCTAACTTGTAACTCTCAAGTGCCCTAACTGAGCCTTCATGTCTCATCCTAACATAAGCCTTCTTCTTCCTCTTGATTTGCCTCTTCCTCATTTTCAACAAGTGAGTTCCAGAGCCCCGCACCCTGAGTGAAACTATTACCCCTCACCCCTCCTTTAATCCTTCCGCCATTCATTTTAAATCTGTGCTCCCTGGTTATTGATCTCTCTGCTAACTGAAACATCTCAAAATCCACTCTATCTGGATGCCTCATAGCTTCAATTAATCTCTACTTGTTTCAAAGAACCAAATCCCAGCCTGTAATATCCTGCACAGGATCTATGGGGTGGGAATACTTTTCTTCCCCATGCTCCTTGCGGAGGACGAGCTCCCCCGAGAGGGGCAGGGTTTCACAATTAGGCACCGTAAATCAGGTTGGCCAGCAAGGCATCAACCATCTACTGGATAGTGTATATATTGTTGTGTAAATAAAGCTTTGTTCTTAACACTTGGTACTTTGTTCTTAACACTCAGTCCCTACCGGCGCCAAAGAGTGGCGTGAACCACTCCGGCGTCAGGCCGCCCGGAAGGTGCGGAATCCTCTGCACTTCCCGGGGCTAGGCCGGCGCTGGAGTGGGTGGCGCCACGCCAACCGGCGCCGAAGGGCCTCCGCTGGCCGGCGCGAGTTGGCGCATGCGCAGGAGCGCCAGCGTGTACTGGTGCATGTGCAGAAATGCTGCCGTGTTTCCTGCGCATGTGCAGGGGGTTTCTTCTCCGCGCCGGCCATCGCGGAGCCTTACAGAGGCTGGCGCAGAACGAAAGAGTGCCCCCACGGCACAGGCCCAACCGCAGATCGGTGGCCCCGATCGTGGGCCAGGCCACTGTGCCCCCCCCCCCCCCAAGGGCCGGATCCCTCTGCCCCCAACACCGAGGACTCCACAAGCTGCCCTCCAAGCCAAGTACCGTCGGGATGGACCGTGTCTAATCCACGCCGGCGGGACTGGCCGAAAACGGGCGGCCGCTCAGCCCATCGGGCCCGGAGAATCGCCTGGGGGGGGCTCTGCCAACGGCCCCCAACCGGCGCAGCGCGATCCCCGCCTCCGGCCAAAAAACGGCGCCAGATAATTCGACAGCTGGCGTCGGAGCGGTGGGGTGGGATTCACGTCGCACCCCAGCGCCTCTCCGACACGGCGGGGGGTCGGAGAATCACGCCCTCTGTGTCTTTATTAAACAGTATCAATCTATCTTCATTGCTGAAATTCTCTCTTCTTGGCAACACCCCTGTAAATCTTCACTGTACCTTCTCTAGTGCAATCAGATTTTTCCTAAAATGTGCAAACTATACACATTATTCAAACTGCAACCCAGCTGTTTTTTTTTTTACAGTTCTAACGTAATCCCCTTGCTCCCATATACTATTCTTCGACCAATAAAGGAAACTATCCTGCATTCCTTCTTGAGCACCTCATCTACCTGTTCTGCTTTCTTCAGGATCTGCATTGGACTTAGATTCCAAGGTCCCCACTACACTCCTCAGAATCCTACTATCCACTGCATTGATTGTCTGCCTCATGTGTGTGACCTCATACTTCTCTAGTTTGAATTCCATTTGCCACTTGCCTGCTCACGTGACCAGTCCATTGATATCATCCTGCAGTCTCCAGCTTTCTTCCTAACTAGTAGTCAGATGGATAATTTTTGTAGCATCTGAATCATGTAGCCTACATTTCAGTCTAAGTCATTGATATATGTACCACTAACAGCAAGGGACACCATTACTGAGCCCTCTGGAACTTCATTGAAAACAGCCTTCCAGTCACAAAAGCATTGACCATAAACGTTTTGCTTCCTGTCATGGAACCAATTTTGAATCCAATTTGCCACTTGCCTCAGGATCCCATGAGCTTTTAATTTATGATCAGTCTGCCACCCAAGACCTTGTCATAAATCATATTAAACTCCATGTGAACAATATCAAGCATTCGAACATTACGGACTCTCTTTGCGACCTCCTCAACAGATTCAATCATGTTAACCAGACACAACAGGCTGGATTCTCCCCAACCTGACACTGAAATCGTGGCCGGCACCGGGGCGGACAATCCAGTTCGTTGCCAAAACCGACAGCGGTTCTGCGATTCTCCGGTCATCTAAAAGCATCGGGCGGAATTCTCCGCTCCCGCGATAAATCGGGAAGGCCGTTGTGAACTCCCTAATTGCACTTGCCTGCTTTCTTAGCATTGTCCAATTTTCCCTTCATTCTCTGCAAGTGTCCTGATTTCCCCTAATCATTTTCCTACCACTGAGGTTAGGCTGACTGGCCTCTAATTATTTGGGCAAAGATTTCCTCTCTTTTTAAACGGGGTCAAATGTTCGCAGCCCTCCAGTATCAGTAGCCAGGGAGAATAGGAAAATAATGATCAGAGTTTCTGTGCTTCCCTTAACAAACGGTATAAGCCAACATAATATTTATCTCTTAATGCATAATCACCTTTTAATGTTGTAACTTTTATTTGATTCTTCTATATTTACATATGCCACCTGATTGTGGTGTGACCCTGAGTACACAATTTTTCTGGTGGAAGATGGAACATGGAGGTGAAAGTAAAACCCAAGACTGAAGACATCAAGGGAACTGTGCACTGTGAGCGTAGAGCAAAGCATGATGGTTAATTTAGCCACGACCAAGGTTTCCAAGAACGAGAAAGTGCTGCAAAATGTGTATAATTGCAGAGGAGTTTGCATCAGGGAAATGATTTTCTCTCATTAAGACTGATAAATATGCCTCCCCCTCTCATTTTTTGGAGATTGATAATGGTGTTGGAGATAAGAAAGTGGAGCCAAGATGGCTTTGTTACTTCAAGTGTGGCCAAGGGATTCCTGCAAGGGATGTTCACCTCTTTTATTATGCTCCTGTATTATCTTTTATAACACTTCTCTGTGTGTTTTGATATACTACGGAGTGTAATATGTGTTACTCAAACCTTGGTTACTGATGAGGTCTTCTGAATCTCGATGAAGAAGACTCAAACTCATCCAGTAGTAACAAAAGGTTCATAGATCATAGAATTTACAGTGCAGAAGGAGGCCATTTGGCCCATCGAGTCTGCACCGGCTCTTGGAAAGAGCACCCTACCCAAGGTTAACACCTCCACCCCATCCCCATAACCCAGTAACCCCACCCAACACTAAGGGCAATTTTGGACACTAAGGGCAATTTATCATGGCCAATCCACCTAACCTGCACATCTTTGACCTGTGGGAGGAAACCGGAGCACCCGGAGGAAACCCATGCACACACGGGGAGAACGTGCAGACTCCGCACAGACAGTGACCCAAGCCGGAATCGAACCTGGGACCTTGGAGCTGTGAAGCGATTGTGCTATCCACAATGCTACCGTGCTGCTATAGTTTATTGAGTAACTATAACAATAATTGCGTTCTTTACTTTAACATTGATACTAGTGATTAGGTTAACAAGTTCTAACTACAGTAACTATGCTTGACTACACTAACCATCTGAGCTAATCTGATACTCCTGTCCTGGTCACAGTCCATCCAGAAGAGAGAGAGAGGGACCCAATGTGGTTGCCTTTATACCCCTGTTGGTCCGGCCGTCTGGTCATCACCTGGTGCTACTGATTACACATTAACCTCTTATTTACATTGTAGCCACCTCGGGTAGCCACGTCCCGATTGCAAAATGGATACTTGCAGAGAATGAAGGGAAAATTGGACAATGCTCAGAAAGTGCAAGGTTTGTCTGTGGATTGGAGTTTGCAGCTCCCAGACAAGACCGATACTGCAAAGCCATTAGTATACTAATGGGCTACCTCCGGGAACAAAAGAGAAACATTTAAGCAAAAGATACCAGAGCAGACACCCCGGCGCCAGTGGAAAACTAAAACAAAAGCAGGCCAACGGCCACCTAGCGATCAGGCAGCCGCCCCTTTATTGGAGAAAATCAATACCGATGATTAGGATATGGTCCAATTTATTGGGGCCAAGTTCAAGGCCCACCCAAAAGGGCGCGAAGCCCCTTTGGGGTAGAAGAGAAAGCCCCCAAGACAGAATTGTTCTTCTTGGCCATGGCTCTCAGCGATGAGAGACCTGCCCAGCTTCTTGGCCTTGGCTCTCAGCAGCGAGAGACCTGCCTAGCAGCTGCACCAGACAAGTAAGTCCAAAGTCAACGCATGCTACGAGATAGACGCTCCTAGCTACTATTCTATACAAGTTCGATGCAAGCAGCCTCAGAACCGGACAACGGCCATTGTTCCTCTGACTGAGTGGGCACCCGAAGCTAAGTATAAGCTTTTAGTAGTAGTGATAGATTAGTTAGTAGAGTTGTGCATGAGTATAATTGACTATGTGGAAATAAATGAGTATTGATTTGAACTTACTAACTGGTGTATCGAGTCTTTGATCAGTATTCGGTTTTGAACCTGGTGGCAGTATCGGAAAGATACCTGACGACTCTTGAGCAAGCATAATTAGAATTAAGGACGGCGACCATAATAACCGTCATAAACAGAGCCAATTAAAGAGAGAGCATAACGAGCAACAACATGCACATACAGAGATCACTACATCCCCCTTTTTCTCTTGTGTTACATATTTTCTGTATGTTGTAAAGAAAATTGAACAAGCATAATGGATGCAGTTTGCAAATGCATTACATGAAATCAATGAGTTAATCAGTCAAATGTTGATACATTTAGTCTCTTAGGTTTTTTTTATTTGCTTGAAACAGGTAGATAAATTATGATATGTACAAGTTGTAATGATATTAATGATTATACAAAGCCAATTAATATTTATGAATCCAATCTTCATAAAAAATTTATGAGTCCAAACTTTATGAATTTATTCAGTTGAGTTGCTTTCTTCATCTGTTGTTGAAGTAGTGATGTTGATGTTGTCATTTCTTTGTGATCGTTGTCAGTGTTCAAGTAACCAACAAGTCATCATGAGGAGTTTGAATGGTCGAGTCACTTTGTTGTCTAATTTAGACTTTTTTTTCTATGCTTGTGGTAGCGAATCTGTGTTACATCTTTGTTGTCTGACCTGGTCTTTTTCCTGTGCTTGCGGTATTGATTATGTATGTCACCTGCCTTGAAAGCTGGTTTGCCTGTTTGTTGTGGAGCGAATGTGAATTTGTGAGATTCGTTGTCATGGTATGTTTGTACTCTTGTCATTGTTTTGGAGTGTGCTCTTGCATCGTACTTCATGTGCAGAGTTGTACCATGTTGTACAGGTCATTGTTTCATTGTTGTTGTTTCTGTCGTTTCTGTCTTTGTTATTTTCGTTGTTGTTTTGGCCGTGCTTATTGTTTCGTTTTTTGTCATTTTCATTGTTGTTCTTGCTGTTTTTGTCGTGCTTGTTGTTGCTGTTGTTGTCTTTATTATGCTTCTTGTTGTTGTTTTTGTTGTTCTTGTAGTTTTTGTTGTTGTGCTTGTAGTTGTTGTTGTTGTGCTTGTAGTTTTTGTTGTTCATGTTGTGCTTCTTGTTGTTTTTGTTGTTGCTGTTGTTGTTCTTGTTTCCTTTGGGCTTCTTGTGGTTTTTGTTGTTCTTGTTGTGCTCAATGTCCATTCCGTGTGGATAATTCGAGTCATTCTCAAAGCTATCGGTGTCAGTGTCCTTTGTAGTATCTGATGTTTCATTGAGCGTTTCTTCTTGAGGATTGTGAGAATGATCTGATGTTGCATTGATCTTGGTGACATCAGTCATTTGCGGTTGATGTGATTCCTCATTAATTCCTTGGTGTTCCTCTTCTGGAGTCATTTCTGGTTCACTTGAATCATCATTGATTTCTTGGTGCTCCTCTTTTGGAGTTATTTCAGGTTCATTTGAAGCATCTTTGGTTTCTTGGTGTTCCTCTTCTGGAGTCAAAATCTTCAAGATTTCATTTTCGTGTGGGTAGTTTAGAGTAGATGAGGTTTTAATTGATGTGGTCTCACTGGACTCAAGAGTAGTTTCACTTATATTGTTGAGTGCTTCTGTACATACGAACTGTGGTCTGTCAGTCTCGCTGTGATCTTGCACATCTTGTATGTCGATTGTGATCACTGTGTCACTGTTCTCACATACAGTGGGTAGACATACATTGTCTTCTTGTCGTTCATGTGTGCTGGGTAGACTTTCATAGTCTTTTTGGTGTTAACGGGAGCTTGGTAGACTTTCATAGTCTGCTTCTGGTTGCTCAAATAAGGTGGATAGACCTTCATAGTCTTCTTTCTGCACGGTTGGCACTCTGGAGTCTTTAATTGCTTCCATTCTGGAGTCTGTCAACAAGCTCTTTGTGGAAGCTTGCGTTGCTCTCTGTGTGAAGTCTTTCATCGCTCTCTGTGTAGAGTCGTGCAGTGTTCTCTCTTTAAAGTTGATCTGTGCACTCTCAACGGAGTCAGTCAGTACCCTCTGTGTGGCGTCGTTTTCAACAATCTGCCATTGCATCATGGATTCATCTACCATGAGTAGATTCGTATTGAGCTTTTCATCCGTGTTGCTGATGAGATGATCATCATATCCGAAGAACTCAGCCATGCCTGAGTAGTATTCTTCAATATAAAAATCATCTCTGTTTGTTTCGGATTCGTTACTGTGCTCTTCATGTTCAATGAACAAATCGTCTTGTTTAATTTTGGATTTGTTAACATGCTCTTCACTTTGGATGGTGCAAACTGCTTGTGCCAGGGTGCTGCGGAGGTTATTTTCAACTGCTGGTTGAAGGTCAGGCATTGTTCTGTCTTTCGATGTAAGAAAATTGTGTTTTGTAGCTTTAAAATTCTTATTTTTAATTTTCGGGCATTTCCCTTTTAAGTGGGCATGGTCTGGGTCTTCTGATGTCATGACGCTCGTGACATAAAGCGTAGGAATCGATTGCGCATGTGCAAATCGACTTTCCTTTACTGTGTGCTCTTTTTGCAACTGCGCATGCGCGTAAGTGCATTTTGCCATTTTCCTTCTTTTTGAGAAGTGCGCATGCGCGTTCTGGCTGGACGGAACGCTCTCGCTCAAGATGGCTGCCATTCAAAATGTGCTATTGCATCGAGTGAGATACTACCTTCACCTCATGGTAGTTTTTCGCGCCATGTTTACGGATTTTCTTTTCTAGATAATGATTCTGTGTTTGTAAAGACTCAAAGTGTTGATTTTGTTTTTGTTCATAAGCAAGGCATTTTTGTGTTGTGATTTCTAATGTTAAATACATTTTTGTGAAAGTTCTTCCCTTAAACTTTTATCAGATAGTCCATAAATTAATTGATCCATTATCATAACGTTTGAAATCTGCATAGTTACAGCCTTGTGCTATTAACTTGAGGACTGTAATAAAATCAGTGATGGGCTCTCTGTTTCTCTGGCACCTATGATGAAAGTTAAATCTTTCCAGCATCTCCCCAGACTGACTTTTGTAATATTCTTCAAATTTTGCAATAATCACTTTAAATTTAGTTTTGTCTTCACTTTCCAAGAAATTAAAGGAGTTATAGATCTCTATAGCTATTCTGAGTAGTATTGCTATTTTCCTTTTTTCAGAGACTGTGTTTAAATAATTAGCTGCCATATATACTTGCAAAAATTTTGTATAAACATTTTCCAGTTACTACTTAAGTTACCATCAGTTTTCAACTACATTGATACTTGAACGTGGTCCATTGAATCGTTTAGTCATCGAGGATCCATCTGCTGCGAAGTCTTTCACAATCGAATATCTGGTTTGAATTTTCTTCTCTTTTTGTCAAACCTAATCTAACTAGTTCTTTTGAAGCCAACAACTGGTACCATCTTTTATTATGCTGCTGTATTATCTTTTATAATACTTCTTTATGTGTTTTGATATACTACGGAGTGTAATATGTGATACTCAAACCATGGTTTCTGATGAGGTCTTCTGAATCTCGATGAAAAATACTCAAACTCATCCAGTAGTAACAAAAGGTTTATTGAGTAACTAACAATAATTGTGTGAGTTCTTTACTTTAACATTGATACTAGTGATCAGGTTAACAAGATCCAACTACAGTAACTATACTTGATTACACTAACCATCTGAGCTAGTCTGATACTCCTGACCTGGTCACAGTCCATACAAAAGAGAGGGAGAGAGAGATCCAATGTGGTTGCCTTTATACCCCTGTTCGTCCGGCTCTCTAGTGATCATATAGTGCTACTGATTACACATTAATCCCTTATGTAAATGCACATACAAAGATCACTACACCACCCAGAAGGCACCTGGAGAAGGAACTGTTAACCCACTGAATTGTCCTGGGAAGGACACTGAGGTAATAAAAGCCAATTTAATAGGTTAAAAACTGGTATTAGGTTATTTGGCACAACGCCAGAGCCAAAATAATAGAGTAAATAAAGAGTATACAATGACTTTAAGCGTTTTAATGAAAAAAGACAGCGGAGTCCCGTTTAGTGTGTGGTCATTTCTACGGCTCTCTGTTGTGTTTTTGTGACCCAGCAGGGAACGCCGCAGAGGCTGCACTTAACATCGTTTCCTGCACTGAGGAGCCCCAACGAGCGGAGCTCCACAGTGCAAGAAAAGATCGAGGTGCCATTTTTAAATGGCGCTCTGATCTTTCAACCCTCCAGTGCAACCCAGTGACCCAAAGCCACAACTCACCTATAAGGGGGCCCTCGAGCTCCCCCTGAACCCCACCTCATAGGTGCAGGCACCCGAGGTTTGATCCCCAGGAAGGGCAAAATGCCAGCTTGACACCTTGGCAGTGCCCCTGTCAGCCTGGCAGTACCATCTGGGCACCCTGGCAAGTATGCTTTTAAGATCACTTAATTCTGCACATCTGGGTCACACCCATTGTGGGGTAATTTATAATGGGTGTGATTTAACGGCCGTGTCCCGCCAGATTCGGGATGGGACGTAGCCGGGAGATCTCGCGAGAGGCTCCTTCCGGTACTCCCAATGGTCGTTACACCTATTCTGGCGGGACAGGACCAGTAAATCACGCCCACTGTTGCTGCAGCAACCTGGTCTGTCGTCCAGAGGTCACAGACGCAGGGCTCATGGGCAGATCGATCACTAAGATGGGCTCCAGCTCACAGGGAAACAAAATAACTAATATTATCGTGAGCATGCACTATTGCTCAGTCGTTTAATAAGGTGTACAACATTTAGTGGTACAGTCTCCAAGTTGCTCTGTACCAGTGGTATCCAGAGTAAAGGCTAGAACCTTTGGGCCAGATAGAAACTCTTACACTGGGATACATGTAACTGGGCTGAATGATTTTTTTCCATTTTTAAGGATGCTAAATACCTTCATATATCCTCCCTCATTATGTTCATCCCATCTGATATTTCACACTCCTCCAGGTTAACTAAGATACCTGTTTTGTCCCTCTCTTTAATGCACAAAAAAAATGGCAAGTACTCATTCAGAACCATTTCAACACACCTTCCGCCTCCACATACACGTTGATCTCTGATAAGTTACCTTGTTGGATCTCTCAAGGAAGTGAAAGTAAAAGGTCTGTAAGTGCTATCTGTCATCTACTGAGTGTGTCAGCAGATCTTAGCTGCAGAGAAACCAACTACTGGAGTCTCACAAGATTCAATACTTGAACCTAAACTATCTATAATCTATTTACATAGAATTTACAGTGCAGGAGGAGGCCATTCGGCCCATTGAGTCTGCACCAGCTCTTGGAAACAGCACCCTACCCAAGGTCAACACCTCCACCCTATCCCCATAACCCAGTAACCCCACCCAACACTAAGGGCAATTTTGGATTCTAAGGGCAATTTAGCATGGTCAATCCACCTAACCTGCACATCTTTGGACTGTGGGAGGAAACCAGAGCACCCGGAGGAAACCCACGCACACACGGGGAGGATGTGCAGACTCCGCACAGACAGTGACCCAAGCTGGAATCAAACCTGGGACCCTGGAGCTGTGAAGCAATTGTGCTATCCATAATGCTACCGTGCTGCCAACTTTCGCTGTCAAGATCTCCGCGGACAGATCAGTTGACCAAAACACAGGAGCACAAGCAGCGCCAATAGAGCCAGTACTAAACCAAGTAGTCCGGTGTCTTCACAGGCGTTAGAGAGGGGAAAGACTTTGGAGTGAAAATATTGAAAGGTGGAATTTTGTTCATGAGGAAGATTGGGAAATGAATGCGATGCTTGACAACAGACCAGGGTGGATTTTGCAATCTTGCAGATTTCTTTGTGTTTAGATCCAACATGCAGCTAACAGGAACTTTGCACACTGGTGATTTAATTGGCAAATCACAACATTTTAACGATTAATTCATGCTTCTTCAGTGCTTTAACAAGCTTTTTAAATTTGCTTTGGGGTCTATTCTTTTCTACCTTTCTCACTGATAGGGTTAAAAGGTTGCTAATGTCTCCCTCGGCCTGTTAACAGGAAGGATTGGACACCATCTTGGAATCTCTCCATTTTACTTTCTTTCCCCCCTTGATCTGCATTGGTTTCCACCAGACTTCGAGGGCATGAAGCTTATGACAAGCTTCAAGGATTATCATATTGAGAACTGTACTTCGAAATTACATTTTTTAATGATAATCTGTGCTCGCAAAAATGAAACACGTTGGCCTCATTCAGATAATCATGTTTGTTTTTGTGTGGGCTGGAATTGTGAAGCTGCATTCACTGATGGCCTCCGCCACTGCAATTTGACATAGAAAGGTTTGCTTTCTTTCCTCACCCAACTCATCATTGTTGAGGGAAAGCAAGACCTATAACAATAGAAATTGAAAGCTTTTCATCATTTTAATGAGAGCGCTTGGGAAGGAAAGCTGCATTTCACACACAATTTATTTTGCAGCTTTCTTCCTGCTTTCATGTCGTCCTGTCTGAAAAGCCCAAATGAAATTGAACAATGACTTTGGAGACAAGAGTAAAGAATATTCGCAATCAGCTTCTTCAAATAACATCGGTTTTACGGCTTTGTCCGCCTTGCACAGGTTAATGTGTAATCAAATTGAACGCCTCCAAAAATATTTAATGATTTGAGTTTGATTTACTTATTTTCTCCTGCCTGTTTTTCAATAAACCAGGGCGCGATTCTCCGCTGCCCACGACGGGTCGGAGAATAGCGGGAGGGCGTCCCCGACATTTTTCACGCCCTCCCGCTGTTCTCCCCCCTCATGGCCGCCCCACGACACGAATCGCTGCTTGCCGTTTTTTACGCCGAACAGCGATTCTCCCCAGGCCGATGGGCCGAGTGCCCAGGCCTTTACGACCGCTTATACGGCAGCAAACACACCTGCTTGCTGCCGTCCTAAAAACGGCCGCAACATGCCCGTTCTGGGCATCCAGGGCCCCGATTGGCATGGCAGTACCACGGCCATGGGCCCGCGATCAGTGCCCACCGATCGCGGGCAGTGCGTCGAAAAGGGACGCACTATTTCCCCTCCACCGCCCGACAAGATCAAGCCGCCACATCTTGTCGGGCGGCGGTGGAGAAATGCGGAACCGCGCATGCTCAGGTTCCGTCAATGGCGTGATGACATCACCCGCGCAATGACGGTCGTTAAGGCCGCAACGCCGTGATTCCTGGGGTCCCGCTCCTAGCCCCAATGGGGGGGGGAACGGGCGTGAAGGCTGCCGTGAAACACGGCCGGTTTCACGGCAGCCTTTACGACTCTCCGCATTTGCGGAGAATCTCGCCCGATATCTGCAGTAGTGCTAAGGTTTGTGAGTAATTACTACAGTTTGGGAGACATTGGGCAGATTTCTCCCAAAACATTTCTAAGTGTGGGTTCTGGCAGGAAGCGGGGTATCATTACCATTGGGTCGATCAGCGCAGTCCAGTTCGCAACCTGTCCACATTTCAAACTTCTTTTGTAGCCGCGGCGAGATGTGCAATAGAACCAAAGAAGCCGACAAGGCTTCTTTGATAAGGGCACATGTTTAAAGGGTGCTCTAATCTCAGAATATCACTACAACCCCTACAACCGCAGGCAAAGCCACCAATTCTTCCCCAAATGTTGGTCTTTTTACTCACAGTTGCTGTTGAAAACTTTTGTTCAATCTTCACATCGGCGGCAGTGCTTTGCTTGACATCTGTGTGTGTGTGCGCGAGTCCAGTTCTTTCCAGCAATTTTTCTGCCTCAACCCACTTCAGCAGTTTTTGTTCCTGTTATATTTCTTTTTACTGCAAAGAAAAAAATCTGTGGAGATTTGTAAAACACTGAAGATGACAATTTGGGCATCCTTAGAAAATAGATAGTAGACTGCACCCATTTTAAAACCTACACTTCCAACATGTTACTGGGGAAGTTGAATTCTTCAATTCAGACTATGGAATTGCCAACTGCAACAGTTAATCCAGGGACACAATGTGTCCCTGAGAAACCAGGCAAAGAGACTGCATATGTTACAATTCAAGGTCTATTCTACAATGTGTAACAACATATCATGTGTTGGCTTCAGTATGTCTGCTTATAGCAATAGGGAGGGAAATGATTGATGACTAAAATCCAGATACCAGACTACTGAAATTACTAATTTCAGGACAACACACATACCTTTGTAATGATTGGATAGTTTAATTAAGCATGCAGACCTTTAACATGATCGGTTAATTATTTTGATATACTATGCGTGATGTAAACTTAATCAAGATTGGACATAGATAACTAGTAACAAATGGTTGTATATGCTCATTTCTTTTAATAAAACCTTGAAGTATAGCTGTCTGCGTTCTTACTAAATCTGCGCTGTTTGGTGTCCTAATTGGAATGTCGAGAACCCCCGCTATAGCTTGTAAATAAAGACTGGTTTTGAACTCCAAGAGTCTTCGCCTGGTCTCTCATGAGAGTGAGGGTGAGGTACACTACAGTTGAATAGTTGTACAGTTTTTCCCTCTACAACATGGTGAGAGGTTTATTAAGGGTGCTGCTTATACAATCAAGATATTGATCCTCCCAAAACCCATGGCATCACTTTGCTGATGTCACTGCATATCACGTGACACAGAACCAGCAAGAACGTATTCTCATATATATAACACAGGTGTGTCCAGCCAATCAAGAAAGGAGGCATTGCTGGTCCTGGTCCTTGTAAATTAGGTGAGCAGGTAGAGCAAGTGTCAATGGGGGAACATTTAGGCAACAGTGATCATTGTACGACAAGGTTTGCGTTAAAGGTAGAAAAGGACAATGGACAACCCCGAGTATGAATAACAAACTGGTGAGAGAGCCAAATTCAATGGGCAAGAACGGAGCAGGATTGGATATTCTTGAGTCAAAGGTTGACAAGAAAAACTGCAACTGACCAATAGGCTCCCTTTGAAAAATAAATGGCGCAGGCACAATCAAGGTATATTCCCTTAAAAGAGAAAGGGAAGGCAAACTAATCCTGGATGAAAAATTAAATATAAATCAGGGTAAAGAAAAAAAGGCGTGACAGGCATCAGAAAGTACAATTGAGGACCAATCTGAATATAGAAGGTTCAGAGGAGAGGTGAAAAAGCAGATAAGGGAAACAAAGTGGGGTTGTGAGGAAAGACTGGCAGCCAACATCCCAAAGTCTTCTGTAGGAAAATAAATAGTAAAAGGGTGGTAAAAGGAAAAGTAGTTCCAATTAGGGTGGAAAAGGAGATTGCAGTTGAAGGACCCAGGGTGAGTTGCTGCCATGCATCTTTCAGATGAAACGTAACTGCTGCCGCAGTACATCAGTGGTGATTGGACGGAATGTTATGGTGGGGGATGGAATGCCGATCATGTGGGCTGCTTTTTCCTGGATGGTGTTGAACTTCTTGAGTGTTGTTGGAGTTTCACAAATGCAGGAAAGTGGAGAGTGTTCCACCACACTCCTGACTTGTGCCTTGTAGGTGGTGGACAGATTTCAGGGAGTCAGGAGGTGAGTTACTCATTTCAGAATTGCCAGCCTCTGCGCTGCTCTTGAAGCCACAGTATTTATGTGGCTGCTGCAGTTCATTTTATTGGCAATGGTAAGTCCCAGAATGTTGATAGAGGGGGATTCAGTGATGGCAATGCCATTAAATGTCAATGGGAGGTATGTTAATTCTCTCATGTTGGAGATGGTCATTACCTGGCACTGACTGTGGCACTATAGTTACTTTATGCTGCCTAGTCTTGAATTGCAGCATATATATTCGTGTTTACATCATCTGCTCGGTAGTGCATACAGGCCTAGGTTAGTGACCAGGTGACTTCATAACTCTCCATTTTGACAGCCGCCAAATTACTTGCAGCCCTTCCTGTCACAGGGCACCTCAAGGCCTGTCCCTTAAAACGGACTGAATGCTGACTTATGAAGGTGAATATTTCAGCCATTGTGACAAGGGCACTTGGAGATATTCTAGCTTGGGGTGGAATGGGGATCTCCTGAAGATGGCAATGATATCAAAGGCACTCATCTAGCAAAGGGTTGGTAGCCATTTACTTTTGAGGTGCATCTCAATGTTACTTCGGAGAAGTGCCTCTGTATTAGGTCCTCGTTGTTAGCAATGGGACATGTGCTGGACCAGCCGTGGGAACCTGGGCACTCATCTCATCAGTTTCCCCATTGTCCCCCTCTTCTCTCTGACCCTCATCCTCTATTGCATCTTCCTCTGAGGCGGAGGTTCCACCTTCTCCTCCACCTTTTCCTCCAATGAATGAATTTACCGAACTCTGGATCTTGCATCCTTTAACTGCACCATAATATGCTTAACTTTTCTGTCTCCCACGTGTAAGGCCTATGGTAAGCCCCTCAATGTGAGGGCTTGGCCCCTAAAGGTGCAGAGAATTCCGCACCTTTAGGGATGCCCGACGCCGGAGTGGTTCACGCCACTCCGACACGCCGGGACCCCCCACCCCGTGGAGTCAGGCAGTCTGCAAACTGCATAGCCTTTACTTCTTGGCCCATCCTTAAACAATGAGATGTGTGAATTCTACAAATGGCGGTGAGGTACCCTCCCTAAGATCCATATTTAATTAGATGTTTTTCAGAGACTTGATATAATCGTATTTAGTGTCACCGTGACCTCACAGCTCACCCCCCACCAGTTCGCCCGCGGCAAGGATCCCGGCCGAGTGTGGCGGTGCTGGACACTGTCCGCAGCCAGCACGCTGAGTCCCCGACCGCTGGGAGCACACTTGGTCCGCGCCGTAGGGTTATCAGCCCATCGAGGGCGAAGCATTGTGGGTGTGCCGGCCGATGGCACGCAACGGCGCTGAAACGGCGCATGCTGCGCATCATGATGTTGGCGGATTGGATGGGGCGTAACATGGCAGACCAGTGTCAAACCAGTGCCCGCCCCGATTTCACCTCACTTTTCCCACCTATTATGCTACTTGCCAAATAATTCCACCCTCTGTAACTCATAGTAAGTAAACCTATTATGGAAGGATGCATATCACATTAAGTGATAGATAAAGTTGCAGCAGCAGCTAAAAATATGATTTCCTAATGTCTTTCCACCTGCTGTATTTGTACTCAAGGGTAAATTCACAACTTAATTCTGTTACAAGGACTTACTCCTCGAACCAAATTCACATTAAATCTGCTGCAAATGAAATGTTGAAAATGGAATTGCCTCATATAATAGATACCGAGGATTGGATTAATACAATCATTGTCTTCAAATCATGTTCAGAAACTAATCAACTTTGCCTTTTTTTATTTTTGAACATTATCCAAAGTGTTTGAATGAACTGTAGCCTATAACCACCCTCACTGTACTATGCATCATTTTGTTTTCAACTTTTCATCAAGAGACCTCCTTGTGGAACTCAAAATATTATGCACAGCAATGCATAAAGCAATCATTTGTGCAAAACTAACGGATGGCTCCATTTTGCAATAAAAAACCCACATTAATTTCTGTTCTATGAATTCCAAAATAAGCAACTGAAAAAGAAATGCTTATTGCATTGCAACAATGCTCATTTCAAACTAACAGCAATCTTAGAGATAAGTTGCAAGTTCAATGTATTTTTCTCCCCTATCCTTTGATGCTTGAGGCAGATTGAGAATATTTGAGTTACTTACAATAATGTGCTGAAGACTGCACTACTGATGATAATCAAAGTCAGACCGGCCGTCCCTTTTTAATCCCCAACTTAATTGCTGCAGCTGTGAATATTCACTCTTGGGTCAAATATTTTAAAAATGCTGGGTATCTCCAGGGCTTCGAAGATCAAAATAGAACGACTGATCATTATCCATTAATGAGCTAGTCAATTAAAAGTCTGCTGTAATAGACACATTTTGCTGGCTTTAATTATCACATTAATTGAGTTATCTCATTTTAATAAATGTAACACTATTTACCCTCTGTAGCTCGATAAATTACACTTGATTCTTGAAATTAAAAAATAACTTCTTTATCATTGATGTATCACTTAGTACTGCTCACCTACTACCCTAATGACTCAGTTGCACTCTAAGCTGACAGGAATTTAAATAGAATTGTCTGTGGCAATGAAAAATATTTAGTTTGAAATAGGAGCTATATTGACGACATGTTTGCAGCACCTACCCACAGTATTGAATAGTGTTACCATCCCAGTTGATGTTATAACTGTATGGGAAAACCCCAGGTTGGAACCTTTTTACTCAACATTTACAGTTTTTGTACAATACATGGGGGAGGACGGCACGGTGGGGCAGTGGTTAGCACTGCTGCCTACAGCGCTGAGGATCTGGGTTCGATTCCGGCCCTGGGTCACTGTCTGCTTGGAGTTTGCACTTTCTGCCCGGGCTGAATTCTCCGCCCTGCCGTGCCACATTTCTGTTTCACCCCGCCGGCGGGATGCTCCGTTACGCCGGCTGGTCAATGGGGTTTCCCATTGTGGCGCAGCCCCGCCCCTTCGGGAAACCCCGGGCTGCCGGCAAAACAGAGAATCCCGCTGACAGAGGATCCAGCTCCCTGTGTCTGCGTCGATTTCACCCCCACAACCCAAAGATGTGCAGATTAGGTGGATTGGCCACGCTAAATTGCACCTTCATTGGAAAAAAATAATTGGGCACTCTAAATTTAAAAAATAAAATAAAACAAAGCATGAAGGAACAGAGTCATAGAACTGCTAATTACATTTAACAACAAGGAAAAAACATTCATTAAACATGGAAAAATTTAATTATAATAAAATACTTTATTACTCCAACCTTAGCTTAACAAATACACACAGATTTTAAGATCAAACCAGATTGCAAAGTCCTCCTGAAGCTATAATGTTCTCATTAACACAAAGTCCCTTTTAAGCACACAAGATGGCTGTGGGAAGACACACTCATCTCTGAACCCAAGTAAATGTCTCTAGGTTTTTCCTCAAAATCCCCCCAGATGACTCTTAAACCATGAGTCACCTTGCCTCACGGAACTCCGGCTTCCACACGAGTGGTTTCAATTCCACCTTCAAAAGCCACATATTCAAATATTCTTTTAAATTATGCTTTCCCTCTGCTGCTTCCATCAAGGTTTCACTTGTAGGTTTTATACCTCTCCCTTCAGGTTTCATTTGTCTTGAAGGGTTTTACACAAACTCCAAGGTCTAGCCACTGATTTCAAATAATATCGCCCAAACTGTCATGATTTCTCACAAACGTCAGCACTCCTGCAGCTATCTTTCTGGCCTCTCACGATCCAATGCCTTTTCAACTCTCTTTGACTTCACTGAACAGCAATCTATTCTGGTTCCCATTTTTCTCTGTTCCGTTAACTTTCAACGTCTTGGAAACTTCTTTTAATTTCTCTACTTTCTGAAACTAGCTGGATTTCAAGCATCTGTTTTCTTAACCATTACTCCATAGTATTGTTTTTCTTCTAGAAAGGCTGAGAGATGTTCCCTCTTTAGCCTTCTAAAACCAACTGCTTCTAGCAGAGCTATGAGAGCTGCCTTCTTTCTCACTACCTCTATCGAGCTTCCAACAAATAAAGCTGAACTAAAATTTAAATGCTTCTCTACCTCACAAGGCCACAGTTGCTAAGTAATGCGCACATACCTCAGCTAGTTTATTTACCATTCACGCCATAGCCCTCTCTAAGCACAATGGAAATACAATTGGAACCGAACGAACCTCTACACATACAAGCACCTTGCTCCAGCATGAATCTAAATAAAGGTTTACCCTTCCAGGCACAGAAACATTGATTTAAACCCACGTAAAATAGTACCTTACTTGTAGTGTTTACCAATACAAATATAAATCCTTTAAAACTATCTTTATTTTTCTAATAAATGGATTGCATAGTTTTACACTCGTTGAGCGATCTATATGCTTAACTTTTGCATTGAAAGTAAATTCCGACATTGCACCATCAAAGCATATCAATAATATATGCATGAAGCACTCTGACACACACAAAGGAAAGTCTTTATTACCAAGTGTACACATATTTTAAAATACTGTACCACTATTGAGTAAAGAGAATCTAAATTAAAATTAAATTTAAAGTGGGTTCGTTTTAGTCCTCATATTTCAAACGTACAGCTATCAGATTACACGATAATTCAATTTTAAACACCATATTTCCACTTGGCTACGTTATTCATTAAATTTAATTTAAATGACTGAATAATTTAATTTTTAGCAAAGAAAATAACTTTGTGCATGGGCTGTCGAATCCTGTTAAAGTCAATGCGGTGTGATTCTGATCAATTCAGTTCAACAAAGTCCCAGGTTCAAACTGTTCTGAGTCATTCTATTTCAGCCAGGGTAAAGAAACAATGCTTTTCTACAGCCTTAGGTTGTCTTTAGACATTTTACAGATTAATAAACACTATTGGAGTGTAGTTAACTCTGTTCATCTCGCCACAGATGGTGCCAGACCTGCTGAGTTCTTTCCAGCATTTTCTGTTTTTATTTTAGATTTCCAGCATTCGCAGTATTTTGTTGCCCATGACCACTGAGCGAGCGCTCTTGCTCTTCTTTGAATACCATCATGGAAACTTTTACACTGATTGTGAGCTCTGGCAGACTTGTCCTCACTTCAACATCTCATTCAAAATACAGCACATCCAAACATCCAGCACTGGAATGTCACCCTAAATTATATGGAATGAAATGAAAATCGCTTATTGTCACGAGTAGGCTAAAATGAAGTTACTGTGAAAAGCCCCTAGTCGCCACATTCCGGCGCCTGTCCGGGGATCGAACCGCTGCTGGCCTGCTTGGTCTGCTTTAAAAGCCAGCGATGAGCTAAACCCCTAGGTTCTGGAGTAGGACATGAACTGATGGACTTCTGGCTCAGAAGCCAGGACTGGATTCTCCGGTCGCCGACGGCGAAATCGCATTCGGCGATCGGCTGGAGAATCAAAGTTCCCGACCAAATCGGGGGCGGTGCCGTTTTCTCGATGCCACGCACCCGACTGGCCGAGTTCCCGGCAGTGTCGGTCGTGTGTGGTCTCATGCGTCGGGAACTCGACGTGGCGGCTGTGGACTCAGTCCAGCGCCGTCACATTGGGGGAGGACCGATCCACGGGCAGGGGGGACTTTAGCAGGGGCTGGGGGCACTGTGTTGATGGGGGGGTGGTCCGGGATGTGCAAGCCGGCCATAGGGGGCACTATTTCGTGGGCCGGGTCCGCGAGCGGCCTCCGCCATGCGCAGCCACGGACCCGGCAATTCTCTGGGCCACATCGGCAGCTAGAGCTGGGTGCTCTTCGTTGCCGGCATGGTAGCCCCCAGCCAAACGGAGGATCGGTGGCTGTTTATTGCCATTTTGTCTGGTGTTTTCTGCTGTAAAACACCACCATTCTCACGCCAGCGTAGGGGCATAGTCTCAAAGTCGGAGAATCCAGCCCCAGATTTCTACTCACAGTGATAGTTGCCCTTTAAGGAAATCATGAGATAGTCCCATTTTGGGCGCATTTAGCAGGGTGTCTTTCAGTACCTGCAGTGCCAAGAATGCCTCCGCCATCAAATGGGACTCTTTTTTTTCTGACCACAGTGAAAAACGCCCCACCAAGTCTGTATTTACCTCGCTTCCTGCTCACCAGTGCAGGAAGTGATTGGGGTACCATTTTTAAATGACGTCCCAATCTCCCGACCCCCCCAAGGACTCTGCACTGTAGCCGCCCAACACCTCAACGTACCTGTTAAGGGGTCCTCGAGCACACCCTTCACCCCACCTCATGGGGGCATGGCACCCCTGGGACTGAATCCTAGAACCCGAGCACCTTAGCACTGCCGGCTTGGCTCTCTGGCAGTGCTAGAGTGACATTTCCAGGGTGTCAGGATGGCAGTCATGGTGCCAGGCAGGCAGTGCCATGGTGCCAACTGTGATACTACCAGGGTACTACCCTGCCCAGAGCCCAACAATGCAAGGGCCTCTGATGGCCAGGAAGACCCCCCCCCCCCTCCACCCCAGGTGCTGTTACACCACCTTTGTATGGACCAGTGCTAAAATGCGCCATGGTAAGGTCTCCCAGGTGCTGCCATTAGTTCCCGGGTCTCGAGCACCGACATATTGAAGTGAGCCGAACTGCCCACTTAAATATGTAAATCTGGATCTCAGCCAGCGAGGGCACATTCCAGATCGCGACATCTCACAAGATCTCATTAGATCTCATGAGGTGTTCCGAGCGCCGCAAATCTTGGGCGAGACCTCTGATGAAATGTAATAGCCTCATTGCGTCACCGAGTTGGGCACAATGAGGCTGCCCAATACAAGCAATGTATTGGAGGATGAACAAAAGGAAAAATGATAACAATAGTCTGCATTTAGATAGAGATAGAGAAATACAGCACAGAACAGGCCCTTCGGCCCACGATGTTGCGCCGAACTTTTGTCCTAGGTTAATCATAGAATTTTGGACAATTTGTCATGGCCAATCCACCCAACCTGCACATCTTTGGACTGTGGGAGGAAACCGGAGTACCCGGAGGAAACCCACGCAGTCACGGGGAGGATGTGCAGACTCCACACAGACAGTGACCCAAGTCGAAATCGAACTTGGGACCCTGGAGCTGTGAAGCAATTGTGCTATCCACAATGCTACCGTGCTGCCCTTAAGAAGTTAACCTACACTCCCTTATTCTACCCTAATCCAAGTACCTATCCAATAGCCGCTTGAAGGTCCATAAATTTTCCGACTCAACTACTACCACAGGCAGTGCATTCCATGCCCCCACTACTCTCTGGGTAAAGAACCTACCTCTGACATCCCCTCTATATCTTCCACCATTTATCTTAAATTTATGTCCCCTTGTAATGGTGTGTTCCACCCGGGGAAAACGTCTCTGACTGTCTACTCTATCTATTCCCCTGATCATCTTATAAACCTCTATCAAGTCGCCCCTCATCCTTCTCCGTTCTAATGAGAAAAGGCCTAGCACCCTCAATCTTTCCTCGTATGACCTACTCTCCATTCCAGGCAACATCCTGGTAAATCTCCTTTGCACCTTTTCCAAAGCTTCCACATCCTTCCTAAAATGAGGTGACCAGAACTGCACACAGTACTCCAAATGTGGCCTGACCAAGGTTTTGTACAGCTGCATCATCACCTCACGGCTCTTAAATTCAATCCCTCTGCTAATGAACGCTAGCACACCATAGGCCTTCTTCACAGCTCTATCCACTTGAGTGGCAACTTTCAAAGAACAATGAACATAGACCCCAAGATCTCTCTGCTCCTCCACATTGCCAAGAACCCTACCATTAACCCTGTATTCCGCATTCAGATTTGTCCTTCCAAAATGGACAACCTCACACTTGTCAGGGTTAAACTCCATCTGCCACTTCTCAGCCCAGCTCTGCATTCTATCTATGTCTCTTTGAAGCCGACAACAGCCCTCCTCACAATCCACAACTCCACCAATCTTCGTATCATCTGCAAATTTACTGACCCACCCTTCAACTCCCTCATCCAAGTCGTTAATGAAAATCACAAACAGCAGAGGACCCAGAACTGATCCCTGCGGTACGCCACTGATAACTGGGCTCCAGGCTGAATATTTGCCATCCACCACAACTCTCTGTCTTCTATCGGTTAGCCAGTTTGTTATCCAACTGGCCAAATTTCCCACTATCCCATGCCTCCTTACTTTCTGCATAAGCCTACCATGGGGAACCTTATCAAATGCCTTACTAAAATCCATGTACACTACATCCACTGCTTTACCTTCATCCACATGCTTGGTCACCTCCTCAAAGAATTCAATAAGACTTGTAAGGCAAGACCTACCCCTCACAAATCCGTGCTGACTATCCCTAATCAAGCAATGCCTTTCCAGATGCTCAGAAATCCTATCCCTCAGTACCCTTTCCATTACTTTGCCTACCACCGAAGTAAGACTAACTGGCCTGTAATTCCCAGGGTTATCCCTATTCCCTTTTTTGAACAGGGGCACGACATTCGCCACTCTCCAATCCTCCGGTACCACCCCTGTTGACAGCGAGGACGAAAAGATCATTGCCAACGGCTCTGCAATTTCATTTCTTGCTTCCCATAGAATCCTTGGATATATCCCGTCAGGCCCGGGGGACTTGTCTATCCTCAAGTTTTTCAAAACGCGCAACACATCTTCCTTCCTGACAAGTATCTCCTCAAGCTTATCAGTCTGCTTCACGCTGTCCTCTCCAACAATATGGCCCCTCTCATTTGTAAATACTGGAGAAAAATACTTGTTCAAGACCTCTCCTATCTCTTCAGACTCAATACACAATCTCCCGCTACTGTCCTTAATCGGACCTACTCTCACTCTAGTCATTCTCATATTTCTCACGTATGTGTAAAAGGCCTTGGGGTTTTCCTTGATCCTACCCGCCAAAGATTTTTCATGCCCTCTCTTAGCTCTCCTAATCCCTTTCTTCAGTTCCCTCCTGGCTATCTTGTATCCCTCCAGCGCACTGTCTGAACCTTGTTTCTTCAGCCTTACATAAGTCTCCTTCTTCCTCTTAACAAGACATTCAACCTCTCTTGTCAACCATGGTTCCCTCACTCGACCATCTCTTCCCTGCCTGACAGGGACATACATATCAAGGACACGCAGTACCTGATCCTTGAACAAGTTCCACATTTCACTTGTGTCCTTCCCTGACAGCCTATGTTCCCAACTTCTGCACTTCAATTCTTGTCTGACAGCATTGTATTTACCCTTCCCCCAATTATAAACCTTGCCCTGTTGCTCGCACCTATCCCTCTCCATTACTAAAGTGAAAGTCACAGAATTGTGGTCACTACCTCCAAAAATGCTCCCCCACTAACAAATCTATCACCTGCCCTGGTTCATTACCAAGTACTAAATCCAATATGGCCTCCCCTCTGGTCGGACAATCTACATACTGTGTTAGAAAAGCTTCCTGGACACACTGCACAAACACTACCCCATCCAAACTATTTGATCTAAAGAGTTTCCACTCAATGTTTGGGAAGTTGAAGTCGCCCATGACTACTACCCTGTGACTTCTGCACCTTTCCAGAATCTGTTTCCCAATCTGTTCCTCCACATCTCTGCTGCTATTGGGGGGCCTATAGAACACTCCCAACAAGGTGACTGCTCCTTTCCTATTTCTAACTTCAACCCATATTACCTCAGTAGGCAGATCCCCCTCGAACTGCCTTTCTGCAGCTGTTATACTATCTCTAATTAACAATGCCACCCCCCCCCCCCCCCCCACCTCTTTTACCACCTTCCCTAATCTTGTTGACACATCTATAACCAGGGACCTCCAACAACCATTTCTGGCCCTCTTCTATCCAAGTTTCCGTGATGGCCACCACATCGTAGTCCCAAGTACCGATCCATGCCTTAAGTTCACCCACCTTATTCCTGATGCTTCTTGCATTAAAGTATACACACTTCAACCCATCTCCTTGCCTGCAAGTACTCTCCTTTGTCATTGTTACCTTCCCCACTGCATCACTACGTGCTTTGGCGTCCTGACTATCGTCTACCTTAGTTGCTGGACTACAGATCCGGTTCCCATTCCCCTGCCAAATTAGTTTAAACCCGCCCGAAGAGTACTAGAAAACCTCCCCCCCAGGATATTGGTGTATTTGTTTTAAAAATCTTCAAATGTCACAAACCAGAAGTCAGGTACAGGAAGCGTCAGCTTGATGTTGATTAGAACTCATGCAAGACTTAATTCCTCCTGAACTGGTTTGAGTGTATTTCAGAAGGTGCCCACCTTCATCAAAGGTGCAGAACTATTTGTGTGTTTCATGTTTTAAACATCACTTTTAAATTACAGTCCGAGTTTAACTTTGTCACAGTTTCAATTCATTCCCAAAAATTACTTTTCTTGACATATAAGCGTTGACATGAATTGTACACACAGGACACCACCTAATAATCATGCAAACCTGTTACTGTGGGCCGAGGCCATAGAAAGTAGTGAACACAGTCTTACTGGCAGGGCTGGCCTTTAGATGATGCTGCTGTTTGTATAGGGCAAATAAGAAAGCCTTTGATGTATATGTCAAACAATGTCATGGGTATTCCAATTCAAATCACTGCTTTTTATAAAATATTGGACTTCAACCATTATTTCCAAGGTGTGTGTCAATGTCCATGTGTGTATGTGTGTGTGTGTGTCTGTAGGCATCTGTCCGTGTGTGTGTGTGGACCTGTTGGCATCTGTCCACGTGCGTGTGCGCCTGTTGGCATCTGTCCGTGTGTGTGTGTGTCTATTAGCATCCGTGTGTGCGTATGTGTACCCTTCTGCGTGTGTGCATTGGGCGGACAAGGTGAAGGATGAATCTTTATACAGTGAAGCTGAAATCAAGCATTTTTTTAACCATCTAAACTAAGGTCATTCATACATAAATGCTCGCAGCAGAAAACACCAAATATTCTATAAATCACATCAATACTCAATAGTCATATAAATGTGTTTGAACCTTGTTCAACCAGTTAAAATTGATTTTATTTTGTTGTGGTGATAGAAGAATAAGCAAGAAAAAAAAATTATTTTCAAAAATTGCAGAGGGGAAAAGAGGGATGCTTGAGAGTTGGGATCATGCTCTACAGCTAATGGTTTGAAAGGGGAAGGCATGGTGAGATGTAAATACTAATGGTTCAATGAGTATCAAGTGAGTCAGCAACCAAGGGTGCAGAAATGTTCTTGATTTCAGGTGTAATTGCGATGCCCCAATCTGTATCAGCTCCACAGAACAGAGAAGGGGGAGTTATGCACCAAACCAGCCAGATAGGTGAATCAATACTCAGTGAACTTAGGTGAAAAGTGGTACACTACGCACAGGCTCGACGAGACCACGATGAGTCTCTGCCACACTTTCAAAAGGCTTGCTGACCATTCTATTTGACTCATACAGGAGCAGTGCTGGATTGCACCGGCGAGCAAAGCGCAGACACTCAATCCTTCTGCAGCAGTGAGGAGAACACTGACAGAGTTTGGGCAGAGGATTCAGAGGACAATTATTTGCCACAAATCCAAAATAGTTCCTCACTGAAAGTTGGAAAATAAATTACAACTCACAGAAAGAACCAATAGCGGTTCACAAATCTGAGTAACAGAAAGAGTTCTACAATTCATTTAATGGCATATTTTATTGCTAATTGCAGTGCAGCTACAAGATTAACTTGTATGTGTGCTTCATTATGCATTTATATATTAATGCAGTCAGTTGAATTTATGGAGTTTTTACAATCCAATTCAAAATTCCAGCTCTTTTTCTTTAAATCAATTACATTTTAATTGAATTTATTCCACTTTTTTCCCTGAATCTGTTTTTTTTTCCAAACACATTCACATATTACATTTCACTATTATTTTGCACAATGCAGAGATTTGGAAAAGATGACAAACTGGTCAATTTTGAATGAGGCTCATGGAGTGAGTCAGAACAGTGGTGAATATTACTTTTCCATTGACAAAAACAATGGTTGTTATATTTTTGTTCTTGCCAGCAAATGGATTACTGGACAGCTTGGAATTGAAACATTTTCTTCGAAGATGTTTCCAGTTCTGAACCCAACAGTTTTGAACTGTTGAAAGAAAGAACCTTCAATTAATTTTGTGGTGATTCATTTGATTTTTTTGAAGGGATATTAACGTTGAAGCAATAATCAAACAGTTATCGGTTCTTCATACGCAGGCACCTGTCCTCTGAAGGCAAGAGGAATTTGTCCAAACATGCTTTTCTCAAAGTTAAAAAGACTGTGGGGGAACACTAGCACCCCGGTGAATTCTCCATGGAAATGCCTCAACCACCCAAAGCTGACTTGCCAGCCAATCGGTTGCAGTGTAAATTATTGCCCCCTTTGAAATGTGGCATTCTTGTGTCTTGTCTGATGAGCGCAAGGCAAAAAACTTTGACAGCATGTTTCTTTTCTTCAGCAGTTCCCAAGCTCTCTACTAGCAAACAACTATGTATCCATCCATCTTTGATGCTGTCTCCATTGTTTGCCATTGTAGCTAAGGTAAGAAATGTCTCACTGCTCCTTCAAGTATTGCAGGGCAGGTTGTGGGTGTGTTATTTCTGACATCTGTAGTTTCTCCTTCAGGGAAATGCTTCTCCCGTTTGAGCAGTTGGGTACGGTTCAAGCTCAATGGGACCTCTGTCATTGGTTGTGCTCTCACTTATCACCCACATCCTCAACCATCTCACCAAGGAGGGAGTGCAACAAAGGCTGACCAAGCTGGATGGTGGAACTGTCACATGAGGAGAGATTAAGTCAGTTAGGATTATATTCATTGAAGTTTCGATGAGTGAGAGGGGATCTCATAGAAACACATAAAATTCTAACTGGATTAGACAGGGTAGATTCAGAAGGAATGTTCCCGATGGTGGGGGAGTTCAGAACTAGGGGTCATTGTTTGAGTATTTTAGGACTGAGGTGAGGAGACATTTCTTCACGCAGAGAGTGGTGAATCTGTGGAATCTGATATCTCAAAAAGTAGCTGAGACAAAAACGTTGTGTACTTTCAAGAAGGAATTAGATATAGCTCTTGTAACTGAAGGGATCAAGAGATATGGGAGGTGAGGCTGGATCATGGTATTAAATTTGATGATCAGCCTTGATCATAATGAATGGCAGAGCAGGTTCAAAGGGCCAAATGGCCTCCTCCTCCTCCTTCAATTTTCTGTGTATATATGTATCACCAGCTGTAGCTTCAACAAATTAAAGCAAAGTGGTGCAGAACTAGAAACAGAAAAATGTTGGAAACACATAGCAAGACAGGTAACATCTGTTGTTCGGTGTTGGTTAGAGTTCAGTCCATATGAAGAAGTCTTCGTACTCTACGTAGGTTAACTATAAGTCTGTACTGACACTGAAAACGATATACAAACATACAGTAATTGTTAGAGGTGAAAATATTCACACAAAGGCCTGATTGAGTAAGTAAAGAAGCAGTTTATTATTTCAGATCTGGGAGAAAGATTTGGACTCGACGCAGTCTCGCAATACTCTTTTCTCACTTGAACTAAGGTTCGCATTGGGTTAATATACAGATTCAAGGGGCGGAATTAGTTGTATTCTCATTTACATACAATCAATCAACTATATTCGCTTCACAATTCATTACATGCAGTCAATTAATTTTCTTAGCATCCTAGTTATCACATATATGGTTAAAGTGGGTGTCTTACTCGCCCCTAACTTCATGCAAAAGTCACTCAAGACTAACACAAGGATATGTCCTGTCTACGGCTGGGGACCTTGAGCTATTATGGATACATTGCATTTCTTGTTCTGTGAAGCTGTTATCAGCAACTCCCTATAAGTACCCACGCTTGGTTCCCATGAGCTTGTTTCTCATGAGGTAGTTTACGCAGTTCGTAACTTCTTGTTCAGGAATATGGCTAGTTCAGCCATTTTGTGTCTTTAGTATTTCTATAATAGCTAACAGCCATTTTATCCTTTCTGATATTAACAATCATCAGAACTATTCAAAAGTAATGTGGGAGCACAAATGTAGTTACAGAGACACCTATAATTTATATCACAGTCCAGTATTAGAAAATGTCCCCCAACAGTAATAGATACAAGCTAGGAGCTATCTCAATGCTTGCTAGCTCTGTTGACACTATGCTGGTCCTTGGTGTATGTCATGTGTTCTCTTTCATCAATTTTTGGTGAGACTGGACTCAGACCCACATTAACTTTTGTTTGCCCTGAGTGCTGAATTTGGTGCATTTGATTGCTATCGTGAGAGTTTGGTGACTGAGGGAGTATAAGGGTTCATTTTTATCTAAAGTCTAGTCTTTCTTTTATTTAGTTAATTAACTTAAAAGTTGCTGTTTGGTTTAGAAGAAGGTGAATTTTCAATCAGCTTTAAACAAAGATTCTACTTGTAGGTACTTGCAACTGGAGCTCGTTAATTAGTTAATTGGATTAGGCCAGTTTTCAGAGGCTAGATTCACAGTATAAAAAGGATCCAGCTACAGGGAAGACTTTGTTTGCACTGAGTGCTGAATTTGGTGCATTTGAGTGCTATAGTGAGAGTTTGGTGACTGAGGGAGTGCTGAATTTGATGCATTTGAGTGCTTTAGGGAGAGTTTGGTAAGAGGGAGTGCTGAATTTGATGCATTTGAGTGCTATAGTGAGAGTTTGGTGACTGAGGGAGTGCTGAATTTGGTGCATGTGAGTGCTATAGTGAGAGTTTGGTGACTGAGGGACTGCTGTATTTGGTGCATTTGAGTGCTATAGTGAGAGTTTGGTGACTGAGGGAGTTAGGTGAGGAGGGAGCTAGGTGCTCCTTTCAATTCATTTCCTCGAAGAGCGAGAAGGGAGCCAGGAGTTTACAAAGAGTGCAGCTGACTGAGAGTCTCCGCTGACTAAGAGTTACAGGGAGGTAGCCACACCCAAAGTACAGGACAAGAGTAGCTGGGTTACAGTCAGGGGAAAGAAAATGAACAGGCAGACAGTGCAGGGATCCCTCGTGGCCGTTCCCCTTCAAAACAAGTATACTGTTTTGGATGCTGTTGTGGGGGATGACCTAACGGGGGAAGGCCCTAGTGGCCAGGTCTCTGGCACTGAGTCTGGCTCTGGGGCTCAGAAGGGAAGGGGGGAGAATAGAAAAGCAATAGTAATAGGAGATTCAATGGTTAGGGGAATAGGTAGGAGATTCTGTGGTCGCGGGCGAGACTCCCAGAGGTGTGTTGCCTCTGGGTGCCAGGGCCAGGGATGTCTCCGATCGTGTATTCAGGATCTTGAAGGGGGAGGGTGAGCCGCCAGAAGTCGTGGTGCACATTGGTACCAACGACGTAGGTACGAAAAGGGGTGTAGAGGTAATAAATGAGTTTAGGGAGTTAGGCTGGAAGTTAAAAGCCAGGACAGAGTTGTCATCTCTGATTTGTTGCCGGTGCCACGTGATAGCGAGGCTAGGAATAGGGAGAGAGTGCAGTTGAATACGTGGCTGCAGGAATGGTGTAGAAGGGAGGGCTTCAGGTATTTGGATAATTGGAGCGCATTCTGGGGATGGTGGGACCTGTACAAGCAGGACGGGTTGCATCTGAACCAGAGAGGCACCAATATCCTGGGAGGGAGGTTTTGTAGCACTCTTCAGGAGGGTTTAAACTAATTTGGCAGGGGAATGGGAGCCAGATTTGTAGTCCAGCAACTAAGGTAGCCGATATTCAGGACGCCAAAGCGTGTAGTGAGGCAGTGGGGAAGGTAACACTGACAAAGGAGAGTACTTGCAGGCACGGAGATGGGTTGAAGTGTGCCTACTTCAACGCAAGAAGCATCAAGAATAATGTGGGTGAACTTAAGGCATGGATTGGTACTTGGGACTACGATGTGGCCATCACGGAAACTTGGATAGAAGAGGGGCAGAAATGGTTGTTGGAAGTCCCTGGTTATAGATGTTTCAATAAGATTAGGGAGGATGGTAAAAGAGGTGGGGGGTGGTGGCATTGTTAATTAGAGATAGTATAACAGCTGCAGAAATGCAGTTAGAGGAGGATCTGCCTACTGAGGTAGTATGGGTTGAAGTCAGAAATAGGAAAGGAGCAGTCACCTTGTTGGGAGTTTTCTATAGGCCCCCCAATAGCAGCAGAGATGTGGAGGAATAGATTGGGAAACAGATTTTGGAAAGGTGCAGAAGTCACAGAGTAGTAGTCATGGGTGACATCAACTTCCCAAATATTGAGTGGAAACTCTTTAGATCAAATAGTTCGGATGGGGTGGTGTTTGTGCAGCATGTCCAGGAAGCTTTTCTAACACAGTATGTAGATTGTCCGACCAGAGGGGAGGCCATATTGGATTTGGTACTTGGTAATGAACCAGGGCAGGTGATAGATTTGTTAGTGGGGGAGCATGTTGGAGATAGTGACCACAATTCTGTGACTTTCACTTTAGCAATGGAGAAGGATATGTGTGTGCAACAGGGCAAGGTTTACAATTGGGGGAAGGGTAAATACAATGCTGTCAGACAAGAATTGAAGTGCATAAGTTGGGAACATAGGCTGTCAGGGAAGAATACAAGTGAAATGTGGAATTTGTTCAAGGAACAGGTACTGCGTGTCTTTGATATGTATGTCCCTGTCAGGCAGGGAAGAGATGGTCAAGTGAGGGAACCATGGTTGACAAGAGAGGTTGAATGTCTTGTTAAGAGGAAGGAGACTTATGTAAGGCTGAGGAAACAAGATTCAGACAGGGCGCTTAAGGGATACAAGATAGCCAGGAGGGAACTGAAGAAAGGGATTAGGAGAGCTAAGAGAGGGCATGAAAAATCTTTGGCGGGTAGGATCAAGGAAAACCCCAAGGCCTTTTACACATATGTGAGAAATATGAGAATGACTAGAGAGAGGATAGGTCCGATCAAGGACAGCAGCGGGAGATTGTGTATTGAGTCTGAAGAGATAGGAGAGGTCTTGAATGAGTACTTTTCTTCAGTATTTACAAATGAGAGGGGCCATATTGTTGGAGAGGACAGTGTGAAAAAGACTGGTAAGCTCGAGGAAATACTTGTTAGGAAGGAAGATGTGTTGGGCATTTTGAAAAACCTGAGGATAGACAAGTCCCCCGGGCCTGGCAGGATATATCCAAGGATTCTATGGGAAGCAAGAGATGAAATTGCAGAGCCATTGGCCATGATCTTTTCGTCCTCACTGTCAACAGGGGCGGTACCAGGGGATTGGAGAGTGGCGAATATTGTGCCCCTGTTCAAAAAAGGGAATTGGGATAACCCTGGGAATTACAGGTCAGTTAGTCTTACTTTGGTGGTCGGCAAAGTAATGGAAAGGGTACTGAGGGATAGAATTTCTGAGCATCTGGAAAGACACTGCTTGATTAGGGATAGTCAGCACAGATTTGTGAGGGGTAGGTCTTGCCTTACAAGTCTTATTGAATTCTTTGAGGAGGTGACCAAGCATGTGGATGAAGGTAAAGCAGTGGATGGAGTGTATATGGATTTTAGTAAGGCATTTGATAAGGTTCCCATGGTAGGCTTACGCAGAAAGTACGGAGGCATGGGATAGTGGGAAATTTGGCCAGTTGGATAACAAACTGGCTAACCGATAGGAGTCACAGTGGTGGTGGATGACAAATATTCAGCCTGGTGCCCAGTTACCAGTGGCGTACCGCAGGGATCAGTTCTGGGTTCTCTGCTGTTTGTGATTTTCATTAATGACTTGGATGAGGGAGTTGAAGGGTGGGTCAGTAAATTTGCAAACGATACGAAGATTGGTGGAGTTGTGGATAGTGAAGAGGGCTGTTATCGGCTGAAAAGAGACATAGATAGAATGCAGAGCTGGGCTGAGAAGTGGCAGATGGAGTTTAACCCTGAAAAGTGTGAGGTTGTCCATTTTGGAAGGACAAATATGAATGCGGAATACTGGGTTAACGGTAGGGTTCTTGGCAATGTGGAGGTGCAGAGAGATCTTGGGGTTTATGTTCATAGATCTTTGAAATTTGCCACTCAAGTGGATAGAGCTGTGAAGAAGGCCTATGGTGTGCTAGCGTTCATTAGCAGAGGGATTGAATTTAAGAGCCGTGAGGTGATGATGCAGCTGTACAAAACCTTGGTAAGGCCACATTTGGAGTACTGTGTGCAGTTCTGGTCGCCTCATCTTAGGAAGGATGTGGAAGCTTTGGAAAAGGTGCAAAGGAGATTTCCCAGGACGTTGCCTGGAATGGAGAGTAGGTCTTAAGAGGAAAGGTTGAGGGTGCTAGGCCTTTTCTCATTAGAACGGAGAAGGATGAGGGGCGACTTGATAGAGGTTTATAAGAAGATCAGGGGAATGGATAGAGTAGACAGACTTTTTCCCCAGGTGGAACAAACCATTACAAGGGGACATAAATTTAAGGTGAATGGTGGAAGATATAGGGGGGATGTCAGGGGTAGGTTATTTACTCATAGAGTAGTGGGGGCATGGAATGCACTGTCTGTGGAAGTAGTTGAGTCGGAAACATTAGGGACCTTCAAGTGGCTATTGGTTAGGTACATGGATTACGGTAGAAAAATGGAGTGTAGATTAATTTGTTCTTAAGGGCAGCATGGTAGCATTGTGGATAGCACAATTGCTTCACAACTCCAGGGTCCCAGGTTCGATTCCGGCTTGGGTCACTGTCTGTACGGAATCTGCACATCCTCCCCGTGTGTGCGTAGGTTTCCTCCGGGTGCTCCGGTTTCCTCCCACAGTCCAAAGATGTGTAGGTTAGGTGGATTGGCCATGATAAATTGCCCTTAGTATCCAAAATTGCCCTTAGTGTTGGGTGGGGTTACTGGGTTATGGGGATAGGTTGGAGGTGTTGACCTTGGGTAGGGTGCTCTTTCCAAGAGCCGGTGCAGACATGATGGGCCGAATGGCCTCCTTCTGCACTGTAAGTTCTATGATAAACTCTATAGGCACCAGACTTTTATACTACAAGATGTTTGAAGAAAGAAACAGAGTTAACGCCTCCGATAACCTGGGACATTGGATGTATTTCTCTCTCTACTGTCCGGCCTGCTGAGTGTAAATTTTTCAAATCTATTTCCATAGAACAAGCTCTTCAGCTTTGGGAGCACCCATACTGCATTGGTCCTTCCTGGGGAGACTGAGATACTGTTGGATTTCAGAAGGGCAAAATGTTTAAGCCAAATTGAACGTTAATAATCATGTTGTCAAACATGTGGATGGATTTGCTTGTCTAGTGTCCCACCTTCATGATTATCTCCCTCCTTTCTCAAGACACATGATTCTCCTGGGACATAGTTGAAAGCTGCGCAGATATCCACCCACTTTCACAGCGTGGTCATTCTCACCAATAAGCTGAGTCAAGCTATTCCACTGGGGCTGCTGCTCCAGTCGAGAGAAACCCTGCTCCCATCCATTGTTGAAGTGAGCACTTTTCAAATGGAGTAAGGGAACTTCGGTTTGGAGCGGGACCTCAGGATAAACTCCGCTTTTGTTGACCTTTGGACACTGTGGCCAATTCCGAATGAGATCATCTGACACGAGAAAGAGTGGCGATTGAACCTGGGAACTCAGAGCTCTGAATGTCTTAATTCACCAGCTGACTCCTCATGTTTTTTACTGCTTCATGACAGGTGTCAATATGTGCGATGTGTTAGAACCATAGAATCCCTGCTGTGCAGAAGGAGGCCATTCAGCCCATTGAGTCTCACCGACCCTCTGAAAGAGCCCCTACTTCGGCCCACTTCCCCGCCCTATCCGCAACCTGCAACCCAACCTGCACATCTTTGGACACTGAGGGTCAATTTAGCATGTCCATTCCATCAAACTTGCACATCTTTGGACTGTGGAAGGAAACCAAAGCACCCGAAGGAAACCCGCGCAGAACCGAGGAGAATGTGCAAACTCCACACAGGCTGTCATCCAAGGCCGGAATTGATCTTGGGTCCCTTACATTGTGAGGCAGCAGTGCTCCCTTGCCGACCCAGTGTGTTACACTGAGAAATCTTCTGAATGGTCACAGATCACAGAAATAAACATGCGCCCATGAAGAGTATTTGAGGTGAATAACATAAATGAATGAAACGGGAAGCAAGATATGTACAAGAGGGAGAAAATAATTTAAGGGTATATTATTAGGGTGAGATGAAAAGGACAGGAGGGGGCTCAGGTGGAGCAGAATATCTAGGGATCAATTATAGAATCTTTCCCATGCCATTTGACCCTTGAGTCTGCACCGACCCTTCGAAAGAGCACTCTATCTAGGTCCAATTCCACACCTTCCCGCCATAACCCTGTTACCCCATCTAACCTTTGAACATAGGGGCAATTTATCACAGCCCATGCACCTAACCTTCACATCTTTAGACTATGGGAGTAAGCCGGTGCACCCGGGGGAAACCCACTCAGACACGAGGAGAAAGTTCAAACTCCACACAGACACTCACCCGAGGTCGGATTCGAACTCAAGTCGCTGGCGCTGTGAGGCAGCAGTGCGAACCACTGTGCCACCGTGCCCCCTCTCTCCCCCATTGGCCGGAATGGCCTAATTCAGTGCTGTAGACTCCATGTGTTCTTGAAGCAAATGTTGCTGTGGGTGCCTGTGGTATGTGACACAAATAGCATTTGAAATCTGCAGAGCAGAAAAGCACATTACACTTATTTTCTATTGCATTTGTCATCGCAAAGGAGAAATGTCCCAGTCACAGCTGTGAATTTTAGCCTGGCTGACTGCAACACACAGGAACAGACAATATTTCACTCAATCATACCGGGTGACAACAAAACAGAGAAATGAGCTGCGATGCGTTCAGTGGCGCTCAGTTTTTCTGAGTATTTCTAAGGAGTGACATTTCCAGCATCCAGAAACTCTGCAGGTTAAAATATTCCCACACAAAAACAACAGATAGCAATAAAAATAGGCAACTTGATTCTGATCAAAACAGATGTGTGAAGTGATACAGGAAGCTGGAAACTGCTGTTGATTATATTAGCAGGCAGATGCTCAAGCTAATTCTTGCAATCATTAAGCTGAATACAGAGTTAACAGATGTAAATAAACATGGGCGGGATTCTCCATCTAAGAGACTCCGGATGGGATTTTCCGACGGCTGACACCAGAATTAGGAAATTCGATTGGGCGGAGAACCGGGAGCCAGTCAGAAATCGTGACCAATGTCGGGGGACGAACGGAATGCCATGCTCCGGAACCTCAACAGCGGCGTGAATGCGAGGGGTTGGGGGATGATGGGGGTGGGGTGTTGTGTTTGGTGGGGGGAGTGCCACACGTGCCACAGGAACTTCACAATACATCGGGGGCTCACTTGCTTTACCGATGTTGGTCCAATGACCTCCACTCCATGGAAGCGAGGGGTCGCAGGTCCCGAGGGCCCCTTCCAGTCAGCTCTCTCCGATTGTGTGCCACCATCTCCTGGGGGACAGATAATGTACAGTGTGAGTCACTTGGACATGGGCAGCACAAGGGGTCAGCAGTTAGTGGCCTGTGTGCGCAGAGAACCCAGCCTTGGCAGGATGAATGGTTATTGGCCTGCGGAGTGGGTTGTGGGCGGCCTGCCAACCGGTGGGGTTCGATCGCCCTCGGGCTGGGGGATGGTGTGGGGGAGCACTGCAGATGTGTGCGATGGGGATTGGTATCAGGAGTAGCGTAGTGGCGGTGGCCCAGCCTGGCTGGCTTGAGGGGTCGTCCATCCACTCTCAGCGCTGCCTGTGGGCCACAGGAGCCTTGTGGCATGGGGGGTTTATGGGTATCGAGGGGTGTGGAATGGGGGTGGTGCCAGAGGCTGGGGGTTGTTTACTTACCCTGGCCATCCTGAGGGCCACCCTGAGGGCCACTCACCTCTTGGGAAACTGCTGGCGGTGGGGCCCACGGCCCCTGCCACCTGGGCTCGGTTGATGTCTGTGGATGGCAGCCGCCTTCCCACCCTGGGGAACAAGGTTCACCGCCTCTCCTCCATGGCACCAGCAGGGTCTCATGCTCCGCATTGTTGAAACAGGATGCAGTTCTTTAGGGTGCCATTTATTGGCTGGAATGAGTGAGCGTGGGGATTGGAGTCCTTTTTGCGGCTGCAGCTTGTCAGGATCTTGAGTGACGGTCTCGACATGGGTGAATCCGATGCTGTCATGCATTGGAATTGCACTAGTTCCATGTGGTGCCAGTGTTAGCCCATTAACTGGTTCTGAATTGCTCTGGAACAGGCACCGCTCGCGATTTAGTTCTGGAATCAACATTTAGTCTCTCAAAAAACAGCGAATTTCCCTGTATATTCTTCTGCAGGAGCTGAATTGCACCAGTCATAAAGCGGGATGCAATTCAGTGTTCCACGCCAAGCAAATTTATGCCTGCTGTGGAACACGAGGGATTTCCAGGAAATCCCGCTATCGGGCAGCCACCTTGAACGGGTGACCCGATAGCGAGGTCTCGCAGCCAGCCAGCCCCCCATCTTCCCACACCATAAATTGACTCCAAACACCTCCCCAACTGCAGAGCAATCCCACTACCCCTGGATTACCTGGGTGCCCCTACCCTCTCGTACAGGGGTGGCCCAGCCAACCCCCCCACCAGGGACCCCTGTAATAGGTGGACTCACGTGGGGATCCCTGTAATAGGAGTAACCCCTGCAAGGATCCCTGTAACAGGGAGACTCGTGCAGGGACCTCTATAATAGAAGGACCACCATAGGGACCGTGTAATAAGGGGGCCACAGGGACCCCTGTAATAGCGGGACCCCCCCTAACAGAATAATGTGGTGAAATCACATCCTTCAGTGATTGGAATGCACAGTGCTTGGAATCCACTTACATCTCTTTGATGTGGTCAATGTTTACAAACTTTGGGGGTTCACCACTTAGGCCACTGTGAACTGTGAAGGGAAAAGAATGGGTCAAAGCTGCAGATGCTTTGTAGAAGCTGTCAATCACAAACCACTACGAGAAAGCAATGAATGGCTTGCAGTTAATGGATCTGTGGGAACCATACTCAGGTACAGCTGCTCTTCTTTGAAAAATTGACAAGTGGAGCTGCAAGGTAAGTATTGCAGGTATAAAGGGCGGGATTCTGCGAAACGGCGGCAAAGTGTTTCATGCCGCATTAACGGGCCCCTTGGCCCAGCGATTCACCAACCTGAAGGGAGCCAGCAGGGCGCCGGAGTGCTCCGCGCAGCTCCGGCTGCTGATACGGGGCCCTACACTTCCGGCCGCGGGTCCACGCATGCGCGTGGCTGCCGCCTGCAGCGGCGGCCCCGCGCACCATTGCGGGCCCACACAGCAAGCCGACCCCAACAATATAGGGCCTCCCAGATTGCACACACCCGCCGATTGGTAGCCCCCAATCGGAACTCTGGCCATCCTAGAGGACGGCCCCTGGTGACAGATCCCTCTGCCACCACCCACCAGGGCATTGCGGCAGCTATCCCCCCGAGTGCCTGCTGGGTGGAACCATGTTAGAACTATGCTGGCGGGAACTCAGACAGCTGCCGGCAGGAAATCGCCGCGGGGACCTCTTTCAATGACCCCCGACCGGCGCTGCATCAACCATGCTCGCGCGACTGGAGGCGATTCTCCGGTCCACGGAAGGCATCAGACCCGATCACGGGTCTGCTGCACCATTCTCCACCATGTGCTGAGTGCGATTTCGGCGTGGAGGCTCAGAGTATCCCAGCCAATATTTCCCATTCCCCTGTCTGGACTGCTGTCTTGCTCCCAGACAGATATCCCTTTTCTTGTGTATGAGGGGGGAATGTGTTTGTGGGTGTGGGGGGTTCTGTAGGGAGGGGGTCCATGTGCGAGGTCCACCTATTACAGGGGTCCCTGGGGATTCTCCTATTACAGGGATCCCTGGGGGGAGGCCTGGTTGAGGAGATGATGGCAGGCAATGCATTGTTGATGGAGGGTGGATTTCGGAAGGGCTCAGATGATATCTACTAGCATGACCCTGGACTCACAGTGGCTCAGCAAGAAGTCCACCACTTCAAGGCCACGCTGGTTGTTGTACCATTAATATACTGCAAGACGATGAGAGTGTGAACTTAGGCTTTATTAACCAAGAACTTGCCTGCCTGTGTCTGCTGTACAAATGAGCGCCGCCCCCAGGCGGCCGGTCCTATATACCGTCCGAGGGGGGCGGAGCCGGAGGCAGAGCCCACCGGGTTTCTGTACAATACCTGTAAGGAGATTACATTACCATTGGGCCACAGTGTTACACAGACAACTTATACTATGGTGAATACATTCATCACACTGGTAAAAAGCAGGAGGGCTCCGCACCCACTTGATTCCGGCCACGGCGATCCAAGTATGACGGGAGGCCAGAGCATAGGGTGCCCTGCCACTAAATAGATGCGAATGGATCATTAAGACCATTTGCATTTATTTTCATGCTCTTGCTGGCATGCGGCATGGACCTTGTTCCCACCACCAGCGAGGGTTCAGAGCATCGCATTCGGCTCTGTGCCCATCCCAATTGTGCCCTGAACCTGATTCTCTGTCCCATCGAGAACACAATCCAGGCAGTCCAGGACGGAGAATTCCACCCATTAATATTTTTTCACTCAATTTCAATCCTTCCCTTCCCTATCGATACATCCTTTCCCATTTCCCAGAAGAAGAAAAAATATAGTAACATGCGAAAATAAGACTAATAGTCCAAACTGTTTTTTTTCCTTCTCGTTGTGGGCTTGATTTGCTTGTCTATATGTCACAAACTTTCTTTCTAGGCTACTTCTAACCGATGGTCTGCATATCGGTTTCCAAATCCACTTTTCAAAATCCTCTGTTTAAATGCTGACTGACGGCCTATTGTGTCCTTTGTCCACCTCTTGCATTGCAAGGAATTGAACTAGGCCAAAGCCTCAGATTATTTTCCTGGACAGGAATGATTCTCTCATTCACTCGATCAAACAACTCTCAACAGAATGGGACAAAGATATAAGAGACAGTCACCAACAAATCCAATAGGGAATTCAGGGGAAATGTCTTTGCCCAGAAAGTCGTTGCAACGTAGAGCTCAGCTTTCACAAGGAATAAAAGAAGTGATTAGTACAGGTGCGTCTCAGAAAGAAATAGATCAGCACATAAGAAAGGAATAGGCAAATCTGTAAACGTACGAGGTGAAGAGGGGCAAAAGGAAGCTCATGTGAATCACAAATGCGAGCATCGACCAACTGGGCTGAACATCCCATTTTGGTGCCTCTTACTGTGAATACTCTTGTAGGAGAGGCCTTATGCTGGACTCACAGGAATAGAATCGTCCTCACCAGAATTATTGTTTGTGTGAGGCTTTTGGAAACAAGGTAACAGACTGATTCTTATCTTTAGTCGCTGTGGAAATCCTTACAGTATAACAAACCACATTTGGGATTTTATGCCCAGAATATTGCTCCAGTTTTATAATCAGCAACCCTCTAAGAAGCATGGTGACACAGTGGTTAGCACTGCTTCCTTACAGCACCAGGGACCCGGATTCGATTCCGGCATTGGGTGATTGTGCGGAGTTTATACATTCTCCCTGTGTCTGCATGGGATTCCTCTGGGAGCTCCGGTTTCTTCCAACAGTCCAAAGATGTGTGGGTTGGGAGGATTGGCCATGCTAAATTTCCTGAGTGGGATTAAAGGGATAGGCGGGGGTGCTGTTTCAGAGGATCGATGCAGACTCGATGGGTTGAATGGCCTCCTTCTGCATTGTAGGGATTCCATGATTCTATGGCCTGATGTCCCTTATGATTCAGAGCATGTCTTTATCTCATCAATATTCGTTAAAACAAGAACCCTTACTATTATATATTAGCTTCCTTGAATTTATGATATGCTGTCACCCCTCGACTTGAATAAGCAGCTTAAATGTATACCAAGACTCATTACATGTTCTATTTAAGCAAAGCAAGTTAATTAACAGTGTTCAGCATTGAACAATCTATTATAAATTTTACTATCTTCTCTGAGACTAGTGAAAGAAAGCACTTTGCCCTATATACATCAAGCAATGAAGTATTTAATTTAGAAGAAGAAGTTCTTTTGGATGGTGCCCATCTGCCAACTCACTCACCTGAGCTAGACTTATTACAGATCCTTTGATTTTAGATGAAGTCAAGATGCAGATAAAATTGTATCTTCCACGATCAAGCTAATTTGCCCACCATTTCTTGAGCACAATTTGTTGCTGACAAAATGGATATGCTGCTGAAGCTTTTTGTTCTGCACTCATCAGGGCAGATGAAAGGTTACCAAATCTCAAAGGAACAACAAGTCATACTTTATTAGAAGAAAGGGCCAATTGGTTGGCAAGTGGACTCCAACTGCAGAATCATAGCTCTGGAGAATTCACCAAGGGACAGTTAACTGCCAAGCTTGTGTTTAATGTCAAACCATGTAAGTTGACCCTGATTGGTCAAGGCATTGCCATCGGGGAATGAACCAGGTGATGGCTCCCAAACCTTTTGTGATTCTGCAATTAGACAACACTTACTTATCAATCCCGAGAGTGCTAAGAATTGCACAAATAACCAATTTTAAATTATCAGTCAGGCTCACAATGTGGCTCAATTGTACACACACAGATTCCTGCCCGTTGCAAATAAAAGGAACATGTCCGCACATTACAACTTTTTCAACTAAACAAAAGCTTAGGGGTCAGCCATTCCCTGGTTCAATCCTGATAACAATTCTGTGACCAATCTGAGTCAATTTGCCTGGTAGAATTTAAACAAAATCTTGGCAGTTAATGGCTCCCTGGTGCTTTCTCTATGGCAATACCTTTGTTAATCGGAGACAACTTGTCAATGGATCAGCGTCCTCTTCCCATGCAATACAAACTGTTGATCCCTTTGACATTTGGTATTCTTGTATCTGTCCTGGTGAGTCCAAGATGAAAAGTTTCAACAGGATGTCTTGTTTTTTAACAGCAAAATTCATGTTCTGTGCTACCTAGCAACCAGAGCAATTCATCCTTCAACCAAAACTACCATGAAACAGGTACAGCTCAACACCTCAACATTTAACCTCGGCTGCCATGTTAAACAGACCTAGGTACATAGAAACCACAACACAGATGTTGATCAATTGGCCTTTGCCCTTTCAAATGAAAATGTGATAGATTGTGGAAGTCACAATTAACTTCAGTGTCAAGTTTCTGATAATAAGGAATGCAAATCAATACAAACATAAAGCACACTATTGACACACTCGATAGCTGTAATTTCTTTACTAACTGTTACTTTGCACCGCAAAACTCAACAAAAGAAATAGGACCTTGTCTCCACCATTGATTATTTAAAATCACATCACCCCCAGTTTATTAGATGTGTTTCCAGGAGCTAAATGCATCAACTAAGATTAAGCAGCAAACCAAATGTTTCTGAGCTGCATTATGTGACTGAGTATGTTTAATACAATTGTTGAATGTCAAAGTGGTACAATATGTCGATAACATTACGATTCCCATGGAGAACTGTAAATCAAATCTGTCAAATGACTCTCAAATGAAGATACCATCAACAAGGTTTCACTTTTTGTAGCTTAAACGTGAATCAGAACCAATGTGAATTAAGCATGAATTAACAGGAAAATAACACTTCAATTAAAAAAGCAAATGTCACTTTCAAAAGTAGATACAACAAAACTATATTTTACACAATCACATGAACCCACCCATCCCTCCCTGCAGATATGTGGCAATACCCAACTACACAGTTCCCAAATCTGGGCCGAGATTTTCAGTATCCGGTGGGCGGGCCGTACCGGCGCCAAAGAGTGGCGTGAACCACTCCACACCTTCGGGGGCTAGGCCAGCGCTGGAATGATTGGCACCGCGCCAACCGGCTCCGGAGGGCCTCCGTCGGCCGGCGCGAGTTGGCGCATGCGCAGGAGCACCAGCGTGTTCCCAGAACTGCTGCCATGATTCCTGTGCATACGTAGGGGGTTTCTTCTCCACGCCAACCATGGCGGAGCTTTACATCGGCCGCCGTGGAGGCAAAGCGTGTGCCCATGGCACAGGCCCGCCTGCAGATCGGTGGGCCCCGATCGTGGCACAGGCCACCGGGGCCAGACCCCCACCCCCGCACCCCCCCCCTTCCCCCCACTCCAAGGACTCCGCAGGCTTGCCGCAGAGCCAGGTCCCACCGGTAAGAACCTTGTGTAATTAATGCCGGCGGGACAGGCCAAAAACTGGCAGCTGCTCGGCCAATCGCGGAGCAGAGAATCGCTGGGGGCGGCCGCTGCCAATGGCCCCCGACCGGCACAGCGCGATTCCCGCTCCCGGCAAAAAAAATTGTGCCGGATTATTCAGCAGCCAGCGTCGGGGGGGAGGGGGGGGGGGTGGGGGCGGGGGGCGGGGCGGGATTCACGTCGCCCCCCCCTCCCCCCGGCGATTCTCCGGCCCGGCGGGGGATCGGCGAATCCCGCCCCTGATGTTCTTTATTCTGACAGAGCAGTTCATGGACTGAGTTTCACAAAATTATTATCATCAGCAAGGGGCATTTTGATGAAACCTATCTCCCTCGGGTCATAACAGTGCTGGGTGTGACTTTCCAGAGTTCATTTACAATGGACCGCAGAGATCGGTGTTGGGGCCCTTACTACTTGTGGTTTATATAAGCGACTTAGATATGAATACAGGAGGGTTGATCAGTAAGTTTGCGCATGTATGAAAATCATTGTGGTGGTAAAGAATGACGAGGTTAGCCTTTGACTACAGGAGGATATAGACGGGCTGGTCAGATGGGCTTATCAGTGGCAAATTAAATTCAATCTGGATAAGTGTGAGGTGACACCCTTGGGCAGGACAAACAAGGCAAGGGAATACATGCTGAACGGCAGGACACTGGGAAGCACCATTGATCAGAAGGACCTTGGTGTGCATGTAGACTGGTCATGTAATGTAGCAGAACAGGCAGATAAAGTGGTTAAGGAGGCCTATGGTATCCTTGCCTTTATTAGCCGAGGCATAGAGTTTACGAGCAGGAAACTGCAAAATGCTAATTAAGCCACAGCTAGAGTCATAGAGTGATGGAGCCATGAAAATGGGCCCTTTGGCCCAACTTGTCCATGCTGCCCGATTTTTACCACTACGGTAGTCTCTTGTGTGCAGTTCTAGAATCCACATTGGAGGAGGCATGTGATAGCACAGGAAAGGGTGCAGAGGAGATTTACTAGAACGTTGCCTGGCTGAGAGTTTCAATTATGAGGAGAGATTGAACTGGGGTGGTTTTCCATGGAGCAGAAGAGACTGAGCAGGCACACAATTCAGATGTATAATGTTTTGAGGAGAATAGATAGAGTATACAGGAATAAATTATTCCCCTTGGTGGAGGGATCAATGACCAGGGGGTATAGATTTAAGGTTAGGGACAGGAGGTTTAGAGGGGGTGCGAGAAATACATTTCTCCCAGAGGATGGGAGTTTCAAACTCACTGCTTCAAAGGGTGGTGGAGGCAGATACCCTTAAATAATTTAAGAAGTATTTAGATGTGTATTTGCAATGCCAAGGCACACAAGGCAATGGACCAAGTTCTGGAAAATAGGATTAGAATATTTAGGTGGCTGTTTTCAACTGGTTTAAGTGCAATGGGCCAAAAGACCTTTTCTATGCTGTGCCATTCGGACCAACTTTGGCTACTTCTGGGAAAACATCCAGCTTCTTAAATTCTCCAAGCCATTCACACAGTTTTCCAAGTTTTAAACCTTTTTTGGCCAGCTTGCACAATACCTGCAGGAACTCCTGCCTCCTTTTCTGTCGAACAGCAAAGTTGAGAGAGATGCTTCTTTTCCTCCCAAGAATTCTTTTGTTGCTTTTTTTTTAATGTCTGCCCCTGTGTGCTTCCCCCTCCATCTCTCCTGTTTCTAAGTCTCTTTTCTCCCTGCCTTAATTTTCTTCTTATTGGTATTTCTTTCAAGTCAAGAGTTGTCAAGTTACATCGACCAGTGTTTCTAATCATTCAAGAAAATTACAATCAACCCCTTTGCAAACTCAAATCTTTGCTTTCAAACATTCTTAAAAACAATTACAGATTTCGCAGAACTCTCAAAGAAATGGAGACTTTTTCTTTCCTGTCCTGCTTCTGGATCATCACAACAGGGAATGCGTTTAAATCCACGTCGTGACATTATCATGGATTGTGAAGTTCATGGATAAGGGGTATTCTTTCAATTGTCACCATCCACTGTGTGACTGGTTATTCCGCAATCATCTTTACACTGTTTCCTCTCTATCACACAATGTTTGAACCTTCTAATGTTGATCTTTTACAAAACACTGCATGGAATTCTACTATAGTTGTCAGGATGCCAGGCTCTGACTGAAAACAGGTGTGGATCTCTCCAGATGTACAGCCCAGTTTTCAGACCAGATTTCCAGGCACCTAGTGCAGACAAAAAATTGGGGCATGGTTTACGCTGTCACTCTGGTGGGGCATAGCCCGATAGAGCCGACAAGGCTGGCTCCACAGAGATCGGGGTGCCATCTTTAAAGGGCGCTCCAATCAGCGCAGGGATAAAAGTCCCCAACCCCACCACCGACATGGAGGACCACCTAACAAACATTGCCCCGCCACTGTATCCACCACGGTAGTATTGGATGCTTTCTTGCCCCCCCCCCCACCCTGTCACCACAACCACATGAGTTTTGGGGATTTCTAAAACCCCAGCTCCAACCGTACAATTATCAGGGCTTATCTTCTCCCACCTCCGTCCATAATTACGCAAGTGGCTGGGGTTCTCTCAACACTTCACAACCATTCCCCTTCACCAGCCTTGTGGACTCTATTGGGCTATGCCCCACCAGTGACAGCAATTCACCCCTTCACAGGCAATTTGTCCCCTTCACACACATCAGCCCCACCTCCTTCACAAACATCTTCCCCCTTCACAGGAAAGATCCTCCCCTTATCCTTCATCGGTATTAGCCCTTCCTTTCCACCCCACACCACACATAAAGGTAACCCCCCACCAATGGGGCACCCAGAGGGCATGTCCCAGCACTGCCCCAGCACAGGTCGGCAGTGCCAATCTGTGAGGGTGTGGGGTCAACCTGTGCCAGGAGCAATGCCAAGCTGTGCTGAGGGGGCAGTGTCAACCTGTGACAGGCAATGCCCGGGGATGACAATTTCCCCTGGGGACTATACTTACCTTGTACCCCTCCCCCCCCCACCCCCCCCCCACCCCCTCTAGCGGGATCCCCTCAACTGAAGCCCATTCTTATAAAGCTGTTGTAAATCTCGCTGATGTGGCATCAGGTTGGTGCGGTTTGTATATTCGATAAGGTGGGAGTTTTGTGGCGGGGAGGCTCGTTAATAATATTTAAATATATTTAAATGTATTTAAGTGAAGTTCCCACCCACAAAGGATGGGCCCCTCGTTACGTAACCTGCAAGAGGCAAGGAAAATCGGAAACCGAGATCGCGCCAACGAGCATCTAATTTCCCGACTCTCCTGGGACTTTGCACCCGTGTTACTGTTTACGCTCTTGGCAGGTTCAAAATTCAGCCCTTGCTTCAAGCAACAGTAAACCTTAGGTGAGTGGCAGTGACTTTGCCTCTGAATCAGATGCTTTGGGGTTCAAACCACACTCCAGAAAGTCATACTCAAACTCTAGTGTGGGAGGGCTGGACTGTCGAAGGTCTGATCTTTCCAATCAAATGTAAAGTGACGTGTTCATCTCCCTCGTAAACTGGACATAAATAATTCCATGGCATTGTTAAATGAAAACGTACAAGTGTTCTGGCTAGTATTTCATTTTCAAGCAACACAATTAGAATAGATCATCAGGTCAAATGCTTTCTGTGGGGGATGTTGTGCACAAGCTGTATTTCCCTCAATGTGACAGTGATTATACTACAAAAATGTTTCACTGGCAATCATCCCTTGTTATGGTTGATGAAATAATAGGCAAAGTATAATTGCGTTTCTTTCTTTGAATTATCTCACATGTTTCTGTTTGCAGCTGCAAACCATTGTCATCTCTTTAAAAATCACACATTGTAACCTTCATTGAAAAGCATTAATTTCTCAAATCTATAATTTCTTGCATAATGCTTCTCTTTTGTTCTGATATTTTCTTGATCATGCCATCCATCAGCAGCAAAAAATTAATTTCTCTGCATGAATTTATCTGTAGGATCTTACAGTTATACAGTCACCATCTGAAAACCATTTTGTTCATGCACTGCATCAACTAGCCTCCGCAGCTCAATATTCCACCTATGCAGAGCATAAAGGGTTCATGTTAAGTTTGTAAATTTATTGTTATTTTTTTGTTCATTCATCGAACGTGGGCGTCGCAGCCTGTGCCAGCATTTATTGCCCATCCCTAATTGCCCTTGAGGGAGCAGTTAAAAGTCAACCACATAGGGCAGCACCGTGGCGCAGTGGGTCACCACTGTGGCCTCACGGCCCCAAGGTCCCAGGTTCGATCCCGGCTCTGGGTCACTGTCCGTGTGGAGTTTGCACATTCTCCCCATGTTTGAGTGGGTTTTGCCCCCACAACCCAAAAATGTACAAGCTAGGTGGATTGGCCATGCTAAATTGTCCCTTAATTGGAAAAAATGAATTGGGTATTCTAAATAAATAAAAAAGTCAACCACATTGCTGTAGGTCGGGAGTCATGTGTAGGCCAGACAAGGATGGCAGATTTCCTTCACTAAAGGACATTACTGAACCGGATGGCTTTTTATGATAATTGACAATGACTATTGGTCATCATTAGAATTTTAATTTCAGTTTTTTTTTATTTAATTCAAATTTCACCATCTGCAGTGGCAGGATTTGAACGTGAGATCTCAGAACGTTGGCGCTCTGTTTTACGAGCCCAGTGACTTTCCCACTAGGCCACCGCCTTCTACTTGATCAGTGATTTGAGATCACATGACAACAGAGCTTACTGAGAAATATTTCCATGTGAAGCCTGCAAATGGTTATAAGAATATTTAATGAAAGTTAAAGTTTACCAGCAACCTCATTTCCAGTTATCTCCATCAATCCTGACCAAGGGAAACCACAACGATGATAACTGATGGTGGTAGCAAGAAAGACAATGGAATAAAAAGCATCAAATAAGAAACGACGAAAAAGCAGCAGAAAAAAATACAACTGAGAGAATATGGCAGTATGGCAAAAATGCCAACAGAACTCAAAGGAAGTCTGGAATTAAGAAAAGCTATGGAAAAATTCTTATCCTCATCAGATTGCTTTGACCAGATGGAAGGTCCAGTAAAACCAGGAAGTGACAGAACTGGCATCAGAGGTTTATCAGGTACAGAATCACTTTGGGACTAGCAAATAAATGCAGCAAAGAAAAGGTTAGCACCTTGCAGTGATCTGCATATCTGTATATACTTAAGGGGTTAATGAATAGTCATTACAGCTAAGTGATCACTAGGTGGCAGCACTAACAAGGGGTAGAAAGACACTCAATCTGAGTTCCTGCCTCTTTGTGTGTATTGTGACGAGTAATCGATGTGTAGAGAGTTAGCTCAGAGTGCAAGTGTAGTTAATCATAGTTTATTCTGATTCTATCTTGTTTATTTAATAGCTAGTAAAAGTATTGAAGAAATCAAATTCACAAATTTATTTGTTTAGTTACTCAGTAAATTATTTGCTTTCGGTGGACGATTTTGAGTCTTAACAAACATCGCAAATGAAGCAAACGAGTAACATATATTACAGTAAGTATTATAACACACTCTTCTTTACATCATTGGACATAGTGTAGATCACATAAATGAGGAAATGGTGACATATGAATATGTTATAAAAAACTTTTCATACATATTCGGCCATGGAAGAAACACAGTCATAGAAAGGGAAAAGTTCAGTAGACATACACAAAGGCGTGGAAATGAAAAAATGAAATGAAAATCGCTTATTGTCACAAGTAGGCTTCAAATTAAGTTACTGTGAAAAGCCCCTAGTCGCCATATTCCAGCGCCTGTTCGGGGAGGCTGGTATGGGAATTGAACCGTGCTGCTGGCCTGCCTTGGTCTGCTTTATAAGCCAGTTCTTTAGCCCTGTGCTAAAGCAGCCCAAGAGAGCAAGGATTCCTTAATTAATTATTTATATCGACTGGCTGAGAATTGCCAATATGGAGCCCTGAAAGATGAATTAATTTGAGATCACTGCTGAAGGAGTCTTAGATAAGACTTCTTTTAAAACAGATTCTCTACAGTCAAGGGGGGTTTAACATGATCAAAGGCTGTACAGTTAATAAGGCAGGAAGAAGAGAGAAAGCAAAACTTTGTTTATTTGAGGTGACAGGGAACGTTTGTGAAGACAAATTACTGAGACAGTGATGTTTTTGAGACATTGAAGCAGCAGCACATCCACTTAAAATAGGGAAAGAACAATAATACTAATCTTTATTAGTGTCACAAGTCGGCTTACATCAACATTGCAATGTGAAAATCTCCTAGTCGTCACACTCTGGCGCCTGTTCGGGTACACTAAGGGAGAATTCCGAATGCCCAACTCACCATACAAGCACACCTTTCGGGACTTCTGTGAGGAAACTGGAGCACCCGGAGTGACCCAAGCCGGGAATCGAACCCAGGTCCCTGGTGCTGTGAAGCAACAGTGCCAACAAATATATTACTGGACCGCTTAAAGAGGGTGCGATCACCACCATGACTCAGTATTCTTGCTTTGAAATGAAATGACTCCACTGGTGTGAACAGAGACCCACCAAAAAAGCAGAGTGCCATTCCCTTAAGAGATGGCATTTGAAAGCAGTATGCCGCAGCAAATCGCTCTGAGCTCAGAAAATTAAGGAGAAACCAATTGAGAACGTCCTCAATGATGGGATAGTCGATATTTCAATGTAAAATACAAGACTGAAGCATTTTCAACAATCTTCAGCTAGATATGTGGGTGGATGATCCATCACGCCCTCCTCCTGAGATCTCTTGCCTCACTGGTACCAGTTTTGAAGATTTGTGCCCCAGAATTAACCGCACTCCTGGCCAAGCAGTTTCAGTGAAGTCACAGCATTGGCATCTAGCCGGGAAATGTGGAAAATCTCCTAGATATGTCTTGTCCTCAAATCCAACCAGGCAAATTACCACCTCATCAGCCTCCTCTTGATCATCAGCAAAGTGATGGAAGGTGTCATCGACAGTGCTGACAAGTGGCACTTACTCAGCAATAATCTGTTTACTGACCCTCAGGTTGGTCTTGACCTTCGTACAGCCTTGATTCAAACATGGACAAAAGAGCTGAACCGAAGAGGTGCAGTGAGAGCGGATATCCTTGATGTCAAGGTAGCATTTGATTGAGTTTGGCATCAAGCAGCCCTAAAATATCTGAAGGAATTGAGGGGAAAGACTCGCCACTGGTTGGAGTAATACCTAGAAAAACATTAAATGGTTGTGGTTGTTTAAGGTCAATCATCTCAGTCCCAGGACATCACTGTAGGAGTTCCTGAGGATCGTGTTGAGGTGCAGCTATCTTCAGATGCTTTATCAATGACCAACCTTCCATGGTAAGGTCAGAAGTGCAGATGATTATTGCACGAAGTTCAGCACCATTTGCAACTCTTTAGATACTGATGCGGTCTCTGTCCATATGCAGTAAGACCTAGGCAATATTCAGAGGGTAGGAGCAGAATTGATAGGCCCAATGGCCTCATTCTGCACTGTGGGGGTTCTATGATTATTTTCAGGTGTCAGCTGATATGTAGCAAGTAATATTGGTGCCACACAATTGCCACACAGGGGTCATCTCCAACGAAAGGGGGTCTAACCATCTCCTCGACATTCAATAGCATAACCATCACAGAATCCCTCGATCAATGTCCTGGGAGTTGACATGAACCAGAAACTGAACTGCATCAGCCATATAAAAACTGCAGCTACAAGTGCAAGTCAGAGGCACGGAATCACATGATGAGTAACTCACCTCGACTCCCCAAGCATCATCTGCAAGGCACAAGTCAGGAGTATGATGGAATGCTCTCCACTTACCTGGATGAGGACAACCCCCAACAAAATTCAAGAAACTTAACCCTATCCAGGACAAAGCAACACACATTTTTTTTAAATTAGAATGCCCAATTTTTTTTTTTCCAATTAAGGGCAATTTAGCACGGCCAAGCCACTCAACATGCACATCTTTTGGGTTGTAGGGGTGAAGCCCACGCAGACACCGGAAGAATGTGCAAACTCCACACGGACAGTGACGCAGGGCCGGGATTCAAAACCGGGTCCTCAGTGCTGTAGTCTCAGTGCTAACCACTGTGCCACCATGCTGACCACAAAGCAACACACTTGATTGTCAGCCCATCCAACTCTTTAAACATTCAGTCCCTTCACCACCAATGCACAGTCACAGCTGATGTACAGATGCACTGCAATAATTCACCAAGGAGCCTTAGACTGCATCTTCGAAACCCCTGACCTCTACCCCTTAGATGGACAAGCACATAGGAATGCCACAACTGCAAGTTCCCCTCCAAGCTTCACATCATCCTGACTTGGAACTATATTTGCATTCCTTCACTGCCGCTGGGTCAAAGTACTGTAACCTCTTTCCATCAGCACTGTCGGTGTACCTACGGCACAAGGAATGCAGCGAATCTAGAAGCCTGCTCACCACCAGCTTCTCACATGCAATTAGGACATGGAACAGACTTCACATCAGTCACTGAAGCACGCATTTCAGTTCTTTCAGACACAGAACAGTGGCTAAAGTAAAAATTCCTTCGCTCATCGGCAATAAAACTCCATCGTCCAGGGGGCCATTCACCTGCAGGTCAAGGGACAGTTGACTGCTGCACTTCAGTACAAAGGAAGATAAATCACAAAGTATTTATATGTTCATCCAAAACCAATTTAAGCAAATGAACTGTCAAGCCTAAATGCTTGCACAAATCTACAACTCATCGATAAATTAGACAAATTGGGAAGCCATGCTAAATCGAAAACAATTCAGGACAGAATTTCGAGGTGTCGGGAACTTATTGTGAGGTCTCGGGAAGCTGAAAGCAGTCGGTCACATCACACTGAGACCAGAAATCAAACATATGTGCTGGTTCACACCAAGGAAAGTTCTACATCCACTTAAGCAGCAGGTGAAGCAAGAAATCGAATCAATGCTGTGTCAGGGCGTTGTCATGTTCCGTAGGCTGGCCGAAATGATGATGAACTACAGAACATCTGCTTTAAATAATTTATTGTAGAGCAACTGCGTGATGAGATAACTAGAATAGATAAAATAATAAATTACGAGCGCTAATTAACTAGTGTAGAACTACTGCAAAATACGTCTATCCTCCAGCATGACCTACTCCCAACTCCCCAGGCTACAGGTGGGTTTACACTGTCACCTAGAGGTCGGAGGTCGTGCATAACATTATGTACAAACTTGCTTTCTGCATAGCATCACAGGAGTTATCTTGTCTGTAACTAATTCTATAAGTTTGTGATCAGATATGTTCCGGTATTAAAACTAGAAGGCTCACTGTACAAAACCATAAGACACAGGAGGAGTAGGTCAGTCGATCCACCAGATCTGCTCTGCCATTCGATGATATCATGACTGATCTGATATAATTATCTCAACTCCAGTTTTCCCCCCTCATCCCCATAATCCTCGATTCCCTTACTGATTAAAAATCTGTCTATTTTAACCTTGAACATACTTGACGACCCAGCCTCAACAGCCCTCTGTGGTAAATAATTCCACAGATTTACTACCCTCAGAGAAGAAATTCCTCCACATCTCTGTCTTAAGTGGGTGATCGCTTATTCTGAGATTGACCTCTGAACCTAGACTCTCCCACAAGGGGAAATAATGTCTCAGCATATACCCTGATAATCATAATAATAATAATTATAATAACAATCTTTATTAGCTTCACAAAGTAGGCTTATATTAACACTACAATGAAGTTACTTATGCCACTGTCGAGGCACCAGAGAATTTCGATTTGGCGTCAACCCACTGCCCACCACGATTTTAGCATCAAAAACAATTCTCGCCCAGTCGCTTTTCCCGATTTCAGTGTCGGCCGACGGAGAATTCTGTTCATGCACCAGGCATCCCGGCTGCTACTCAATAAAACCAAGGCAATCAAAGTCTTTCCACCGTCTTGCAACAACACAGAGCTTCAGAACTTCTTGAGAATGGCCACTCAGGTCAGAACAATCAGACCTAATCTGACACATGCAAATGAACCACTGTGACAATTGCTCAGGCAAGACCAAGCATGGCGTTGGGAAGAAAATCAACAAATCTTGTTCTAAAACATGAATTTCCTGGATATCATGACTGACTGTGCTCCAGAGTTGTCTATGATAGTTGCCACAGATGCACCATTGGTTGGACAAGGACCAGTATTCTGTCAAACTCAGAGAGGTGATAAACACCTTGATCACTGACTGAAACGGAGCAAGGTGTATTGTAATTGAAAAAGAAACAGGAGCTTGTGGTAGGTTTGTCGACATTGCCTGAAGGTTTACCATTGAGACAGGCCATTAGTTACATTGTTAAATGCGAAGGAATTAGCAAAGATGCCGTCAAGAGTGCAGAGCTTTCACTTGAGATTTATGCCATTCGATGCTCCAACTAATAATAATAATCGTTTATTGTCACACGTAGACGTCAATGAAGTTACTGTGAAAAGCCCCCAGTCGCCACATTCCTGCGCCTGTTCGGGAGGCCGGTACAGGAATTGAATCCACGCTGCTGCTCTTGTTCTGCATTACAAGCCAGCTGTTTAGCCCACTGTGCTAAACCAACCCCCAGCTGAGTGTGTCCAAGGAAAACAACAAACGATGGCGGCACATAGTTATGCATTCCTGTTGCAAAGCCTGAAGAAGAGGACTTACATTTTCTCAAACATCCATTGACACACAATATTTCTACCAGTGACATCAGAAAGACTAAATCAAGTGGCACAAATAGCAAATGACAAAAGTGCCCAAATACACATCGAGTGGGCTGAGAGCCCCCCCCTCCACCATTTCTGTCAATAACTTCCAGTGTGATGCTGTTGAGGAAAAGAGCTGCCAGCCTCTGATTGTGCGGCATCTCTCAGTGGACTGGACCTCTTCCCCATGCCCTAACCCCCACAAGATCCACCCATTAACTCTAGGATAGCACAGTAGCACAGTGGTGAGCATTGCTGCTTCACAGTGCCAGGGTCCCAGGTTCAATTCCCAGCTTGGGTCACTGTCTGTGGAGTCTGCACGTTCTCCCCATGCCTGAGTGGGTTTTCTCCGGTTTCCACCCAGAGGTCCCAAATGACGTGCTGTTAGGTGAATTGGACATTTTGAATTCTCCCTGTGTGTACCCGAACAGGCGCAGGAATGTGGCGACCAAATTAGGGTTTTGACAGTGATGCACAATCAATCACTACTGAAGCGAGATTGTAGTCCAATTGAAGGCTTTAATGAACAAGTAGTTACCCCAGCAGCTCCGGTACAGAATGACTGCTGTGGGTGAAACACAGACTCTTATGCTCCGCCTGCTGGGCGGAACCAGCAGGCAGGTTCTACCACTCATAGTACAGTATAAGGTACATCCCACGAGGTACCGCAATACCCCTAATATAGCCTACCACACACAGTAAATTCATTGCAGTGTTAATGTGAGCCTACTTGTGACAATAAAGTTTATTATTATAGGGACGATACAACCACTGCGTGGTGCCTGGTGCGAATCCTGTGAGACCCCAAATAAGGCTCCATGCTGGGCAAGCCACCCGATTAGTCTCTCCGCCCGGCGTGATCAGGGTCACATCCTCAATGGGTGTGATCCAGATCTGCATACTTAAAGGCTCATTTGCCCAGACGTTGCTTTGATACGGCACCCTGGGAGTCAACGGCCAGGGGTTGAGCCGGGGCAGGCGGTGTGGGGCAGTGCGTCAAAGGGAGATGTGTAGTGATCAGGGATTTCAGTCAAAATGGCGCCCTGATCTGCGAGGAACCGTTGCTGGAAATTGACTGAAGGATATTGACTGATGGAAATCAACTAAAGTGTGTGCTCGGCTGGGAGAAACTCCCTGAGGCCTAAAAAGAAAAGGGCAAAGTGCTGGTGAATAGCGGGCGTTTCCTGGCGCTGCAGCCGTCGAGAAACACCCCACCCCAAATGCGCCCAAAACCGGACTTGGTTTTAAGTTCACTGAATTGGGTCCTCTATTTTTCTCTCCACAGATGATGCAAGACCTGCTGAGTATTTGCTGCAATTTTTGTTTTTATTTCAAATTCCAAGCATCTGTGATGTTTTGTCGCTGTCGGGATGGGTGGAAGCTGCCCTCACGGTTACCATATGCTCTTGAACATTCTGCCATGAAACGCCACTAATGTAGCAAGCCCAGTAGATGCCAGATTGACTGACGCTGTTTGCCTTTGTACACACTGTGTCGATACATAATTGGCAGACTCGTTGGGCAGGATTGCCCTGTATTCACCACCACGGGAATCGGTGTGGGCAGGGAGGAAAATCTGACAGACTGTCCAATGGTGATGGGTCAGGAAATTCCCCTCAGTTATTTTGGTAAACGTTCCTTGCAGTGCCTGCAAAAGGCACGTAGTTCGCCACCCTCACATTGATGGAAAGAGCGGTCCAAACTGCAGAAGTTTTTATTTGCAGGTTACATAACATGATTCAGTGACGATCTCTCATGCAAAGTGGAGTTGGCAAAGACAGGATTCCTCTGACTTGCCCAGAGAGGATTATCTGTGAATGTAGATGTAAATCCTGGGATAACGACGAGCGCAACAGAATGCCCCAGATGTTGTTGCACCTGCATTTCATGTCCCCTCATGGACAAATCTTCATCATCTCAATCTGGAAGCATTCTAGAATCCCAAAGGAATTACATTTTCATTTTTTGCAACAGCAAGCAGTATTCAAGGAAACACTGGCGTAAAAAGATACAAGGAATGGCATGCCCCTCCCGCAAGAGAAAGGATGTAATGAGCGCGTTTCAAGTGCTCATTAAAAATTAACTTTTGCTGATGTCATCCGAGGGCAGAATTTTATCTGCAGGCTTCTGAACCCTCTCGTCAGGCTCAAATATGGGGAAGAAACCTTCATGTGGAGAAACAGTCACCTAATATGATTTTCACAGGAGCAGCAAATAAGGACAGTGGGTGAAGCTGGAGGGCTAATCAGATACCATTCAATTGGAAAACAGCAGCAAGCTGGGATCACAGGTGAGATAAAGTTGCTTCAAGATGGAGGAACCCTATTTCAAAGTTTTTCAAATTTTAAATTAGAAGGGCATTTTCAGCCAATCTCTCACTGAGGGGAGAATGACCCCTCTTCAGGGCAGCCTAGGGCTATCACTGAACTCTGGCTAACCTGAGAGGGGGTGGGGTCTCATGTGAGAGTACCTTTAAGAAATGTGTGTTCATCAAATAGCTGTACTGGATGTACCTTTAAGAAATGGGTGTTTATCAAATAGCTGCAGTGATGTCAGTGTGTGGGCCGGGCTGGGCTGTCTGTGTGTTTTACTTTCGCATTGGGTTGTCAGCTACAGGGTGTGTTTGGTCTCATTTTGAAGATTGGAAGCTGCATCCAGAGAAACAAGGTGCAATGCTGGTCTCTTTCTGCATGAAAGAAATATCTTCAAATCACTTGCTGATTTAAAAGTGATAATTGCTCTTCGTATAGAATTTAAATCTGATGAAGAGAGTTTTTGTCTTATGGATGTTGCAAGGAAAGATGAAGGTTTACTTATAGAGTACTGTATTTTTTGGGGGGAACATTTTAGTTGATAGTTGCTAAGATGTTCACTGTGTATGTTTAAAAATGTTAATTGGATTCATAGAATAAACATAGTTTTTTTGTTTAAAAATACTTTTGGTTCTCTGTTGCATCACACCTGTAAAGTGGGCCCTTGTGCTCCCCATAACCAAAATCTATTAAAAGTTATGGGTCAAGTGAACTCCATGATACACTTTGGGGTTCTCTAAACCCTGGTCCGTAACAGGGGCTCAAGCCTGCTGGAGCCCTGGCATGAGTCTCCCACTGGGAAGCCACCTCCAGATGGCTAAACTGTCCCCTCTCACCTCTAGGAATCTGACAGCTAATTGGAAATCTCAGTTTGTGACATTATACAAATGTGCAGTATGTGAAGAGTTAATGTTGTGTAAAAACTAGCCACTAGAGGGAGCTAAGGGATAGTACTATAAAGTGCACTGACTCTTAGATTCCTGGGAGAGACGTGAGAGTGAGCTGGAGAGACACCAGGAGAAGAGTAGAAGAGGTAGAAGATGGTTAGGCATAGGAGACATCAGCTGTGTACTTGTGAGTGATGTGTTGGGTATGCTGGGTCTGTGAAGACTGCGTTTACCATAGCAGTGAGAGAGACAGGCTTCCAACACTTGTAGAAATGCAACTCTATTTTATTGAACTATGAACTGTTAAACATACTTGAACTGTGGGTTGACACTATGCTGAGTTGACTGGAGACCTGAGGCTAACCTGACCAGACTATCCTGCTAGCACATGGTGGATGTTCATGTTGCTGCTCATGGGCTCTGGCTGTCTCAGAGGCTGCATCCCAAGAGAGCGGGAACACTAGCGCCTTCTAGCTTTATAGTGGCCATGTCCTGTCTGGTGATTGGCTGCTGTGTTCTGTGTGTTGATTGGTCATTCAGTGTGTCAGCCAGTGTCTGTCTGTGCACCATCATATACTTGTGTGTATATTATGACAATGAGTTCTGTAGTTAGAGATAGCATAGTTTAATATTGTAACCTTGTACTTTAGGAATATGTACAAATCTTATTTAGTAGTGTTAATCAATTAGTTTTGTTTGTTAACAAAGCGTGTTGTTCTTTGTTCAACACAACGCAGCCAAGTCATCCAGTTAAAGCAAAGCAGGGAACAACACATGGTACCGATGATAGGTTCCTAAAGTAAAATAATAAGGTTTAGGGAGAAAGGAAAACAAACCTCAGTTCGAAGTAAAAAAAGACGGGAAAAAAAATCTCATCCAGACATCAATCGCAACAACCAGCAGCGTCGTTGAAGGAAACCATGGTAGCATTGTGGATTGCACAATCGCTTCACAGCTCCAGGGTCCGAGGTTCGATTCCAGCTTGGGTCACTGTCTGTGCGGAGTCTGCACGTCCCCCCCGTGTGTACATGGGTTTTCTCCGGGTGCTCCAGTTTCCTCCCACAGTCCGAAGATGTCCAAGTTAGGTGGATTGGACATGATAAATTGCCCTTAGTGTCCAAAATTGCCCTTAGTGTTGGGTGGGGTTACTGGGTTATGGGGATAGGGTGGCGGTGTTAACCTTAGGTAGGGTGCTCTTTCCAGGAGCCGGTGCAGACTCGATGGGCTGAATGGCCTTCTTCTGCACTGTAAATGCTATGATCTATGATCTAAAGAAATACCCAGTCGAAGCTTCATGGTGGGTCTGCAGACTCCAAAGTCATTCAGGACATCGAGTAAAGGAGATGTGAACTGGAAATTTTCCAACAAGAGTTTGAAGTGTGCCTCTCAGCCTTCAACCTTGAAGCGATCAGTGATAAGCAAAAGATTGAGCTGTTACTAACTTTAGCTGGATCACAAGCTCGAGACTTGTTTTACTCAATTAACTTTGAAAATTAAGATGGTAAAAATAAGCTTGATGGGGTAATTGAAAAGTTTAATCGGCTGAACAACCAGTTTTCAGCTAAAACAAGACGGCAATTTTAACAAATATAATACAGAAGATAACCCTGTCATTGAAGAATATTACTGAGATATGGAAGGTATATTAAGGTTTGATAATTATTACATTAGTAACACGATAGCAAAAATAAGTGGTGCTCCATTAAAGATAGATGGAATCAATACATTGATGGAATTGCATACCGTTGCAACATCGGATAGCAGTAATCTGACAGATGGTGATGCTAATACTATCGAAGACGAATGAACAATTCCAGTGATACTGGAGAATGTAGAAATCTTATTTAGTAGTGTTAATAAATTAGTTTTGTTTGTTAACAAAACTTGTTGTTCTTTGTTCGACACTATGCTGCCAAGATATGCAGGGAAAGCAAAGCAGAGAACAGTTGACCTCCAATAACTGGCCCTAATGGACCTTTAATTGGGGTAAATATCTACCTGCCACTTCTGGGCAGGTATCCATGCCCCACCGCTGTTCCCGCCTCTGGAAAAATGGACTGTGGTCAGATGGGGCAGGGATAAGACACTCAGGCTGGCATGTGAAATTCAGTGGACACCAAATTGTGCTCCCGACCCCAGGAGAGATCAGCAGCGGAATTTTCAGTTGGCGGAATCGTCCAGTACACTGGCAGTGTACCCACGCTTATGGGATTCCCAACGGCGTGGGATGGCCACAGTGGGAAACCCCATTCACCGGCTGTGGGAACGGAGAATCCAGCTGCCGGCGGGGGCTCGCCGGGATACATAGATGGAGGACGACGGAATACCACCGCAGAGATCTGGACCTAGTTTTACTGATCCAATTCATGGAGACTGAATCTGTGGATTAAAGATGTATCAATTTTACATGGGTGAAGTGAGTTCCAATGGAGAGGTTTGCCAAAACTGATGGAATGTGATACAGGACTAGCTACTGTTCTTTTTGAGTCTGTTTTAAGTCACTGCATGGACCAAATTGAAACTGAGTCAGTATATTTTTTGAGCAGGGTATGACATATGGTAAACAGGCGCAGGAGCCCTATTTCTAAGTTTGTGCGGAATGCCACCAAAATAACCTTGCAATACTACGAAGTGCATTGGAGTTTAATCATTTGGTCCAATTTTATTCTCAGGGATCAAGATTTGTTTTTGCAAACAGTTGTTTTATTTCAATATCTCAACTTTCCTTTCTGCATTATTTTAATCAGAACAGCACTATGTATCTGGTATCAGAAAAAGGCATGAAAACACGCACACCAGAATAATGAAACAGACAATTTAATCTCCTGAATGGCCAGCTAATCAATGGAGCCTTGAAAAAACCAGCGATCAGTCGGAACGATAATTAAAATTTTTCAGATCAAATGGCATGATGGATGAGGAATGTGTAGGGCAAGCTGACCAGACAATAACTGTTTAAAATGAAGAAAGCAATTATTATACGCAATCGCACAGAATGTAAAAACTGCCATTTGGTCCAATCAGGCTTTTTGATGCTCATCGGTATTCCTGATTCCAGCCACCATAGCTTTTATTGTAATCATCAGGAGTCCCGAAAAGGTTTGGAATGGTAGACTTTATTCCGAAGTAAAGTAAAGCAATGAAGTGGCAGGGAGCATAATTAGCCAAGAACATCTGAAGACGATGGTTCCCTTCTGAGCTGGCTTTTGTCTGTTGAATTAACGAGCCCCAGTGTTGGGTCTCCGCCCCTCAGCCGGGAAGGATCCGACCCCGGGGGAGGGGGGCCTCCACAGTGGCCTGGCCCGCGATCGGGACCCACCGATCTGCAGGCGAGCCTGTGCCATGGGGGCACTTTTTCCATCTGCGCTGGCCTTTGTAAGGCTCTACCATAGCCGGCGCAGAGAAGAAACCCCCTACATATGCGCAGGAAACACGCTGGCGGCTCTGCGCATGCGCCAGAACGGGCTGGCAGTCCTGCGTATACGTCAATTCGTGCCGGGTCTTCGGCACCGGTTGGCGCGGCACCAACCCCTTCAGCGCCGGCTTAGCCCCCGGAAGTGCAGAGGATTCCGCAACTTTCAGGCAGCCCGACGCCAGAGTGGTTCATGCCACTCTTGGCGCCGGTGCGGGCCGCCCCGCCAATTGCAGGAGAATCCCACCCCCAATGTATCCATGTTAGACTCTGAGTCTTCCAACTTGCGCATTTCAGTGTCTGGGATCCCGGGGGCACTTGGGTGACAGGAAGGAGGACTAGAGGGATGGCAGGCCAATCCTGGTACAGGGTCCCTGCTCTTAAGGTGGCCTATGCTTTTACACCTGCTGCTCCAATGTTTTCACCCTGTGTGGTTCAAGTCCTTTGCATTGCGGTATTCCTGGTATCCACCAGACACTGTCTCCATAGCTCCGTACGTTTCCCATGTCTCCTAGTCGAAAACCTCTGTTTTCTGTCCGTTTGCTGTGCTATTGTTTCTGGAGATCCTGGGCTGGATTCGCTGCACCCCGACGCTGAAATCGCGTTCGGCGATAGGGCGGAGAATCCGTTTCCCCGCATGAATTTCGGACTGGCTCCGGTTCCGCGATTCTCCGCTCCCCCGAAAAGCGGTGTACTCGGAGTACACCGCGCTGAGTATCCACCATCTCAGGCCATTGCCTGAAGCCCGCCCCGCTATTCTCCGCCCTGACAAATCAAATCAAATTCCCGACGGTGTATTTCTAATGTGGTCCTTCCGTTCGGGTAACTCGCGAGGCAGCTGTGGACTCAATTCGCTGCCGCCACAGTCGAGGGTGGGCCGATTGGAGGGCAGGAGGGCCTCATTCGGGACTGGGGGCTATGTGTGCGGGCAGTCCGGGTCATACAAGCGGCCGATCGGGGGCACTATTTCGGCGGTCCAGGTCCCCGGTCTGAGTCCGCCATGGGGCACGTCGTGGCCGCTGGAGGCCAGCGCTGTGCGCATGCGCAGCCTCTGATCCGGAAGTGTGGGGGGCTGTATCGGCAGCTGAAGCTGCAAGCTCAATGACAGCTGCCTTCTAGCCCCCTGCAATATGGTGAATCTGTGACCGTTTGACACCAGTTTCCCTGGTGTAAAAGACCATAGGTTTCACGATTGTGTGGGGATATAGTCCCAAAAACAGAGAATCCAGCCCCCTGTCCCCTCTCCATTTTCCCCCAATATCAGGGAATGTCAGGGTGAGGTGTTCCTCAACCTTTGACCAATCAGTGGTTTCACCGGGGCCACTCCAGTCATTGTGCGTGGCATAGTACGGTAACTGAATAGGAACCACCCCAACCTTTCCTCCATGGATCCTGTACCTGCTTCTTCATGCCCCTCTTAAACGTTTGTACTGCCCTACCATCAGGCCATTTGCAGAGGGGTGGTATGGGGTGGTCTGAATGTGCTGAGCACCGTTTGATTTCATGCAGTGCTATAATTCCTAGCTCATAAAAGGTGTACCGTTATCCATAACCAGCACCTCCGAGATGTCATGATTACTGAACAAGGGGCAGAACATCTCAATAATAGACCTCAAAGTTGTTATAGCATTCGATGGACATTCACCCATTTGGAATGGGCGTCCACTATGAGCAAGGACATCGAACCATGAAATGGTCCGGCGAAGTCAGCATGAAAACGAACCCAGGATCGGCCCGGCCACTCCCAGGGGTGAAGGGGCACTGTTGGTGGGAGCTTTTGGCCTTCCTGACACTTGGTGCATTGACACCATGAATTCCTGGCCACTATATGTAGCTCCTGGTGGGCATCTTCATCTTGGACCCTCATGGCTGTCCACGGTGCAGGTCCTTCAATATGATCTTTCTGACTTGTCTTGGGACCAGAACACAAGCTCCCCACATGAGGATGCGTCTGCCACGCTAAGCTCTTGCTGCTTAGTTGCAAAACCCCGCAACTCCTCAGGAGGTTTCCCCTGCTAACCGCCGTGTAGGAAAATATGGTGTAACTTTGCTAAGGTTGGGTCCTTCTGCGACCATTCACGAATCTGTGAGGTGATGACAGGCAGGATGAGCATGGAATTCAAGGCTGATACGATTATGTTTGTCATTGGTGGAGATAGAATTTCGCCAATGGGAGTTGGTTCAAAGCGTCCGCATGTGCGATCTGACCACCAGGTGATACTCAAAAACAACCCATATGCCACCAAGATTAGCACCCAACCTTCTTCCTGAGAAATACTATCAGCAGAATTGCTCTATCCTCCTTGAACAAACCAAGCAATGGTTTGTGGTCCATTCTAATCATAAAATGTTGCCCATATACGTATCCATAGAGTTCATAGAATTTAAAGTACAGAAGGAGGCCACTCGGCCCATCAAGTCTGTACCAGCCCTTGCAAAGAGCACCCTACTTAAGCCCACACCTCCACTCTGTCCCCATAACCCAGTAACCCCCCTGATATTTTTGAACACTAAGGGCAATTTGGCATGGCCAACCCACCTAACCTGCACATCTTTGGACTATGAGAGGAAACCGGAGCACCCAGAGGAAACCTACAAAGACACGGGGGGAATTTGCAGAATCCGCACAGACAGTGACCCAGCTGGGAATCGAACCTGGGACTCTGCAGCTGTGAAGCAACAGTGCTACCCACTGTGATACCGTGGTGTATTGGTGGAATTTCCTCACCGGGAAAACTACGACCAGTCCTTCCTTTTCAATCTGAGCGTGTTTGCGCCCTGCATCGGCCAAAGTCATTGATGCATAAGCTATTGGCCTTTTCGTTCCCTCATCCATCCGGTGGGATAACACCGCCTCACTACCACATGGGGAGGAATCACATGTTTTCAAGAGTGGCCTGGGATGGTCATAATTGGTCAGCAGGCCTGAGGATGACAGTTGTTGCTTCACCTTGGTAAAAGTCTCCCTCCATGCCCAGTCTGGTTTAGCACAGTGGGCTAAACAGCTGGCTTGTACAGCAGAACAAGGCCAGCAGTGCGGGTTCAATTCCCGTACCAGCCTCCCCGAACAGGCACCAGAATGTGGCGACTCGGGGCTTTTCACAGTAACTTCACTGAAGCCTACTTGTGACAGTAAGCGATTTTCATTTCATTTCAGTCCTGGTGTTTTTTTAGTTGCGCATGTATGGTACCAGGATGATCGCAAAGTTCTGGATAAATTTTCCGGAATAATTTATGAGTCCTGGGAATGACCGTAGTTCAGTTACATTCTCATGCATGAGGGCTTGTTTGCTGGCCCGTTCAGTCTCCTCCAATGGGGTGTAAGCCATATATGTTGACTTGGTACCCTAGGTATGGGGCCTGCTTTGAGTCAAAAACGCACTTGCTCCGTTTAAGGTGGAACCCCTGCCTCAGAGAACAGGCAGAGGACTTCCCCTAAATTGTTCAGGTGCTCCTTTCCGGTGACTCCAGTGGTCAGGACATCATCCAAGTTAGCCGCCATCCTTGGAAATCCTTGGAGGATGCTTTCCATTGGTCTCTGAAAAAGTCCACAAGCTGATGATACTCCGAACGGCAGCCTTGTCTATTTGTAAAGACCCTTTTGAGTATTGAGTCACAGATATTCTGGACTTCGCGTCTAGCTCCATCTTGAGATACGCGTGACTCGTGTCAAGTTTTGAAAAGGAGTGTCCTCCGGCCAACTTTGCGTAGAGGTCCTCCAAGTGCAGTATCGGGCACACACCCAAATGAGAGGCCTTGTTCACCATTAACTTGTTATTCCCACATAGGCAGATGGCTTTATCCGGCTTCAGCACCGGGACTACAGCCGATGCACAAAACGGATGATTTTCAGACTTTCCAGCAGGTTGTGCTCATCATCTACATTCATCAACAAGGCATAAGGAACTTGACAGGGCCCTAAAGTACCTTGGTTCGGCTTCAAGGTCGACGTAGTTTTTGGCTGTTGGGCCTCCACCCCTTGGCGGGGGAGCTTGTATTCCATGAGTCCCACGGGGAGATGAATCGGGCGGTGCCTGTGGGGCTCATGGGAGGTTACAGCAGCTTTCAGCATTTTAACTATGCTTTGAGAGAGAAAATGTCTTCTCATCTCAACCTTAAAACTCAACCATGTCCTCTCTTTCCAGTATCACCCACAAGTGGAAATATCCTCCCAGTATCCATTTCATGACATTTCCTCAGGATCTCATATGTCTCAAAAGGATTACCTCTCAGTCTTCTCAACTCCAATGGGTAGATAGGCTCAACCTGTTCAACCTTTCTGCACAAGGTAAACGCCTCATCACAGGAATGAGCCGAGTGAACATTCTCGGAACTGTGTCGAACACAATAATCTCTATTTTCAAAGGAGATCAAGATGGTACACAGTGTTCCAGATGTGGTCTCACCAGGGCCCTGTAGTAGTGCAGTAAAACATCCGACTTTTATATTCCATCCCGCTTCCAATAAATATCAACATTCCATTTGCCTTCTTGATCATTCGCTGTGAACTGCAAAGGCCAACCGATTTGTGGAGTAAGAGGGCACAACACGAGAGTGAAAATGCAACGAGATCCTCATGGGAATTGTGGTGAATGTGATTCACACTATATATAGTTGCCAATATCACTCCATGTATATATGTTCGTTATCTACCCGTTGTAAGATCAATGCTGTATATAGTTGCCAATATAACTCCGTGTATATATGTTCACGATCCACCATTGTAAGTGCAGTTGCACTATCCGACCACCAAGGGGAGTCGCTCTGGGTGTACGCGAGAGTTTGTACTGGGCTTCTCCCTTGGCTCCACCCAGGACTCCTCCCCCTGTGACTGATGTATAAAGATCAGTGCCTTAGAGCCAGCCTGCAGTCATCTGGAGTTAAACGACGAATAGGCTGGCTCTGTTGTAAGTGTAAAGTTTAAAGCCTCTGTTCAGATCCAACTACACGTGTTCGCTGAATTGATGGTTCCATCAGGAATGATCACTTGCGGAATATGCTTGAAGAGGATGGTTAAACGGGACAAATATCTGTCAAATAAAGCAGGACTTGCTGGACTCAACAGACTTCACCTGTTCGTACAAATGTTTCTGTTTTAAAATATTTCCAATGCAAGGATTCCATGTCACGATAATGATCAGGGATTGATTCACTGCATTGAGTCAGATACATTTCGCTGAGAACCAGCAAAGACATGTCGGATTGTAAACTCGTGTGCCTTTAACAGAACAGAATGCTTCAAATTTTAAATTGACTGAAATGTTTGCTTCTTGTACTTAGACACTTGTGTGTGCCAAGCATGAATACATCAAGGTACTATTATCAGCCTGAGGCTATAAAACACCAAAACAATTAAAGTTGCAGACTGAGAGGCTACATTTCATCTTAAGCTAAATACATTTTAGTTATCAAATTCAATTAGCTCTTTGATGAAGAAACAAAAGTTTCCTTGATGTCCACGTTTAGTAGACCCAAGTGCCTCCGATTCAATTTTCGCTGCACGATTTGATGTCATTTTAAATAGCAATACAGTATATGCGGAAGACAAATATGCTGTTATAACTAGGCTAACAGGGGTGAACTGGCTCCCCTCTTTGCTCCACTCCTGAGTTGGTTATAATAGTGTTGAAAATTAAGAGAGGCGATATTGCCAACAGAATATATATTCAGCTGTGTATAGCTCCATGCAAAAAATAAGCCAGCCAGTCCTTGGGCTGGATTCTCCGTTTGGGAGACTAAGACCCCACGCTGGCGTGCAAACGGAGGTGTTTTACGCCAGAAAAACTGCCGCAAACGGCCACTGATTCGCCATTTTGCTGGGAGTAAGCGGGGAAGCAGAGTAGAGCTCCCAGCTCTAGCTGCCGATACGACCCTGAGCATTTCCGGGTCCTTGGCCGCGCATGCGCACAGTGGAGGCCTGCAGCGGCCGCACCATGCTTCATGTCAGACTCTGACGCGGACCCGGACTGCAAAAATAGTACCCCCCCCTTTGGCCGTTTGCGGCCCTGAACCCGCCAACAGTGACCCCAGCCCCGAATGAATCTCCCCCTGCCCCCAGATCGGCCCTCACCCAACTGTGGCGGCGCCGGACTGAGTCAGCAGCTGCCACACTAAGTTCACGACGGGTGAGACCACACGTGTCCCACGCCATCGGGGATGGTGCAGCGTGGGGTAGGCCTCACCCGCCGTGAACAGTGTGAGGCCGTGTATACGTAGCACAGCATACTCCACGAATACGCCGATTTTCAGGGGGCGGAGCATCGTGAAACTGACACTGCCCCCGTTTTTGGTGTCATCGGGGATTCTCCGCCCCCTCGCCGACCGCGATTTCAAATGCTTAAAATGTACCTATATGACCAACTACCCCTAATGCAAAAACAACGCACAAAGCCCAAGCATGCAAAAATGTAGGTCGAAATTTTCCGGCTGTTGTCATTCCCTTTTCCCGCTGGCAGCGCACCCCCCCAGTGGGTTTCACAGTGGCGCCCGGGTTGGCTTCAATGGAAATTCCCCTTGACAAGTGGTGGGAGGATAGAATCCCACTGCCAATGAACAGCGTGCCGCCAAGAAACACGCGGCTGGGGAACGGGAGAGTCCCACACACCCCCTAAAACTTTGAAGAGCATCAGATATTTTAAATAAGCTTGTTTGCAAACAATTTAACACTTTACAAAGAAAGTCCTGATGGAGAGTGAAGGCTTTTTATTTTGTGCGTTTGTTTTTGTTAATCGAATCCAAACCTCTAAAATTTTAATTATGGGTGCGATTCTTCGGCCTCGTCACACTCTCACTCGAGCGAAATGAGGCCGGTGAATAGCAGAAAAGGCGAAAAACGAGAATCGCGCCAGGCGCCAAACAGTTTGCAATGCAAATGGGCTTCTTTCCTTGGAGAAATCAGGATCTCGCTGTAGCGTAGGAGAAATTAATTATCACCACTTAAGCATTATTTCTATACATATAACAGGTGCCATTCCATATCCAATATCCTCCTGTCATTCATTTGCCTCCCCAGCAAGTGGTCACGCTGGTGCCGATTAGTACTCCTTTTGAAAAACGTGTACCTGCTGGAAGGGCTTATGTGGGGAGCCGAGGTGGTGAGTAGCCATCTTTGCTCACAGGCAAAGAGCCCGGGGGCACTGGACTTGTCACCCCGGGTCTCAGTGGGGTTTGGGGGGCCGCCATGGGAAGGAGGGGAGAGCTGGGGGGGCAACCGCTCACGGCACCACCATGCCAACCCCAGGATCATGTGATCTGTTCCAGGGGCAACCCTCGGCCCTGCCCGCCTTTCCCACCGACCAGCCACAAACCCCACCGACTGCTGAGGACTCTGGCCATGCAGCTGAAGGCTATTGCTGATGGGGAATTGGCAAATATGGTTAAGTGAGCACTGCGCACAACCCAATTGGATTCCTACGGGTAGGCGGACCATGTAGCCTGTGGGGCTCATTGCCCAGAATCCCAATCACACCTGGATGCATGGACACTGTGCTTGAAGACTGGGGAGCTAACATAACACACGCAGCTGCCAACATCCGAACACTCATGGGATGGGGCATAGCTCCGGGGACATGTCCACAGCGGAGGGTGGGTGAGTGCTATGGGGAGGGAAAGATGCCTGGAGAGATGGACCAAGTGGAGCCTCGTTAAGTGGACCAATTAACTTTGAATAGCGATGCTGGCCTCGTTGGGCCGAGCGCCGAGAAGCTCGTGACAGTTCCCGCTGGCTGCCACACTTTGAACTCTTTCCGGAGAATCGCGCCCTGAGTTATATTCTCCCTGAGCAATGTAACCATTAAACCATTACAATAAGACATTTCACACAAAAAAGCTGCACATTGAATCAATTAAATATTTTCTGTTTTGTATTAATTTGTCAGGTAAAATGTTAATTTATAATATAATCGGAGAAACATATATTACTTTATAATGTCATTCATTGGGTGCACATACGTATTGAACTGTATTGAAAAGAACACTTTTCCTCAGCGAGGTCTTCTGGTGGGTTTTTCTTCAACCAGCTCAGCTATTGTGAGAGATGTTTCAGAAGAAAGAGAGTTGTGGTGAGTCCCCGTGGCAGTTTCTCTGACTATGCAAAGACCCAGTGTATTTTTTTACACCCAGTAACTGGATCTTGTAACTCCCTCAGAGGGCTCGATGGACTCTGAAAAAGCAGCTTGTGTCCTTCCCAAATGCAACTGAGTCGCTGGTGTAAACTGAATGTCCTTTGCTGAGGAAAAGTATTCTTTTCAATAAAGTTTGATACATATGTACACCCAATCAATGACATTGCAAAGCAATATATATGCCCACCTGATTAGATTATAACTTAACATTTTACTTAACAAATCTTCATAATAATGCACAAAACAGAAAAGAAAGAAGTGATTCAATGTGCAACAGTTTTGAGTGGAACATCTTATTGTAATGGTTTAATGGTTAAGTTACACTGCTCAGGGAGAATACATAATTAGAAGGTTAAAGGTTCGGATTCTAGCAACAAAATTAAATACACAAAAAAGTACCCCTTGATTGGTCATCCGAATTTTCTTTTAAACTCTTTTAAGTTGTTTCCAAAGAAGCTTATTCAAAATTTATCTTTGCTTTGCTAACCACTGGGTTGGTTCCCTCTTTTACGTCTCTGGGAGGCATTATCTTAACTCATTGGTGGCTCCCGAGGCAGCAGTACCCTCCCAGACTTTGTAGAGGAGGGTCAAAAGCAAATGTCAAACCTCGGAACCCTCCACGGGGCCGGAGGGGATGAGGCGCTTCTTAGATAGGCTGACCTTCCCAAAGGTGGGCAGGGGTATGGTAGAGGAACTGGGGCCTCGGATTAGAGCTGAAGAAGTAATGGGGGGCCTGAAGGTCATGCAGTCGGGTAAATCCCCGGGGCCGGACGGTTATCAGTGGAGTTCTACAAAATGTTCTCAGGTATAGTGGGGCCGATGCTGGTTAGGGTGTTTAACGAGGCGAAGGACAATGGGGTGCTCCCTCCGATGATGTCGCAAGCCATCAACTCGCTGATATTAAAACGGGATAAGGATCCGGAAGCTTGTGGGTCCTATAGGCCAATCTCCCTGGTTAATGTGGACGCTAAACTGCTGGCTAAGATCCTGCCGTCCAGAATCGAAGACTGCGTACCGGATGTGATTGGGGAGGACCAAACGGAGTTTGTTAAGGGCAGGCAGCTGGTAGCCAATCTAAGAAGGCTACTCAATGTGATTATGATGCCCCCGGAGGGCAGAGAGGTGGAGGTAGTGGTGGCAATGGATGCCGAAAAGACTTTTGACCGGGTGGAGTGGGACTATTTATGGGAGGTGCTGGGACAGTTTGGGATTGGAGAAGGCTTTGTGGACTGGGTTAAACTGCTATATCAGGCCCCGGCGGCTAGTGTAAGTACGAACAGGACGACATCTGAGTATTTTAGACTACATCGCAGGACAAGATAGGGATTCCCCCTCTCTCCACTGCTGTTTGCATTGGCCATAGAACCGCTGGCAATTGCTCTGAGAGCAGCAAGGGGGTGGAAGGGAATGGTCAGGTGGATAGAACACAAGGTCTCACTCTACGCGAATGATCTGCTTTTGTATGTGTCAGATCCAGCGGCAGGGATAGACGGGATTATGGAAATCCTAAGGGAATTTGGCCAGTTTTTGGGCTACAAGTTTTTTTTTTTTAAATTTAGATTACCCAATTATTTTTTCCAATTAAGGGGCAATTTAGCATGGCCAATACATCTACTCTGCACATTTTTGGGTTGTGGGGGCGAAACCCACGCAGACACGGGGAGAATGTGCAAACTCCACACGGACAGTGACCCAGAGCCGGGATCGAACCTGGGACCTCAGCGCCGTGAGGCGGTTGTGCTAACCACTAGGCCACCGTGCTGCCCCTTTGGGCTACAAGTTGAACATGGCAAAAAGCGAAATGTTTGTGTTGCAGGCGAGGGGTCAGGAGAATAGGCAGAGGGAGCTACCATTTAGGCTGGTTGGGGAAAGTTTTAGGTATTTAGGGATACAAGTGGCACGTGACTGGGGTAAGATGCATAAGTTGAACTTGTCTAGGCTGGTGGAGCAAATGAGGAGTGAGTTTCGGAGGTGGGATGTGCTCTCGCTGTGGGGGAAGTGGGAGCATCGGTCTGGTCCCCAATATGTGACAACCACCGATTTGTCCCAGGGAAGATGGATGGTGGGTTTTGAGCGTGGCGGAGGGTGGGGGTGGGAAGGATGGGAGCTTCACGAACATGAGGGCGCTGGAGAAGAAATTTGGGCTGGCGAGGGGGGAATGACTTTCGGTACTTGCAGGTGCAGGATTTCGTACATAGACAGGTCCCGGCCTTTCCACGCTTTCCACCAAGGGGGATCCAGGACAGGATAGTTTCCAGGAGTGAGGTAGGAGAGGGGAGAGTCTCGGATATTTATAAGGAGCTTATGGGAGCGGAGGACACAGGGACCAAGGAACTGAAACTCAAGTGGGAAGAGGAGCTTGGTGGGCAGTTGGAGGGAGGCGTATGGGCAGACGCTCTAAGGAGGATAAATGCAACCGCAACATGAGCCAGGCTCGGCCTGATTCAGTTCAAGGTAGTTCACCGTGCCCACATGACGGTGGCCCGGATGAGCAAATTCTTTGGGGTGGAGGACAAGTATGCTAGATTTGGGGGAGGACCAGCGAACCATGTCCACATGATCTGGGCGTATCCAAAACTCAGGGGATACTGGCAGGGATTTGCGGACGTCATATCCCGGGTACTGAAAACACGGGTGGCGATGAGTCCAGAGGTGGTGATTTTTGGGGTGTCGGAAGACCCGGGAGTCCAGGAGGGGATAGAGGCCGACGTTGTGGCCTTTGCTTCCCTGATAGCCCGGCGACGAATACTGTTGGCCTGGAGGGACTCAAAGCCCCCAAGGACCAAAGTATGGCTGTCGGACATGGCAAGCTTTCTCGGCTTGGAAAAAATCAAGTTCGCCTTACGAGGATCACTATCGAGGTTCGCCCGGAGGTGGCAACCATTCATCGACTTCTTCGCAGGGAACTAATCGTCAGCGGAGGGGAGGGGGGGAGGGGTTAAATAGTGTAGAGTAGAGGGGAAGAATAGGCCGGTCTATTTGCGAGAGAGGTACTGTTATTTGCACTATGTTTTTTGTAATTAGTATCTGCACACTAATGTAAATTGTTTCTGTTTACAATGACAAAAATACCTCAATAAAATTGTCTATTAAAAAAAAAGCACCCACCCACCAACCCCCACCTTAATTGACGGGTTAACTCAGCAAAGAACAAGCCTTGAATATGGGACCTGACTGGCTCGTTTGGCAATGATCCCATTTGTCAACTCAGCAAGTGAGGCATTTGCAACCTTTCACCTCCTGGTCCCTTTTTACAGCCGCAGCAGATTGACATTTTACAGAGCAAATGGTACTCTAAATCCCAACTATAGGACTAATTGATGGATTGGGAACATGTGTAACTGTTAGATGTGGCTAAGCCTGCCGGTTTTGCTGAGCATTCATTTTGAGCGCAATTACTGGTAACAAAAAAACTTATGGGGGCGAATAAAGTTGGTCATGGATGGGTTCAACAGCTAGCGACAAAGAAGACAATAGCAATCAATCATAGAGAAAGAATGAGCAACACCTGCGATGCTAGAAAGGCGAGAGAAAAAAATGCTGCATGCCTCTCTCACACTCCCACATACAAATTCAAAGGCATTGGAAACTTGCAGCAGACTTCTGATAAAACCACTTGAAGTAGAGTTAAATCTGTTCTTTCAAAAGTTACCAATCAATAACTTGTGGGCCTTGGAGGGATCAGTGTAGATGCGGTAAGGCAGATGCACCCTAGGGTGTTTTGTTATGTTCTTGACGTAGCATAAGCTGCTTCCTTGATGTGCACTCTGACAAAGGAAGGTTCAGACTTGGAGATAGCTTTAACACGTTTATTAAAACTGTTAACGATTCTCCTACTTGGATTAGACTCTCCCGTTAATCCTGCTATAGCTACTCAGACTGACGAACCAGTCTGCTACAATCCAGGTGGTGGGTATGATGTGTTTCAAATCAACCCTGCATACACACTGAGTGTCTCCACTGGAAAGAGGAAGATCATGTGTGCTGTGTCCTTTAAATATGGGTTGGTGTCATGCACTCCTGTGGTAGTGTCACCTCTGTGTGTATTGTGAATGCCCATTGGTCGTGTCCTACCTTACTGACCTATTGGTTGAATGTCTGTGTGTCATGTCTCTGGTGCTCCCTCTAGTATCTAGCTAGTCTATGTGTATTTACATTAACCCCTTGTGTATTTACAGTGATGCATATCACCACATGGGGCACAATGGTTCCTTTGTTGTTCGGGTAAGGATGAGGAGAGCAGAAGGGGTGCAAAACTGACCAATAGCAATTCGGCAGACCATTCAACATCAAATCCAATTGTCTCTCCCAAATATTTTGTTGTCACTCCATTCCGTGCCATGTGGTAGATCGACTGCTCCTCTTCCCACTTTTAAGCTCACACTTTTTCCAACTATACACATCTTACTCATTATTAGGAGTCAGATCATTTCAGTAGCACAGCCCAAAGCCATCGCAGCAGTTTGAAAATTAAATGTGAATGCTCGCATCAGAAAACTGCCTTCCGAACACTTGGAAATCAAAACAGTTGAGATAATCCAGTCTTGTAGCATTGTTGCCTTATCCAACACATCTGCTTCATTACTTATGATTTGAATATTACTTTTTCGTGAAAAATATTCAAAACACAATGTCAAATTTTGCAATCGGCAATAGCTTGTTATGTGGCGGCAATGCTTGCTTTGAGGGAAGTTTGTGTGTTCTATATCGGGAACAAGGAATGAGGAAGGTATATCACATGTTGGCCTTTATTGGAAGGCATTTACAATACAAGAATTAGTAAGTCTTGCTACAGTTGGAAAGAGCTTTGGTGAGACCACACTTGGAAAACTGTGTATATGTTAGTCTTCTTATCTTGGGGAAGGATACACATTCCTTGAGGAGATTCATCAATACTCCATCGCTTTGCATTTCTAATGTATCCCTTTCAAGGGTCCCTGTTTGAACATGACTCCCATCAATCGGAGAGTCGATGCAGAACACATTGCTCCTGGCTCCGACAGGCTCACTGCTATTTTAAGCTCTAAGTAGCATTGATTGGCAGCAGACGGGACTTCTGTCCTCACTTGGATGGAAGTCCCAATTTGGAGAGCTGCTCCCAATCAGATTGCACGGCAACTGTCCAGCCCATCCAGGCACAGCGCTGCAGTGGCCAGAAGAGATATTGCAGTGACTTACCTGGGTCTAAGGGTCAGGACATGGAGGCCAGAGAGGTGGCAAGGGGCCTGGGGAGAGCTCGGTCGGGGACTCCTGGGGGTAGGAGGGGATCGCAAGGAGGGGGGAGGGAGGGGGACGATTGGTGTAGCAGTGGATAGATTGGGAGTGGGGTGGAGGTCCTGTCCTTGTGGGGCTGATACCCCCAGTCAGAAGGGTGCTTCAGATAGAGACCCCACAAACCCTGCTCCCACACCAATCCCCCCCCACCTTACCTTCCAAGATGTTTTTATTTAGGGAGGCATGGTGGCACAGAGGTTAGCACTGCTGGCTCACAGTGCCCGGGATCTAGTTTTCATTCTGGCCTTGGGTGACCGTCTGTGTGGAGTTTGCACTTTCTCACCGTGTCCCTCCAGGTTCTCCGCTTTCCTCTCACAGCCCAAAGTTGTGCAGGGAAGGTGGAGTTATGGGGAAGATGGGGGGGGGGGGGTGGTAGAGGGGGTGTAAGCCTGGGTCGGGTGCTCTTTCAGAGGGTCAGTTCAGACTCATTGGGCTGAATGCTCCCCTCTGCACTGTAGGGATTCTATGATTCCAATACCCATCCTGATCTGTCTAATGCCAGCATCCTAACAATTGAGGATGAGTGGGAAAAGACCCTTACGTGGCAAGGGAAAGTTTCTTGTCTGAGGCTCTGTCCCCCAACCATAAAATCTCAGCTGAGTTTGGGGAGTAGGATCCCGTCATGCAGTTTCACGCTCCCCACACTCCCTCAATAACGGGCGGATGAAGGGGGGAGGGGGTGGAGCTGGTGGTGAAATCCAGGCCTGTATGCCCTACTCCTGTTCCTGGTTCCTATGTTCTAATGTAGGGCTTTCAAACTCAGGTTTGGGACACGTGGATCATGGACTGTTGTCGGGAGGGTCGTGGAGCAATCGGTCTGGGTGTTCACGATCGCGGGAGAAGCGCCCAACGGACGCAGCCAGATTTTAGAATGAGAATGCAAGCCACCCCACGCATGCATGCCCCTCAGATGGATCTGGCAGTGCGCAGGCTGGGAGCCCAGCAGAACAGACTGCCTACTCCTGACGTCAGCACGCTGTCCCAGTACCATCACCTCCTGACATCTGCTCACTGTCCCAGTACCATCTCCTCTTGACGTCAGCTCGCTATCCCAATACAATCTCCTCCTGACGTCAGCTAACAGTCCCAGTACCATCTCCTCCTGACGTCAGCTATCAGTCCCAGTAGCGTCTCCTCCTGACGTCAGCTCGCTGTCCCAGTACCATCTCCTCCTGACGTCAGCTCGATGTCCCAGTACCATCTCCTCCTGACGTCAGCTAACAGTCCCAGTAGCGTCTCCTCCTGACGTCAGCTCGCTGTCGCAGTACCATCTCCTCCTGACGTCAGCTAACAGTCCCAGTACCATCTCCTCCTGACGTCAGCTCGCTGTCCCAGTACCATCTCCTCCTGACGTCAGCTAACAGTCCCAGTACCATCACCTCCTGACGGCTGCTCACTGTCCCAGTAGCGTCTCCTCCTGACGTCAGCTCGCTGTCCCAGTACCATCTCCTCCTGACGTCAGCTCGCTGTCCCAGTACCATCTCCTCCTGACGTCAGCTCGCTGTCCCAGTACCATCTCCTCCTGACGTCAGCTAACAGTCCCAGTACCATCTCCTCCTGATGTCAACTAACAGTTCCAGTAGCGTCTCCTCCTTACGTCAGCATGCTGTCCCAGTACCATCACCTCCTGACGTCTGCTCACTGTCCCAGTACCATCTCCTCCTGACGTCAGCTATCAGTCCCAGTACCATCTCCTCCTGACGTCAGCTCGCTGTCGCAGTACCATCTCCTCCTGACGTCAGCTCGATGCCCCCAGTACCATCACCTCCTGACGTCAGCTCACTGTCCCAGTACCATCTCCTCCTGATGTCAGCTCGATGCCCCCAGTACCATCACCTCCTGACGTCAGCTCGCTGTCCCAGTACCATCTCCTCCTGATGTCAGCTCGATGCCCCCAGTACCATCACCTCCTGACGTCAGCTCACTGTCCCAGTACCATCTCCTCCTGATGTCAGCTAACAGTCCCAGTAGCGTCTCCTCCTGACGTCAGCTAACAGTCCCAGTACCATCTCCTCCTGACGTCAGCTAACAGTCCCAGTACCATCTCCTCCTGACGTCAGCTCGCTGTCCCAGTACCATCTCCTCCTGACGTCAGCTAACAGTCCCAGTAGCGTCTCCTCCTGACGTGAGCTCGCTGTCCCAGTACCATCACCTCCTGACGTCAGCTCACTGTCCCAGTACCATCTCCTCCTGACGTCAGCTCACTGTCCCAGTACGATCTCCTCCTGATGTCAGCTCGCTGTCCCAGTACCATCTCCTCCTGACGTCAGCTCGCTGACCCAGTACCACTTCCTCCTGACGTCAGCTCGTTGTTCCCGTACCATCTCCTACTGATGTCAGCATGCTGTCCCAGTACCATCTCCTCCTGACATCAGCATGCCATCCCAGTACCATCTTCTCCTGAGAAGGGAACAGGTCACACACTCGGCTCATGCACTGACGTCACCCAGTCCATGCTTTGGCCACAAAATCACGGAGACGAGATTCCTCCATTTTGCAGCTGCCAGTATGCAAGCAACAGGACTGTGTGAATAACTGAAGATGAATCATTTTGTAATAAGGAGGAGAGGGCCAGAAGCACAAAAAAGCCAGGATCTCACAACTGAATCTGCTGGAGAGAGCTTCAAAGGAGTCTGCAGCAGGACAAAGCAGTGCTGGTCAAAGCTCCAGGTCCTCTGGTGAACAACCCATTAATTAGAAGCTGAAATCAGGAACAAAGGAGTATAAGGACATTTTCTTGAGGTAGGTCTTTATTAATTGTGCCAATGCAAATCAGGATGCAAAGCCCATGTGTTATGTGCAGGGAAGTACTGGCAAATGTTAAACCCTCAAAACTTCAAAGGCATTTAAGGCAAAGCATGGCGAGTTCGAGGACAAACCTCTCGAGTTTTTTCAAAGGATGCAGCGAGAACTTAAATCATCAGCTGAAGTCCTGAGCAGAAATGTGTAATTGAACGACAAAGGAAGTGAGATTGCGAAGACTAAGCAGGCTCACCTGTCGCATTAAAGGTAAGGAAAAATGGTGCGTCGCGAAATTCAGGTAGCATGGACCCCGAAGTTCGGCTGGCGTGGTCACGAAGGTCGGTCGGCGAGCGACGCGAATGTCGCGCGTTTGGTTAAAGTAGGTCCCAGGGGAAAAAGTTTTGAAAAGCACTGTTCTAATGAAACCATTGCAGAAACAGGGCACTCACACCAAACTCGGCAGCAAGCTGCTTGTGATTCTTTAATGAGTTAGCACGATATGGCACAAGCCACCAGCAGTACTGGGCTCCCATCACTGGGTTAATTATTTAACCTCGCCGACTGCCATAATTCAATTTCCCCAGGCCTTGTAATACCAATCCTTAAAATTAAATGCCGAATCCATGACCTTCCACTCTTGTTCAACAACGAGGGTCTCAGAGGTGAAAGAAATGTTTCAGTTGAACAGATTATTGGGGGCTGGGGTATAGGGGGAGGGGGAAAGGCTGAGAAAGATATCTACCTTCCCTCATTTACAATTTTCACGCTATTTCTGAAATAATTGCTTTCCTAACAGTTCAGTGCAGAATGTTTGCAACAGTTGCATCTTAATCACTCCCAGCAATTTTATTTTTAATTAAATTTGGCCAAGCACTTTTTCTGTTGTTTCTCAAAGGCAATGAAGCATATTACACATTTACTGGGTTACAATGCTCAGTCCTCATCTGAACCTAAATGAAACATCTTCGCAAATGAAAGAACAATTTCCCACATACTTATCTGTAAACGTGAGCATCCTTTTAAATTGTGGTGGGTTAAATAGTCACGTTGTATGAAGTTCAATATATTTTCAACAGTCGATTTTGTTCCTTCTTTAGCCATCCTTCTGGTGACCTTTGACTTATGATTGTAATTTTGTGCTATCACAGCTTTGCAGTCACAGGATGGACTGATCTCTTAACAGGCGACAATAAATGACATTCAAAAATTTAGCCCTAACTTTTTTTATTCATTTACGGGATGTGGATGTTGCCGGCTGGGTCAGAATTTGTTGTCCACCCCTAATCGCCCTTTAGAGGGCGGTAGTGAGCTGCCTTCTTGAACCACTGCACGCCCTGTGGAGAGGGAGTTCCAGGATCTTGAATTAACGAGGCAGTGAAAGAACGGTGATATATTTCCAAGTCAGGATGGTGAGTGACTTGGAAGGGCACTTTCAGCTGGTGCTGTTCCCATGTGTCTGCTGCTCTTGTCCTTCCAGATGGTGATGGTTGTGGGTTTGGAACATGCTGCCTCAGGGGCCTTAGGGTTTGGGTTCAGATGAATTACAGCAGTGCAACTTGGAGATGGTACACACGGCTGCCAGCATTCATTGGTGGTGGAGGGAGCAAATGCCTGTGGAAGGGCTACTAATCAAGCGGACTGTTTTCTCCTGGATTGTGTTGAGCTACTTGAATGTTGTTGGAGATACACTTATTCAGGCAAGTGGAGAGTTTCGCATCAAACTCTTGACCTGTGCCTTGTAGATGATGGACAGGCTTTAGGAGGTAAGTTACTTGCTGCAAGATTCCTCATGTCTGACCTGTTCTTGTAGCCACAGTGTTCGACTGTCTGTCCATTTTCCAGCCGAGTTGGGGGGGGCACGTGATATATTAGGACAGCCCCATAGCGCAAGTGGTTAGCACTGTTGCCTCACAGTACCAGGAACTAGCCTTGGGTGACTGCCAGTGTGGAGTTTGTATGTCTCCCCCCCCATGTCTGAGTGGGTTTCCTCTGGGCGGTCCAGTTTCTTCCCACGATGCAAAGGTGTGCAGGTTAGGTGGAATGGCCATCATAAATTGCTCCTTAGTGTCTTTAAAATGGGTTAGGTGGAGTTATTGGATTACGGGGATAGGATGGGGGCTTGGGCCCAGGTAGGGTGCTCTTTCAGAGGGTTGTTGGGCTGAATAGCCTTCTTCTGCACTGTAGACTTTTCACCATTCGATGAAGGAACAAATTTTCAACATGTGTCACAAATAATGTGCTATCTAACTTCTTTATGCTGCACATGTCCCACTTGTTGCACTGCATAGACCCTTGCAGATTACTCTGTGGCACATAGGCACCCATCTTAAAGGGACATTATGGTGCTTGTTGTGTGCAGCCGACACAGTCTAGAGGAAACAATGTTCATAAGCAGAATCGTTTTACATCAGACGAGGCCAGAAGATGGTCAATCCCATTCTTTGTGGCACCCACAGATTCTAAATATTAAAATTGATCACTGATATCCAGTCACATCAGGATGAATAGATTTTACTTTGTAATATTTCTTTCAAAACTTGAACCTCATTTCCTCCTTCTGTCAGTTTTCATCTCCTCGCCTTCCCTTTCCTTGTTTGATGCCTATCCCTGTTGGAAGTGCTGATAGTGCCCCACAAAACCTGCTGAACAAAGACACTGCTCATCATTCAGGGAACTGCAGCTTCTCTCTTCCATTTTAAACTCTGACCAGCGGTGGCAGTGTAGAGTCGGTTCTGCCTGAAACACAATTTTTGTACTTTGCACTGATTTAAATTTGAATATTTTCCTCAAAATGTAATTTAATTTTGTCCCAGTTAAGTCTATGGCCAAAGGATCCCTGCATTATACCTGAATTGTGAGCAACAGTTTGGAAAATGAAATGATAGATGAAGCAGAATTAAGTTTTCACAATAGCCTTGGTGAAAGGTTAATTACTGTCCTGTGGCAAAAAAAAACAAGACCTGTTTCTTCAGAATGGTGATGGATTATTACTTTCCCTAAAATATACTTGTTATTATCCGACACTGAGCAGAAAAACTGAACTGCATTTTAATTATCAATTTATTCAAGCAGATGATTGCTTCAGTTCAGGGTCTCACTTGTGTTTTCTCCCTCCAGTGCTTAAGACATCTCTGTGCATCACCTGAAGCAACAGCGAGTTGCTTGCAAACAATTTCACAACGTAAAAATTAAGTAGTCAAACCATTTTGAAACTCGTCTCAGTGTGTAATCAAGGTCACTTCAGAAATAGGCTCAACTCTCTTAAAGCACAAGTTGAAACCTGTCCGTCCATCAACAATTATAAATCTCCAGTGCTGCGGGTTCTGTGTGGGCGGTTCCATGAAGGAACGAAACATTGACACCAAAAAAACACTTCATCGCTGTGTAAGTATTTTATTTAATCCCTCATGTTACTCGTGTTTAGTTATTACTTAGTTGGGGATAGGAGGCACATTACTAAATGCTTCACGATCCCCGCTCTATACCATTAACCATATCATAGAATTTACAGTGCAGAAGGAGGCCATTCGGCCCATCAAGTCTGCACCAGGCGTTGGAAAGAGCACCCAACCTAAGCCCACAGCTCCACCCTATCCACATAACCTAGTAACCCCATCTAACCTTTTTGGACACTAAGGGCAATTTAGCATGGCTAATCCACTTAACCTGCACATCTTTGGATTGTGGGAGGAAACTGGAGCACCCGCGCAGACACGGGGACAACATTCAGACTCCACACAGTGAGCCAAGTCGGGAATCAAACCTGGGACCTTGGAGCTGTGAAGTAACTGTGATAACCACTGTGCTACTGTGCTGCCCACATACCATTAAAGTAAGTTTGCAGCAGTGCAGAGGAAAGTACAGTAAGAAAGTACAGTGCTCACCCCAGTCCAACGCCGGCATCTCCACATCACGTGCAGAGGAAAGATGTGGGATTCTCCATTTCGCCAGCTCCTCTATCCGGCGCCCCCGCCAACAGCGGAATTCTCCGATCCCATAGCTAGTCGATGGAGTTCCCCATTGGGGCCACCCCATGCAATAGGGAACCCCGTGGGCATAAATGCGCTGCTGGCAAAGCAGAGGATTTCACCGACGGAAGATTAAATATGGTAAATTATGCATTGATCATAATTAAGCATAATCCTCATTCGTAAGTGGTCACCATTATGTGTCATCAATATTCATATCGAGTCTGCAATTCCCAATTCATACTATGCTTAATGCTCAATCAAAGACATCCCATCTCTTCATGACAAATGTTTTGCCAGCATTAGCGTAATTATTATTAATGTGGGCCAATCAAAGTTCCATGCATTATTAACTGAATAATTATGAATGGTGGGTGGTCCATTACATGAATTATTCCCACCTATTTTTCAGATCCATCCTCTCATTACTAATTTGGATATTCATCGTGCTTGATCCATTCAATATTCCAGAAAAGGGGAGACTTGCCATATAATGTTTTGCAAATGAAAACTCATAGCACTGATCACTGAGCTAACTTGATCAGTGCTATGATCGTGCCAAAAAGCAAGTCCAAAGTTATGAACCAAAATATACAATATTTTCCCTTGGCTGAGTCAAAGAGGTTCACTTGATTCTCATTCTTAATCTCTGGCAGTTGCCCGAAAGAAGATTTTTCTTTTTTTTTTTATAAATTTAGATTACCCAATTATTTTTTCCAATTAAGGGGCAATTTAGCGTGGCCAATCCACCTACTCTGCACATTTTTGGGTTGTGGGGGCGAAACCCACGCAGACACGGGGAGAATGTGCAAACTCCACACAGACAGTGACCCAGAGCCGGGATCGAACCTGGGACCTCAGCGCCGTGAGGCGGTTGCGCTAACCACTAGGCCACCGTGCTGCCCTAGAAGATTTTTCTTTGAGATACTCCACAATTATTATTTTTGTTCCAATACGAACATTTCTCTCGACATTGTTCCTGGATGAACCTCGACCACATTCAAATTGCAACTCTTTCCACTTGGTTTAAAATAGATAGTCATAAGATTGGCAACCCTCTAGGGTTGACCTGGAATCTCCAGGAATTGAAGATTAATTCCCGGAACACTGCTGTGTGCAACCCTGGAAAAAAATCACAGGGACGTGATAAAAAGATTGTTTTTCTGTAGTATTCGTCTTCTTACCTGATCTAAAAATGGTGAAAATAGGTGGGAAGGGGGGAGGGGTTGTTGTTTGGCCAAGTCAAGCATCATCAAATTGGGAACAAATCATTTTGCTTTCCAATTGGCAGAGAAAGGCGGACGCGTGGGCTAACTAATTGCTGGATGGGGCAAGTCCTCTAGGAATACAAATTAATCACAGTGGGTAACCCGACAAAAGGGCAAATGTTTGCATTAAGGGAACAGATGAAGGGTCGTTCTGCAAAAGTGCCAAGAGTTTGTCTCCTGATGCCATCCACATCAACAGCATCAAAAACAGTTCATTAGTAAAATAAGAACTGACCTAAAACGAGTTGTGAGAAACGTGCCTATTCATTGACTCATCATACAGTGCGAAAACACACATGATTGATCACAGTAGTTTTTGTCTCCTTTTGTACTCTCTCGGATGACATAGAATGCGCTTGAGAAAACACTTTGGTGCGAAAAAGCTCGCCGGAGAATTCTCCAGTGCGCTACAAAGTATCACAAATCTCAATACTCTGGGGGAGCATGCCTCATGTGAACATTGAAGGTAAACGTCATCCATTATGAGCATTATAGACAGGACTCTCTGATCCAAGTTCGCTCTCCCCCCACACACCCCCCCCCCCTCCCGCCACCCACCCCCACCCCCATTGCTGCCAGCGAGAATGGAGAATTTGGCGCTCAGCCAAAACTCCATTCACTGCAGCAGCTTTCCTGACGATGTGGGGGCGCCCAACATCCCGGCAGCCGGCGGATGCATGCCACACCAGAAAACGGGTGGGGCAGAACGGAAAATCCCACGCCACATTTTTGGGGCAACATAAATGAAGACTTTATAAAGGTTTTGCGGTATAGGGAGATGCAGTGGGATGCGTGGTACCCTCTTACATGATCAATGGCATCCCCAGTATGAAATGCTCCTCTGTTCTGAGCTAGCAAGTAGTGAATTTTCACACAGATATAGAGGGTCCTCAGATTAGCCAATATGTCCCCAAAGCTCCAAATCCAGATGTCCTGCCCCCAAACCCAACCCCACCGTTTTCACAGTGGTGGGGTGGAATGGAGGTCGGTGTGGTGTCATCTGTGGTTCACCTGTGGGTCACAGAGGCAACTCTATACATGCTATATTGAAGCTATCTTCAGTGAGATCCACTTTTCACTCGCGGGATGTCCAAAACATGACTTGCACATTTTAGACCTAACAGGAGAGTCATATGAAAATGAAATGAAAATGAAAAATGAAAATCGCTTATTGTCACGAGTAGGCTTCAATGAAGTTACTGTGAAAAGCCCCTAGTCGCCACATTCCGGCGCCTGTCCGGGGAGGCTGGTACGGGAATCGAACCGTGCTGCTGGCCTGCTTGGTCTGCTTTAAAAGCCAGCGATTTAGCCTTGTGAGCTAAACCAGCCCCAGTCATATGAAGAGGTGGTGCTGGATCCTCCATTTTTAAGGCTATCCAGCACCACCTCTCCATATGACTCGCTTGTTAGAGTGCTCCTGGGTGCGGGTGTGAGGTGCTTTGAGTCTGTGAGGCCTTCAAGCTATTATTAAATATCGTGGAGATCTTTAGCATCAGCAAACACAGCTTCAGACTGTCTGTCCTCCCAAACTCTCGCAGGACAGAGCCCTGTTACAGCTTCTCCCTTGAATGTCAACTTCACTCCCTTTGACTGTTAGCAGCCTCGAGCTTCACAGTGGAAGGCCATTTCATATGAGGAATAAGCCTTATTAGTTATGAGGGCACTTCATACTCCTCAACTGTCAAGTGCTTCCTCGAGGGCCCGGGGCCTTGTCTCAGAGGATGATCAGTGAACTGCATGTCCAGCAAACTTTGATGCCTAAACAGTGTGTCTGTACTCTAGAAGGCAGCTGCCAACAATCAAGCACTAGAAAGCAGAGCTTTACTACTGAGGATCCTCTCGTGGCCAAAAGGAAAGTGCGTGGATGAGTGGAAGGCTGATGAGCACGGCCTCGATAATGTTCCCGGCAGAGGTCTGGGGTCTAGGGGCTACTGATCTGGTTGGGGGTGAGTATGCAGGGTGAGGTTTGCCAGCACAACTGGCTCGCTAGATGGCAACTTGAGCCAACTTGAGCAAGATGGCAACTTGGGACAGCCATGATAAGTGAGGGATTTGAGGATCCCGGGATGGAAGCCCGACCAAATTCTCGGTCTCTGTCCTTCTCCAATTCTCCAATTCCATCCAGATAAAACTATGTTCGCTGGAGTTAATCCTGCGGAGGCTGCCCTTATGTTGCTTGTGGTAGTCGAAGTGGGCAGACCCTGTAGAAGGCAGCAGCGACAAGGCATGCTAGAGGTCAACCCCGTGTGTAGGCGGCCGCTGCATACCCTGAAGACCCGGTCTCCCATCAGACTAAAGAGTAACCTAGAAGTGGCCAAGGAGAGGGGATTTGGAAAAACTAGAAACTGCCATCGTCACTTTTCACCCCACTCGTTATGCACAGCATGATCTGGATCACCCCTTTGCCGGGCGTCATCCAGATAATGATATTTAAATGAGCCCTTCGGGTCATTTAAATACCCAGACACCGTGTGCACCTGGCGCCCGCGAGTCATCAGCCATGCCAGTGAGACCTCAACCTGGCGGTATTTAATACTGGTTTTAACAAACATGGACCAGGCATGATGGCATTTTGGGGGTCCCACAGGCCATTCGAGCTCATGGGTGGCTGGGAACAGGGCAGGTCAACATCTTGGCACTGCCAGCCTGGCACCCTGGAGGTGTCACTCAGGCATTCTGGTCGTGCCACCTGGGCACAGATAGGGTGTCAGGTCAGCAGTGCCAAGGTTCCTGGGTCCAGGTTAGCAGTGCCATGGGTCGGGCCCTGGGACCTTGCCCATGAGGGGGGGTAAACGGGGTTTCGAGGAGACAATAAAAGGTGAGGGTGAAGGGAGGGCTCATGAAACTGGGGTTGCTTTAAGGAGAGGGTGTAGAGATCAGAGCAGCCATTCAAAATGGGGCCCCGATCTGCAAGAAGCCGGTCCTGCTGGCGAGCTCAGGTCGCTAGCGCAGATAAAGTACTTATGGGTGGCCTTGACAGGAAGAATCTACCGATGCGCAAAATAACAGAAAAGTGCCGTTGAATAGCATTGTCAATCCTACCGCAGCAGCCACTGAGAAACACCCTGCAATACACGCGCAGAAACGGACTTCAAATTTTTCCTGCTGAATCACATCCTTTGTCTCCCAAATGGCAAATCCCGCCCAGACCTACGGACACCAGTTTTGTTGACGCCCTCAGAGAGAGCAGTCTGTGTGAGATTCGTCCAGAGCAGTAGTGCATTGTGTAGTAAAGCGATTGAAAGTTTATAGATTAGACAATCTATAAGGACTGTTGCCATCTGAAGGCAATTTAACTGAGTTCATTTAGTCCAATATCTTTCAGGAATTTAGGAATTTACTTATCGCGACTTCAGATAACTTCTCATAGTATACAAATTGCAAACTGTCGCGGCTGCTTGTTCCAAGTTTCCATTTGGGATATGGCCAGCTTGGCACTTACCATCTGCCTTGCCATACATCACTTAAAATGTCAATTTGTTCTGTTTTTGTTTTTGCCCACTTTCCAGCAGCCTTCACATGTTTTATTTGCCTTTGCTTTTTAACCTCAGTTAATGCTGTCCAATTCTCGTTATTTATTTCTCCTACCTCACTTCCTGTTGAAGACAAATGACCCGGATTTTTGCTCCAGGTTGCGTGTGCACAGGCTCCACAAACACAACGCAGGAAAGAGGCCTGGAAGGCAGATTTCCATTCTGCAGGCTGGTCATCCGGAACGGGTGTAGAGGTGGGTTGGACAAACGCCTGTCTCTGTGCTCCAGCACTTTTGGTTCCTAATTAAAATGAACAAAACAAAAACAATCTGTCTCGCAGTCACCCCTCACATACCCTCATCCTCTCACACACTCCTCATGCCCCATCCGTGCCAACCCATGCCAACATATGCCACTCGACCCAGTTCCATAAGTACCATGCAGCCCTAAAGTCCTCTACCCACCACCCATGATTTCTCTAGCCATCATCTGTACCACCTTGTGGTTCCTCATTCACCCAATTCCACCCCTGGTCTCTTTACCCACCTTCCTATGGCCTCTCATACATACCACTGCCACTCTTTGCCTCTCTAGCCACCCCCGATAGCCCCTCATACCCCCATGTCCCAATATAGTACCATAGTACCAACACATGGAAACAAATGCTCCATCCCCCACCCACTACCCATTGCCCACTTTCCCCTTGTCAACACCCAATATCCACCATGGGAAAATCTCAGGAGCTATGCTGACATAGTATAAAATTGCATCTATCAATTATGTTAATATCTTTAAAAATCTCATTGATGAAAAAAATCATTCAATAGGTTGCAATCCCTTAAACTGATCACCTAATCTCTTATGAAAACAATAATTTCTATTCTATAACCACTTGGAGCTCTCAATCATATTGCTCGCTTAACAGTGAAAATCATAGGTTGCAAAATAAGTTATGCAGAACAAATCCTCTAATTACACCCCTCAGGCATACACCAACATAATGTAAATTATCAAGCACTGATTTATTTTTTGAATAACAACCCAGAGTTGAATTCCTTGACAGTTCTGTGAGTTCCAATGCACGTTGACAATTCCAATAAATTTTGACCTTTCTTTGACAGCTTGACAGTTTTTTGGCAGCTTTGACATCCCAATGAGGTTATGCATGTTTTACACACAATTATGTTTACTTTTACCAATCCCAAAGGGCACCTCACCTGTCCCAAAGGGAATCTCGCCTCTCCAAAATGTGCCCCTGGCCCATATTGAAAGGGGTACTTACCTCTACAAAAGAGTACCCTGGTGATCGAAAAGAATCCGTAAGTTTCACATCTGCTCTCACCAGGTCTAATCAACACAATTCAGGTTTTAGACACCTACCTCACCAATACCACATATGTTTGGTGCCGCTACTGGTTTATATGGGCAGATGACTCCATGACCCACAGTTGTGTGATTTATAACCTGCCCCCATCCCCTCACCCCACCAAAATTGCTGATGCCATTTTCGGAGGTGGGCGGGGGATGCGGGCGTTGTGGTCCAGACTCAGGTCTCTGTTGGAATTTTTGTACAGACCGAGAGCCTTCCCACCCTGCGTGAAAATTCAGACATCAATATTTCATTTTCTTTGCAACTGACCGCCTCACAGTGACTTTGTCATAACTGTTCCCGTTTTGGATTGGCATACATGCCATGAGGGATACCTCACACACACAAAAAATCACTTTACCCAAAAAAAGATCATTTCGTCAGAATACGAGGGTCCCAGCACAACAATAAAGGTTTACAATTCACATAATAAATCAACGACTTATTGTAATTTTGCTCATGTATTTCACTTGTGACAAGAATGTTCTATGACCCGAGGGCTTATCTTGATTTTTTAATGTATGCAACAGTCTGTCAGAACCTGAATCATGTTCACAGGGAATTTTATATCAAGCTGTTACACTTGCAGGTTATGTGATCACACAACCAGCTTTAACAGTCCTTCTTTTGCCAGAAATTAGGGGACTTGGGGAACAAATTACCAGCTCCATAATCGCGGATTTGATGAATTCCTTCAAACAGGAGGTTGACCTGATTCTGACTGAGATGGACATCACCTCGTAAAAGAACCAGTTACCTTGTTACATAAAACCAAGGACTAGTTTCGGGGTCAGAGAGGAATTTTCTATTTTATTTTCCCTTTCCAACGGTCTTGAGTTCCTATCGGTTTTCTTTCCTCTGCTTTGAGATTAAAGGTGGCCAGGAGCATCACATCTGTGCGGGGCAGACTCGGATGAATCAGTCGGTCTTTCTCTTTCTTGTTATTCTTTGCACGTTCCTAAGAGAGCACTTCAAATTGTGTTTGATTGATATTTATTAGAAATAAAGTTCCATCCGCTCATTAACTGCACAACTATCAATGATTGTTCATCATTGTTCATGCCTGTCCAAGACAACTGTGGCCTAAATTGTACAAAACATGGTGCAAATTTTTACAATCAAGGTTAATATTTATCCTACCAACGTTCTGAATTGCTGTTGCGCAGTGTAATGGCTAATTCAGTCATAGTTCAGACCCAGCATCACCAATTCAATGCATCTTGACGTCCTGCATTGTAAATCAATAATGTCCCTGTGTCTTACATTACTATCTGCATCCATCTATAGACATACAGTGAGAAAATAGAATTAATAGAAATCTGAGGAGATATGGCTGTGGTTCCATTGTGATGATATGCATCACTGTAAATACACAAGGGCTTAATGTAAGTACACGTAGACTAGCTCAACACTAGAGGGAGCACCAGAGACATGACACACAGACACTCAACCAATAGGTCAGTAAGATAGGACACGACCAATGGGCATTCACGATGCACACAGAGGTGACACTACCACAGGGGGGCATTACACCAACCCATATATAGAGGACACAGCACACATGATCTTCCTCTTTCCAGTGGAGACACTCAGTGAGTACAGACACAGGGTTGATTCAATATCACAACCACCACGTGGATTGTAGCAGACTGGTTCGTCAGTCTGAGTAGCTGTAGAAGGACTGTAACAGTCGAGGCGAACACGAGTAGGAGAATTGTAAATAGTTTAATAAATGTGTTAAATGAGAGCATAACAAGACACCCATGATTATACAAGCTTAAATTAAGACTTCAAAAGGAAAATCGCGATATGGTCTTTTAATGCTTATCACTCTCATTGTGCCACACCCTACTGAGTTAATTTTGTGGCTAGGTGCATTTTATTTCAAGCTTTTTTCCCCCCCTGCTGTTCCACCTTGGAGACCATTATGAACATGAATTACACCTAGCTGACTTTCTTTCTGTCCACAAAGGGGAGTGGAAATTGGGATCTCTCAGTGAATTTGGAGAAGAATCAGCCATCGTCTATATAGACATCACAGGGGCTGGTTTAGCACAGGGCTAAATCACTGGCTTTGAAAGCATATCAAGGCAGGCCAGCAGCACGGTTCAATTCCCATACCAGTCTCCCCGAACCGTCGCCGGACTAGGCGACTAGGGGCTTTTCATGGTAACTTCATTTGAAGCCTACTTGCGACAATAAGCAATTTTCATTTCATTTCACAAGAAGAGCTAGCACTGGTACATTGCTGATCATCCTGATACAACAGACCAGTGGAAACCTGGAACCTCCTGCCCTATAGTGGAGCAAATTGAAAATCTTCATGAAGTAAAAGCTGTGGCTGTCAGAAATCTGAAATATAAACAGGAATTGCTGGTAAAAGCTCAGCAGGCCTGACAGCATCTGTGGAGGGGCAATCAGAGCTAACGTTTCGAGTCTGTGTGACTCTTCTTTGCAGCTGCTGAAAATAGTAAAACCGAGATTTATGTTAAGTACTTTTAGGCTTACAGAACCAAGGCAGACGGATGCAAATCACCCACGATATAATCGACTGGAGAAACATTCTCAATTGCCTTACTAACTTACTTCTGTTCCAGTGGATTTACCTCAGAGGCCTAGCTCAGGATTGAGACGGTGAATAGAAACTATTTATGTTTAGTTCTTCTGATTCCAAATTATAGACCTTGACTGCTGCCACATAGCACACAAACCTACAAACCTACTGTAGTTTTCTGAAGGCATAACTAGTCAAATGGATAAAGGTGAACTAGTGGATGTGGTGTATTTAGATTTTGATGAAGTTCCACATAAGTGGTTAGTGTGCAAAATTAAAATGCATGGGATTGGGCTAATATGCTGACTTGGACTGAGAATTGGTGAGCCGGCAGAAAACAAATAGTAGGAATAAATGGGTCTTTTTCAAAGTGGCAGGTATTGACTCGTGGTTGTGCCCCAACTATTCACAAGATACATGAATGATTTTGACGAGGGAACCAAACGATCGGTTATGATTCAATGGACTCAAGTTACTGCCCGTTTTGCGCAGGTTTGGTAGGAAGTTTCACAATCGTTGCATTGACCTGATCGCGGCCCATATTCAAAGGCCAGAAGTGAGCTCCCACTAGGTTCTCAACATTACCAGCTCCCTCGTGATCTGATTCACCCGACTCGCTCATCAGCATAGATAGATAGAATCATTGAATTTACAGTGCTGAGGGAGGCCATTCGTCCCATCGAGTCTGCACCGTCCCCTGGAAAGAGCACCCCACCCAAGCCCATGCCTCCACCCTATCCCCACAACCCAGCAACCCCACCTAACCTTTTTGGACACTAAGGACAATTTAGCATGGCTAATCCCCTTCAGCTGCACATCTTTGGACTGTGGGAGCAAACTAGAGCACCCAGAGGAAACCCGCGCACACACGGGGAGAACATACAGTGACCCAAGCCAGAAAACAAATCTGGGACCCTGGAGCTGTGATGCACTGTGCTATCGTGCAGCTTGCAGCTAACAGGGGGGAATTGCTTTTGAACATTTGCTCACCACTCACTCCCAGTCAACACACAAGCAGCGCGTAGACCTGCTCCTCCCTTTGGGGATACCGACCTGGCCGTGTTTCTCAACACTGTGGGTAAATGAAGGGGCACTCTGTTCTCCCAAAAGGGGTTAGAAGATGAGCAGCAGGGTCAGCAATGAGAGGCAGTGGTAAAGCCTGTCAATGTGGACAGCATGACTAAGAGGACCGCCTTCCAATGTCGGAAGAAGATCAGCAACCTCCAACAAACTGCAAGGGTAAGTTACCATTTCTCCCCTGACATCAGTTCTACCTGCCACCCTTCAAATTCCCAAAGACCTCCTCCTCCCCCACAATCGACTGGTTGATGCCTTGCACCCTCCCCATATTCAATCTTCAACCTTGTTCCTCAGAATCCCCTGCCACCTTCCAGCATAACTTCTTCATGTCGGGAGGAAGGGGATGTTGAGCTGGAGGATACAGCTTTACCCTACGGAAATCTGGAGATGATGAGGATCTCCCTTGTCCTCCTGGCGTGTCAGACTCTTGCCGCTGCCTATCCTCCATCCTCCAGCCCTTCCTGGACCACCTCACCATTCTCATCCTCCTCCTCAGATGAGGGTGCATCTCCCGCCACCTCTGCCTGTTCCTCTTCGCTCTCATCCTCCAGCATGTCGCCCGCTGCTCTGCCAGATTGTGGATGGCACAGCAGGCCAATGCAAAGCAGGAGACTCTTCGGGGGGGGGGGGGGGATGTATTGCAGGGCACCACCATAGCGGTCAAGACGTCGTAACCAATATTTGTGCAGTCCAATGCTCTGCTCAACAACAAAATGGGTGGAAACGTGGGCCTCATTGTATTGAGTCCCCGCCTTAGTCTCAGGCCTCAGCACCTAGGTCATTAGGCATGGCCTCCGCAGATATCCCTTGTACCCAATAATCCCACCCCTCATCCTGGGGTAACCCTCAAAGACACTGGGAATCTCCGTGTACGCCAAGATGTAGCTGTCATCCATGCTCCTAGGGAGACCAGAACGCACGTGCATGGTGGAGGCAGTGTTCGCACATGATCTGAACATTCAGCGAGTGGAATCCCTTCCTGGTAATATAGGGAAATCTGATGTCCCGGTACTCGCTGGATAATGTTTGTGTCATAGGTTGCCGCCTACGCCAAGGGAATTCCGGCGATGGCAGCAAATTCTGCTACCCGGGCATCTTGCTGGGCCTGTCCCAGCTGGATGGAGATAGAGTCTAATGCCTGGGCATACATAGCATCTGTCATCTCCCAGATGCATCTGTGGGCTGAAGATTGGGATATGCCACATCGATCCCTGCTTGAACCCTGGGATGACCCGGTGGCAGAGAGGTTTAGGGCATTCTAAAGCAGTGTCCTCCACAGGGAGCTGTGTCTGTGAGCATGTAGCACTGGTGCCTGACCGTCTCTCTGAGGCAGAGTCTTCATTCTGTCTGTCAACTCATGGAAGGACCAACAGCGCCTGTACATCTTGGACCATTTCTGGCCTCCCCTTTTGGGTCTCTCCTCAGCCTGATGGGTGGCCAGGTCTTCAGGCTGTGTAACAGTCCTCTACACATGAGATGCCGCCTCGAGCCCAAATTGTCGCTGCTGCTTTCTATGGCGTCTACCTGCCTCGGTTGGCACAAGCAACATGAGGGAAACCTCCACAAGATCCACACCAGCAAACATAATTATATGGAAGAAATCGGAGAAGGATAGAGACCGACAATCACTTGAGGCTTCCAACCCAGGAGTATCAACTCAGAGGATGGGCCTCTCCCACCCTTACCATACCTGTTCTGCCTTCACAAAGATGATTGATGCAGGTGGGGCAGTGGATGTTGTCTATATGGACTTCGGTAAGGCCTTTGATAAGGTCCCTCATTGCAGACTGGTACAAAACGTGAAGTCACACGGGATCAGAGGTGAGCTGGCACGATGGATACAGATTTGTTTAGGTCATAGAAGGCTGAGAATAGCAATGGAAGGGTGCTTTTCTGATTGGAGGGTTGTGACTAGTGGCGTTCCACAGGGTTCAGTGCTAGGACCTTTGCAGTTCGCAGTATATATAAATGATTTGGAGGAAAATGTAACTGGTCTGATTAGTAAGTTTGTGGACGACACAAAGGTTGGTGGAATTGCAGATAGCAATGAGGACTGTCAGAGAAAACAGCAGGAGTTAGATCATTTGGAGACTTGTGCGGAGAGATGGCAGATGGAGTTTAATCCGGATAAATGTGAGGTAATGCATTTTGGAAGGTCTAATACAGGTAGGGAATATACAGTGAATGGTAGAACCCTCAAGAGTATTAGCAGTCAGTGAGATTAAGGTGTGCAGGTCCACAAGTCACTGAAAGGGGCAACACAGGTGGAGAAGGTAGTCAAGAAGCCATACGGCATGCTTGCCTTCATTGGCCGGGGCATTGAGTATAAAAATTGGCAAGTCATGTTGCAGCTGTATAGAACCTTAGTTAGGCCACACTTGGAGTATCGTGTTCAATTCTGGTTGCCACACTACCAGAAGGATCTGGAGGCTTTAGAAAGGGTGCAGAAGAGATTTACCAGGATGTTGCCTGGTATGGAGGGCATTAGCTATGAGGAAATGTTGAATAAACTTGGTTTGTTCTCACTGGAACAAAGGAGGTTGAGGGGTGACTTAATAGAGGTCTACAAAGTTATGAGGGGCATAGACAGAGTGGATAGTCAGAGGCTTTTCCCCAGGGTAGAGGGATTAATTACTAGGGGGCATAGGTTTAAGGTGTTAAGGTTTAGAGGAGATGTACGAGGCAAGTATTTTTACACAGAGGGTAGTGGGTGCCTGGAACTCGCTGCCGGAGCAGTTGGTGGAAGCAGGGACAATAGTGACATTTAAGGGGCATCTTGACAAATACATGAATAGGATGGAAATAGAGTGATACGGACCTCTGAAGTGTAGAGATTTTGGTTTAGATGGGCAGCATGGTTGGCACAGGCTTGGAGGCCGTAGGGCCTGTTCCTGTGCTGTACTTTTCTTTGTTCATTGTTCTCTCAGAGTGCCATTCAGCGAGCCAGTTGTGCTGGCAAACCGTGCTCTGCACACGCACTCCCGGCCACATGAGGTGCCCCTAGATCCCAGACCACTGCCGGCAACATTAGGGAGGATGTGCTCATCTGCTCTCAGCTCATCCACACCCTTTGGTCGCGATAGAATCCTCAGTGCTAAAGCCCTGCTCTTTACTGTTTGATTGTTGGCAGCTGTCTCTATGGTGCTGATGCTCCTGGAGTTCAGGCATACTGATCAGGCATCAAAGATTGCTGGACGTGCAGTGCGCTAATCACCCTCTGAGGCATGACATGTGTGCCCTCGAGGAGGCACTAGAATTGAGGAGCGTGAAGTGCTCTCACATCTAGCAAGGCTGATTCCTCAGTTGAAATACCTTCAGCTGTGAAGGTAGAGACTGCTCCAATAAAAAGGAATGAAATTGAATTTCAAGACAGGAGCCGCAGCAAGACTCTTTCATTGGGAGAGTCTGGTGGGACAGACAGGCTGCACCCTTGTTAGACACCTCCACAATATTTTAAAACGGCTTGAAGGTCTCACAGTGGCAAAACCCCTCCCCCCATGACCCCCAATCTGGACGCTTCAGCCCCCCACTGCCTCCCGACCAAGCCCAAGCTCCCCTGACGAGTCCCCTCACCCCCACCCTCCGGTGCCCTTGAGCTGCATGCCGGAAAATGGAAAAGGCCGCTCACTTCCTCGCTTCCCCTCAGTAGCCATTGCACCAGCTTCCCATTTTTGGAAAGGAGTCTTAAACGATACCCATGTGACTTCCTGCTGGGGAGTCGGGTAATTCCGAGGAGGCCGCTACGTTCGACTTAATCTCGTTAAAGTGATTATAAATGAATGAAAATGAGGGTTACTGATATTCTCACCAGTTTGGGACGTGATCCAGAACTCGCCATCGGGTGCAGACCAGGTGAATCGCCAGATGTTTCGTGCCCATCGCGAATCTCGATTTTGCCCTCTCCCGGGCGCAATGTGGTTTTTGAATCGCACACAATATTAACCGTTTTGCTGATGACAGGAAACCTGGTGGGAAGTGAATGGTGTGGAGGGTGTTGATAGGCTTCAAGGTGATTTGGACAAGGTCAGTCGGAAAATAATGGCAGATGCTGTATACCGTGGATAAATGCAAAATTATCCACTTTGGATGGAGAAACAGAATGGCAAGTGTTATTAAAATGGTGATGAAATGAGAAATGTTGTTGTACAGAATGACCTGGGTGACCTCGTAGACCAGTCACAGAAAGGAGGCATGCAGGTAAGGCAATAGGTTAGGAAGGCAAATGGTCTGTTGGCCTTAATTGCAGGAGGACTTGAGTATGGAGCAAAGACGTCTTACTGCTGCTGTACAGGGCCTTGATGAGGTCACACCTGGAGTATTGTGTGCATTTTTGGTCCTTATCTAAGAAAGGATACTTGCCGCAGAGGAAGTGCAGCGACTGTTCTCCAGACTGATTCTTCGGATAGCAGGACTGTTGTATGAGGTGAGATTGGGTCGACTGCGCCTGTATTAACTGGAATTTAGAAGAGTGAGAGGGGATCTAATTGAGACAAATAACATCCGACATGGCTGGACAGACTGAATGCAAGGATGTAGTTTTCTCTGGCTGAGAGGTCTAGAACAAGGGTCGAAGGGCCGAATGGCCTACTCCTGCTCCTATTTTCTGTGTTTCTATCGTGCACCGAAATGTGTGTGACAATTTTATATGCATCTATTCATAGAAATCTCCCGCTGTCTTCAATTTACTTCTAAAACCGTGCTCGCCTGCTTGCTGCAAATAAGATCTTAAGCAGTGTCAGAATCTCAGGCCTTTCGATCAGCTGCCAAGTCACTCCATATTTGGATACCACAAAATGTCTAGCTGCATGAAAGCAGGTAATAATCTCTTCCTTTTCCCTTCGCTAATACTCCACCTACTGCTGCACGCAAGTCACCATGCAACAATTCATCTGCCAGAGGTACATATGATTGAGTAGTAGTTAGCTCCAGGAATCCACGTAATCAACAGGGTCAATAAAAACCTGCAGACAATTGCAGTGAAAACCTTTTTGAGAGTAAGACTGGAGAAACTGACAGGATTATATGGGATGTGGTACCTCAAAATCTTATTAGCCGACTTTATGTTTTGTGAAAGAACACAATGATGGAGCATCAGGGATTTTTATTGAAGAGGAATCATCACCATTTGAGGAAAAGAGAGAGCCCATGTAAGGTGTTGTGCAACTTATGAAATGAAATGGAGATGGTTGTGATCTAAAGCATGTTTGTGATCCAAATTACATTTGATTCACATTTTTAGAAGCACAATTAAAATTCTCCCAACAATATAGGAGCAGGAATCATTCCAAGCATTGGGTTATCTCATAATGCATTAGATTTAACCAACTCTCTGCTTGTTCATTCTGGACGTAGCTGCCAGTGTTGTTTTATTTATTTTTTTATTGAAAAGGAGAGCTTGCACTGACATCGCATCATTCATGACCACAAGGCCAGCCCATGCGCTTGACAGGCAGTGAATTGTGGTCATTGCTGTAAAGTTGGGACCCGTGGTGATACATCGGGGAGATGACAAGGATACTGTGCACCTGTACAAAAGCCATCATGACAATCGCAGCAGTTGGAATGATGGGCAGACAATAGTTGCTTTCATTTAACTTCTGATTTATGCATGTAAACTAGTGAGCCACTTCAACTGATAGAGCAGCTGTTTGCGAGATAATCATTGTACATCTTCAATTGATGAGCATTTCCCAGTCACTTCATTTATCTCATCCTGTCTTCTACTTTTCGTCAGCCATGATTTCCTCTGCTCTGGACCTTGGCCTTCCATCACATTAATTAAAACCTGTTAGTGGCATGGTCATACTTAGACTAACTTTGACTGCAAGAGTTGTTTGCCATGTGCACCTGGACGAACAATTAAAACATGCAATTCAATTATTTGGTTACTTTTAACTTGAGGGTGGAAGAAGGATGATGGGGAGGGTGGGTTGGGGGGGGCGGGGGGTGTTGTGGGGGAAGAGAGGTGTCACTGGAAGTAATCATCTGAAACTATTTCCTATTGATCTCCATCAGGCCGTTTTGGTGGGCACGGTAGCACAGTGGTTAGCACAGTTGCTTCACAGCTCCAGGGTCCCAGGTTTGATTCCCGGTTTGGGTCACTGTCTGAGTGGAGTTTTGCAGTTTCTCCCTGTGTCTGCATAGGTTTCCTCCGGATGCGCCGGTTTCCTCTGTCATGTGAGAGTACCTTTAAGAAATTGTTGTTTATAAATGGTTGTGAATATAAGTAGCTGCAGTGAAAGTACCTTTAAGAAATGGGTGTTTATTACTGCAGTGATGTCAGATAGTGGGTGGAGCTCAGCTGTCTGTCAGCTTTTCATTTTCGTTTTAGGCTGTTTGCTTCAGGGTGTGTTTTAATTTCATTTTCAGAGCTGGATAGCTGCAGTCACTGCCAGAATGTATATTAGAGTCTCTCTCTGTAATCTAACGACTGTAAATCGACCCTGGTGATTTAAAACTAATAACAGTAGGGACTTTAACCAGATATGCTTCTGGTAAAAGGTGTTTTGAGTCTTATAGATGTTAAAAGAAAAGCTTGAAGGATTACTTAGTGTTGTAGTCTTTGGGGGTTGTATTTGAATTAATGGTTGCTAAGATGTTCACTGTTTATTTTGAAAAGGTTAAGAAAGAGACCATTCAACCCATCAAGTCTGCACCAGCCCTTGGAAAGAGCACCCTACTTAACCCCACACTCCCACCCTATCCCTGTAACCCAGTAACCCCACTTAAACTTTTTGGACGCTAAGGGCAATTTAGCATGGCTAATCCACCTAACCTGCACTTTATCTTTGGATTGTGGGAGGAAACCGGAGCACCCGGAGGAATCCCACGCAGACACGGGGAGGACGTGCAGCATCCGCACAACAGTGACCCAGCCGGGAATCGAACCTGGGATCCAATTATTTTAAAACTGTTTAATCATACTCGTGACTGACACCACTGTTCATTGTTGCAAGAAACAAAACAAACATTTTGTGTCAAGAAAATATTTTTTCACTTTTATTGAAGTGAGTTGAACCAAGTTGGAAGATCAACTTTATTGCCTTTCTGATGATAAATTTTCTTATACCAATTCAATTCGGAGGATGCAGTGGCAAATTCATTTTGAAATTTATCTTCTGAATCACTTCTCGAGCTCAAGAGTTGTTATAACACGAGAAGGTGATACAAACACATGTTTTCTTCTGAAGCCAAAGGTAAAGGCTGCAACACAAAGGCTGCAACACCTTGGTTCCAGCCCGAATTGCTAATCAAGCCGGTCCCAATCCAGGCCGGCCTTTTAGCGACAGTTTCACGAGCTCCAGCTACCAGGCCTCCGCCCCTCAGCTGGGAGCTTGTATTCCACAAGCCCCATGGGGAGATCAGTTTGGTCATCCAAAATCAGCATAAATCCCCAAACTTACCCAAATGTTCTCCCACCCTAAAGCTTCCATCCAATGATGCATTCCTGCTTCAAGGTCCTGCTAGGCCTTGTGACTCCTTTCCTTCGAGTGCCTGATCTTAAACCACCCCAATGTTTTTGTGAAGCCTCTGACACCCAAGACAAATGCTGCGGAAGACCTGTTGTTATCAAAAAGTCATTCGTCACAGTATACAAACAGTATTTATTTAAATTAAAAGAGTGGTCCACCTACCATTTCCTTCAGTTATTTTGCAAGATCCACAATCTGGCATCTCCTCAGGGCATGAAATAAGGAGCGGGATTCTCCCATCCCGCGGCAGAGTGTCCACGCCGTCGTAAACGGCGTCGCATTTTACGATGCCGTGAACGGGCCACTGCTAGGAGTAATTCTGGCTCCCACAGGGGCCCAGCAGGGTGCTGGAGCGGTTCACGCCGCTCCAGCTGCCGATCCCGGTGCAAACTGGGCGCAGCGGAATCTACGCATGCGCAGTGGCACCGGCGCCAACATGCGCATGCGCAGTGCTGCCGGCGCCAATGCACGCATGTGCGGTGGACTCCTTTAACGCACTGGCCCCGACGCAACATGGCGCAGGATTACAGGGGCCAGCGCATAGGAAAAGAGGCCAGGGGACAGATAGGCCGGCCCTCCAATCGGTGGGCCCCGATCGCGGGCCAGGCCGCATCGGAGGCCCCCCCCCCCCCCGGGTCAGAGCCCCCCTTGTCCCCCCCCCCCCCACACAGGCCACCATCTGACCCTTGCAAGCAGAGTTCCCGCCGGCTGCAAGCAGGTGTGGAAGGGGCCAGCGGGACCTAGCGTTTTAACTGCGGCCGCTTGGCTCATCCTGGCCCGAGTATCGGCGGGCCGGCCGCGTCGAACAGCCCGCGACCAGCGCCGTGCCAACCATACCAGCGTTGATGGCGCCCGTGCCGGCGTCGGGGGGGGCGTGGCCCGGTCGCGGGGATTCTCTAGCCCGGCTCCGGGCAGAGAGAATCCTGCCCAAGATATGCCAGCAAGTATCAATCCACATTCACTTGTTTAAGCATATATATACACATTATTTAACCAGAGAATGTACAGGTTTTACGAAAGATCATGAAATGAGCAAAGACCTTAAAAAGGACAGGACAAAAACATCGACCCTACTTTAGCAGCTAAATATCATGATTCACCTCTGGACTGCAAACTAACCATGGCCGGTGCAAAAGGATCTGCTGGCAAATAATTAAACAAATAAATAATTGAACATTGTTCTCTTGTGACTAATCCCCATTGTTTTCCAAAAGGTCTGAAATGACAGATACAGGAAGATGGAATGCTATCAATCACAAGTGATGAATTAATTGCTCACCAGGTTTGTGCACTCTGGGAGCAAAACGCACAACAAAGAATTAGAGGTTCGATAGAATTGAAATAGGCCTGATTTTTTTTTCTTTTCTAAACAGCAAGACTGCAATTTATCATTTTGACCAATTTCTGTTCAGTGATACGTAATGTGAAACAGCAAGAATCTTAGAACGAGCAATCGATGCATTATTGAATAAGGAATAAACATTGAATGATGTTAACAAATAAACTACCAATTCAAAGTCAATCACACACAGGCACTTTAAGGAGAAAGTTTTTGAAAAATGTTCAATTTAGAATGCTGATGGTAGGACAATATATTTGCAGACTTTCTCGCATGACGATGAATTCCAACAAAAGATCTTTCTTTAAATTAAATTTGGCTGAAAATCCTTGGTTATTATAATAGTTTATAGCGTCTTCACTCAAGGCTGCCTTCTCTAAGAAATGTAATGCTTCTTTTAAATAATTGAGTCTCTTTTTAATTTTTAACCCTAGCTACCATTGCTCAACGAAGATTAGGGAGTGGGGCATATTGCAAATCTTTGTTACTGCTGATTTTCATTAAAGCTCTGGGAACTAAACTGGTCATCTAACTGACCGGTTTTTAGTATTTATTTTTAAATTTGCTATCCATGGTCCAATTTCCTGCCCCATGTGTACGGCTGGTTACAAAAAGCTTAATTTATGGCAACTGCTGTCATCTTCGCCATCACCCTGACATTTCTGGCCTTGTCCATGGTCAACAAGTGTACTTGCTCATCTGAGGGGGCTAAAGGCAGATGTGGCAATGCTTCAGGAGACCCACCTGAAGGTGGCGGACCAGGTCCGTCTGAGGAAGGGTGGGTGGGGCAGGTTTTCCACTCCGGGTTGGATGTGAAGAACCGGGGGGTGGCGATGCTGGATCCATCCGGGCACAGAGGGAGAGAAGTGAGAGGAGTGAGAGGGATAGACTGGAGGGGAAGATCCTGGAGGTAGATAGGAGGTACGCGGAGGCACCAGAGGAGGGATTGTTGGGGGAGAGGCGCAGCCTACAGGCTAAATTTGATTTGTTGACCACTAGAAAGGCGGAGGCACAGTGGAGGAAGGCACAAGGGGCAGTGTATGAACATGGTGAAAAGGCGAGTAGGATGCTGGCTCATCAGCTCCACAAGTGGGATGCGGCTAGGGAAATTGCTGGAGTGAGAGATAAGAGTGGGAATGTGGTGCGGAAGGGGGTAGAGGTGAATGAGGTCTTCAAGGACTTTTACGGGGAACTGTACCGGTCGGAGCCAACGGTGGAGACGAGGGGAATGGAGAGTTTTCTCAATGGGCTATCTTTCCCGAAGGTGCAGGAGGAGCAGGTGGAGGGGTTGGGGACGCCGATTGAGCTGGAGGAGCTGGTTAAGGGGATCGGGCAGATGCAGTCAGGGAAGGTGCCGGGGCCGGGTGGGTTCCCGGTGGAGTTTTATAAAAGGTTCGTGGACCGAGTGGGCCCCCTGTTGGTGCGGACACTTAATGAGGCATGGGAGGTGGGGACTTTGCGCCCGACGATGTCGCGGGCGCTGATTTCTTTAATCTTAAAGAGGGACAAGGACCCCCAGCAGTGAGGTTCGTACAGGCCCATATATTTCCTTAATGTGGATGCCAAGGTGCTGGCAAAGATCCTGGCCACCAGGATAGAGGACTGTGTGCCAGGGGTTGTACACGAGGACCAGACAGGTTTTGTTAAGGGAAGGCAGCTGAACACGAATGTGCGGAGGTTGTTGAATGTCATCATGATGCCGGCGATTGAGGGGGAGGGTGACTAACAGTATTTTGAGCTTTGTGTGGGCGCATGGGACTCCGAGAGTGAAGAGGGTTTTCATGGAGCAAGGGAGGGATAGAGGCGGGCTGGCGCTGCCCAACCTTTTGGGGTACTATTGGTCGACCAATGTGTCAATGGTGCGTAAATGGGTGATTGGGGGGGGGGGGGGAGTGGAAAAGAATGGAGATGGCGTCTTGTAGAGGTACGAGCCTGGGTGCCTTGGTAACGGCACCGTTGCCGCTCTTTCCTACGAGGTATACCACGAGCCCGGTGGTGGCGGCAACCCTAAGAATCTGGGGACAGTGGAGACGGCATAGGGGGGAAATGGGGGGCTCGATGGAGGCTCCATTTGGTGGAAATCATCGGTTCATCCTGGGGAACACTGATGGGGGATTTAGGGGTGGTATAGGGTGGGCATCAGTAAATTGAGGGACCTGTATATTGGCGGGAGGTTTGCGGGCCTGGGGAAATTGGAAGATAAATTTGGGCTCCCCCAAGGGAACATGTTCAGATACTTGCAGGTAAAGGCGTTTGCTAGGCGACTGGTGCAGGAATTTCCTTTGCTGCCCTCGCGGGGGGCGATGGACAGAGTGCTTTCGGGGGTGTGGGTCGGAGAGGGGAAGGTGTCTGACATTTATAAGATAATGCAGGAGGTGGAGGAGTCATCAGTGGAGGAGCTGAAGGCTAAATGGGAGGGGGAACTAGTGGAGCAGATAGAGGTTGGGACTTGGGCGGATGCCTTGGAGAGGGTTAACTCTTCCTCTTCATGTGCGAGGCTTAGTCTCATTCAATTTAAGGTGCTACATCGGGCCCATATGTCTGTGACTCGGATGAGTAGGTTCTTTGGGGGTGAGGACAGGTGCACCAGGTGTTCGGGGAGTCCAGCGAATCATGCCCACATGTTCTGGGCATGCCCGGCACTGGAAGAATTCTGGAAGGGGGTGGCCAGGACGGTGTCGAGGGTGGTTGGATCCAGGGTCAAACCAGGTTGGGGACTCGTGATTTTTGGAGTTGCGGTGGAGCCGGGAGTGCAGGAGGCGAAAGAGGCCGGTGTTTTGGCCTTTGCGTCCCTAGTAGCCTGGCGGAGGATCTGGCTGCAGTGGAAGGATGCGAGGCCCCCAAGTGTGGAGATCTGGATCAGTGACATGGCGGGATTTATAAAATTGGAGAGGGTCAAATTTGCCCTGAGAGGATCAGTACAAGGGTTCTATAAACGGTGGCAGCCTTTTCTGGACTTTCTGACTCAAAGATAGGTATCTTGGTCAATAGCAGCAGCAACCCGGCTTGGGGGGGGGGGGGGGGGGGGGGGGGAAGGAGGGTGTTCTTTATTTTTTCTATGTTATTTAACTTAATATTGTGTTAATTTAATTTGTTAATATGTTTTGTTGTTCATTGAGCTTGGGCGAATGTTTATGACTGTTATTGTTATTGTTATTGTTGGTATTTTATTGCTGTTCGTTGTTGTTATATAAATACAAAATTTTTCAATAAAAATGATTTTTTAAAAAAAGTATTGTTACTTTTCCAGTGGTGATTTGTTTGCCCACATTCTGTGGAATTCAAGTTCCACTTCGCACGCTTGTTGAATCATTTGTTGTAGTCTTGGATTTCTCGTGATCTGCAGAATAATCTAATTGAACCTCACTCAGCTTATTAGCATTGGTGCAGTCATGAAGTCAGCGTCCACTGCCAACGCATAATTATATTGATTTTCAATACAACATGGTAACATGGCTTTTGTCCCTGTTAAGGTTTATCCACCATATGCACAGCCATTCGAAAATGTGTAAACGTCTTTGAACAGGAAAGAGCTAATATTGAATTCCCGTCCTGCCCAAAACTGGTTTGGTGTTTGGGACTTTGTCGTGGGGGTGAGATTGGAGCTTGATAGACATTTCTGGCTCTCTGATCTATGCTGTCAATTTTGCAATGTTTTTTTACACAAGATGAAGAGGTTTTAAGAGTTTGCAGTTTCAGCTGTTGATACTTAAAGGGTCTGGATAATTGACACTTACATCGCACTGTAGGAAAAAGGATTTTTTTTTCAGAAAGTAAAAAGCTTTCAACGCATGGCTGAAGTTTTATTTACACACACACCCGTCGCTGTTGTGTTTAATACAGTGAATAGTGGGTGAATAGGCATGAAAGTGCTATAGCTTGGCATATGTAGAGATGGGGGTTTGCTTGGGAGGGATGGGGGGGGGTGGTGCATGGGGGTGAGGGGAGCCTGTACAACGTACTTTTCAAAAGGTCCCTTCACGTAGACTACGGATCAAGACACCTCAAATGTCTCGTGAACCACCAGTCTTTGAATAGCTGCTCCGTCTCCATAAAAATGCAGAGGATGAGGATGTGCCTACCACTGCAATGGTGTCAGGGCGATGCAGGCTGTGACTTGAATCAGCCTGCACACTCGAAAGGCATCGTGAGAATCGGGATCCCAGTATCTGGCCCCAATCGCCATTTTTAAGGGGCTTCCCTATCACCCCGTTGCAACAAAATTCTAGCCCAGCTTTTCAGATACGTGAAGGAAAAGGTAAGTGTGGCCAACGACAGTCAGAAACAAAGAAACCATGGAAGTTGACAGGAAAAAGATTACCTGTGATTTCTGTGCAAGACGGACATGGTACACTATGTATTATTTAAAATTGTTGCTCTTTTATGTTTAAACAGAATACTCAAGATTGTCTCCCAGTCGAACATTCATTATCTCTCTCTGTCTGCCACTCACTATCTCCTACCTACCACTGTAAGTAATGTTTTCTGTTACCATTATTGTGTTGTATATCTTTTTACTATTCTGTTAAGATATTTGAAGCAATCGCAAGTTGCATTGTAGATATGCCAAACCAGGTGACACCCTCAACTGAGTGGAAAGTAAAAGAACAATCCACTGACAATGCTTCAAGTTGTGGAACATTAAACGCACAAAGCTGAACATTTACTCATTTTGCTCAGCAATGAGTCAATTTTTCAGGCAAGGCTCAGGAGTGGCAGATCATGGGGCTGTGCACAATTACTCTGAAAACAATGGAATTTCAAGCATTTGCTCCCCATGAATGTGAGCAAGATTAGGAATTAGGAGGACAACTTTCCCATCCCAAATTGGGATAGAACGAAGGAAGGATGGCAAATAAGCAAAATAGTAACTTGCATGGTGTACATTTTCAATCATATTCCCAGAGCAGAGATGACCTTTTGTCGGTTGATTTCTATTTCTTCTTTGGGACTTGTCTAAATGTTGGATGAATTCTGGGCTCGAGTGAAGGTGAAGGTTTACTTTTACAAATATTATTGCAGTGGCAGCATTAAGTGCTGACAGGTTAGCCCGAAAGCATGCATCTGCAGAGTAAAACACTGTCAGGAACATAGGAATGGGAGGAGGCCATTCATCCCCTCGAGCCTGTACCACCATTCAATGAGATCATGTCTGATCTGTGACGTAACTCCATCGACCTGCCTTTGGTCCATGTCCCTTGGGACATTCAAAAACGTTGCACTGTCAGAACGTGTGCTAGTGTAGGCCAGTGAACACAGACGTGAAGGGTGAATGGGACTTGGTGTGAGTTAGGATAGGTGCAGTCTCCTTTTGATTGACCTCCAGTTTATGGTCAGTGGATGATGGGAGACCAAACAGGAGAGCATTAGATTTACCCTCTCTATAGATAACAAAGGCCAGGATGAGAGAATCAGCAGCAGATGGCCTGAGACTAGCAATGTTACGGAGGTGAAAGTAGATGGTTCTTGGTGATCAATCTCTGTTCATTTAAATGCATTTCTAATATATTCATTCATGGAATATGGGCAACATTGAAGGTCAGCACTTATCGTCCACCCTATTTATCCTTGAAAAGGTGACAGTGAGTGTCTCCTTGAACCATTGCAATGCATATGGTGAAGGTGCTCGCATAGTGATGGTATTTCCAGAATTTTGGAAGGGAGGGGGATACCAGAATTTTCATCATAGCAATGATGCAAGAATGGCAGAGTATTCCAGTCAGGCTTATGTGTGATTCGATGGGAGGGTGGGGGGGCTGGGGGGAAGGGGGGATGATTCAGTGGGGTTGGCGGTGGAATTGGATATGATTGTGCTCCCATGTACCTGTTGTAGTTGTCCTCCTAAATGGTAGAGGCCATAGGTTTGGGAGATGCTGCTAAAGAAGCCTTGGTGAGTTCTTGCAGTGTATCTTGTAGATGACACACACTGCCCACTGGTAGTGGAAGGAGTAAATATTTAAGGTGATTGACAGGGTGCAATTCAATCAGAGGTTAATTTGCCCAGGATGATGTCAAGCTTCTTAGGTGAGCTGCTCTCACCCAAGCAAGTAGACAATATTTCATCATTTCCGACTTCAGCCTTGCACATGGCCTTTGGGGAGTCAATGGCAACAGAATACCCCATCCTTGACCTGCTCTTGTAGGCACGGTGATTGGTTGGGTCCAGTTACATTTCTGGTCAATGATGAACCCCTTCATTATTCTGATAAGTAATTCAATAACAGTAATCTCAGGTGGCGATTATTAGATTTTTCCCTTTTTGGATCAAGGGGAAAAGTCTAGTAGGTAAACCTCCAGCTGTGACTAGATAGCGGAAACAGAATCAGCCAAGGGCAGTCCCACCCAGCAGGACAGCAGGGGAAGGTCATTGGATAGTCAGCCATGCAAACAGCTGCAGACAGATCGAGGAAGGAGAATTTATCATGGCCACTGTCACTAGTAGTCAGGAACCACGGCCGGGATTCTCCCCTACCCGGCGGGGCAGGGGGTCCCGGTGTGTCGGAGTGGCGTGAACCACTCCGGCGTCGGGCCGCCCCAAAGGTACGGAATTCTCCGCACCTTTAGGGGCCAAACCCTCACATTGAGGGGCTAGGCCCGCGCCGGAGTGGTTCCCACTCCGCCGGCTGGCGTGAACGGCCTTTGGCGCCATGCCAGCCGGGGCCAAAAGGACCGTAGGTCCGCGCGTGCGCCGGAGCATCAGCGGCTGCTGATGTCACACCGGCGCATGCACACTGGAGGCGGAAGAAAAAGAGTGCCGCCATGGCACAGGCCCGCCCGCCGATCGGTGGGTCCCGATCGCAGGCTAGGCCACCGTGAGGGCAACCCCCGGGATCAGATCTCCCCGTGCCACCCCCCAGGACCCCGGAGCCCGCCCGCCCCGCCAATCCCGCCGGTCAGGCAGGTGGTTTAAACTACGGTGGCGGGAGAGGCCTGTTAGCGGCGGAACTTCAGCCCATCGCGGGCCGGAGAATCGCCGCGGTGGGCCCGCCATCCGGAGCGGCGCGAATCCCGCCCAAGCCGAATCTCGGGGGGCGGAGAATTCGGGACACGGCGGGGACAGGATTGACGCCTGCCCCGGGCGATTCTCCGACCCTCCCCGGGGGGTCAGAGAATTCCGCCCCACATTCCACATCTTCACCAGTAGTCAGGTACCACGGGCAGGATTCTCCGCTAACCGGCTCAGCAGGCCCTACCAGCGCGGAGTGGGGTGAACCACTCTTGCGTCGGGCCGCCCGGAAGGTGCGGAATCCTCTGCACCTCGGGGGCTTGGCTGGCGCTGGAGGGGTTGGCACCACACCATCCGGCGGCGAAGGGCCTCTGTTGGCCGGCACAAGTTGGTGCATGCGCGAGAGCGCCAGCGAGTTCTCGTGTGATCCCAGCGCATGCGCAGGGGTTTTCGTCTCCACACTGGCCATCATGGAGTTTCACAGCGTGGAGGGAAAGAGTGCATCGATGGCACCGGCCCACCCGCGGATCGGTGGGCCCCGATCCCGGGCCAGGCCACCGTGGGGGCCCCTCCCCAGGGCCAGTCACCACATTCCGATGCCTGTTGGGGGAGGCCGGTATGGGAATTGAACCCACCTTGTTCTGCATTACAAGCCAGATATTTAGCCCAGTGTGCTGAACCAACCCTTACGGCCAATCCACCTAACCTGCACATCTTTGGATTGCGGGAGGAAACCAGAGCACCCACGCAGACACAGGGAGAAGGTACAAACTCCACACAGACAGTTACCTTATTGTCACTTACTGTCCAAAAATGTTTTAGTAAGGTGTAGTTAAAGGGATAGGGTAGCTGAATGGGCCGAGGCGGGTGCTCTTTAAGAGGGTCAGTGCAAACACGATGGGCCGAATATCCTCCTTCAACACTGTAAATTGTCTATGGTTCAATGGATTAGGGGGAAAACACACAGGGGCAGAAAGCATGGATGCAGTTCAGGGTCAGGTTTGAGTTGAAAGTTGAATTCACTTCATGATGATCCAGCAAGAAAGAGGGAAATTTAGCCAATCTTTACAGATTTGTGAGCATTTATTGACAAAATTACACGTTAAAAGCATGTACCACTTAACCCAGCAACTGTTTCAATCAATATCCATTTACGGAGGTGCTCTGAACCTGCAGTTAATACCCACCACATGCAAAGAACTAAACTCTTCCATCGTATTAATATTGTCAGATATTAACATTTCTATTTCCACCTCACAGTAATAAACACTTATGCCCAAAACTTAAATCATACAGTAATGTTATGAGGTCAGCTCTCAATGTAAGAATGGATTGGAGAAGTTTTGATGTGATGAGGTCCTGTATAAATATAGGGATGAGAGTTAATTCAGGGTTAACTCGTATCTCTAAGAGGGAGCTGAATTGATTCCTGTTCCAATTGGGAATTGTGGATTCTAAAGATATTAATAGGGCTGTTTTCAGAAATATAGGGGAAAATAATTCATTGTAATGAATGTAATGGTGGGGGTGGGGGGGCTGTTCATTCAGGAAGAGCACTGCTACAATATGCTACAAGAACATAAAATGTGGGGACTATGTAGGGACCAATTGGCCTCTCATACTGTGGATTCTTTCCTGCTATCGATCTATGCCGATCTTGTTATGATACCGTTTTGTGGTGCATGGAGTTTAACATACTGCTGAATTTGTAAATGGTCTGGTGTACATCGTCACAGGGAGTAATGCAAGTGAACACGCAATATAGTAGTTGGAGCAGTGTTCACCAGCAAGTAACAGGTGTATGAAGGGCACTCCTGGAAACCTGCTATTCTTCAATGAAGAACATTTCCACTCAGATTACTAATCATTGTCATCAGAAATTTCCCCCTAAAATGGCAGTGTCAGGTTCAGTCCGAAAAACGGTGGACGGGCTTCTCCATGGCTGATGGCGAAATTGGGGAAGGCGATTGGGCGGAGAATAGGTCATGAAGCCAAAATCGTAGCGGAATTGCCATGCTCCGGTGCCTCGGCAGCGGAGTCAATGCGTTCCACTCTGCACATACTGTAAGCACCTTTAGCATATCACTAGTGGGCCTGACTGGGTATTCCCTGCAGCATCGGCAATGCTCCGCCTCAGCCAGCAGAATTACCGACAGTGAATTTCACTTGTGGTTTTAAAAATCTGGAAATAGATGCCGTTGCTGATGAGGGACAGAAAGGAGGTAGGACATGGAGAGGCTGTCAGTCCTGCCGCTGCCAGGGCTGGTGTGGAGTGGGGGAGGGGTGGTGGTGTGCGTGGGGCTCTGCCAGGCCCAGGGGTACAGCGGGGCGTGACAGGGGGGTGACCAAGGTAAGATCCTGTTGCTCTATAATAAAGGTGGTGAACCACAAGCCTTCCCTTATATTGATCAAATGACCACACAACCAGTTAGTTTGTTTAAAAGATGGTTTATTTACATACATAAAAGTTATCTCAACATGCAAAAACAATATCTGCTACGAGTTAAACTACACCTATCAGCTACAATAACCTATTCAACTTCAGGGTGACGGGTACTGTGCAAATGGATAAGGCCTTTATCTGGATTTCACTTGGCTAGTTCGAAGAAAGTGGCTCTGTCTCTGCTGGACTCATCCGTCAGGTAGCAATCGTTGGTCTTGAACTTGGCTGGCTGTTCCTGCTACCATTCGGATACAAAAGAGACAGAACACATGGCTGTGCTCTATTTTATCCCTTTGGGATTTTGCGCTCTTTGGGGCGGTCCTTAACCTTGGACCTAATAGTTCGACAGGGCACTGATCACTGTCTTCGATTTCGGCCAAAAAAGGGGTGGGGGCCTTGGTAGCTGGGCGGGTCCTCAACGGTCAGTGGCCTTGGCAATTGTGCTTTCTGAGTAAGGAGAGTGGCGCTGATCAGTCTATGGCTATGCAGGTTGCTTGATTGGAGTTCTATCGTCCTGGGAAAATGTGCCATTAAAATGCAAACGAGCGGGGGGTTCGATGAGGTCTGGTTACCGGTGTTTCAGATACAGATAGGCTCTGTATCTGTCTGAGTCCTGGGTTGGCCATAATTCCCATAGTCCTTTGCAGGTGACCATCTTAGATGACTACAGTCCATGGGGTCGGGGTATCCAGGCATGGACTGCCATTGTCGCGGCCTGCAAGGCAGCCATCTTGCTCACCCGTGACCCCTGGTTGTGCAGTGTGATTGCAGCCATATGGGTGCCCCCACTTCACCAACCTCGCACCCAGCACCCATCGACCCCCATCAACCACGGGCCCCCCCAACCAGCTGGCTACCAGCAGCGGGGCAGCGCGTGGACCACCCAAGGGAAACAGGCACAGTAGCCCCTGCAGGTGGGTGCCAGACGGGGGTCACAGAGCGTACCGCTGGCAAGGCTATCGCCAGGCACTCTTACACATGGCAGCAAGGTTGAGTGCCAGAGCCACAGGTTCCCACTATGCCGGCCACTGACAGTGCCAGGGGAGCGGTGGGCAGAGTGCCAGGAGGAACGGCTGGGGGTGGTTGTGGAAATGGGGGAGGCGGTGGAACATGCGGGGGCAAAATCTGCATGAAGGCCGGGGCCACTGGGTAGCCTGGTGAATCTGGTTGGGCACAGTTGTACGCACCATGCTGACATGCCTAACATGTTTGACTGCCAACCTCTGCAAAGAATGGACATCAGCATTAAACCAGGAATGGTGGCCTTCATCCTAGTCACTGCAGCGCTGGGAGATGGACTGAGGCTCTATGAGCTGCTCGAGGGTGACACTGCAGCAGCAGAACATGGCCCAAGGAACAGGAGGTAGCCGGTGAGAATGGAGAGCTGGCCGCCCAACAGGCGGAGGAGGAGATGCAAGGCAGGCGCCATATGAGGCCTCATGTGTAACATCAGCACCTGTCATTTGAGGATCTGCCGGACTGGGCATGCTGTTGAAGGCTCTGGCAGAGCAGGGGGACAGTGCGACAATTGTGGGGAGAATGGGGGAGGGGTGGGTGGGAAGCCCACTCCTAGTGGCCATCAAGGTGCCGGTCGCCCAGAATCTTTATGCACAGGGTCCTTCCAGCGTCAAGTGGATACCTGTCTGGAATCTCATACAGCTCAGTGCATAAGTGCATCCGTACCTATACGAGTCCCGATGCGCCTGGCCGCCACTATATATCTAAATCAATGTGGACCGAGCACACCAGGCTGCCCGGCTGGCGCGGTACGTCATCATCACTGAGGTGCCCAGGTCGAGAGGGTGGTCGACAGGTTGCATGTCGCCCTACGACCCCCACCCAAGGATCCCCCCCCACCCAAGGATCTCCCCCCCACCCAAGGATCTCCCCCCTACCCCCCTACCCCCCCACCCCCCTTACCCCCCTCCCCCCTCCTTCCCCCTCCCCCTCCCCCCTCCCCCCTTCCCCCCTCCCCCTCCCCCCGTCCCCCCCCTCCCCCCTCCCCCTCCCCCCCCTCCCCCCTCCCTCCCCCCCTTCCCCCCCTCCCCCCCTCCCCCCTCCCCTCCCCCTCCCTCCCTCCCCTTCCCCTCCCCCCCCTCTCCTCGCCCTCTCCTCCCCCTCTCCTCCCCCCCTCCCCTCTCCTCCCCCCCTCCCCCCCCTCCCCTCCCCCTCCCCCCTCCCCCCCAATACAAGTGTATTGAAGTCCAAAAATAATAACCTCTTCAAGTATGAACACTGTGGTACTTACACCGAAGTGACTTGGCAGATTGTTTTCAAAGTCAACACAGGTCATCCAGTTTGCCCCGGTTCAGTATTACTCAACCACCTGTGCACTATGCCTTGAAGGGATAGTAGAATGCTATCACTTTAAGAGAAATACGACATGTAATCCAGTCTCGGTTTCGCTGGGGCCTGGAACTGAACACAGCACACACAGCCCTGCTGCTGATGTCCTCAATCTGTCCATCCATGTATACATGTTCACCTGTGTCTAGAATTAATAAATGAACCCACATGTTTGCACAATCCTCGATGAGCAATTGGTGTCTTTATATTATCAATAACAGTCCGAATACCATCTCTGTCACACACACACACACATAGAAGAATAGAAGAGAGCCACACCCGGGAAAAAAAGCCAGAAATTAGATTTGTAGTCGAAAAGAATGAAACAGATCACAAATCCAATGAAATACATGAAGCTGTGCTCCCTTTCTCCAAAAAGAACGTGTTACCTGTCTATTGAAATAGCAGATACCTTTAAACCAAAATGATTGCCACTCACTCCAAATGAATGAGAACTGACAGGCCCATGATATGCCTGTCCAGGCCTTTCTTAATGAGTTTCTCCCCTATGTCGCCGGAGGTGATGCATGAAAAATGAAGTGGTGCAAAAGGCTGTTTAGCTCAAACTGTACCCCCAACTCTCTTGATGTGGCTAAAACTGGCTCTGGATGGACTGCTTCAAATATTAATCAAAAACTTTCTTCATAATATCTGCTCTAAATCTATTTCTTACAGCTCAAAATGGATGTGTTTTCCCAAATAGGCTGAAAACAAAAGCTCTCATTGCCCTGCATGTCATCCGTTGGTGAAGGTGGAGATCAGGCATCTACAGGAATGCCTCTGTACCATGTAGACAACCTGCTGATATTACCTCGCAGTCAAGTGATTACCCGAAGCAGGTCCACTTTCTAAATATCAAGCTCGAATAAAAGGAAAAGTCATTTCTCGGTGAAAAAAACTGAAGAGAAGCAAATTTTGCAATTACATTTTTAGTTGGTCACTGTATAGCTGTGATGCAGTAATTTGATTTTTTTTTAAATCTTATGATGGAAAATGTTCCACATGATGCATTTTATTAAACTAATAGTTCTGTTGCTGAGGAAGGCGACTGGAGTTTCTAATTGAATTTTTGATCGATTCTGCCTCGTACTTACTTGCTGCAATGTAATATAGTAAACACATGTATTTTATATGCGAATCAAATCAGCAGTTGTGCACCTCAATTAAAAGCCAAGTCAGAAAACTTCAGATTTCATCTAATTTAGTGAAAGAATGATTTCTTTTTTTCTTGCATACAATGCTCGATCTCCAGTATTCCCATCTCCTGCGGACACTTGAAAGCAAAATATCAATACCTATATGGGGCAGGATTTGGGGTTTCAGGTCAGAACTCCAAGCGTCAAATGATGGTCCTGATCTTGAACTGTGGAGCAGCCACCCGGAAGCTATTTTCCCTGAACTGGCTAATTAGTGGCCAGAGTGCATGCTTGCCATGCATTTAAGGACATCAGGCAGACTCTCAAAGCTGAAGAGCCAGTTAAAGGCCTTCCAGAATAGGAGGAGCTGCAGTCTGCCATTTTTGGTTTGGGAGAGAAAGGGTGCCTCTCCATCTTGAGGTATCCTCACAGAAACTTGTGTCATGAACCCGATTGATGGTTTGTGCGAAGATATTCCAACTTGGAACGCCGGTTCGTGGGGGTGTACAATTTTGTTTTTTTTGGAATGGTGTGAGGGGTCCAGTGTAGCCCCAGTGAGAATAACCAGCCCAGTCATCATGTAACAATTATTAAAGACTATTTATAAAATTCAAGACATCTTAAGACTTCCCTTTTCCTCAAACAACATCCAAATTAAATATATTCATAAGTCAAATCCAGCTTATAGTTACCACACAATACAGTATAGATTGTCAAGTCTGAGAAATTTATTTTTCTGGTTCAGCAGGGATATCTAAACTGCCTTTATTTTTTAAAAATAGATTTTACAGTACCCAATTATTTTTTTTCCAATTAAGGGCCAATTTATGTGTGGCCAATCCATCTACCCTGCACATCTTTTTAGACTGTGGGGGTAAGACCCATGCAGTCATGGGAAAAATGTACAAACTCCACACAGTGACCCAGGGCCGGATCGAACCCGGATCCTCGGCGCCTTGAGGTAGCAGTGCTAACCACTACATCACCATGCTTTCCTTAAACAGCCTTGACGAAGGTTACTGCACGACCTCGACTCTAAAACGTAGATGCTAGTCTCAGATTTCTGGCTGCTAGATTGGTGACAGGCTTTACAGGCTGCTTGTTAGTTGTAAACCTGCCTTTCTGGCTGTCAGGTGTAAACTACATCTCTACTTCTGAGGGTGCTGGTAACTATATATCATTTGTCTAGACACCTGCATCCCATACTTGTAAAATCATTATGCTGGCTACTGCTGTCACAAGCCATATTTCTACCTGTTGTTGGGCAGACCATGACGCATGTTGCTGGGCAGTTCATAACCGATCAGGCCTCGTTGCATTCTTGTTACTGTTGTTCCGTGGTAGATTTCTACCTGTTGCTGGGGAGGCCTGATGTTGGTCAGTTATGTTTTTTAAAATAAATTTAGAGTACCCAATTAATTTTTTCCAATTAAGGAGCAATTTAGCGTGGCCAATCCACCTAGCCTGCACATCTTTGGGTTCTGGGGGCGAAATCCATGCAAACACTGGGATAATGTGCAAACTCCACATGGACAGTGATCCAGAGCCGGGATCGAACCTGGGACCTTGGCGTCGTGAGGCTGCAGCACTAATGCACTGCACCACCATGCTGCCATTGGGCAGTTATGTTGCTGGACAGATCCATGGCACGTAAAAAAAATTAGAACATGGGCACAGCTGTCAGGTCACCTTTGTGGAGAGGCTACCCCTTCATAAGGTGACACATGGCCGCAAATGTAACCAGGGTCGGCTGGTCTGCAGATGGGAGGACAAGACTTCTGCCATGCTGTTGACATCACTGGAGGTCTGCAGGCTGACAGAAAAAATTCCAGATCCTCTCTGATAGTTGCCCATAATTTACTTTTAACTGACGTTGCTTGTGCGGCCCTTCTGCTATTGATCCCACATCTGGGGAATGTTGTCGTTAGATGAGTAATCCAGAGGCCCAGGGTAATACTCTGGGGACCCGGGTTCAAACTCCACAATAGTGATATTGGAATTCAACAAAACATCTGGAATTAAATTCTAATGAGGAGCATGAAACCATTGCCGATTGCCATTTACAATCCATCTGGTTCACCAATATCCTCAAGAGAAGGAAATCTGCCATCCTTACCTGGTCTGGGTTACATGTGACTCCAGATAATAATAATCTTTATTATTGTCACAAGCAGACTTACATTAACACCATTAACACTGCAATGCGATGACTGTGAAAATCCCCTCGTCGCCACACCCTGGCGCCTGTTCGGGTACACAGGGAGAATTTAGAATGTCCAGTTCACTTGACAGCATGTTTTTCGGGACCTGTGGGAGGAAACCGGAGCGCCCGGAGGAAACCTACGCAGACACGGGGAGAGTGTGCAGACCCAGGCCGGGAGTCAAACTTGAGACCCTGGCGCTGTGAAGCGACAGTGCTAACCACTGTGCTACCATGCCGCCCACTGCGATGTGGTCGATTCTTAACTGCCCTCCCAAATGGTCGAGCAAGCCACTTAATTTAAGGGCAATTAGAGATGGGCAATAAATCTGATTCAGCCAACGGTGCCCATGAAAATAGAAAGGAGGAACAAAATGACCCGCCTGTCCACCTTCATTCTTGATCAGATTTTTGGGGTGAAAATGCTGCCCCTGGAATCTGATTCAATTATTGAAGGGAACATTCACTTCTTGACAGAAATGGTACTAGTTTGATTAATTTTGTTGGGTTGTGCACAGGAATTTGACGAGAATGAGCCGGGTTTCAATATCTCTCATAAATATACATGCACAGGAAATGTTCATATTATTTTACTACTGCTTTGTCAATTTTCTCCTAATTAGTGAATTAATTAGCAGAAAATAAGAAACACCACAACCTGCTGGGATAATCATTATCTGTAAAGTTTCCAGCTCACACAATTGGATTTTGAAACGAGTGCTGATGTTACAGTAAAAGAAATGTCAAACTCTAATGTTAAACATGGAATAAAACAGAATAATTGTCAAATTAGCATTGTTTTCCCTTCTAACTCTTTGCCTTCTCACTCTTACCACCCCTTTCCCCAAATATCTCCTCCAATGTTGTTATTTCAATGTTACATTGTATATTCACTATGGGCAGAATTTTCTTTAAAAAAATGAAGATTCGAATTATAGTTCCCCCCATTTATTTTGTTTTGGAGCTTGGGGAGATTCTTGCTGAATTCTCCCACACTTGGAACTTCTTTTTCAGTGGGAACCTGAAGATGCCACCAACACCAGCTCCTCAGAGATCAGTGTGCCCCTTTTCTTAAAGGATGTCCCGATATCCAGACCACCTGACATAACCTCAAACCACTCAATGGCAGAGACTCCCACTAACAGGCATCAGGTACCTACCCTCCAAATCGCTGGTAACAGCGCCCCCCTCCCCCCCCAGTGACCAACTGTCTGCAATCGGATTGCCGAAAGTGCCCATTCATTCCCCCACACCCTTCAGGTCCCTCTGCAGACCACCCTTCATGCACCCCCCCCCCCCCCAATCTGTTATGGCCATGGCCCCTATCAGGTACCCACCTTCGGCAGTGGCCCTGACACCCTGCCAGTAAACCTGGCACCTGGTCAGTGCCAACCTGGCAGTGCCAGTTTGGCGGTACCAAGAGGCAGTATCAGGGCACTGCCCTGCCTTGTCCCTGACCACCTGGGGCCCCCAGCCTAGCCATAATGTTTGGTCTCCGTTCATGACTGTTTAACTTTCATCAAAATATCATAGTTACATCATTGAGTCAACAATGTTATCCTGTGACACCATGGTCATATACTCCATGCAACAGTAAACAATAATGTTAAACCTGAGTTCACTGGACCAGTTGTGCACAAAGGGGTATGTACCGCCAACAAGGGGGAAATCCGAATTGATGCATCCTTAAAAACCTATGATAAGGTGCGAAAAGGTCTCCTGGCCCATTAGAGCTCAAATGACTTTGATTTGGTTATTGTTTCATGATATTTAATTATATTTCAAATAATGTCAATCTTTCTATCTCCATTGTTTTCCTTGGCACAATAATCTAGACATTCATTACCGTTTGTGTAAAGCAGTTTGTTGGCTGTTATACTGAAGTGCTGATCAGATTACCAGGAATGTATGTTGAAGAATTGAAACTGACATTTAAAATTCCTTTCAAGTTACTGTTATGGAGGTGTCTTGATGTCAAATATGATATTCCAATTTCATCAGCTGGTCTCACATGCAGAAATTTTAACTGTTGAGACAAAGATGCTGACTCAATATGGCTGCCAGATGTCACCTGACTGTTCTGTAACTGCAAGTTGGCCATGGTTCTGGAAGATTCCAAAGTAGATTAAAAATGGCATGCCTAGACAACGCTCCTGGAGAATTTCATATTGTTTAATACAATGTGTACTATAGAACATAGAACATAGAACATAGAACAGTACAGCACAGAACAGGCCCTTCGGCCCTCGATGTTGTGCCGAGCAATGATCACCCTACTTTAAACCCACGTAACCCGTATACCCGTAACCCAACAATCCCCCCATTAACCTTACACTACGGGCAATTTAGCATGGCCAATCCACCTAACCCGCACATCTTTGGACTGTGGGAGGAAACCGGAGCACCCGGAGGAAACCCACGCACACACGGGGAGGACGTGCAGACTCCACACAGACAGTGACCCAGCCGGGAATCGAACCTGGGACCCTGGAGCTGTGAAGCATTGATGCTAACCACCATGCTACCGTGAGGCCCCTACTATAAGAACAATACACCTCGACTTCTTGACTCGGAGCCTGATGCAGTAAGCAGAGAGAGCCATTGAAACTGGTTATGTACAATGAAGTGCTGAAAACAACTATTACCCTCTGTTAAAAGCAAATTACTGCTGATGCTGGAATCTGAAACCAAAGAGAAAATGCTGGAAAATCTGAGCATGTCTGGTAGCATCTGTAGGGAGAGAAAATAACTAATGTTTCGAGTCCAGATGACCCTTTGTCCAAAGTGATTTTCCAGCATTTTCTCTTTGATCGATTGTCAATCCATATTGAGTCAGCATCTTTGTCTCAACAGTTAACATTTCTGCATGTGAGTCCAGCTGATGAAATTGGACCCTCTATTGTCTTTCACTGGTTTTAACCATCTGGTGAAATCAACATCATCACCATGAGCAGACAGTTAGCTGCCTTCCATCTTGGATCAATGGACACTGATCATGTGACTGAAACTGCTCAAAATCTTTTGAAATCCTATTTATTTCAAAGGCATTTCTTAGCTCTGTTTCAGATTACATGAGCAGCAGGGGAAAAGTCCATTTGCCCCTTCTCTACAGCTAAACTACGTTTGGAGCCTATTGTTTTATATCAGACTGTGGGCAGCAGAAGATAAATTCTGAACAAGCTTTCTATATCCACAGCCACATTCCAAGAAAGACAAAAAACAACTCAACCTCAAACTTTGCCTGCTGAGAACCGAAATGTTTCAATTGCTATAGCCAGACACTTACAACTAGTGAACTCTTTATATCTTTGTCTTTTCTGATTGAGTCGTAATTTGGCCAAAAGTTAACCTCCTTTACTCTGTAATCTATATTTTTGCCTGAGTGTGTGCGGCAACAATTGGGATGTTCGTCAAACAATAACCTCCTTTACCCTGTCACCCATATTTTCTGTATGTGTGTTTGGGGCAACAATTGGGACATGTCATTATCTTTTAAATATATATATTTAATATCTTTATCTGGGTGGGTATTTAGAACCTTACTTGTTCAACCTGAAGTTAACCTGTCTGACAGAGATCTTCGCAATCAGCAAGTACGTACATAAAATTAACATTCATCCATTTAAATTTCAAAACCTATTACAATCAACCAAAAAATGGGAAAAGGAATGATCGTTCCACCCTTTCCGCCTCTCTCAACGCCTAAACTATGTTTGGAGCCTGCTTGCTGATATCAGAATGTGGCAGCAGACAGAGAAACGTTAGACTTCGATCTCCAGATTAACGTCTCAGGAAAAAAAGGTCAACAGTTTAGGGGCAGCACGATAGCACAAGTGGGTAGCACTGTGGCTTCACAGCACCAGGGTCCCAGGTTTGATTCCCCGCTGGGTCACTGGCTGGGTGGAGTCTGCACGTTCTCCGCGTGTCTGCGTGGGTTTCCTCCGGGTGCACCGGTTTCCTCCCACAGTCCAAAGACATGCAGGTTAGGTGGATTGGCCGTGATAAATTGCCCTTAGTGACCAAACCGTTTAGGAGGGGTTATTGGGTGACGGAGATAGGGTGGAAGTGAGGGCTTAAGTGGGTCGGTGCCGACTCGATGGGACAAATGGCCTCCTTCTGCACTATATGTTCTATTTAGTTACAACGTTAAACTTCACCAACCAAGAGCCAAAGCTATTGGGTTGCTGCCGCCAGACCAGCCAGCCACCTACAACTAGTGAACCCTTTGGTAGCGAGTTAATCAAGTGGGAACTATGTCCCATAGTGAACACGATTGGGTGGGTGTTTCCCGGCGCCCGCAGTGCAGAGAAACACAATGCTCTCTAACTTGACTTCTGTTAGATATGGGGCCTCAGCAGGGAATGCACAGCCAAGGCTGCACTTTGTCCCGTTTCCTGCACTGGGGAGCCCCGTGTGCCTAAACCTGCATGGAGAGATCGGGACGCCGTTTCTCCGTTGGTGTCCCCGATGCGATCCCTGAAACCCCCCCCCTCCCCCCAGCACCAACTCACTTGTAGGGGATCCCTGCACCCTCCTCGCCCTCCCCTCACCTGTGCAGGACACCCACCTGCTCAAGCACCGCCGTGCAATAAATACCAGCCTGACAGCTTGGTAGTGCCAGTGTATCACACAGATGCCACTGCCAGAGTGCTAGGCTGGCAGTGCCAGGTGTCAGCATGGCAGTACCAGGCTTGCAGTGTCAGGGTTCCCAGGTGGCACCAGCAATGCCAGGGTACCACCCTACCCCAGGGGGCGTGCACCTGTGGGCCACCAATCTCCGGGGAGACCCCCACAAGTGCCGTTCCATCTGGTTTCCATCTTTGGGGACCTTCTCCAAAATCTCACATCGGGGAGCACAAAGGCTATGGTCGATTAGTTTGAAACCTCAATATTTCCTATTGCTCAAATGTTGATTAAATGCAAGGATAAATGACAAAAACCAACATGTTTGATTATACTTCTCAATAACACTGCTCAGCTGGCTTGCAATCAGGAAAGGTCACCTCTTCAAATAATCATAATATATTCATTGCTGCCAGGTGACTTCAGTGAAACCCATCTATTTTGAGTATTGGCACCTCTATTGGCAGCTGTGTTGTGCCATTCACTTCCCAGGGTTTTCAGTGAATTTCAAACACAAGCCACGCTCATCATGAAGGAGCTTCAGTACCCATACACATTTGCAAATCCAAATTTACAGCCATCCCAAAGGATTAATATTGGTATCTGCTTGCCTCCCGCATGAAGTAGGACTCAACAAATCTCCAGAGCCAGCTGTGCTGAAGACATCACCCAGGGATCTTTTTTAAAACTGAAACTTTACAGATGGCAAATTCCCAAAGGATGTTAGAATCATAATTCTTACAAGAGCTTACATCCCCAGAATGAATTCCGTTATATCAAAAAAATGTTCAGCACATTAAACATTAAAGCTAGTTTGCAAAACGTATGATCTAAAGTCATGTTGAGACACATCTCTAATGCATGAATATTATGACAAAAAATTCAAGTAACTTTTGTCAAATATTTTAAGATAGTGCAACTGTAAGTGGCACGGTGGTTAGCACTGCTGCCTCACAGCACCAGGGGCCCAAGGTTCGATTCTGGCCTTGGGTGACTGTGAGGAGATTCCCCTTGTCTGCGTGGGTTTCCTCTGACTGCTCCAGTTTGCTCCCACAGTCCAAAGATGTGCAGGTTAGGTGGATTAGCTATGATCAATGCGCAGGGTCACGGGGATAGGAGGGGGAGTAGAGTGCCCTTTTGGAGGGCTGGTGCAGACGCGATGGGCCAAATGGCCACCGTCTACACTGTAGGGATTATTACTATTTTTTTAAATGGTAGGACAAATTTAAATGTATAATTCTTTTCTGGAACAGTGTGAATAACCAACACCCTTCAATGCACTTTAATGTGTCCAGTTGTCTACTGTCTGTCTGTCTGTCAGTAAATGCTATGTTGATGGAACAAGACCCATTATTCTTTCACTGTCAGTTGCATTTGGTTTTTTTCCCAACTACCAACTAAACTTTCTCTCATTTTCAGTATATCACTGCATGTGCTCCCATAGAAAGTTCTTTACTTTATGACATGATGGCAATAATTTCCTGTCCACCCTTTGATGATCTCTGATTTGCTGTGACTTACCCTGTTGTGCAACCCTCCCCATCCTCTTTCCTGTTGTATGGGTTCAAGTGCTGTTAAATACACAGGCAGAAAAAATTGAAACAAGGGACCGGAATTTTCCAGCCCAGCCATGGCAAGTTCATTGACTTTTGGTACACGGTGGCACAGTGGTTAACAGTGCTGCCTCACAGCACTAGGAACTCAGGTTCAATTTCGGCCTTGGATGCCTGTCTATGTGGCGTTTGCACTTTCTCCCCACGTCTGTGTGTGTTTCCTCTGGGTGCTCCAGTTTCCTCCCATAGTCCAAAGATGTACAAGTGACATGGATTGGCCATGTTAATTGCCCCTTTGATTCCAAAAATGTGTAGGTTAACTGGGGTTACAGGGTTAGGGTGAGGGAGTGGGCCTAAGTCAGGTGCTCTTTCGAGGGTTGGCGCAGACTCGATGGGCCAAAGAAGATCCCAGCGGTGGGCAGGACTGAGGAATTCCAGCCAAGACCTGTGGTAGCTCCCACAAGGTACATATTTTCAAATGTGTCCAGGGGCTGGTTTAGCTCAATGGGCTAAATTGCTGGCTTTTAAAGCAGACCAAGCAGGCCAGCAGCACGGTTCGATTCCCGTACCAGCCTCCCCGGACAGGCGCCGGAATGTGGCGACTAGGGGCTTTTCACAGTGACTTCATTGAAGCCTACTCGTGACAATAAGCGATTTTCATTTCATTTTTTCATTTTCATAGTTACAGTAGCAATAGGTACCCCAAGATTTTTTTGTTGAAATGTTGGCCCTTCATAATCACCCACAGAGTTAGACTACACATGACCACAGTCAGAATGGTTTTGTATGTTGAACAAAAAAGGTGGATGTTGCCTGTACTCTGACTCCCGAAACTAATTTCAAAAATCCTCCAGTATCAAAATGCCATCACATCTCCACACTACCTCCCCACCCCCCTCCACCCCCTTCCCCCACCTACGCAATTAAACTTTTAATGTTTAGGCGTACCTGAGGCCAGAAGCTTTGCTTGGGAGAAGAATGAATCTCTGTGTGGCATGGATTTGAATCTACTAGAGAGGTGTGGACTTGAATACATCTGAGACTGCTGGAACAGAAATGTCCTCTCCCGCTAATGTGCAAAAAACAAGCGTAATAAGCTCAGCCAGCATCAGCACAGTCCGCAGTTGGCTTGAACTCACAGCATGAACCAGCTCCAAAAATCCACAAGGGCAAAGAACAAAGAACTGTGCAGGACAGGTCCAGGACCTTCGACCCGCCAAGTCTGCGCTGATCATGATGCCTGCCGAAACTAAATCCTTCTGTATTCCAGGGTCTATTCCCATCTTACTCATGAATTTGTCAAGATGCCTCTTAAACGTCGCTACTGTTTTTGCTTCCACCACCTCCCCCGGCAGCGTGTTCTAGTCACTCACTACTTTGTGCAACAAACTTACCTCGCACTTCCCTTAAACTTTGCCCCTCACACCTTAAACCTATGTCCCCGAGTAATTGAATTTTCCACCCTGAAAAAAAAAAATCTGACTATCCACTCTGTCCATATCACTGAAGTTTGCAAACCTCTATCAGTTCGCCCCTCAACCTCTGTTGTTCCAGTGAAAACAATCAGAGGTTATCCAACCTCTCTTCATAGCTAATGCCCTCCATGCCAGGCAACATCCTGGTAAACCTCTGCTGTAACATCTCCAAAGCATCCATATCCTTATGGTAGTGTGGTGACCAGAATTGTGCGCAATATTTCAAGTGTGGACTAACTAAGGTTCTGTACAGCTGCAGCATTACTTGCCAGTTTTAATAATCAATGCCCCGACCAATGAAGGCAAGAATGCCATAAGCCTCCTTGACTACCTTATCCACCTCTGTTTCCACTTTCAGTGATCTGTGGACCTGTACGCCCAGATCTCTCTGCCTGTCAATACACTTAAGGGTTCTGCCATTTACTGTATAATTCCCACCTGTATTAGACCTTCAATTTGTCCAGATTAAACTCCATCTGCCATTTCCCCGCCCAAATCTCCAACTGATCTCTATCCGGCTGTAACCTCTGATAATCTTCATCAGCAATCGCAACTTCAACAACCTTTGTGTTGATTGCTAACATACTAATCAGACCAGTTATATTCTAATCCAAATCATTTATATATAGTACCAACAACAATGGCCTCAACACTTATCCCTGTGGAACACCACTAGTCACAGGCTTCCATTCAGAAAATCACCCTTCCAATGCTACCTTCTGTCTTCTGTGACCGAGCCAGTTCTGTATTCATCTTGCAAGCTCACCTCTGATCCCATTTGACTTCATTTTTTTACTAGTCTGCCATCAGGAATCTTGTCAAAGGCTTTATTGAAGTCCATGAAGACATCATCCGCTGCCTTTCCTTCATCAATTATCTTTGTCACTGCCTCAAGAAACCCAATCAAGTTAGTGAGGCACAATCTCCCCTTCACAAAACCATGCTGTCCATCACTAATAAGTCCACTTGTTTCTCAATGTGAGTAAATCTTGTCCCTTAGAATCCTCTCCAATAATTTCTCTACCACTGATATAAGGTCCACCAGCCTAAAATTTCCCAGATTATCCCTGCTACCCTTCTTAAACAAAGGAACAACATTGGCTATCCTCCAGTCCACTGGGACCTCACCTGTAGCCAATGAGGATACAAAGATTTCTATCAAGGCCCCAGCAATTTCTCCCTTGCCTCTTTCACTATTCTGGGGTAGATCCCATCCAGCCATGGGGACTAATCTACCTTAATGCTTTTTAAGACACCTAATACCTTCTCCTTTTTGATGTAGACATGACCCAGAATATCTACACACCCGTTCCAAGACTCATCATCCACCAAGTCCTTCTCTTTGATGAATAACTCATTTAGTACCTTGCCCATTTCCTTTGGTTCCAGGGGCATTGATTCCCTCCTCTGTCCTTGAGTGGGCCAACCCTTTCCCTGGCTGCCCGCTTGCTTGTTATAAACATATAACATGCCTTGGGATTCTTCTTAATCCTATTTGCCAAGGTCTTTTCATGACCCCTATTAGCTCTCTTGACTCTGTGCTTAAGTTAATTCCTATTTTATTTATATTCTTCAAGGGCTTCATCTTCTCAGCCTTCTCGCCCTCATGAATGCTTCTTTTTTCTTTTTGACAAGTCTCACAATATCCCTTGTTATCCATGACTGAAGTCACGGCTGATATGCCGAAATGATAAATGTTACTGTGAGCTGAATGTTGTGCTTCTGGAGTTGAAGCTCGCAAGACAAAAGAGGAGAACGGAAGAGTTTTACTGAACACCTTACACATACACTAAATGCTTGGTGTTGAATCTGGGTGCAGGAAAGCAAGGTTAGGAATGTTCTACTCCCAGAACTAATGTCCCACTGTTTGAAAATGAAAATACATCGGAATATGAAAGCATGAAGCAAAACGTTACCATTCATCACTAAAAGCCGGCGACTGCCCTTGCATCTTCGAAGCACTTCAGAATTCATGAGATGCCGTTGACAGCAAGGGGCCCATTTAAAGTGTTCATTTCACATTCAGTTGTCACTGTTTTGTGACACAGACCCACTCATCATTCAAAAGCTTCAGCAACATGTTACAAACTGTTACAAATCTTCTTGCCCCTCCTCGATCATAAATCACCCCATCAGATATAAAACATTTACCGTTGTCATAAATGATGCATCAACATGCGACAATTCACCACCACACTGTGCTCAAATCATTATAGAAAAGGCTATGCTGGATGCAGAAGTATGACAACCCTGCAGCAATTTTAGTTCGCCCATTTGCAGCAAATGTTTCTTAGCAGGATAGTGAGAGATTACTAACCTCCACTGGAGATGATGATGGCAAGCCTATTGCTAGCTAATAATTCCTGGAATTGAGAAAGTGGGGAACCCATGATAAAGCAGCATCGAGGTTTGTGGAGAGTTCTGTCTCACATTCTCACACTGGCCTTTTGTTCAGAAAAAATATATAGTTTTAACGGATTTATATTTATAAACATTAAAAATAAGGGACGCGATTCTCTGAAACGGAGAGAGACAGCCGACGCTGGAGTGAAACCAGGAGTGTTTTACTCGGGTGTCGGAGACTGCTCCTCGCCCCCTATTCTTCCCCCCCCACCACCACCCTGGGGGGGCTAGGAGCGGCGGTGCTCGAATCTCGGGCGCCGGGCCTTGACGCTTGCGTCAAAGCGGCGAGCCGAGAATGACACGGCCGGCGGCGCCTAAGTGACGTCAGCCGCGCATGCGCATGTTGGCCGGCTCCAACCCGCGCATGCGCGGTTGCCGTCTTCCCCTCCGCTGCCCCGCAAGACATGGCGGAGGGAAAAGAATGAGTCTCTTAGAGACGCCGGCCCGACGATCGGTGGGCACCGATCGCGGGACAGTCACCTCCTGAGCACGCCCGTGGTGCTCGATCCTCCCTCCGCCCCCCCACAGGCCCCACACTTACCTGTCGCGCGCTGTTCACACCGGCAGCTACCAGGTGTGGTTGGTGCCGGCGTAACCGGTTGAGTTTGTCAGGCCGCTCGGCCCATCCTGGCCGGAGAATCACCGGTCGCCATGAAAAACGGCGGGCGGCAATTCTCCGAGCGGCATGCCGCAAAAGGCGACACGCCATTTTGGGGGGGGTGGAGAATTGCGGGGGGTGCCAGGGCGGTGTGGCGTGATTCGCCCGGCCTTCCCGCGATTCTCCCCCCCCTGCATGGGGAGCGGAGAATGGCGCCCAAGGTATAGTTTTAAGTGTGTTCAATGTAATTCTTATATGCTTGGATAGATAAAACCTGGAGTTAGATTCATGCTAGTCAAAACTTTGTATTTGTAGGGGTTGGATAAGTTCCAATGATGTTTCTATTGTGCTCAGGAAGGGCTACAATGTGAAAAATAAATAGGCCAGCAAGCATACACGGGCATTACTTAGCAACCAGAGGTCCTTGAAAGGTAAAAAAGCTTTTAAGTTTTACTTTTGGTTAGATATATTGCTGTTGGAGACAGGACTGAACATCTGTCTGACAATTCTGCTGAAGACTGGACAGGACTGGAGCTCCAAAGAAGCAAGCTTGCTGGAGTACCGATACTGCCCTGATAACCAGGGAACTGGGAGAGAAAGAATCTTTAAGATGACTGAATAAGTGAACAGAGGTTAAGGTATTTTTCAGAAGTCAAGGAAGAGTAGATAAAGTGTTCTGAGTTAAAGAGTTAATTGCAGTAACTAGATTTAAAGTTGGACAGCTGACTTCAGAGGTAAATGAAACATCTGATTCCATTTTAATGGCAGTCTGGGAATTGAGAGTTAAAGCGAGTGTGAAAAGTTTGTACAGCAGTGAAGAAAAATAAATTCTCAGTGGATCGGTGTATAATTTTTGACTGGATTCACTGTTAAAACTGGAACAGAAGCTTTGTTTAAAAGTGTCATTTGGCAAACCTAGTCTTGATTTCAAAATGCTAACCAGTAAGGGAAAGCATTAATATGAAAGATGATTTTAAAGCATATTTTTGGGAGTGGAGTTTGGGAACTCTCAGGCGACAATCATCTGGGTAGTTTCTGAGGAGAAATCCCCAGACATTAACTTGGAGTGTGCATTTGGCCACAGTCATCTTGTGTGCTTAAAAGGGACTTCGGCAGTTAATGAGGCCATTGTAGCTTAAGATGTACTTTGTAATCTAGGTTAGCCATAAAACCTGTGTGTAATTGTAAAACTAAAGGGGGAGTAAAGGAGCTTTGTGTTATAATCCAATTGTTTTTTTTTCAAGATGTCCGTGGGGTCCCAAAGCGCATCTTGGATGGGTACATCCTCTCTCCAATGATCCAGAAACCAGAAGATCTTGTCCACCCACCATTTAACCTACATTCTAAGGAGCTCAACTAAGCCTAATTAGATTTTAAACCTTTGGGCTCGGAGGAAAATGTCAACAAGGAGATACATTTCAAACAAGGGTTAGATGCAATTGAGGGAAATACAACAGAGTGTCACGGCCTGTTGGTGGATGGCCGGGTAGATAGATTGTTGTTAGCAGCAAGAGGGTGATTTTCTAGGATCGGGGCCTTTTCATTTGTACTTTCATTTAGAACTCATGGGTGGTGTGTTGAGATCATGACCCTCTGCAGGATTGCACCACGTGAAGACTAATAAACAGCCTTGAGAAGGTGTGAAAGAGTTCCACAGGAATTCAGCTTCTGATCTGCAGTTCAACCTTGGGCTTCTAATCGGACATATCCAGATGACTAGCTTCCAAGTTGCAGCATACATGTGATAAGATTTGCCACATACCCATCCTCTCATAATGAGGAGCGTAGTCTCAGAATGTGCTTGTCACCGCATCTGACGGCAAAGTGATTCACATGGCAAACTCATCACCAGCTCTGTCACTTCATCATCTCATCCACTGATACATTATCATTCTACGCCAGACTCTTGAATTGAGGAGGTGGTCCAGTGAAGTTGTCTTACAAATGTATAATTCATGGAAACATAGTGCATAAGATAAGCACACACGTGAACCAAATCCACTGAAAGTCACATTTGATTGGTTTGAGCAAATTCACAATCTGCTGACTATGCCACCCCTGATCTTACTGAGTGAAGTGGCAGCAAACATCACCTTTGTTCAGTAACCTAATAGGAGATAAAAACCTTCGAAGTCTGATCGCATAATACAACAGTTATTCATGCCTAGTTTTCCAACCTCCTAATCCCCACCTCCCCTAAAGAAACCCTCTCAGAACCCTGGAGAGGATACTTACCCTCTCCCATGCTTTGGCGTCCACGGCACAACGTTGGCACTGCCAAGGCCTGAAGGGGCAGAGCTGAAGGGGGGGACTGAGGAGGATGATGAAGGGGAGGGGCCTGAAGGGGACCATGAAGGGGAGCATTTGGTGAGCCCATAACCAGGGTGTTCTTCACTTGTCCTGGATGCTGTCAAACTTCTTGAGTGTTGTTGGAGCTTCATCTTTGGTTGTAACGCACAGTTCACATTTGAAATGTACAGTGTTTGAGATGCCACCCACATGCCGGATTGCAGTGTGAGTCAGTTTTAATGAGTTAATGTCACAGATCCAAAGACTGGTGTGAGCCATTGACTGTGGCGTTGGTGTATGTTGCTGTGTGTATTAGTTGTGTCAGTGCTCGATAGTTTTGGTTATGGTTAACTGGTACAGATATGGCTCAATGCCGTTTGTAAAACATCTGACGGATGATTATGATTTTAATGTTTAGCACAATGTGAATATTGGAGGTAATCAAATAGATTGAACTTGCTTGAGCTTTTTAAATTCTAGTATAATGGATTCACAATCAAAAAGGTGACTTCTGAGAAATGGCAGACGCAAGAATAGTTATAAATTAGGTTTATGTTTGAAGTTAGTGACTATAGGACCAAAGGGAAATAAAATGCAATAAAGAACAAAAAGATTGCATGTTGAAAAGTCACATTTGTCTTCCTGAGGCTTTTTATAACCTTAGAAACATACAATATAATTTCTCACAGATCTTTATTCCCAAGGATAAATACCTGGCCTTTTGGATCAGTCACATCTAAATCACCCAATCGATCAAGCGACCGATGTTGCAGCTCATCTTTCTCACAACCTGGTTAAAACGTTATTCCATCATGATACTGGAAAAAAAGGGCTTTGAGATTTCAGTGGATCAGTATCTGCATGAAACATAAACTCAAAAGCATTCTAAAAAGAGATGAAGGAGATGAAGTGTGTTGCAAAGTTAGCTTGTTTCATGCCTCTTCTCCTCTAACTAGATAGACAAACCCATCGCACAAATAGAGATCAAGGATTTGTTACAGTCACCATTACAGATATGTGAGCCAAGCTTTATCACCATTGGGCAGCACGGTAGCTTCACAGCGCCACTGTCCCACGTTCAACTCCAGTCTTGGATCACTGTCTGTGTGGAGCCTGCATGCTCTCCCTGTGTCTGCGTGGGTTTCCTCCGGGTGCTCCGGTTTCCTCCCACAAGTCCTGAAAGACGTGCTGTTAGGTAATTTGGACTTCTGAATTCTCCCTCTGTGTACCCGAACAGTGCCGGAATGTGGCGTCTTGGGGTTTTACACAGTAACTTCATTGCAGTGTTAATGTAAGCCTACTTGTGACAATAAAGATTATTGTTATTATTATTACTCGAGGGTCTCCTCCTACCACTACCAGTAATTTGCTGGTAATGAGGGTTACTTGTGCCACATGGTGAGGCTGGTATATCCTGGTGGCCATGAGGCAGCTGTTCTGAAACCCTGGGTGGGATTCTCCGACCCGCCTGGGGATTCGGAGAATCGCCCGGGGCCGGCGTCAATCTCGCCCTAGCCTTATCCAGAATTCTCCGCCCCCTGAGATTCGGCAGGGGCGGGAATCGCGCTGCGCCGGTTGGGGGGCCCCCCGCACCGGTCAGCGGGCCCCCCCGCGGCGATTCTCCGACCCGCGATAGCTGAAGTCCCGCCGCTGACAGGCCGGCATGGATTAAACCACCTACCTGACCCGTGGGATTGGCGGTGCAGACGGGCGATCTGACCCCAGGGGCATGCCCCCACGGTGGCCTGACCCGCGATCGGGGCCCACCGATCGGCAGGCGGGCCTGTGCTGTGGAGGCACTTTTTTTCTTCCGCCTTCGCCATGGTCTTCACCATGGCGGAGGCGGAAGGGACCCCCTCCCCTGCGCATGCGCCGGTATGACGTCAGCAGCCGCAGACGCTTCGGCGCATGCGCGGACTTACGCCGGCCGGCGAAGTCCTTTCAGCCCCAGCTGGCATGGCGCCAAAGGCCATTCACGCCAGCCGAAGGAGTGGGAACCACTCTGGTGCAGGCCTAGCCCCTCAATGTGAGGGCTTGGCCCCGAAAGGTGCAGAGAATTCCGCACCTTTGGGGCGGTCCAACGCCGGAGTGGTTCACGCTACTCCCACATGCAGGGACCCCCGCCAGGTATGGGAGAATCCCGGCCCCTGTGCCGAGGGGAAGACCCTCCCCACCTCTGGCTTTCCAGGCTCCCAATTGTTTTCTACCTTCCCTTTCTGCCCTCCAAATTTCTGGCCATCCCCTTGCCACCCCTCATTGAGGCCTGCACGATTGGCCCACGGCAATCCCCACCCTGCTCATCTTGGCACCCAATTCTAGTGACAATCCTCCTGGGGGACTGGCAGTCTTTTTTTGGCCATCAGCTCTTGGAGGCAGAAATTCCTTTCACATAGGGGCGATCAGAGAGACGACTAACGGCCTGACAGCTTTCAAATTAGGTCAATGCCTCCTGACCATTTGGAGACCACTCTCTCCTCACTTTTCCGTCTGGGAGTGGGAGTTGGGCCCCCCTTCTCCACCTTGAATGTTTGCAAAGTGACCAAGGTTAGAAAATAAATATTCTCAGGTACCCAATATTTTGAGAGAATGAGAAAGGAGGTGGAGTAACCGTGGCAGTAAAGAAAGACATAAGGACATTAGTGAGGATGGATCCTGGAACAGAACATCAAGAAGGGTGGCATGGTGGCACAGTGGTTAGCACTGCTGCTCACAGCACCAGGAACCTGGGTTCCATTCGGGCCTTGGGTAACTGTCTTTGTGGAGTTTCTACATTCTCCCCGTTTCTGCGCGGGTTTCCTTCAGGTGCTCCGGATTCCTCCCACAGTCCAACAATGTTCAGGTTAGTTGGAGTTTCCATGCCACATTGCCCATTTGTGTCCCAAAGATATGCAGATTAGGTGGGGTTGCATGGTGGAGGTGTTCATTCAGAGGGTCAGCATGGACTCGAAAGGCCAAATGGCCTTCTTCATCACTGTAGGAATTCCATAGTTCCATGGAAGTAATATTAGTACGGGTGCAATTTATGAATAACAAGTGTCAAAAAATGCTGGTGGGATTGTTTCAGGCCCCTTAACAGTAGTTGTAACATTGCTCAGGGCATTAAGCAAGTAGTAACTGAAGCTTGTTATAAAAGTAATGTAATAATTGTGGGAAATTTGAACCTTCATACAGACTGATGAAATGAAATTGATAGAGGTAGTCTGGAAGAGAAGCTCCTTGAAATGCTAAAATAATATGTTGTGGAATTAATTAACGTTTAAGTTATTTTAGATCTGGTATTGTGTAATGAGGCAGGATTAATTTGTAACCTTGTAGTAAAAGTCCCTTTAGGAAAAAGTGATCATGATATAATTGAATTCCACATTAAGTTTGACTGCAGCGTATTCCTGTCTAGAGCAAGTATCTTAACTTTAAAACAAGCCAATTACAAAGGTCTGAGGGAAGAGTTGAATGAGGATGAACAAGTGCATTCCAAGCACTAACAAACAACAAAGAACAAAGAAACGTACAGCACAGGAACAGGCCCTTCGGCCCTCCAAGCCCGTGCCGACCATGCTGCCCGTCTAAACTAAAATCTTCCACACTTCCTGGGTCCGTATCCCTCTATTCCCATCCTATTCATGTATTTGTCAAGATGCCCCTTCAATGTCACTGTCGTATCTGCTTCCATCACCTCCTCCGGCAGCGAGTTCCAGGCACCGACTACCCTCTGTGTAAAAAACTTTCCTCGTACATCTACTCTAAACCTTGCCCCTCGCACCTTAAACCTATGTCCCCTAGTAATAGGTTTAAGGGGCATCTACCTGCATTCCAATCACTCAAGCATGTGTTTTCACTGCACTTAACTCTCTTTGACGTGGTCAATTTTTACAAACCTTGATGTTTCACCACTTAGGCCACTGAACCATGAAGAGAGATGAATGTATCAAAGCTGCAGATGGTTTGTAGGAGCTGTCAATCACAGGCCACCACAAGAAAGCTATGAATGGCTTGCAGCTCATGGATCTGTGGGAACCAGATACAGGTCAGAGCTGTGCACCTTCCAGGAATGGACATGTGGTGCTGCAAAATAAGTGCTGCAGCTGCAATATTTTCACTGACCCTGTCTGGACTGCTCTCTAGCTCTCAGACAAGGGCGTCTTTTCTGTGGGGATAGGGGTGTCTGTGTGTGGGGGTGGGGTCTCTTTAGAAAGGGTCCCTGCGGGGATCCCCCTATTACAGGGGAAGGGGGGGCATGTGAGGGGGTTCTGGTAGAGGAGATACCATCGGGAAGTACATTGTTGGGGAGGGCTGGTGTCCCTCGGGTGGGCTCATTGTCTCTGCCAGCATGGTTCAGGCATCGTGTGCCAAGGAGGAAACCATTGCCTCCTTGGCCCGCTACAAGATCAAACACGCCAGGGCCATGCTGATAGAGACCACAAGTGATCTGCGCCCACAAGATTCCCGGCTACGGGGGACCGGACAATCACAGAAGGCCGGAACATAGGGCCTATTAAATGGATTCAAATGGGTCATTAAGTCCATTGGATCTTGTTCCCACCACCAACAGAGGGGTCGGAGTGTCGCGATCGGGTCAGCTCCCAGCATCAATCCTGATTTTGGCCCCAAAGCCTGATTCTCCGTCCCATCGGGGGAACAAGATCCGGGCGTCATGGGACAAAGAATCCCGGCCTCTAACATTTATTTTTAGTTTCAAGAAACTTGGATGAACAGAGTCTCAGGACTGACAATTAGCTTTTAACACAAGAATAAAGCATGGCGTCTTCCCCAGCGGCAGGATGGTTGAGCCATACAAAACATCACAGACCTCGACGGAACTGGAAACGCACCCCAGCGACCAATGGCAAGCCATCGAAAAATATGCTTCGGGGCGGCATGAAAAATCTTGACTCTTGTTCCTAATACCCACAAATACAAATACAGATTACTTAAAACTACAGCAGTTTCCTGACGATTGAAGAAATATCTACTTTGAGAGATCGACTTGTGGCAAATTGAAAAGGGTTAAAATAAACATTGAGAAGAAGGTCACTAAAGTATAGTGGGTGCGGTCATGGAGAGATTTCAACAGGACTAGAGGAGTGAAATCGACTCACTGGACCACAGGGAACCACTACAATGAGGAGAAGACATACCTTTAAGGAGCACCAAGACTTAGGGGCAGACGGGAAAAAGATAAAGCAGAAGCAGGGAATGTTGCACAGGGTGAATAATGTGGTCCCTTTGAAAGAATGGATGAAGGGAAGAAAACCAAGTTCAGCGTCAAACACTGCACCAAAGTTTGTGTGTCCTAACCCAGCTCCTCAAGAACTATCATATTGAGCGTGTAAGTTAGGTTACAAGCCACCTTCTGTCTGCTAACATCAATGTTATTTAACTGCAAAAACACCATTTCCAGGCTCATGAATCACTGCAGGCAGATAGAATTCCCACTTCATTCTGTGTTTTACAAATATAAAACAGTAGCATACAGAATGGAATTTCAACCCAGAACAAATGGGTGGCTTGGCATTGGTGGAATGTTCAAACATTTTTTAAAAAATCACAAAACAGAATGCACTTCAAAATGACCCACTTCCTGGTAGAACGGTAGTAGGACGAGGGACGGGAGACCAGTCTGCTCCTTTCCAGGCAGGCAGCTGAGATTTTAATGAGACTGCATATCTCATTTGGTTTAACCCCAGCTCAGTGATGGCCAGCAGCTAAATGGAGGTAGGATCCGCTGGATTGAGCAGGATCCAGCATCGCTTGCTGTCCAGGAGAAGTGGAAGTGATTTTGCTGCCTTCCAAATTTACCTGTAAACCAAACCTCTCCCACAAATATGAACAGAGTCCCAGGACTGACAAGTAACTGTTAACACAAGAATAAACCATGGCGACTTCCCCAGCGGCAGGGTGGGTGAGCCATATGAAACCCCACAGACCTCGACGGAACCAGAAACTCACCCCAGCGACCAATGGGAAGCCATCGAAAAATACGCTTCGGGCTGGCATGAAAAATCTCGCCTCTTGTTCCTAATACCCACAAATACAAATACAGATTACTTAAAACTACAACAGTTTCCTGACGATTGAAACTTTCAAAATTATCTCCGAGCTGGTGATCTTCTCCTGTGATGTCTCCCTGAGCCATGATTTAGGACTGGTCAGCGTTTCCGATCTCCCGCTCCCCCACCCCACACATGCCTTTTCAATTCTCCCCTTCCACTGTGCACCTGTCTGCCGCTTCCAAGATGCAACCCCTGACCCGTTCAATTTTGTCCCTTGCCCTTCCAACCTCGTCCTGGCATTTTCTTTTGTCACTCCCTAATCTTAAACCATGCTGAGGAGGTGTGGTGGAGGATGGCCATCTTTTAGGTAGGCCCTCATCACCAGGCTACCTCCAAGGAAGAGAGTGAAAAGCAGGGAAGGGGTTAGGGGGCGGGGTAGGGTGTGTTTGGAGGCCAGGAAGGACGATTATGAGGAGAAATTTTACTCAAATGAAACAGCTTTTGAGTCTGTAATTCTGACTTTCTGAGGCAGAACGACAGAGGATCATGGTTATAGACGAAAAAAGGGCAAAACAAAGACAGTGGGCATCGGTCGATGACTGATGGGGATCATGCAGCGTTGACTGAGTCACTCACATTTTCATTGTGAACCAATGTAAATATTAGCTAGCTCAGTGTAGTGCACAAACCACCAAGCAATTTGAAATATAGAGTTGGAAAAGCAAAGCAATTGCCCTTTTCAAACGCCCAGTTGAGTTAGACAGCATCACAAAGCAATATCTTCTCCAAATAATTGCCATCTAATTGCAAAGTTTGAGCCGCAGATGGGTTGGACTGCAATTTTCTCTGCTGAGTACAAGGAAATAAATAGGGTGCCATTGCAATGCCCGTTCCTTTGAAATGCGAGAAAAGGGAGCAGAAATGGTTCAGTAGATTGGACACTTACATTTCACCTTATGGGAGCCGAACTTTCAGTCAGATCAATGAGATATTTGCTTTCTGTAAAGGTTGGACGTGCAATGAATTTAGGCCATCCCAATCCAGTTGCCAATGCGTCAAGCCTGACCTAGACCTGTCTGATATGCTGCTGCTCCGTGCTCCTATGTCAAAGGAAATAAAATTCACAAATTGAAGGAAATACTTAATTCTTCTTATAGCCATCAAACATCGGCGCTGCTTATTATTAGATATTTGGCCTGGATGTAGATTTTCTTCTTCCATTCAATGACAGATTTGGTTTTAATTGAACTCTAATGCCTTTTTTACCCACTAATTCTAATGAGAACATAACCCAGTGGTGCAATAATAAAAAAATTTCCATTGGACTTCTGTGTCTTGACTATGTACTCTGCTATCCGTCTGTCCAAAGGCAAACAGAGGACAGTTGAATGTGAAGAGGTCAGATATGAATCATTACGGGCAGCCCGGTCGGCTGACGGGCAGCATGGTCTACACAGGCGTGAATGGCCGAGGGGCTAGTTCCCGTGCTTTGTTCTTTGTATTAAGCTGTGTTATTCCACAGCCCATAAAGATGCACAGCACAGCGCACTGCACTTTGCTACTTCATCTGCTTGTCATGAACAGGAAGTTTGCCCTCCAGTCTGTCCTTCATCCCAAGGCAGAGACCTGAATTCTACGGTCGGTGCGGTTCACTTTCCCCGCCAGCAGCGCCAGTTGGTTTCCCGGCGGTGTGCGTGGTTACAGTGGGAAATCCGATTGACAAGCGGTGGGAAGATCGGATCCCGCTGCCAGTGAATGTCACGCGACTGAGAAACAGTCGACTGTATTGTCTCCTTGTCAGCCTGGCTCCAATGTGAGCATTTAGTCAGCTATCACCACCCCCACCACACCCTTACCAACACCCCACCCCCTCCCCCACCAGTAACCAACCCTCCCAGCCCTGGCCAACAATGGAATCCACCACACTAATTTGGCACTGAACGCTGTTCAACTCAAATGAAGAGATTTATCACAGTAGTGAGGAGTGCAATAAGTGCCTGAAACATTAACCTATCTTAGTTTGTTTCTGGCAAGCTGATTCATATATGGGTGTCTGCACACCACCCAGCTCTGCTGTCCTTCAAGAACGTTTAAGCATGTTGTTAAAATGAATTAGTCTCAGGGCAGCCCAGTGGTACAGTGGTTAGCACTGCTGCCTCACAACGCCGAGGTCCCAGGTTCGATCCCGGCTCTGGGTCACTGTCCGTGTGGAGTTGCATATCTCCCTGTGTTTGCTTGGGTTTTGTTCCCACAACCCAAAAATGTGCAGTCTCGGTGGATAGGCCACGCTAAATTGTCCCTTAATTGGAAAAAAAATGAATTGGGCACTCTAAATCTATTTTTTTTAAATGAATTAGTCTCAAAGGTATAATATAATACAATATTTTAAAAATACCCGTACCTCAGACACCATGAACTCCCTTTAAATAATTTTGATAGATTTTCACCATTGTTGCTGAAGCAATTGGCAGATTTGTGGCCAACAGTATGGATTGGATTTCTCTGGAGCAGACGGAAGGTGGAGTGGGGAAACGCCCACATTCTATAAACGGGCATATTTTCTTTCTGGGTGGCGGGGGTGGGATGACGTGTGAAATGCCACCACCAGAAGCAGGACCCAGGTGGCAACAGAGGTGGATGGATGGTGTGACCAGCAGACTAAAAGACTTGCCTCCAAACAGTGTGAGGAGGAGCGAGAGCCAGTGGCCGCAGGAAGACTTACAACAGAATGAGTAGGAGCGTGGTCAGATCGGGGAGACTTATAACAGTACGAAGAGGGTGGCCCCCAGAAGACACAGTCTGTGGAGTGGTCATGTTCTGATGTGTGATGTCACCAGTGCTGTAATATGCCTTTTAGGGATAGGAGCAAGCCCTTCATTGGAAAGGAAGTGTGTCATGTGATCTTTTAGGTTGGTCTTGCTTTCAGCAGAGCATACACAAATAGTCCTGATGCCTTCAAGCTTTATATCCATGTATCTCTGTCCACATGTGCCAAGTCTCAATGAAGAAACCAACATGTTTACCCATTCCCTTCTGCGTGATTGGTGCCTTTACACAGCAACAGAGAAACGGATAAGTAATTAGTAGGTGAATATTTTCTCCAATGCGGCAGAGAATCGGGTGTCCGGGAAAAATCGGGATCGGTCCTGGGGCTAATGGCCCATTTTCATCTACTGAGTGGGCTCAGCACCAGATTCTCTGAGCCCTCGCTGTTCTCCGCTTTTCCAGACTGGGAATCACGTGGGTCGGAATTACAACAAGTGTCACCAAATGTGAACCTGATGTGGAGGTCCTCGCAGTGGGCCATGGGGGCAATTACCTTAAGAGAGATACCCTCAAAGTCCATCCAAGGACTACCCTCTCCCCCACAGTGCCCCCTCCCCCCCAAGCTTGCCCCCAAAACTCCCAAAATGAGAGAACCCCCAAGAGACCACCTGAACAGTAAGACCTCCCCAGGGACTCTGAATAGGGTGAACTCCCTGGAACCCCTTAACTGAAGTAACCCCCACAGAGACCCCCTAACTAAAGTGACCAACCACAGACTCCCTAACTAAAGGAACACACAACAGAAACCCCCTAACTAAAGGTACCCCCCAAAGAGACCCCCTAACTAAAGGGATCCCCCATAGGGACCCCCTGGCTAAAGCGATACTCCACAGGGACCCCCTGACTAAAGGGACCCCTGAATAAAAGGTACCCCCCCTCCCCCGAAAGAGACCCCTGTCTGGAAGCTGGAGTGCAGTCCAGATAGGGGGAGTGAAAAAAATTACATCTGTAGCACTTACCTGAAAGCTCACTTGTCCATTCCTGGAAGGAGAACTGCTGTGATCTATCTTTCAACCCTTCAGATCCATTAGCTGCAAGTCATCCACTCATTTCTAGTAGTGGGCTGTGATTGACAGCTTCCACAGAACATCTGCAGCCTTGATTCATTCAACCACCTTTATTGATGAGTGACTCTAAGTGATGAACCCTATTCAATGTTCACAAATATCAACCACATCAAATATGTGATTGCAATGCACTTACCACTCTTTGATGTGGTTGATGCTTGCAAACATTGGGCTTTCATCACATACTCATATTCCTCACCATGCATAAAGTTGCATGGCAAGGGATACGGAATTGGTTCCTGATTTGCACTCCCAGGGGAATGAAAATCGGTTGCAATTCTCCTCCAGTAGGACAACATCTCCCAACGGAGAATATCGCCATAGTCTCCCAATTGGAGAATCTTGTCCGTGAAGTGAAGGTATAGTGGGCAGCTTTGGAATACCCATCCAGTAACGTGGAAAGTTGCGGTTGTTTCTTGTGGCCTAGATGGGCACATCTGCAGGAAGTGTCACCAACTGCAGATACCGGAGCTCCTGATTTCAGATCACAATAGACACTGGAGTCACTGTGGCGAACCGCCAGGCTGAAAACAGCATAGATAGCACATTTAGGGAGTTGATCAGACTGAAGGTTATGAGAGTACAGGCAAAGAAGGGAAGGGTAACGGCCAGACAGCCTCGTAGGACTAGGCAGTAGTTCATCCCGCTTACTAACTGGTTTTCCACTTTGGAGACAGGGGAAGGTCATGGTTCATCAGAGGAGTTCAGCAAGAGCCAAGTCTGTGGCATTATGGGTAACTTAGCTGCACATAAGAGGAGGGGAATAAAGAGTGGAAAAGTAAAATCATAGGGGAATCAATAGTTTGGGGAACAGACAGGTGTTGCTGTTCCTGTAGACTTGGCTCCAAGTTATTATATTGAATCCCTGATGCCAGTGTCAAGAATCTATCATGTTATTTTTAAGAAGATGTTTAAATATATATAGTTTAATACATATCATTATAATTCCTGGAGATTAGAATAATGAGGGGGGTTCTTATAAAACCTATAAAATTGTACAGGACCAGAAAGGGTAGAATGTTCTCGATGGTGGGGGAGTCAAAACTTGTGGGTACAGTCTGAGGATACGGGGTTAACCATTTAGGACTGAGAATCGGAGAAATATCTTCGCCCAGAGAGAGGTAAACCAGTGGAATTCTCTACCACAGAAAGCAGTCGAGGCAAAAATATTAATTTCAAGAACAAGTGAGATGTAGCAACGGGGCTAAAGGGCTAAAAGGATATGGGGGAAGGTGGGAACAGATGACTGAGCTGGATGATCAGCCATGATCATAATGAATGGTGGAGCAGGTTTGAAGGGCTGAATGGCCTACTCCAGCCAGAGGTCATGGTCTACATCAGTACCAACAATGTAGGTGGAAAGGCTGATGAGGTTCTCAAAGCATATTTTAGAAAACTAGGTCATAGATCAAAAAAAGCAGGACTTAAAAAGCAGTAATCTTAGGGTTACCACCCGAATCAAATGCTAATGAGTACAGAAATGGGAAGATAGCAAAAATGAATGTGTGGTTGTAGAAATGGTGCAAGACTGAGGTCTTTAGATTTCTGAGGTGCAGAGACTGGTTACAGGGCAAGTGGGACATGTGGAAAGTGGATAGCTTATACCTTACCAGGACCGAGATCAATATACTTGCAGGATGTTTTGCTAGTGCTGTTGGAGATGGTTTAAACTAGCTTGATAGGGGTGGTTGGGAACCAGACAGATAATTCAGATAGGAGAGAAACAAAGCTGGTAATGGAAAAAGAAAAGTAGCAAACAATATTGGAATGCAGCAGAAGGTATAACCAGATTTCAATAGGTCAAAATACAGAAAAATGTTAAAAAGACAAAATTAAAGGCTCTCTATCTGAATGCACACAGCATTTACAATAGAGCAGATGAATTAACGGCACAAATGGATGTAAACGGATATGATACAATTGCCATTATGGAGCCTTGGCTGCAGGGGTGGCCATGGTTGGGAACTGAATATTCCAGAATATTTAGGAAGCATAGCCAAAAAGGAAAAGGAGGTGGGGTAGCGTAATTAACAAAGGATGAGATACATTAAAGAGAGAGAGAGGGTTTTAGATTGGAAGATCAAGGTGTAGAATCAGTTTAGATGGAACTAATACACAGCAAAGGGTTGCTTTTGATGGGAATTGTTTATAGACCATCAAACAATCATGGTAATGTAGGGCATGGGATAGATCAGGAAATTGTATGGGCAAGTAACAAGGGTAATACACTAATTATGTGGGATTTCAATCCACATATGGACTGGGTAACCTAATTAGCACTAATGCTGTTGAGCATGAATTCGTGGAGGATGAATTCCTGGGTATATATAAGGTGAGATTCTAGAACCGTTTATTGAGGAAACAAACAGGGAATGGATTATTTTTTATCTAGTTTTGTGCAATGAGGAAAGGCCAATAATCTCATTGTAAAAAAGCCTTTGTGGAAGAGTGACCATAATATTATGGAATTTTACATTAAGTTTGAAAGTGACGTAATTCAATCTGAAAGTAGAGTCTAAGTCGAAACAAAGGAAACTACAAAGATTTTTTTGGGCACCTCCTTGATATAGAATTTCACCGAATATCTTTGTTAAAAGAATTCCATGTCACTACCTCAACAAGCGCAAGAGTTTCAGCATCCAGGGTACATTTTAACTCTTCTCCTTAACTGGCTTCCCAAGCCAAGGGGCAACATTTCTCACTTTCTCCCAAAATAAAGACAAAGAAAATGAACACAGAAAAGTACAACACAGGAACAGGCCTTTTGAACTTGCAAGCCTGCTTCGACTATGCTGCCCCTCTAACCTAAAACACTTCCGGGGTCCATATCCCTCTATTCCCATTCTATTCATGTATTTTTCAAGATGCCCTCAAACATCACTATTGTACCTGCTTCCATCACCTCCCCTGGCAGCGATTTAAAGGTACCCATTACCTTTTTCACACATCTCCTCTAAACGTTGTTCCTCGCACCTTAAACCTATGTCCCCCAGTAATTGACTCTTTGGGCGGGATTCTCCCGTACCCGGCGGGGTGGGGGGTACCGGCAGGACGGAGTGGCATGAACCAAAAGGTGCGGGAGCGTCAGCGGCTGATGATGTCATCTCCGCGCATGCGTAGGAGGGGCGGTTCACCCACGTGTCGGCCATCGCGTAGGTTTACATGGCCGGTGCGTAGGAAAAGAGTGTCTCCACAGCACAGGCCTGCCGGCAGATTGGTGGGCCCCGATCGCGGGCCAGGCCACCGTGGGGGCACCCCCCGGGGCCAGATCACCCTGCGTCCCCCCACAGGATGCCGGAGCCCAGAATCACGGCACGGCGTGATTCCCGCCCCCACAGAATCTCCAGTGCCGGAGAATTTGGCGGCCGGCGGGGGTGGGATTTACACCGCCCCCAGGCGATTCTCCGATCCGGCGTGGGGCTGGGGGGGGGGGGGGGGGGGGGGGGGGGTCGGAGAATCCCGCCCTTGCACCCTGGGAAAAAAAATTCTGACTATCCACTTTGTTCATGCCCCTCATAATTTGTAGACTTCTATCAAGTCGGCCCTCAACCTCTAGTGAGAAAAAACAAGATTATCTGACCTCTCCTCATAGCTAATGCCCTCCATACCAGGCAACATCCTAGTTTACCTCTTCTGTACCCTCTCCAAAGCCTCCACATCTTTCTGGTAGTGTGGTGACCAGAATTGAACACTATATTCCACATAGTTATTACAATATGATAAAACTGCGCTCGAAAACCCATCAAGACTCATCACTAAAAACAATGAATTTAATATTTGTAGGGTCACCCAAAGATGGAAACCTCAGCAAACACCTCCAACTTCAATATTTTTCATGTTTTGACTTTTCATTTTAAGAATCCAAACTCAGGATATCAAACCTTGCAACCTCTTCCTGGTCTGTGTGCCCAGCCAATTCAATTGACAATTTAGACTTGGCAGATGCTCCATCTCAGTTTTTGAAGCAACTGCATCTTTTTATGAGGACCCGGCATGATTGACTGCAATAGGGTTAACTCTTTCTCAGTAAGATTGCTGACGTTTAGTAACATCAGACTAGTATTGCCTTATTTTTGGAATTTTAGCCTTTGCATCTAAGACAGATTTGCCACATTAACCAGCTCCAGTTATCAAGTTGTCTCATTTCACACTACATACACTGACATTCAGTCATTTGATCATCAGGTAATAAAGTTAATAGGCATCAAACACCCCCGAAGTACTTTGAAAAAAATGACTTGCATTTATTTAGTATGTTTCACGATTTCAGTACATGCCAAAGTGTTCTACAGAGACAGATGTGCTTTACTTTGAAGTCACTGTTGTTAAGTAGGAAAGAGGACAACCAATTTAATTTATCCATAGTAAGATCCCACAATATAGTAAAGACCAGATGATCAGTTTTACTGATGTTGATAGAGAGAAAAATAATAGCCAGGACACGAGGAATAACATCACTGTTCCTCCTTTAAATAGTGTCATGGGATTGTCATGGGGGAGGGGGGGGGGGGGGGGGGGGGGGGGGGGGGGGCACGGTAGTACAGTAGTTAGCACAGTTGCTTCACAGTTCGAGGGTCCCAGCTTCGATTCCCTTCTTGGATCACTGTCTGTGCAGAGTCTGCATGTACTCCCCGTGTCTGTGTGGGTTTTCTCCGGGTGCTCTGGTTCCCTCCCACAGTCCAAGATGTGCAGGTTAGGTGGACTGGCCATGATAAATTGCCCTTAGTGTCCAAAAACAATTAGGTGGGGTTACGGGGATAGGGTGGAGGCTTGGGCTTATGTCGGGTGCTCTTTCCAAGAGCCAGTGCAGACTCGATGGGCCAAATGGCCTCCTTCTGCACTGTAAATTCTATGATAGCCACTATGATATGTTTTATATCCAGCTGAGAGAGCAGATGAGGCTTTGAATGAAAGTCTCTTTCAAAGGTTAGCAATTCCCCGCCCACTAGTGCAGACATTTCCTCAATACTGCACTGGAGGAGTGTCAGGGTAGATTTTCGCACTCAAGTCTCCGGAGTCAGCCTCAAACAATAAAAGGTGAATATGCTGCTCAAACTGAACCACAGCTGATACTTGTAGCATGTCCTGATGTCAGAAAGAGGCTATATAAATGCAGGTACTTTATGTTTCTTTCTGTCACTATCCTAAAGTAATAATACTGTAGTGGTAGCTTCGAGAATTGGATATACTGATGAGAAGTTCACTGACTGGGGAATGGTGCAGTGTTGGTAGCCTCCTCGACACATGCTGCATACCAGTGTATGACGGATGAGATAAGTTCAGAGTTGGATCATTGGATGTGGTCAGCATTAAGTTTAGCATGTTTGACAATAGTTGGTCAGGGGATTGGGTGGGAGGCATCAAAGTTCAAATGAAATACAAATAGCTTTTTACCGATGACAGACTGTCAATGTCCCCTTCGAGACCAATAACATTTAACAGGAGACGTAAATTTCCCAGAAATTGACAGAAAAAAATCACACAAGGTTTCATGTTTCAAGACCTTTACTGTAAAAATAACAAACTCAATGTTAAGTAAGCATTACTCAGTAGGCACCCAATGCACGAAACTATGGAAAAGCTGCTTTCCCCATTCACTAACTAATATAACAGAAAACACAAGGCTATCATGATATGTTACACCATGCTCTCAGGACATATCTATTCTTGTAGATAAGATACCAAGCACCTCCAAAATGATCCCTTCTCCTTGCCACAATCTTCCAGTATCCTATTCACTTTACTTCCTGAGTATCATCAAACTTATTTGCAGAAACAAGGCACCATCTGGCATTTTCTTTTGTCTTTAAATCTCTAAAAGCCTTGTCTCTTGTCGGTTCTCACGAACAAAACAAACAAAAAAGACCAACCCCCCCCCACCCTGGAGACAATGGGGGGAGCATTGTCTCCAAGCGTAAAAGCTGGCACTTGAGAGTTTAGATTGGTTTTGGCCATTGTCTCTGCCCCCAGAGCAACTAAATCACATTGATCTTTCTCTGGTCAAAGTTCAGTGTCCTTTCACCAATTTCAGGAATTCCTCCAATTCTGTGGAAATTCTGTTTTACCTTAAAAGAAAGGAGACAGTTTCAAACACAACCAGCTTCTATAGTCTCACATTCGTCACAAGGTGTAGAGAAACAGACCAAATCAACTACCATGCTTTGTGAAGGCCGGAAGACGTTCCAAACTAAAGTAACCCATTTAAAGTTGAAGGCTGTTTTGCTTTCACGAATAAACACAATCATTAGCCTGTCATTGAAAGGCTATGAAATGTTTAATGAGAGGTAAAAGTGGTGAAATTGGGTTGAAGCCAATAAACATAAATACTTTTAAGTTATGTTTTGCTTTGATGCCAAGTTAGAAATTTCACACACATAAATAACATCAAGACAAAATAACTGTTAACTAACTTAAATGCTTTTAAAGCTGCAGAAATGACACAAACTCACATCGATCGATTTATGGCAGAATTTGTCTTCTTTTAAAATGCAGGAAAAATAATTGCCCCAGAAGACATCTTTTATATGCTCCATAAACTCTGTCTTCAGATGACAACGAAGCAAGTTGCAAGAAGTCAATAATTTGATGTACTCTATGGCTTATTTATCTTGTGATTCTGAAATGTGTGTGACCAGGAAAGGAAACTGTTCTTGTTTTTGTTGAACATCTTGAAGATATCAGCAGCATCTGTGAGTGATGGAATTACTGAAGGAAGTTTAAAACATGTGGCCCATGCCAAGGCTCTCTCATCGGATAGTTGGACAATGAATTACACAGCTCATTCGACAATTTCGCTTCAGGTGAATTTTTATAGGACAGTATGAAACTGCCAATGGAGCATTCTGATCAGCTGGGAAGGAGGATATGAAGTTATTGCAGAGTGATTTGGTACTTTATTAGTGCAGCCAGGTCAGTTGTCAAAAAGTATGATCAAGAACCAATGTTGCATATGTATAACCACTTGTAACGCAATTGTGACTAATGTATTACGAATGGGTGTATTATTAAAACTTAGTAAAGGCATGAGGGTAGAATTTGAGATTTCTGTTGTCTTATTACTCCTAATTCTCATGTATGAACCATAGAGTAGCCTGTCAGGGGTAGATGGTTGCATTTTATACAGCGCTGACTTACAACACAGAAAGCTGCCTCCAGATACTCCTGATTCGATTGTTAAATTTCCATTAGTGCCTCTGCAATAATTAATGTACAGAAGTCGCTAATAAGACATCAAATATTCAGCTCATCATATATTTCAGAATATATTTAAAACATCCTTCAATTTCAATTCAGTTCACAAATAACATAATAGCTATAGTATAATCCAAATTAAAAATGGTTTAGCTGAATTAATCATGTTGCTGCAACACTCCTAGTAGATTACACCTTTATGATTAAGGCATTTATTTAACACGGAATCCTATTATTTGTATAAACTGACATGCTATGATATTAAACCAATTTTTCCTTTTGTAAAAGCTGTGGCTTTTACCTTTCATATCATCAGGGAAAATCAAACTGCATGCTAAACTCATCTCCTGCCACTCCCTAAATTTACAGGCTCTGTTTGTGACTTTAAATAGTGCAGCAATTTTTTTTAAGCAAGATTGTTTGAAGCCATAAATCAATGCGAGTAGGAACAGCTTTGATTGTCATAACCATAACTGAAACCTTACAGATGTGAGGAACATCTTGAAAATCACATATGCCAGGCACAATTACATCTATTTTGTGACAGCACCAAATAAGTTATTGATGCTTGTACCTTAATGAATGTGAAGTAAGACCGAGCGGAGGTAATTGCCTTTCAATTTATTAACTGATTAAAATTGCTTCACAGAAAACTCCTCATTACGTGCAAATTAGGGGACAAAGGGATGAGAGGTTAGGCTCGTTATCACTCATTTTTAGGTGCTGTGAGTGAAAGCCAACATTTCATTCCCCAGTTCTGTAGAAGGTTCATATGGGCTCGGAGCATTAACTCTGCTTCTTTCTCTACAGAAGCTGCCAGACCTGCTAAATTTATCCAGCATTTTCTGCTTTATTTAACATTCCATTCTCTCTTGCCAGAGACAAGCAAGGATTGCAGGGTTCCCTATTGTGAGTGTGCCATTAACTGCACCGCGGATAACTCTGCAGGTGCCACACATCAACTCAGACCTATACTAGAACCAAAAAAGTGAACAGCGGTGACCACTGTTGCTTCACAGTGCCAGGGTCCTAGTTTTGATTCCCGCTTGGGTCACTGTCTGTGCGGAGTCTGCACGTACTCCCCGTGTCTGTGTGGGTTTCCTCCGGGTGCTCCGGTTTCCTTCCACACGTCCCGAAAGACATGTTTGTTAGGTGAATTGGACATTCTGAAGTCTCCCTCTGTGTACCCAACAGATGCCGGAGTGTGGCGACTGGCGGATTTTCACAGAAACTTCATTGCGGTGTTGTAATCCTACTTGTGACTGTAATAAAGATTATTATTGTACAAGTCTTGCAGTTCAATGCCTGGTATCTTCACAGAAGTCGCTCTGCCTTCATTCTGCACAGTCTGTTGTGCCAGCTGCATTTGAACCACCATGACAAAACAAAGGATAGCTATTGGGTGAAAGGACAATGGGCTGGCCACACAGCTAAGGATTCTGATTCTGTTGGGCTGCCCGCTGCAGGTGTACGCATAATGAAAGTTATGCTACCACACAAAATCTGAGTGAACACAACTGGAGTGCTGAAATAACAAATCTCCCTGGAACATTCTGGAAGAGCCCAGCCGTACTCGACAAAGGAGGTGCTATGAATCCTGGATGTCTCAGAAATTCACCATCATGAGAGGACATCCTTGGCACTAACTAGACACTGAATCGTGGGAAAGAAGGAGTGCGATAATGCGGAGGGTAAAGAAAGAGCTGAAGAGAAACTGCAGAGGTTTATGAGAACATTTTGAACACCATTGTTTTCACTGAGATGCCAACGAGGTTACTTTATGTTGTAATGTAATTTAAGGGGTGGTCACATGCCATCACTTGAAGGGAAGTATGCCCTGTGCTTCCAGTCTCAATTTCACTTTGGCCTATGAGCAGAACACAGCACACACAGCCCTGCTGCTGCTGATGTCTTCAAGTGTTCTATTCATGTATATATTTTTTGTGTGCCTAGTCGAACACATTTACTCAACCCTTGATGAGTGCTTAGTGCTTTTAGGTCATTATAAAAGCACAACAACCTTAGAAATCTCAGCCATGGAAAAGAGCATCCCAAAACCTGACAGAACAGCATATTCTGGTCTGGCTACTTGGACTGAATTACCATGAATTACACAATGCCTGTAGGAATTGAAATATTGCTCTCGTGCTCTGGAATTATTTTTCTCATTTCTTTATTTTGCTGGAATTATTTTGCCTGTCTGCCCATTGTTGGTTCACTCTGATGGTAGTTTCCACATCTGCTGCTTATTATTCAACACACCCCTATTTCATTTTTTTGCACGTAAGATGTTGTACTAAAATAAATTGCGATAGCTCTTTGGAAAGGAGATTTATTTATATTCAGGAAGATTAGTCTTTTAGTGCCAGGAAATAGAACCACTTGCATTATGGGCATCGATCACGTATCAGGATAAAGCATTCCATGTTGAGATAGGTAAAGACAAAGTCTGCAACTTAATCAGACAAGAAAAACCAAACTGTCTGTATGGAGTTTGTATTTCCTCCCCGTGTTTGCATGGGCTTCCTCCGGGTGCTCTGGTTTCCTCCCACAGTCCAAAGAAGTGCAGGTTAGGTAAATTGGCCCTGCTAATATTGCCCATAGGTTAAGTGGGGTTACAAGAATAGGATCGAGGGATTATGCCTAGGTAGGGTGTTCTATTGAGGCAAGGACCGGTGCAGACTTGAGGGGCCGAATGGCCTTCTTCTGCACTGTAGGGATTCTATTCTATTCTATTGTACAGTAAAGATGTTGCTGTGATAATTTAACATTCTGCATATTTGCCATTCCACAGCCTCACTGAAGAAGTTCATAGAATTTACAGTGCAGAAGAAGGCCATTTGGCGCATCGAGTCTGCACAGCCCTTGGAAAGAGCACCTGATTTAAGATTGCCAACTTGGAGCTGGGATAGGAGCAGCTGTTTTTTTCTGAGCCGATGACTTCTTGTGACCTGAATGAACCCTCTCTGAATGAATTTTGGGTAGGTCTAAGAACAGGGGTAGCACGGTAGCATGGTGGTTAGCATAAATGCTTCACAGCTCCAGGGTCCCAGGTTCGATTCCCGGCTGGGTCACTGTCTGTGTGGAGTCTGCACGTCCTCCCCGTGTGTGCGTGGGTTTCCTCCGGGTGCTCCGGTTTCCTCCCACAGTCCAAAGATGTGCGGGTTAGGTGGATTGGCCATGCTAAATTGCCTGTAGTGTCCTAAAAAGTAAGGTTAAGGGGGGGTTGTTGGGTTAGGGGTATAGGGTGGATACGTGGGTTTGAGTAGGGTGATCATTGCTTGGCACAACATCGAGAGGGCCGAAGGGCCTGTTCTGTGCTGTACTGTTCTATATTCTATATTCTAACAGCATTCAAAAGGAGATGTTTAAACCATCAGACTGAGAGGCAATTGAACCCCAGATGTTCGAGGTGAGTGATGAACCTGTGCCACCCAGTCCCTCACATCACCAAAAAATGTAAATATTCTTTGCTCAAAGAGTTAACATGGGAGCAACTAAGACTGCTTTGCTAGTTCTTTCTATCACATATCAATCTTTGGATTAGAATTGGACTAACTCAGGTACTCTACAGTTTTAGTCTCCCTGACATTTTGTTGGCGATGGTACAACAATCCGTCCTCTTGTGTGCTAATTATCTGCCTTTAGCACAATTCATGTAGGTAGATTTGTCACAGCGGGTGATCAGTTTCCAACATTACAGCAGTGACTACACTTCAAAAGTACTTTGTTGGCTATACAGCACTTTTGAACATTCAGAGTTCATTGAAAGGTATTATGTCAATATAAGTCTATCTTTCTTTCATTAAACATGAGTGACTCGAATCTCCTTTTTCCTATGCGTTCAAGTCTGACATTGTAGATGTTAGAATATTCATTTCCCAGAACATGAGCAAAAAATAGGACAGGTTTTTACTTAACCTCCGATAATAAATGGTCTTCCACTGTATGTTAATGGCAGCAAAAAAAACTTGGCAGAAACCTGAAAGGCTTTATATTCACGCCAGCTTTGGCTTTTAAATGGAGAAAAATGGACCAGAAACCTTTGGCACACTCCTGAAGAGAATAAACAATTGATAACAGCTTGGAAATGACTGCATCAGTTTACATCCCATCACTGTATTACTGAGAGCAGCTCATCCTGTCCGAAGTGCCATCATTTAGGTGTGACATTAAACCAAAGAAGGCTTCGGCCTTTTGAAAATCTGCAAAAGAAAAGCGGAAGGTGAGCAGGGGAGTTCTCCCGGAAACACGACTAGAATTTATCTTTCAATCAACATCTCAAAAAATGGCTGAAATAAGCATTCATTTTATTGCTGTTTGTGGGAGCTGGCTGTGTTTAAAGTTGCTGCCGTGATTCCCACATCACAACAGTGACTAACCTTCAACGATAGTTCATTGGCTGTCCTGTTGAGCAGCCGAGCAGTATAGTGATAGATAAAGAAAAGGTGCTAAAAAGGCTGGCAGCCCTTCAGGTAGAGAAGGCATCCCGGATAGGATGCATCCTAAATTGCAGAGGGAGGCAAGGGAGCATACTGTGGAGCCATTGAATGAAATTTTCCAGGATTAGTCACGGGGAACTGGAGGATTGTAAATGTGACGCCGTTGTTTACGAAAGGGACTAAGAATAACCCAGGATCTACAAACCTGTCAGCTTGAATAGTGGCAAAGTTGACGGAGGGGCTATAATATGGGATGAGATAAATATACACTCAGAGAAAAATAAGTTAATACTAGACAGTCAACATGGCTTTGTCAAGGGAAGGTCATGTCTGACAAATGTAATTGAGTTCATTGATGAGTTCACACAGGTAGTGGATGAAGATAGTGCTGTGGATTTTCGGACATTCAGAAAGCATTTGATATAGTGCCACATAGCTGGTTGGTTAGAAAATTAAAAATGTTTGGGATTGATGGGTCCTTGGCAGCATGGATTATAGTTGGCTAGGGAACAGAGGGTGTCATGATATGCAAACATGCAACCAATGAACACTCAGAATGGGACACACCAATGGGTAGTCAAAGGTGGCATCACCAAAAGGGGGCATGACATAAACACTATAAAAGGGATGAGGCATTCACACTCTGCCTCTTTCCTCAGACAGACATTGAGAGAGTTAGACAGGGTTGATCAGCAGCATCACACCCCAGCACGTGGCTTAGAGCACGCTGGTACAGTTAGACTGAGTGACTATACTTAGATTAGCAGAGATATCGAACTCGTTTGAGAACTGTGTTAATAGCTCAATAAACACGCTGAACTCATTTCAGAGTCTGGAGCATCCTTTAGTTAAGACTGCATCAAGTAGCAGCCTGTGTTATCCAAAGCAGCATAACACAACATGATACCAGGAGTGAGTGTTCAATCTATTTAGTTCAACTCAGCAAGATCCATGACAACCAGCTACTGAATACAGGCACAATGGACAAGATTCAGGCTCATCAGCTCAGGACCACCGGCAATCTTAGTGCCAACTGGCGATCATTCAAGCAGAAATTTCAACTATACGTGGAAGCATCCTACCACAATGGTGCGACCGATACTCGGAAGATAGCTCTTCTACTCACCACTGCGGGTGACCATGCGATAGAGATCTTCAACACGTTTCACTTTTCCGAAGGGCAGGACAAAACGAAGTACCAAACCATCCTGATCAAATTCGACAGCCACTGTGAGGTGGACACCAACAAACTCTTCGAGCGCTACATCTTCAAGTAGAGGATACAAGGTAAAGACAAATCCTTTAATTCCTATCTAACTAACCTTAGACTGCTAGCACAATCCTGCATCTTTGATGATTTCACTGACTCCATTATCAGAGACCAAATCATTTTTGGAGTTCACTCTGATCCTCTGCGAAAGCAATTGTTGAAAATCAAGCACATGACCCTGCCAGTTGTGATTGAAATGTGTACTGTGCATGAGCACTCTAAAAATCGCTATTCACAGTGCAAAACAGCAGAAAGTGAAAAACATGCCTCCCACGAGGTGGAGAGTGTTCAGGCCATCTCCCAGTGCAGCGCCTCCACATTGACGAAAGCGGCCATTTTGCGTGCTCTTCCCGGGGACCGACGCATGCGCAATGTGATCGGGAACACGAAGTGGCCGGAAATCGCACTGCGCCGGTGCAGACGTCCGAGAACCGCACCGTGCATGCGCAACGACACACTGTCATGACACCGACGTCATGACGTGTGCAAACTGCGGCACCACCCATTTTTTAAAAAACTGCCATGCAAGAGGCAAACGCTGTTTAAACTGGGAAACCAAACCACTATGCAACCCTGTGCAGATCTGCACCACCAGTCAGGAGCCAGCGCTCCCAATTCCGACAGCGGTGCATCAGACGTGTGCAGCACCGAATGCTGGACTCTGATCCAGGCAGTGCGACGGATCCAGGTGATAAACACCTGGACAGCACTTACTGAGTGGCCATTATTACGGAGTGCGAATACCGGACACATCACGAGTCCAATCAATCCTGGCCGTGGATTCCGAGGACAGGTCAACCACTGCCCCATCCAGCTCAAACTGGTCGCAGGTGCCTCCGCCAACCTGATTTTGCAGGTGGACGTCAAGAGAATCAAGAAGCCCCCACAATCATTCCAGCTGCCTGCAAACTCCTGGACTACAATGAAAACGCAATCAAGGCACTGAGGTCCTGCCATCTGCAGGTGTCCAGCCGACACACACAAGCAAGCTTACGCTTCGAGATTGTAAAACCAGTCAGGGCATCCCTGCTAGGTGTGCACTCCTGCAAGCAACTGAACCTCATTCAAAGAGTCTACACCACAACACCGTCCCATCCTGTAACAGCCTTCCCGAACAGGCGCCGGAATGTGGCGACTAGAGGCTTTTCACAGTAACTTCATTTGAAGCCTACTCGTGACAATAAGCAAATTTCATTTCATTTTCATTTTCATTCGGATCTTCAGTCCAGTATCGATGACATCCTAACCCAGTACCCAGATGTATTTAGTGGGATGGGCACGCTGCCGTACGAATACAAGATTCTACTGCAGCCTGATGCCAAGCCAGTGGTCCACGCGCCATGACGTGTCCCTGCACCACTGAGAGAGTGCCTGAAGGCAGAGCTCACAAGACTACAACAAAAAGGCATAATTTCCAAGGTCACTGAACCAACCGATTAGGTCAGCTGGATGGTGTGCGTAAAGAAGCCTTCGGGGAACCTACGCATCTGCATTGACCCCAAGGATCTAAACAAAAACATTACGCGGGAACATTACCCCATCCCGAAGTAGGAAGAAATCACGCGTGAGATGGCACACGCGCGCTTCTTTACAGAATTGGACGCATCCCAAGGATTTTGGCAAATCCAACTTGAAGAATCCAACAGAAGGCTCTGCACCTTCAACACGCCTTTTGGCAGATTCGGCTACAACCGAATGCCATTTGGCATCATCTTGGTATCAGAGATTTTCCATCGCATCATGGAACAGATGATGGAGGGGTTCGTGTCCACATTGACGATATCATAATCTGGTCCCCAACCCCAGAGGAACATGTGTTACGTCTCAAGAAAGTATTCCGACGCATACATGAACATGGCCTCAAGCTAAACAGGTCCAAGTTCTGTTTTGGGACATCCACGCTGAAGTTCCTGGGCGATCAGATTCCGGTGTGCGCCCGGACACAGACAAAATTAAAGCCATAGAGGCAATGAAAGTCCCTGAGGACAAGAAGGCAGTACTGCTCTTCCTGGGAATGGTCAATTTCCTTGGCAAGTTCATCCCAAATTTGGCCACACACGCCACGGCCCTACTCAACTTGGTTAAAAAATCAACCGCCTTTGAGTGGAAGGCGGAGCACCGAACAGAGTGGCTGGAGCTGAAAGCCAAGCACTCGTCCTTGCATTCTTTGACAGAGAGACCAAGATATCCACAGATGCGCGTCAGGATGGCATTGGGGCGGTGTTGCTTCAAAGAGACGACACTTCATCCTGGGTAACAGTAGCATACGCGTCATGGGCAATGACACCCACTGAGACCAGATATGCGCAGATTGAGAAGGAGTGTTTATGTCTTCTCACCGGCATCCTCAAATTTCATGATTGTGTCTACGGCTTGCCAACATTTACTGTTTAGACGGGTCATAGGCCTCTGGTCCACATCATCCAAAAGGATCTGAATGACATGACGCCTCGTTTGCAGAGAATTCTGCTCAAACTCCGGAGGTATGATTTCAATTTGGTGTACACGCCTGGCAAGGAGCTCATCATCGCCAATGCATTGTCCCACTCTTTCAACTCACCCAGTGAACCACGAGATCATCCAGCATATTGAATTGCAGGTACAACTGTGTGCAAGCACTCTCCCGGCAACAGATGAGAAGATCGTTCTCATCCGAGAAGAGACGGCCAAAGACCCCCTGTTGCAGCGAGTCATCCACAACCTCAGCAATGCCTGGCAGAAAGGGCAATGCCCTCAATTCTATAACGTCAAGGACGACATGAAGGTGATCGACGGCATCCTGCTCAAGCTGGATAGGATAGTCATTCCGCTATGTCTCCAGAGCATGGCGCTGCGGCAGATTCATGAGGCGTAGAAAAGTGCAGACGCAGGGCCTGGCAAGCTGTCTACTGGCCCGGCATCAAACAGGACATTACAGACATGGTCCTGAAATGCGAAACCTGTCAGAAGTTCCAACCAGCGCAGAGCAAGGAGACCCTCCAACCACATGACTTAGAGACCTCTCCGTGGTCCAAGGTTGGCATTGACCTATTCCACGTGAATGGTCGCGACTATATCTTAATCATTGATTACTTTTCGAACTATCCTGAGGTGCTGAAGCTGCCAGACCTCACCTCACGGAAAGTCATGAAAGCATGTAACGAGACATTCTCACGGCATGGTATCCCAAATACCGTCATGAGCGACAATGGCCCGCGCTTCGAGAATGGTCCATGTTTGCCAAGAGCTACAATTTCAGGCATTTCACCTCCAGTCCACACTGTCCGCAGTCCAATGGCAAAGTCGAAAAAGGGGTGCACATCGTTAAGCAAGGCCTCGGACACCACTTTCAACATACACCTAGCACTACTTGTGTACCGGGCGACTCCCTTGTCCACTGGCATGTTGCCAGCTCAACTGCTGATGAACAGGGACCTGCGGACAACGCTTCGAGCCATACACCTGCCCAACCTTGATCACCTCCCGATGCTGCAGAAGGTGCAGCAGCTTTGCAACAGTCAGAAGCAGGGCTATAACGCACATGCCACCGATCTGGACGTGCTATCCCCGGCAGACACGGTCAGGATCAAGATACCGGATGGTGGGTGGTCTGTTCTGGCTGTCGTTGTTCGACAGGCTGCACCCAGATCCTATGTCATACGGATGGCTGATGGCTCCATTGTGCAAAGGAATCAAAGGGCACTGCGAAACGTTGCTTGCCCACAACCACTTTCCCCTCCATTTCCACAGGGCGAATTGCCACCTCCAGACTCCTCAAACCACGAGGCCACCAGTCGTGCCTCCCACTCGCCTGTCAAGACACCGTCATCTCTCCACCACCTCTCTGGCAGTCAATGATGATCAGATGCAAGCCTCAGAGACTGGATTTATGAGCATTTGCTTTGTTTGTTCTGTTCTGTATTCCTCAGTCAGTCACATTAGACAGACACATTCACATGTATATACAACTACAAAAAAAAGGGGAGATGTCATGATGTGCAAACATGCAACCAATGAACACTCAGAATAGGACACAACCAATGGGCAGTCAGGACACTCAGAGGTGGCATCACCACAAGGGGGCATGATATAAACACTATAAAAGGGATGAGGCACTCACACCCTGCCTCTTTCCACAGACAGACATCTAGAGAGTTAGGTAGGGTTGATCAGCAGCATCACACCCCAGCACGTGGCTTAGAGAAAGCTGGTACAGTTAGACTGAGTTACTACAGTTAGATTAGCAGAGAGTCGAACACATTTGAGAACTATGTTTATAGTTCAATAAACATGTTGAACTCATTTCAGAGTCTGGAGCATCCTTTAGTTAAGACTGTATCAAGTAGCAGCCTGTGTTATCTGAAGCAGCATAACACAACAGACGGTAGGTATAGATGGACATTTCTCAGACTGGATACGAGTTGAAAAGCGGTGTTCACCAGGGCTCAGAGTTGGGACCCTTGTTTTTTTCTGATTTACAAAAATGATTTAGAGATGGATGGTGAGGGCAAAATCTCTAAATTTGTAGATGATACTAAACTAAGGAGAATTGTGGATTGTGAGGATGATGCTGAGCGACTTCAGAGGGACATTGACAAGTTGGCTAACTGGGCAGATTGCTGGAAGGTGAACTTCAATGCAGCGAAATGCAGAAACATGGTACAACTTTGAGAGGAGTGCAGGAACGGAGAGTCCTTGGAGTTTAAGTGCATAATTCTCTGAAGGAGGCCAGGCAAATTGAAACAGTTATTAGGAAGGCTTATAGGATCCTTAGGTTTATGAATCAAGGCATAGAGTATAAAAGCAAGGAAGTGATGCTACACCACTACACATCATTGGTCAGACCACATCTGGAGTATTGTATTCAGTTCTGGGCACCTTATATAATGAAGGATGTTAAAGCCCTTGAGAGAGTCCAGAGTAGATATACTAGAATGAAATCAGGAATGAGGAATTTTAGACACAAAGAAAGATTGGAAAAATTGGGCTTGTTCTTGGAACAGAAAAGATTAAGAGGCGACCTTATTGAGGTGTTCAAAATTATGAACAATTTTGAGGGGAAAGAAAGATATTCTTTTTCCACTAGTTGGTATGTCAGTGATTAGGGGGTCACAATTTCAAAATAGTTCGCAAGAGAGTTAGGAGATGAGGAGAATTTTCTTTACTCCGAGAGTTGTTGGGATTTGGAATGTGCTGCCTGGGAACGTGGTAGAGGCGGATTCCATGAGAGGTTTCAAAAGAGAGCTGGATACATATTTGAAGGGATGAATTTAGAGATCTATGGAGCTAGGGCTGGAGAATGGGACTAGCTAGGTAGCTCTTGGGAGCTGGTACGGACAGGACATGTGCTGTAACTAACAAAATAACAAATATGTACAATGGGGCGCCCTAAGATCATGGAAGGCACTATATAAATGCAATTTTGTTTTGCCATTGTTGCAAGTTTTCAACAACCTGATGAAATATTGTAATGTTTTTGGAATCTGCCCAGTGACATGCTGGAATCATCTTTTGGAAGAAACCATCAAGCAGCTTTGTGTTTGTGAATGAGGAAGTGTAGTTTGAGAGTGGTTTATGCTTTGGGACTAGGTTTATGGAATGTAAAGGAATATAAATGGCTTTTGCAGGTTTTGCATAATATTTAGCAGTGACCTACAGAAGTATCAGGTGAAAACAAGGTGAGTTGACTGCTAATACTAACAAGGATCAGATTACCATCTCCCTCTCACCCACCTAATTATCTGTAAAATGAGGGGCGATGCCTGATCCTGTCACAGGATCCTCGGCATCATGAGGCAGCAGTGCTAACCACTGTGCCACCATGCCACCAGAGAAAGTTAAGTGGAAATTTAATTGAGCTGTTCAAAAAGATAGCAGTGTTTTGATTAAGCAATTAAAGAGCTGCTGTTTCCAATGGCAGGAAGGCCAATAACTTGAGGATAAATGACAAAAACAAGTGGGAAAATGGGAAGACATTTTTGGGGCAACATGTTACTACGAGCTGAAATGGGAGGTGGAAGCAGATTCAATCATAATTTCAAAAGAGAGTCGAACAAATACTGAAAAGATAAAATTTGCTTACCTATGTGGAAAACAAAAACAGTCATCGGTAGAGTGCTCTTTCGAAGGGTTGGAGCAAACTTGATGGGCGAATGGCCTCGTTCTGCACTGTAGGGATTCTATGGCATGACAAGGTGGCACAGTGGTTAGTGCTGCGGCCTCACAGCTCTAGGGTCCCGGGTTCGATTCCTACCTCACATGCCTGTCTGTGTGGAGTTTGAACTTTCTTCCCGTGCAAATATTTCCTCTCGGTACTCCGGTTTTCTCACACAGCACAGATGTGCAGGTTAGGTGAATTGGCCAAAAAAAAATTCCCAAAAGTTTAGGTTGATTACGGGGATAGAGTGGGGTTCTTGTGGCGGGTTGGTGCAGGCTCAATGGACCAAATGGCCTCCTTCTGCACTGTTGTGGTTCTATGTGAGTAGAGCAGCACTAATTGGACAGCTCTTTCAGAGAGCTAACACAGGGATAATGGGCTGTGTCACTTATTTATGTGCTGCTCCATTTTATGAATGCAAATATTCTGCAGGTGTAAGAGGATACTGCCCCATTTCTACCACCCCAGGACACTCCTCAGTCAAACCCAGAACATTATGCCTAGCAGGTGATGTCGGTTAGGCTTAAAATTATGCATTCAGGAATAGATGCAGAAAATGCGATATTCAAAAGAATGTGTTGAGGTAAGATTACCCAAACTCTTGTTTCTCTCAAAAATATAGAACACGAAATGTTACTGAATAGCCTGCTCGCTCATTCTAAGGCCTCATACATCCTACACTTCTTGCAGTGCATTGGACACATCTCCAGACTTCATCAAGCTATACATTCAAGCCCCAACTTAAATGCTTTGCCCCACTTCTATCATCCATTGATCTCATTTTTCAACCAATACAACACAAACAAGGATATGTGTCAGCAGCCATGAGAAAATTCAAGTTGGATCGCTGACTTCAAGTGCTCAGACCAGATGGGTTTTTACAACAATCAATGATAATTTCCTGGTCGGCAGGAAAAAAGAAATTTCATACCCACCCCACGGAACCTCACACCGCCCCACCCCCCTCCCAATCTCCCCACACGTGGACACCTCCCACCCATAAAACACCCACCCAAGCAACATCCTAAATTCCGAAGTGAGTAGCCAGAGGATCTTGTTCAATCACATTGGACCAGTAGTCCAGAAACCCAGGCTAATGCTCTGCGGACAGGGGTTAAAATCCCACGTAGCCATCTGGGATGACCACTTATAACAAGAAACACAGACGTTCGCAAAGCCTAAAGAGAAATATGGACAATGTAAGATTCAGGCAGGCACAGAGCTGCATGTATATTCATGAGCAGAGAATCCAGACAGCATCAAAACCCCCAGCCGATTAGCATTTTAATGGCCCATCTCTGTAAGACAAAGGACTGATACTCAGGTAACTAATACAATTCCAGACACATCGGTGCCATTCTCTTTACTCAGGAAGCATCAACAACAGGGTCAATGACCACTTAGGACACGCCCAGCCATCAAGGCACCCCCCCCTTTATTGGCTTAGATCGAAGGCAGTGATCAAGAACTGCCCAATTGATTGGGTCCAAACCTAAGGACCGCCCAAAAGTGCGCGAAACCCCCCAAGGTTCAAAAGAGACACTGCCATGTGTTTGATCTCTTTTGGACCTATCTCCAACTGCAGCACCACGACCAGAAGCAAGTCCAAGTTCAATGCTCGCTACCAGGTGGATGAGTCTAGCTGAACCGCAGTTACTTCTCCAGACCCAACAGATCCAGATTCGAAGAAAGGTCACTGTTCTCTGACCTAAGCCGGGTGCCTGAAGTCAAGTACAGGTTGTCATAGTTGTTAGTTTAGCTTGTAGTGTTTATGTTGCATGTATAAGTTAATCTTGTGTGTAAATAAAGTATTATTGAACTTGAACTAACTGGTTGTTGGGTCTTTGATTGATATCCGGTTGAACCTTGTGGTGGTATCATTTGATACCTGGTGACTCTGAAAGTATTATAATATCAGTATCTAGATAAAAGAAGGGCAACCTTATTTACTGCCATATTATAGCAAGTAAATATAGCAACACCCATCCCCAGTAATTAAAATCTGGAATTGAAAGTGAGTGTCAGTAATGGCGACCAAGAAACTATCATTGATTGTTGTAAAAACTCATCTGGTTCACCAATACCCTTTAGGGAAGGAAAGCTGCCATCTTTACCTGGTCTGGCCCACAAGTGACTCCAGATGTACAGCAATGCGTTGACTCTTAAATGCCCTCTAAAATGGACTGACAAGCCACTCAAGGGCATAGAGGAATGGGCAACAAATGTTGGCCTTCCCAGTGATGCCCACATCCTATGAAAGAATATGATGTGGAGATACTGGCGTTGGACTGGGGTGAGCACAATTCACCTGAGGAAGGAGCAGTGCTCCAAAAGCTCGTGTTTGAAGCAAACCTTTTGGACTTTAACCTGGTGTTGTAAGTCTTCTTACTATAAAAGAATAAAGAGCACTTTCAGAATGTACCACAGCCCTCATCCTATCACCTTTAGGTGAAGCTCCAACACATTATATTGAGAAGATATGTCACACCACTAATTTTTCTTAAATGGTGAAAGTGTTAATTGATACATCACTTACCTGTTCATATTCTGAAAAGAAATAGAGGGAACTCGTGGGTGATTGACAGAAACTGGGAGTATCAAAAGATTGAGAGACACATTCGAACTTGGGCCAAAAGGTGCAAATATATAAAGCAAATGAAGCAGATGGAAAAGAAATGCGAGATTGAGGGACCAACAGAATTGCATTTGCAAACCCTCAATATTTCCCCACAATCTTTAAAGTAAAATGCCAATTTTCGTTAATACAATAATGCAGTGAAGATGTTTTACATGACATGCTGAGATTGTTTCTGGCGGATGGTAAAACAAAGGACAGAGAAGTACACTTTCAGATTTCACAATTCTAAATGAAAGACAAGGGTATATTCAATATCCTTTCAAGAGATTGTGAAAAGTGGAAAGTCACTTCACATCCCCACAAAGATGATCATGAAACCATTGTCTATTGTCCTGAACACCCATCTGGTTCACTAATGTCCTTTAGGGAAAGAGATCTGTCGTCCTTACCTGCTCTGGCCTACATGTGACTCCAAACGCACTGCAATATGGTTGACTCTTAAATGCCCTCATGGATGGGCAATAAATGCTGGCCTAGCTCGTGACACCCAACTCCAGTGAAAAACCATAGCCTCACTGAATTTGTCCCACACCAGGTCGGAGAATCGCCAGGGGGAGGGGCACGAATCACGTGATGCCGCTCCGCCGCCGGTCCGCCGATTCTCCGGTGACTGGAGAATCGGTGCCATTGGCACTGGCGCGGTCAGCGTGACGCCAGTCGGGGGCCACTCAAAACGTACCCCCGGTGATTCTCCCCACGCGTTGGAATCTCTCCCCCCCTGCCAAGCTCTCCACACATGGAAACCTCCCACCCATAGAACATCCACCCAAGCAACATCCTCCCTCCCCATTCCCACACACATCACCCCACCCCAGCATTGTCCGCGGGCACTACCAGGGGGCAGCATCCGGGCATGACCCCCTCTCTCCTGGGCTTTATACTCACCTGCATGCCTCCAGCAATTTCTGCTCGCCAGGTTCATGCCGCGGGGGACCTGTCGTGATCTATGTCGGTGTGGCCTCATGCTGACAGTGAATGGAGGTGGTGGTGGAGGACGACCGGGTGTAAAGGCTTGATAATTATGTTCAAGTACGATCAAATCGGAATCCTGACGTTAAATGCTGTGATTCCCATTACGCCATTGTTGGGTGTGGGGACAATTGGAGTGAAAAATCACGCTGATGTATACTGCGTTTTGGGACAACAGCAGGATTTTCTACTCTCGCCACTGAACCTGCCCCTCACTAATATTGGAGCAGAAACTTCCTCCTACAGAATGATTGTCACGCAGAAGGAGTCTACTTGGCCCATCGAGTTTGCACTGGTTCTCTGAAAGGGCATTCTCTATAGACCTTCTCCCTCACCTTATCCCACAACCTTGCACATTCTGTCTTTCCAGATAGTAATCCAATTCCCTTTTCAATACTTGCTCGCAGCTGCCACCATCACCCTCTCAGGAAGTTTGTTCCAGACTCCAGTGTAGTAACTGTATACTTCATCAGAAAGCTTCAACAAACTAGTTCATTGCTCATGAGAAGACACCAGGTACATAGTTATAAAGAAGTATTAATGGGCAGAATGCACAGCGTCGTATTATAACAACATATTTCTGTCTCGTTGGCTCGATGACGAAAGTGAAGGTTTGCAGCCTTGATTTTGTTCCGTAGCTGTTTCTTCCGTCAAGACTAAAAAACTACGCTGTTAAAGCTTCAGCTGATACATGTGTTATAATGAAGATCGTCATTATTGTTGTACCCATGGCAACAACTTTCTCTTTTATGAATGGATCACCTTTCTCCACATCTCCACATATATCCAACCTTTTCTAAATTGACGGGATATGGGTGTCGCTGGTTAGGCCAGCATTTATTGCCCATTCCTAGTTGCCCTTCAGAAGATGGTGGAGTTGAACCGCAGCAGTTCTTGAGGTGTAAGTACACCCACAATGCTGTTAGGAAGGGGGTTTCAGGATTTTGACCCAGCGATAGTGAAGGAACGGTGAGATATTTCCAATTTAGGATGGTGAGTGACTTGGAGGGGAACTGTCAGGTGGTGGGGTTCCCAGCTATCAGTTGCTCTTGTCCTTCTTGATGGCAGCAGTCGTGGGTTTGGAAGCTGCTTCCCAAGGAACCTTGGCGAGTGATTGCGGTGCATCTTGTAGATGGCACAAGCAGCTGCCACTGTTCGTTGGTGGTGGAGGGATTGAATGTTTGTGGAAAGGGGAGTAATCAAGCGGGTTGCTTTGTCCTGAATTGTGTTGAGCTTCTTGAGTGTTGTTGGAGCTGCACTCATCCAGGCAAGTGGAAAGTTTTCCTGACTTGTGCCTTGTATACTGTAGTGATGGTGCAGAGATTGTAATAGGTTTTAAATCGGGCGGAGTAATGTATATCAAATATGCATCCGACTTGTTGATTGGTTCAGTTTTAGGTATAACAACCATTCTTGTTCAATATGGCTGATGGTTATAATTTCCAGGATGTGGTTAAGTTTTTGTTGAGGGGTGCACAATGGATGAATAGGGAAGAGTCTGCTTGCGTGGTGCTAAGTCAAAATGCTTGAAACCCTTGCAGGAAGACAACATTAAGTAGCTCACTCTTGCAGTTAATAAACACAATTACAAGAAAATTTGAAATGTGTGAAAGGACATTTTAAGACATTGACCGCAACTATTTATTGCTTCTCCCCTTCAGGAGAAAGTTGATCAAATTCCTATTGTAAATTTATTATCTTGTTATGTATTGACTTTTTCATTTAATGAATTTGCTTAATATGTTGAACTTAGAATATGTTCAATCACATATTGAGGCTAGCAAGTCCCATTGGTTGCAAAGAATACCTATAAATATAATATGCCAACAGGTTTTTTGTTCATTATCCTAGGTACATTACCAAATGCTTAGCTAAATAATAAGACCAGTAAAAATATTCATAAAACCTCAAAGAATTGAGATTTGAATATGACAATACTAAGCCCGTGAGCCAAAAGAATCTGGAATAAAGGATAGCAAATAATTTTAGTAACTTAACGGTCGTGGCAGTATATTGGATTCTCAGAGCTTAACCAGGCTTGTAAGAACATTTGAAACATGCAGAACATCATTTTCCAGCAGGTTAAAAAAGAGGAAAGGCAGATGCTGGATTCTGGGAAGAGATGGAAAATGGGCTGGAGTTTAACAGCAGGCAAAATAACACGGAAATAATTTTGATCAGAATCACAGAAATGTGGAGAGAATGTTGGGTGATTCAAAGAGATAAATGCAAAGAGGAAAGAGAAGACAGATAAAAAGAAACAGCGATGATTAGGGTATGAAGCTGAAAAACAAGAGTATCAATAGAGACAGTCGGAAAATGATGAGGATAATCGTTTGGAACTGACAGAGAAATGTACATCCACTGTGAGACTTGTCAGACCTAGACCGGAATTTTCTAGCCCATCCCGCCGGCGGGATCTTCCAGTCCCATTTGTGGTATTATCTTAACTATCAGCATTACAATGGTTAATGTAGTGTCAAGAGTAGCCACTAGAGGGAACTACAGATACAACTATATAAGGCAGTGATGCCACACATAAGGGGAGGTGTATGTGTGCAGGAGATGGCGAGTGAAGGTCATAAGAGCAGATAGTGTGAGCAAGGTTAGATTATAGTTTACACCAGTAGTGAGATTAGCAATAGATGCGTGTAGTTAGATGTTATTGAACAGTTTTGTATTCTTAAAGACTAAATGTTGAATCCCAGTTCAGTGGTGTAAATAAAATCATAGCTTGTTTAAGTAAAAGCTATACTGTGGTCTTTGTGGACACGATGCCAACCATCCTGAACACAAAGAACACCGCACCGTCGAAGGTGGATATTCCTGCCGTGGAGGAAGGGGGGGGGGGAGGGCACAATTCAAATGACCACTGACATTGGCAGGACAAGAAGATCCTGCCAGCAGCCAATGACGAGTCGCCTCCGCTGTCAGAAAATCTGCCGCAGGGCGGGGCCTGCAGAAATCCTTGGCTCCAATGTGGTATAAAGTTTTAGTGAAGGACATAGATGAGATCATTTTATTGACCCCTTTGAAAAATTGGAAACTCATCATCAGTGAAGAAACGTTTGAACTGATGGTCCAATATCATCAAATGATGATGAAAAGAGAAAGACTTGCAATTTATATTATATTTTCAAAGGCCACCCGATATCTCAACAATACTCTTACAGCCATTTTAGTACATTTAAAGTGTCATCACTGAGTAATGCAGGAAAGGCAGAAGCCAAATTCTGGCGCTTTGACAAAGAGTTATTGGACTCAAAACGTTAGCTCTTTTCTCTCCCTACAAATGCTGCCAGACCTACTGAGATTTTCCAGCATTTTCTCTTTCGAGCCAAATTCTGTCCAGCAAGCTCCCAATAACAGCACTGTAATAATGACCAGATAATCTATGCTACTTCTTGAAGGACAAATATTGGCCATGGTACCAGGCGGTACTTCCCTGCATTCCTGTTTTCTATTTTTCACATTATTCTGTTACACAACACAAATTCTGAAGCTGTAGAAATTATTTTTCTCAATGCCCGTGACTTTCAGACGAAAGTATGTAAATAACTGAGGAAAATGTCACCTGATAAATTGAAATTATTTAATTAGCTAAAAGATATTTGGAAATGTTGGTTATTATATGGAAATGTAAAACACCATACACTGTTTGGAAATTCCATTGTATCCTTGACTTGGTGCCAAGTGATTACAACCAGATAGTTCTGTCAATGACACCTTCCATCACTTTACTAATGATTGAAAATGGACTGACAGAATTGTAATTGGCCAAATTAGATTTGCCTTGTCTTTTGATGCCAGAGCATACTTGCAATTTTCCACATTGTTGTGCAGATACCAATGCTGTCACTATACTGCAACTTCTTGGCAAAGGTTGCAGTCAGTTCTGGAGTACAAGTCTTCAGTACTACAGCTGGAATCTTGTTCTGGCCCATAGCATTTCTACATCCAGTTTTTCCCTTAATTTCTTAATACCCTGTGGAGTGAATCGAATTGGCTAAAGACTGCCATGTGTGATGTTGGGGATCTCAGGCGGCAGGAGGCTGAAATTGATCATCCATGTGCCACTTCTGGCCGAATTTGGTTACAAATGCTTCAGCTTTGTCATTTCCCTTTGATTCATTCATGGGATGCAGGCATCGCAGAATGGACCAATAGGCTACGCATTAAGGACCCTCACTGACACAGAATCATTACGCCCAAATCGAGAAGGAGCTCCCTGCCCTCGTCTTCACGTTATATTTTCATGACTTCATATACAGTCATCTTATAAGAGTTGAAACCAATCATCAACCAATCACCACTATGCTTCTGCATGACAACAGCATATGTTACTCAAGCTACAGCGCTACACCTCAGTGTCATCTACAAGTGTGGTGAGGAGCTGTATCTTGCTGCTGCTCTTTCCAGAGCCTTCCCACATACCACTATCTCGGCAGACCGCAAAGAGCATATTGACATATTGTCCGGGTGCTCCAGTTTCCTCCCACAAGTCCCGAAAGACGTGCTATTAGGTAACTTGGGCATTCTGAATTCTCCCTCTGTGTACCCGAACAGGAGCCAGAATGTGGCGACTAGGGGCTTTTCACAGTAACTTCATTGCAGTGTTAATGTAAGCCTACTTGTGACAATAAAGATTATTATTATTATTATTATTATTATTACATCCTTATCTCACAGGTCCTCTCATCTAGTCTCATCGAGGGACTTAAGGATGCCTTCCAGGTGGATCTCATCTGTAGACAGCTCCACAAAGTCACCCTGTAAAGTTGGCCCGAGACCTCAAAACGGCTTCCCCACAAGCTCCTTACATTCCTCTCTATGCGAGAGGAGCTAACTGTAGATGACAGGCTGATACTGCATGGTCAGCGATTTGTCATCCCGACTTCTTTGCAGAGGTACTTCACCCAGTAACTACATCAAGGATAGCCAGGGTTGGGGGGCAAACATATTCAGGGCAAAGAAATGCTTATACAGACATGGAGAGAGACACTACCAGGTGTGCACCATGTAATGCACTCAAGCCACATCAAGTCCAGGAACCACTGAACCCACATGAGGCCCTGGATCTCCCATGGTCATTTAAGATGACAGATATTTTCGAATGTAATGGTAAGCAACACTGCCCTGACTGACTCAGACTCTGGTTGGTTTGAAATTGACCACCTACCAGACATGAAGAGCAACACATTGTAAGTAAATGAAAGTGACACGTTGCCACATTATTTATCCTGCAGCGTCTGATGACAGGCAACTCTCAACAGTTCATGGACATAAGGTTCAGGGACATTGCACATGCATGGGACTTTGAGCACATCATGAGTAGTCCAAGTCCATGAGTATCATAGTCCAATGGCCTGACAGAAAGGGTATTGCGTTCAGCAAAACACCTGCTGAAGAAATGTGCCTGAGCCCACACCGCACATTCACTGCACTCTTCAGCCTATGAAATGTATCGAGACAGGGTCTGTCATTGTCTGCACAGCCTATGTTCTCTAGGCGCACCAAGACCACGATCCCCATTACCAAGTCCCTCTTGAAACCAACCTGAGAGGTGCCCTTATGAGGTAGCGATGAAGGGTAAAGAGGTGTTACAATCAAAATTCACACACACTTTAGCCTGGTCAAATGGTCATGGTTCAAACCATATGCGACACCTCAACAAATTGGGGGTGATACATGGCCATGCCCCACAGCCAAACAGCTAGGTGGCTGCCTCAGATGGTGCCCAGTATGTACGAAAGCAGCATTATGTTCTGGAGGTATCTGAGCCAGAACCATCAACCACCAATCTACACCATGCATCCAGTCTGCAATCCAGGCCCTCCATACCTATGGAAATGTAGGCTCCTCCAAAGGCCAACGCAGCAAGTCCTGCAACCTTGGGATACATTGCAAAGACACCTCAGAGAATTCCTACGGAGCCGAAAGAGGCCATTCAGCCCTCGATTCTGCATCGGCACTCTGAAAGAGCACCCTACCTAGGCCCATGTCCCCACCCTATTCGCGTAATCCAGTAATCCCACCCAGCCTTATGGACGCTAAGGTGCAATTTAGCATGGCCAACCCACCTAACCTGCACATCTTCGGACTGTGGGAGGAAACCAGAGCACCCGGAGAAAACTCATGCAGGCACAGGGAGAACATGCAAACTCCACACAGTCACCCAAGGCTGCCAGTCAGACTTGAAACACCAACCCAAGGATTTCTCAAGCACAGATAACTGGTGGAATCACATGCTTGAGCCAATGAAATCCAATATTCAAGGTCCATGTGATGAGCTAGTCTATGAATGGGACTTTGATTTAAAGGGGGTGGGGGGGGGGGGGGGGGGTGGGGTGGAGTGTGAGGGATACCTGATGAGCAATGCACCAACTGCAGTAGCTCAGTTAGGGAATTTTGTATATGGTAAATATTTATATAGTGTTAAACCTTTTTTAATTCATATTTGTAAATAGTTGAAACTTTCGACTGTTCTCCTACAATGTTACACCTCAGTACCACTGCTTGTCCCAACTTAATCGGGGATGATGTAAACCGGGTGGTCAAAATCATGTTGGGATAACGTGGGTCCAAAAGGGGTCACATGTCGGGAGCGTGAGAGTTCTCCCGGCGGACGGGCAGAGTCACAGCTATAAGAGCTTCTCAGTTACTGTTAATATATATCTACTGTTATTAGCCTCTGGGAGCCAGTTATTGTAACCCAATACTTCTACATAATTGAATTTAAATTCCCCGAGCTTCAAGAGTGAAATGTCTTTGAAGCATTCATCCGTGCTTCAGGATTAAATGACATTACTACTAAGCTATCGCTCTAAAAGTATCTCTGTCTCTGATCATGGTGGATTCTCTGCTAGTTTCCATGACCATAAGACATAGGAGCAGAATTTGGCCATTTGGCCTATCCAGTCTGCTCTGCCATTCAAACATGGCTGATATGTTTCTCATCCCCATTCTCCTGCCTTCTCCCCTTGACCCTGATCCTCTTATTAATCAAGAACCTATTTATCTCTGTCTCAAAGACACTCAGTAATTTGGCCTCCACAGCCTTCTGCAGCAATGACCCACAGATACACCACCCTCTGGCTGAAGAAAGTCGTCCTCATCTGTTTTGTAGGATCATCCCTTCAGTCTGAGGCTGTGCCCTCGGGTTCTAATTTCTCCTATGAGTGGAAACATCCTCTCCATGTCCACTCTATCCAGGCCTCGCAGTATCCTGTAAGTTTCAATGAGATCCCCCCTCATCTGTCTAAACTCCATCGAGGACAGACCCAACCTTAACCGCTCCTCATATGACAAGTCCTTCATTCTGGGGTTCATTCTTGTGAATCTCCTCTGGTCCCTTTCCAGAGCCACCACATCCTTCCTTGGATACCAGGTCCAAAACTGCTCACAATATTCCAAATGGGATCTGACCAGAGCCTTACACATCCTCAACCGTACATCCCTGTTCTTGTATTCTGCCATTTTAAATTCTGAGCCAGTCTGGTGTCTGCTTATTTGTGGCTTTCAAATTTCCAGTGTGGTCCTACTCTGACTTCGCCAGGATTATATTTTTATTGGGACCATCTTTCAAATCTTGAGGTACATTTATGTGACCTATAGCTCCAGCTGTCGTGTAAATAAAGTTTGTGCCTCAAAAGTCTTGGCTCCTGGTTCTATAAACTGGAGCTTGGAGGCTGCATATTGCACTTACAGCAGCAAACTGTCCCTTCCAGAGCAGCATATATAGCTGAAAGCCATTTAGGTATTTGTTCGGAAAACCGGTCGATAAAAACATCTGTAAAATCCGCATAAAGTAACATGCATAAACAGCTGTTAGGAAATACTGGATATACGTTTATTAGCAATACAGCAGGTCTTCACTCACCAAAGGGTCTCTTCCCTGACCTGCACCCAGGTCAGGGTTTTTATACAAGTGAGGGCTCTCCCTGTTAAGAGGAAGCTTCACCCACCCCCCCCCTCCCCCCGAACATATACGGTGAACATATGTCCGTAGACAAACTGATGAGAGGTTTTCACCCCAAAAACGACAGCCAACACCTCCTTCTCAATCTATTATTTTATTTCTGCATCAGCCAGTGTCCTCGGGGCGAAGGCGATGGGGTGCTCTGAATCATCGTCCATCGGGTGGGCAAGGATGGCCCCAACCCTATAGGAGAGGCATCGCACATCAGCAAGAGTGGTTTTGAAGAGTTGAAATGGGTCAGCAGCTTGCGGGACGATAGCTGGTGCTTTACAATGGCAAAAGCCGCTTGCTGTGCTGGGGCCCATTCCCATGGTTGACCCTTCTTCAAGAAATGGTGGAGGGTCACTAAGAGTGTGCCTAGGTTCGGGGTAAACTCCTTAAAATAGTTCACAAGGCCTAAAAATGGGCGTAGGTCCGTCGGTCTGCCTGGTACAGGAGCCTGTCAGATCTCCCGTACTTTCTGTTCCACGGGATGCAATCTATGGTGGTCGTCACGGTAACCCAGTTATGTGACTTCGGATGCGTTGAAAACACATTTTCCTGATGGAGGCGAATGCCGACCTCGAAGCGTCGGAGTGCCTTGGCCATGTTATGCAAGTGCACGAGAGTCGGGGGTCAGGATCAGTTGGAAGTATGCGTGGCTCATGTCAAGCTTGGTAAAAGTGCAATCGCCACTGAGCTTTGCGTACAAATCTTCTAACCAAGGGATCAGATAACGGTCCAGTCGAGAGTCGGCAGAGATGTTTGGATCAGGCATCATGATCGGCGCCGCCAAGTCAGACAATTCGACGGGATGTATGATGTTCAGACTTTCCAGTTGGTCAAGCTCGTCACCTACTTTAGGCCGCAAGGTGTATGGGACCGCCCGAGCGCAGAAATAACATCTCTGAGCTAAAGGTTTGATGCTAATGTGGGCCATGGCACTTTTTATGGTGCCCAAACCTTCTTGGAAGACAGATGGAAATCTTGCCAAAACCGCTTCATTGCCATTCGGGTGCATGTTGCAAGCACTCTGCCAACCTAGCCGTAGATTTGCAGGCTGCTGCCCATACTCAACCAAGACCATTGAGCTGCCCACCATCGCCAGTGGTTCCCCTGTATACATGGCACGCTGGGTGTTGGTGTTCTAGAGAGTCAATGTCCGGAGGCCTGACTGAATCCGATCGAATGTATGGCGGCTGACCACGGACACTGCTACTCCGGTGTGGAGCTCCATTCGGATGGAGTGTTCATTCCTCACAGGGAAACTTGGATCCGGGCCATTCTCAGCGATGTCCCGATGCGCAACTGCTGGTTTGAGCTGTCGTCCTCATCCACATGGTAAGCCCGGTCATGAGGGGGTGGGGGGACAGTCATGCCTGTTGGGCCTGTGGGTGAGTGGGTCCTCATGGAGCCATCGACCATCATTGTCTCTGTGGCCAGCCGCCGCTGCTGCTGCTGGTCAGCGCCTGTATTTTGGGTCCTGTTGGTCGGGCAAAAATGTTTGGTGGTGCTCCGAGCTTCCGCGGCGGCGGCCTGCGTTCCTGCTGTCAGGGGCCCGTGTCTTTGGACCTGACAGGATTTGAACAGCGCTTGTTCTGGCAGCCATGGCTCAGCACCGCCATCCCTTAGAATTCCAGGACCCCTCGCTCAGTGATCTCTCGTGAGATGACTATCTCCACCGCGCACTGCATATCCAGGTGAGACTCAGCTCATAAAATTTGTTGCGTGGCTGTGTCATGGATTCCACTTACCAAATGGTCTCATAGTGTTTCATTTGGTATTGAGCCGAACTCACAGGTTTTGGCCAATTTCTGCAGTCAGGCCAGGAATTCACTAGTGGATTCAGCTTGGGCCTGGGTGACTGTACGGAAACAACCGGTGAACGATTAACAGTGGTTTAGGGTCTAAGTGCTCCTTTACCAGAGCTACTACGGTTGCAAATGTCTGAGTAGCCAGTGCACCTGTGTGGGTTAAATTTTTTATAACATTATAGGTGGGCCTCCCACAAGCTGTCAGCAATATCGCCTTTTGCCTTTCATCCACGATGATTGCGTTCATGAAAAATAAATACAGCACACGCTCAATTTCTTGCCCCCAGTCATCAGTACCTATGTTGAAAGATCCTAATTTCCCAATGTGCAGCATTGCGGTGGGTAGTTGTGAGGCCCTATGAGGCCAACTGGCACCGAAGACAGCTCCACTGTAACCTCATCGCCAGTGTAGAATCTGCAGAAAATAGCACACATAAACAGCAGTTAGAAAATGCTGGATATAGGTTAATCAGCAATACAACAAGTCTCCATTCCCTTCAGAGTATCCATCCCTGGCCTGCAACTGGATGGTCCTTATCCCTTGACCTCCATGGAGATTGTAACAACACCAAAAAAAGCGTCGCAGATCCACTCCACGCAGTTCAAATTGCAGACACGAAGATCAGACATATTCATAGTCAGTCATACACCTACACAGGAGTTTAATTATTTTCTGCCATTGACACCTTTTCTTCACAATCCATACACCAGATAATGTGAAGAAAGACATGAGGCAGAATTCACTGTTCCAGCAGCTAAGTGCCGCCAACAACGGAGAATCCGCGGGCAGTTCACGACAGGAAAATCAGTGCGAACCCTTCCGATACCAGTGAGAGGCTAGCACCGGTGCCACATGAACCATCCACGGATTGCGCAGAAAACAGTCGGAGAATGGCTGGTCCCGGGCTGCGCAAGGACAGGGCTGACAAACTGCTTCAGTCACGATGGAAATGATGGCGTCGTCCGTGCTGGTACCCTAACCCGCCCACCCCGACCCCACAGCCCACCCCCTGTCCACCCCCCACCACTCACCCCAGCACTAGCAGAAGTCCCCCCGGAAAGCGACACGGATGCCAGACGAGTATGGCCTGTGCCGTCGGGAACTCGGCCCATTGTGGGGGGGGGGCAGACCATCGCAGGTGGGACAGCCGATGACGCATCAACGGCCTTGCAACTGTGTGCGGCGTGATGACGCCGGTTGGGGTGGGGGGGGGGGGTGGGGGGGCAGCGGAGCATCACAAACCGGCATCAAACTGACGGCTGTCCTGGATCCCGCATCGGAATCTATTCTCCGCCCGATCGCCGATCCCGATTTAAGCGCGGGCTATGGAGAGTCCCGCCCTTGGAGTTTTGTTGCATATTTTCTGGTCTCTTAGAAACTTCTCAGCACAATTTACCCCCAATTAAAACATTTGTTCCAAGCTTCCTGTTACGTTTGCCCCCGAGATAAGCTTCCAACACACTTCCTCTCCACCACCAGGAACCACCATTTCCACTTGAACAACATTGCTCTGTTCGGTCCTGCCTCACCTCATTTGCTGTCGAAACCTTCAAACATGCTTTTGTTACCTCGTGACTGCTTATTCTAATATTCTCCTGACTGGCCTCCCAACCTCTATCTTCCATAAACCTGAACTCATCGAAATCACTACTTCTCATATCCTAACTCACATCAGATCACTGAATTATATTGGCTCCTGCTCCTCCAAACTCCTCCAGCTCTATTCAGATACCTGCGCTGTTCAATCCTGGCCCCATTTGTATTCCAGATTTTAGACACTTCATCATTGGTGTGTCTTCAGCTGCAAGGGTCCGAATCTCAGGCATCCACCCTAAATCTCTCCAAATCTCTTCCCATCTAACTCCCTCTTCAAGACGTCTTGCAAAAATGTACCTCATTAATCAAGCTTTAGGTCACCAGCTCCAATATTCCTTTATATGGTTTTGTGTCCAATTGTATTTGATAATGCGCCTTGAGATGAAAATGAAATGAAAATCGCTTATTGTCACAAGTAGGCTTCAAATGAAGTTACTGTGAAAAGCCCCTCGTCACCACATTCCGGCACCTGTTCGGGAAGGCTGGTACGGGAATTGAACCATGCTGCTGGCCTGCCTTGGTCTGCTTTAAAAGCCAGCTACTTAGCCCTGTGCTGATGTTAGACCACAGTAAAGGTGCTTTATATATGCAAGTTATTGCTGCTGCCAAGTCCAGTGTCATGCAGGTAAATAGGATTGGAAATTTTCAGAAAGCAAGATCCCAAAGGGACCTCTGAGAGAAATGACCATATTGCTCTGTTTTTGGTGGTGTTGGTTAAAATAGGAATGATGGCATGGCTACTGGCATAGCATCTTACTTCTGAAATCGAACTGTTTCCTCATATTCCATCTCAATCATTGAGGAGGATGCAAAAAGCTGCAAAGGGATATAGGTTGGTTAACTGATGGGAAAAAAATACCGGAATATTGTCAGGGTCTATACCCTTGGCAGTATCCAGTATTTTCAGTCAATTCGATTCACTCCAGGGGGTAGCATGAAATGGCTGAAAATATAGACTATTGCAAAGGCTATGGGCCCCAGCTTCGTTTTAGCAATAGTGCTGAAGACTTGTGCTCCAGAACTGGCCTTGCCCCCAACCAAACAGTTCCAGTATATCTGCTAAATTGGCATTGACCCAGCCATGTGCAAAATTGGCTAGGTATGTCTGTCTACCAAAAGCAGGACAAATTCAAACTGGCCAATTCCCACCCTCAATCATCAGAAAAGTTATGCAAGGTGTCGTCAGTAAGTGGCATTTACTCAGCAATAACCTGCTCACTGATGCTCAGTTTGGTTCTGCCACAGCCACCCAGCTCCTCATCTCATTACAGTCTTGGTCTAAACATGGGAAAAAGAGCTGAGTTAAAGAGGTGAGGTGATTGACTGTCCTGGACATCAAGGCCAAATTTGACTGAATGTGACATTAAGGAGTCCTAGAAACACTGGAGTGAATGGGAATCAGGGGGGAAATCTCCACTGGTTGGAGTCATACCTAGCACAAAGGGAAAGAAGAATGGTTTTTGGAAGTCAATGAGTCAATCATTTCAGTCTTGGAGATTGCTGCATGAGTTCCTCAGTCTCCTACGTTCAGTCATCTTCAATTGCTTTATCAATGATCTTACCTTCCATCGTAAGGTCTGAAGTGTCAATGTTCCCAGATGGTTGCTCAATGTTCAGTATGACTCCTCAGATACTGATGCAGTCCGTGTCCATATGTAGAAAGACCTAGACCATTGACCAGAGACTGAACTGGACTAGACATGTAAATACTGTAGCTACAACAGCAGGTCAAAATCTGGGAATAAAGTGGTAAGTAATAAGAACATAAGAACGTTACAACTAGGAGCAGTAGTAGTCATCTGGCCCCTCGAGCCTGCTCTGCCATTCAATAAATCATGGCTGGTCTTTTTGTGGACTCAGCTCCACTTACCCGCCTGCTCACCAGAATCCTTAAGTCCTTTATTGTTCAAAAATCTATCTATATTTGCCTTATAAACATTCAACAAGGTAACCTCAACTGCTTCACTGGGCAGGGAATTCCAGATTTACAACCCTTTGGGCGAAGAGGTTCTTCCTCAACTCAGTCCTAAATCTGCTCGCCCTTATTTTGAGGCTATGCCCTCTAGTTCTAGTTTCACCTGCCAGTGGAAACAACCTCCTTGCTTCTATCTTAACAATTCCCTTCATAATTTTATATGTGTCTATAAGAACACCCCTCATCCTTCTGAAAGTAACTTACCTCCTGACTACCCAAAGCATGGCCTAAGTCAGGAGTGCGATGCAATATTCTCCACTTGCCTGGAATAGTGTAGCTCCAACAACACTCAAGCTCGACATTGTTCAAGACAAAGCAGCCCACTTGATTGGCAACTCATCTATCACCTCCAACATTCACTGCCTCCGCGACTGAGGCACGGTGGCAGCAGGTGTGTACCATCTACAAGATACATTGCAGCAACACACCAAGGCTCCTTTAGCAGAACCTTCCAAACCCGCAATAATAATAATAATAATAATAATGTTTATTAGTGTCACAAGTAGACTTACACCAACACTGCAATGAAGTTATTGTGAAAATCCCCTCGTCGCCACACTTTGGCACCTGTTCGGGTAGACTGAAGGAGAATTCAGAATGTCCAATTCACCTAACAAGCATCTTTTGGAAATTGTGGGAGGAAACCAGAGCAGCCGGAGAAAACCCACGCAGACATGGGGAGAACGTGCAGAGTTCGCACAGATAGTGACCCAGGACGGGAATCAATCCCGGGTCTCTGGCATTGTGGAGCAACATTGCTAATCACTGTGCTACTGTGTCGCCCCACCTCTACCACTTAGAAGTTCAAAGGAAGCAGATGCATGGGAATATAAACACCAGCAAGCTCCCCTCCAAGCCACACACCAGCATGACTTGGAAATATAACATTCCTTCACTGTCATTGGCCAAAATCCTGGAACTCCCTTCACAAATGCACAGTGGGTGTTCTGACAACACGTGGACTGTAGGGGTTCAAGAATGTTGCTGATCACCACCTTCTCTTGGACAATAAAGGATGGGAGAATGTGAAAACTTCACACCGGGCAGTGATCCGAGGCCAGGATCGAACCCGGGTCCTTGGCATCATAAGGCAACAGTGCTAACCACTGTTCCATCGTGCAGCTCTACAAAATGGATTTTGTTCATTCATGAAATATTCATGTACATTTCACCTAATGTCAACCTGAATATGACCAGGGGTAGGATCCTCCGCCCCGCCACGCTACATTTCTGCCCCGACTGGCCAGCGGGATTCTCCATTATGCCAGCCGGTCAATGGGGTTTCCCACCGTGGGGCAGCCCCACGCCACTGGGAAACCCCTGGGCGACGGCATAACGGAGAATCGCGGCGGCGGAGAATCACGACCTAGATGTCTGAATTCAACAACTTTATACGGTGGAATTTGAGCTCACAACTTCAGATTTGCTAGCTCTGGCATCATAGATATTGCAAACCTGAGTCTTGAAATGTCTTGTCCAGAGGGACTGGAGTCATTCATCTAAAATCCATGGGCTCTGAATCTCAATCAGGCAATGCATAGAATGGTAAATTGGCTGGAGTGAATTGCATGCAAATTACGCAGTCTGACTGATTTTCTTTCCATTAAATGCAGAATACCTTGAACTAAGAAAGCTCTGTAGATTTTCATGGCAGATCAGTGCAATCAGCACTGCCGAGATTGTTGACAAGATAACTGTAAGGAAGTACATATTCCTTTCGTTCTGACCTGCTGTCAGCTGGCAGCCAGCAATCTTCGACATGTGGGAGGTGTGACTGGATTAACTGGCGGACATGTCAGGAGGCTGAGAGTTGGCAGCTTCTTGATCAATCGCCTGTTGTAGCGCTGGTTAACACGGTTGGCAGGAGAGGGAAACTTGAAGTAATTACGGGAGGTCCAACTGCAGCTGAGTGTCATTGCTCACAAAATTTCTGTGACTTCACAAAAATTAAATTTTGATGATGTTTTGAAGCATTGAGTGAAAATGTCCCTTTAAATGGCATAAATTGCAATTGGGTCGTGAGTGTTTCTTCTGCTCCTTCATGAAAAGTATTTCTAGAGGCGCAACATAATGTTTTGAGTATGTCTGTCTGCCTGTTCTCCTTTTCCGTGGCCTGTTATTAGTTTGACGTGGCAGGTGGCAGCAGCCATCTGTGGCCGGAACCACAGGCCCAAAACTGAGAGAGCTTTTCCAACAAACTATCTTTTTAACATAAACTATGATACACTAGTGTGAACACAGATGCCGACAGGCACCTTCCCTGGCGGTCTTGTGGACTTTCGGAGTCTCCAGATCTTTCGCTGAACACGAGTCAAACCCCCAAATCATTAACTATTGAGCATCTGGCTACTGCAAGCAGATCGGTGGTAGATTTATTTATTTTACTGCCTTCAGATTGGACCTAAATATTTTGTATACCGACCCAAGGTGAAAATGAGGCATAGACATGTTTCAAGATTGTCAAGTCAAATATATTTTTAATTACTTCACATTCCAGGACTTGTACCAAAGTTTTCGGATCACATTCCATGATTCCCCATTTCCCGAAGAGCAACTAGTTTGCAGTGACTGAAGATTTTCCTGAGGTTGTCAGGGCGGCAGGGTGATGCAATGGTCAGCACTGCTGCCTCACGGATTCGATCCCGGCCCTGGGTCACTGTTGATGTGGAGTTTGCACATTCTCCCCGTGTCTGCGTGGGTGTCACCCCCACAACCTAAACAGGTGCAGGGTAGGTGGATCGGCCACGCTAATTTGCCCCTTAATTAGAATCTTATTTTTAAAAAACAAGGGCGCTGTATAAATGCAGGTCTATTTTTTCCTTTGGTTTTTGGTGGCTGTTTTGGTGACTCGATTTTGTCAACATAGGAATTAGGAGCAGAAGTAGACAATTCAGCTCTTTGAACCTGCTCCGCCATTCAATCAGATTATGGCTGATCTCTTCCTGGTCTCAAATCCACCTCCCTTCCTGTGCCCATATCCCTTTAACTCATTTTTTATTGGAACTATATCTATTGCCTTCTTGAAACTTTATAATAATTTAAATTCCACTGCATTATGCGGCAGCGAGTTCCAAAAATTCACCACTACCCCTGCGAGAAGTAATTCCTTCTCATCTTAGTCCTAAATCTATCGCCTCTCAACCTATATCTGTAACCTCTCGTTGTAGATTGCCCTACAAGAGGAACATTTGGTCTACGTTTCATTGGGTCTATGTTTCATATTCACCATTTCATTGAGCACCATAAACCAATGCTCTGAGACATCCAGATCAAGATGGTTTCTCACTGGGATTTCTAACATGGACTTTCATGCTGATAAAATGGCCACAGGAGTTGACTCTAGTTTGCCAGAGGGTCCCCAGTTTCCACTGGATATAATTTGCATATTGCGGACGTAAAGTATGGCCGTGGTATTGGCTTCATGGTAATCTCACTGGGTTAGTAATCCAGAATGCTGGAAATCTGAAATGAAAACAGAAAACACTGGAACTACCTAGCACACCTGGCAGCATCTGTGGAGAGTAAAACTGAGTCCACGGGCGTAATCTACCGGACACGCGGCGCCCAAAAAGCAGCAGACCACAGTGCAACATGGCCGGTAAATGACTGGAGGCCCCGCTTACGGTATCTACCTCAGGTTGCGATACCTATGATACCAGAGCTAGCAAATCTGAAGTTGTGAGCTCAAATTCCACCCTATAAAGTTATTGAATTCAGACATCTGGTCATATTCAGGTTGACATTAAGTGGAATGTACATGAATGTTTATGACTTAATGCGATCTCGCGAGATGTCACGATGTGAAGCCAGCCCATTCTGGAGAAGTAGAACTCGGGTCCCTGGCTTTGCCAGCATGCCAGGCTGGCATTTTTCATGCGGCATTGATCAGGCCAGAGGGGGCGGCACACTGCCAAGGTGTGGGGGTTCCGAGTGGTGGTCGCGGTAGCCTCCATATAGTGAGTTGGGGCTTGGAAGGGTTTGGGGGGGTCGCGTCGGGAGCTCGGGAGATTGGAACGCCATTTAAAAATGGTGTCTCTCAAAAAAAAAAAAAATGGTGTCTCAATCTCTCGTTGCACTGAGGAGTTCCAGCGAGCGGAGCACCTCAGTGCAGAAAACGGGACTAAGTGCGGCCTCGGGTGCACGTTCCCCGCTGAGGAGTGGCATGACGGCACAGTGGTTAGCATGGCTGCCTCACAGCTCCTGTTCCGGGTTCAATTGCGACCTCGGGTGACTGTGTGGAGTTTTCATTTTTTCCCCGTGTCTGCATGGATTCCTCCGGGTGCTTCAGTTTCCTCCCACAGTCCAAATATGTGCAGGTTAGGTGGACTGGCCATGCTAAATTGCCCCTTACTGTCCAGATGAGATGGGGTTACAGTGATAGGGCAGGGGAGTGGACCTTTGTAGGGTGCTCTTTCGGAGGATCAATGCAGATTCAACGGGCCAATTGGCCTCCTTCTGCACTGTAGGGTATCTATGATTCTATGATCTAACCATTTCTCAGCACTGAGAGCACCAGGAAACATGCAGCTAAACGCACTCGCTATGGGACGATGTTCCCATTTGGTTAGATCGAGCCCAAAGTTTCAAGTTCAAATGGCACTTCATCAGAGTTGAAGAGAGATAGAAATGTGATTGATTTTTATACTGTTGAAAATAGGGATGGAGCAGGTGGGGTACAAAAGAATGTCTGGGATAGATGGGAACTCAGGAGAGATTTGCTAAAGGGGCTGGTTTAGCTCAAGGGGCTGGTTTAGCTCACTCAGCTAAATCGCTGGCTTTTAAAGCAGACCAAGCAGGCCAGCAGCACGGTTCGATTCCTGTACCAGCCTCCCCGGACAGGCGCCGGAATGTGGCGACTAGGGGCTTTTCACAGTAACTTCATTGAAGCCTACTCGTGACAATAAGCGATTTTCATTTCATTTCATTCATAAAGGCGTCAAGGACACAAGACAAAGGGAATGTTAATGGTAGTGTGAAATACTAAAGGAGGTGCTAACAGTGGCAGAGAGGTCAGATAGCAGTATGTATTAATAACAGAACAAGGGTCAGTGCTACCTGAATGGAAAACAGAAAAACATATTACAGAGTGCCCTTTTGGAGGGAGAACCACCCAAATTTTAGGAAAAATTGTTTAAAAAGATCAAAATGGAGAAGAGAATTCTTGGTCTGACATTGCTGGACTCTGTGTTAAACCCAGAAGGCTTTAAAGTGCCTATTCTGAAGATAAGGTGCTGTTCCTCCAGTTTGTGTTGGACTTCACTGGAACATTGCAGCAAGCCAAGAATGGTCATGTGGGCATGAGAGCAAGATGATGAGTTGAAGTGGCAAGTGACAAGAAGGTTGGGGTCATACATGTGGACTGAGCGAAGGTGATCCATAAAGAGGTTACCCAGTCTGAATTTAGTCTTCCCAGTGGGAAACACTGAGTCGACCAAATTGAAAGAGGTGCAAGTGAAATGTTGCTTCATCAAATGGAGTGTTTTGGAACTTGGATGGTGAGGAGGATGGAGGTAAAGGGACAAGCGATTACATGAGAAGGTGCCTTGGGATGGAGTGTTGGCATGATCCTAATGGAATGCTGACAGAGGAGATGAGGGGAAGATGTGTTGGGTAGGGGTATCATGGCTGAAGTTGGCAGAAACTGCAGAGAATGATCTTTTGAATGTGGAGGCTGGTAGGGTGAGAATTCAGGACGATAGGAACCCTCGTGCTTTGTGGGTTTGTTGTCATGCATTAGGTTACAATTCTTAGAGAACACCTGACGGCAAGCGGAGATCCAGAATAGAAACCGAGTTACCTTGAGTGCAGGGACCGATTCCACCTCCTGGAAACACCTTTCAAGTGCACGGTTGGGGATTCGGCTCCAGGATTAGGGACCTCGGTGCCGTGAGGCAACATGGCTAATCCACAACGCCACCATGCTGCCCAAGTAAGAATATTTTAAAGAGCTATGTTCCATATGTAGCGATGTGCATAATCAATAGAGCCAAATTTGTGGTCTGTAAAAATATTTCACTATTTAACGAAGAATTAAGTCTGATGTTCTCACCAATATTATCCCGTGCACCATGTCATGGTGGCAACGGCTGTGGGGCACTGACTTCACTTGAGAAAAGTATGTTTGAATAAATGAGCAATCAATTCGCAATGGGTGTGGAGGAATGAGATCCTGAGGAGTGGCAATAAATATTTGAAGTTAACCTTCTCTGAATACCCTAAGTGGACAGAAACACCAAGATTTGCATAGGCCGGGGAGGTGCCGGAAGGAGACACAATGGGCTATGCAACAGCTTAATCCGTGTTTCACCCTGTGTAAATAGTTATGTATTGTTAGCCTTTTCAATCTGGATGTTATAAAATGGTTTTCCCATAATTAACGTTTGCTCATACTGTTACATCTCAGTACTACTGGCTGGGCCAACTTAAACGTGGAAGATGTGGACCGAGTGGTCACGTGATGACATGGTAACTCAAGAGGTCATGTGACAGAAGCACAGGAGATCTTCCTGGAGCACAGGCAGAGTAAAGGCTTGGAGTAGCTACACAGAATAGTGAATAAACTACAGTTCGTTATTAGCCCTTGGTCGCCAATCTTTGGGAACCCAGCACTTCTACATGGTGTCAGGAATTGATAGTATGGCACAAGGATAATGTCTTATCATTCGTATTTGATGAAAATATACGGACAAATGGGCTAAGTTTAAAAAGGAGTTATATATTGAAGTGCTAGATTATCGGATAAATCCAAAAAGGTATAAGCTTACACCTGACTAAATCTCGTGGGCCCTGAGGGCGACGAGAAGTTTGAGTCATTTATATTTGAAACCGGAGCCCAAATGATTCTAAATAGTTTGAGAACATTTGCCTGCCAATGAGGAACATAATCCTCGACAGACACACATTTAACTCGGCAAATCAAAGAGCTAATGAATTGATACAATCATATGCGGCAATCTTGACAATCATAGTGAAAAAATGTGTAGTTGGCACCATTACTGAAGGGTTATTCAGGGATCAAATAGTCTGTGGGATCCACAGCAACCTAGTCCACAAGCAGCTGCTGCAAGAGACAGATTTGACACGAGAAACAGCTATTCACATCTGCACGTTAAATACACAGCAAGGAGCTTAGGCGGGAAACTGAAGATTTCATAGAATCATAGAATTTACAGTGTAGAAGGAGGCCATTCGGCCCATCGAGTCTGCACCAGTTCTTGGAAAGAGCACCCTACCCAAGGTCAACACCTCCACCCTATCCCCATAACCCAGTAACCCCACCCAACACGAAGGGCAATTTTGGACACTAAGGGCAATTTATCATGGCCAATCCACCTAACCTGCACATATTTGGAATGTGGGAGGAAGCCGGAGCACCCGGAGGAAACCCACGCACACACGGGGAGAACATGTAGACTACACAGAGACAGTGACCCAAGCCGGAAGCGAACCTGGGACCCTGGAGCTGTGAAGCAATTGTGCTATTCACAATGCTACCGTGCTGCCCTGATTTAGTGCAACAGGGCACGCTCTGTCCCAAATGTGGTGGCCATCATTCTAAGAGCAGCATGTTTGGTACACAATGAGCACTGAAGCAAATGTGGAAAGTGGAATCACCTCACAAAATGCTGCAGATCAAAAGCACAGCAGCTTTCCTTTGCCAGCATCCAAATTACAGCTGGTCAATCCTCCAAGGTTAGGAGCTTCAGCAAAGTGAACAAATGAGTTCAGCCAAATCAACCAAACCACTGAGCCTTTAATAACACTCTACGTCACCACCCTGTATACGATTTGCGACAACCTCAAAAGTGTAGGTAGACCCTCGAGCGAAGTGTAATGTATTGCCCAGTCGAATGCTACAGGAATGAGTCCAATGTGCAGCAACGGAGCCTTAAAGTGAGGTGGACCTTGTGGCCTATGATGGACAAACAATCAGCACAGAAGGGGTGGCCACTCTCCATTGCACACAGGCCGAGTTTCAAGTTTTATATAGTCGACCATAACGTAAAGTCAGTGCTAGGTCTTCTGAAAGTCTCAAACTAGGGCTCATCCAACTTGGTTCTGAGGTACAGCACCAGGCCCCAGCGATGAGAGAGTACAAAGACCTCTTCAACTGTGCCATCCTTGGTAAGCCACCAGTAATATACCGTGTGAGGTAGCATTACTTGATAGCATCAACAGTTTGTGCCCCAAGAAGAGTAGCAGCTGCAATGAAGCAGAAAGTAGTCAATGATCTGCATCGGATGATGACACTGGGTGTCATAACTCCCATAGATGAGGCCATATAATGGGTTTCAGCAATGGTGGCCGCAGTAAAGGTGCAGTCAGGATATGCATTGACCCTGTTCACTTCAACATGGAGCTGCTCAAACCTGACTCATTGTACTCTAATTAGAAAATAACTCCTCACTCTAGTCTTCGCCTATCAGTAATCTAATGACTTCATATATGGTCGCCCCGCATCAGTTGATATGGATCATCAGCCTCTCATAGCTATCCTAAAAAAGCTTCTTCACCCTGCATCTGTAGGGCATCCGCACGGTGCTAAAGCTACAAGGCTATAAGTTTAGCATTGTCTACAAATGGACTAAGGAGCTGTACTTGGCTGATGTCCTCTCCAGAGCCTTCCTACCCACTACGTGGGTCCCAGGTTGTGAGGAAGACACAGACATCGTGACAATAGAGGTGTTGTCCTCTCGTAGAATCCAGGAACTCAAAGATGTCTTACAGGCAGACATCACGTGCAGACAATTGCACAACAACCTCACATCATGAGGGGCTAGCCTGAGTCCTCATGGGAGTTTCCCTACGAGCTCCACTCACTCTTTGACATCAGAGACAAACTAACCATACAGGAAGGTCTGCTACAGTGTGGCCAGCAAAGAGTTCCCCCCGGAGCATGGACGGAGTACAGGTATGGAGTAGCTGCTCACCTAGTAAATAAACTGTTTGTTATAAGTCCTTGGTCATCAGTCTTTGGGAACTCAACGCTTCAACATTTTGAAAGTGGACCTGTTTTCCAGGGAACACCTTAATCGCCCTACTGCAGATCCGAGAAATATTGGCATCCGCCACAAATGGACATGCACCCTCCAGAGCAAACATTTCTTCACACATATCCAGAAGGTAGAGATTCTTCAAATATATTTCTCAGATCACACTATCTCATTGGAGAGTAATTGTTAATTAACTTCGAGCTTTCTCAAAAAATGTATTTTATGTAAATAATCCCCATTGATGTATCAATCTGCTGTGACGAATACATTGTTAGTTGGTCCCCTATTGGTGCTGGTGTAGCATGCTGAATGTTGATGCTAACATTGTGAAGGCATCTATGTTTTTATCTCTTTAGTTTGCATATTAATGTCTCTGGGGGTGACCTTTGATTGACTGCAGATTGTAACATTTAAGGTACAGAGTGCATCAAGTTACCAGCCCAGTAAGGCTGAGGCGAACAGCGGTCATTGGCTCCATAAAGCTGGGAGTTGGAGCCAAGGAAAGCCCATGAGATGTGGGGTGCTGCTCAGAGCTAGGGAGCTGGAATCTTGCTGGCAAACCCGACGCTTTGGTGCCGCCTCATGACTCCAGTGGGACGCAGTCTCGGGAGAGGTGATTGAACAACTGGGAGGTGGGCAGCCATTGATGCAGTCTGAGCTGGAGTGGCTGTTGCGGGAAATCAGAAGGTAGATCCTGAAAAAGGTGAGGAGCTAAAATCCTTCAGGAGGACGACAGGACTTTAGGACTTTTTGTCACTCACTGATCTGGAGGTGGGATCCTGAGAAAACTTGGGGGACCTGTTTTGGTTGTGTTTGCCATGTAAGGCATAATTTGCGGAGTGTTTAGCCGCAGTTTGTCTGTTAACCCTTGTGTTTCTCATTGTGGGTGCTGCAATATAAGATAGATGGTGTGGACTGTTTCTCTACCTTTTGAAGTTATTCGGTTTGTTTAAAACCATGAAAACATGTAGCTTTCTTCTTTAAGTAAGTAATGAGCATTTCAAATTTCACCCGCTTCAACAAAAAGTATTAGCTCCTGACCGGATCGTATCAAATTTGGGCAGCTCATCCAGGACCATATCAAATTTGAGGCTCTGGGATTCTAACAATGTATGCATGAACATACAGTTCCAAAATCATATTGGAATAATATAATAATATAAATATTTATTTTTCTTTTAAAATAAACATTGCCTCCATTTATCAATTTACTTGTTCCAATCGTTGCATTGTGTGGTGTTATGCATCACTGTAAATACACAAGGGGTTAATGTAAATACACGTAGACTAGTAAGACACTAGAGGGAGCAACAGAGACATGACACACAGACATTCAACCAATAGGCCAGTAAGATAGGACACGACCAATGGGCATTCACGATACACACAGAGGTGACACTACCATTATACCAACCCATATGTAAGGACATAGAACACATGATCTTCCTCTTTCCAGTGGAGACACTAAGTGAGTCCACAGGGTTGATTTGAAACACAACACACCCACCACGTGGATTGTAGCAGACTGGTTCATCAGCCTGAGTAACTACAGCAGGATTAACAGGAGAGTCGAATCCAAGTAGGAGAATCGTTAACAGTTTAATAAATGTGTTAAAGCTATCTCCAAGTCTGAACCTTCCTTTGTCAGAGTGCACATCAAGGAAGCAGCTTATGCTACGTCAAGAGCATAACAAAACACATTGTTTTTTATATTGGCCCGAATCTTCCGATCAGCATTGGAATTGCTTCTCTTTCGCCGAACAGGCAGAAAACTACCCACTTACCAGGACATGTTCAAAAGGCCAGACTTCAGATCCACGAAGCCGAAGAATATTCGCAGTACAAAAATCCATTCAGAGCGCAGCAAAGTCATGCCCTTTTTTCGTGCACTAGCTGCCATAATGTACGTCTAAATGTCCATTGTGAATGTTGAGTGAATGGATGAGAAATTAATGTAATTGAATTGGAGTATTTTCAGGGGTAATCAGGTGGTTGGGGGCTGGTCAAGTTGGATCGACTAGGTAATCAAGCCATGTTAGCGGGACCTTTCAGTGCTCTACTTTTCTGGAAGTCTTCTTTAGCTGCCTGAACTTTCAAAATGAGCTCTCGTTTCTTTTCTGTCAAGAGCTCTTTGAGTCTTTCAAATGTTGTCCTTGAGAATTTCAATAGCTGACTGCAACCCATGTATTTAGCTTTGCAAGGAGAAGGACAAATTTATTTTCATTTGGCTGCAGCTAATGTACCAAGGAACTATTAACAAAACAATGTTACTCAACCTGAAGGAAATATTTCAGCTTGCAAAATCTATGGATCAAAAATTTACATGTTCAGACCTTTTGCAACAAAATAAATATTTCATAAAGAAATGTTTATCAGGTTATTGCTTGAAGATCATCTCATTTATCTTCACAGATATTCCCAATAAAAGCACAAAATGGGGATTTTTTTCATTCTTTTTTTGATCTGAAATGCACTGCCTGAAAATCTATAGGAAGCATATTCAATAGCAATTTTCAGAATGGAATTGATCATATTATTGAAAAAAGTGACATTTTCAGGGCTCTGGGGAAACGGTAAGGAATTGGCCCAGTTGCCTAGTTCTTTCAAACAGACAGACATGGTGGACTAAATGATCTTCTGGACTCCATAATTCTCTGTTCTTGCCTCCTTCTGGAGAGTTTTCCTGGCAGGCATAACCTGCCTTCACCAATCCTGTTGGTACAGCTCCTATATTGGCCTCAGTAAATGCCATATGATTGCTTAACATGGCTTCCACATAACTCTAATCATAAACAACAGATTGGTGAGGCATCAACATTATCACATCATGTTTCTTAGTTGCCTGGTACAATAACAGTAATATGTGGTGGGTTTCTCCGTCCAGCCACACCAGATTTCTGGTGCAACATGCCATCGGGATTCTCTGGCTCGTGTGGAGCAGCCCCGCGTTGTCAGGAAACCCTTGGGTTGCCGGCAAAATGGAAAATCCCGCCGGCGGATTTCAAGTCTGAACCTTCCTTTGTCAGAGTGCACATCAAGGAAGCAGTTTATAATACGTCAAGAGCATAACAAAACATGGTACCAAGGAGTGAACTATTTAAATCCATATAGTTACAACTCAGCAGACAGTGACAACCAGCAACAGCAGCCAGGCTAGATGATGTTCGAGATTCCGGTTCCACAGCAGCTCAGGTACCAAGGCAATCTCAGTGAAAGCAGGCGTGCGTTCAGGCAGATATTTGAGATCTACCTGGTAGCGTCCGACCTCGATGGCGTGGCGGATGCAGAGAAAATATAACTTCTACTTACCATTGCGGGTCCAAGAGCAGCTGAAATCTTCCAGACCTTCAAATACTCAAAGGGGCAAGACAAGAGCGACTTCCAGGCAGTCCTGGACAAATTCCAAGAATTCTACGAGGAACATACAAGAAAAAAACGGTAAAAGAGGCACCAAAACTCACCGCGAGGTAGGCATGCAGCAACAAACGGCAGTTTTGATTAGCAGCCATCAAAAAGGAGCCGCACATGCGCAGTTGCGCGAACAGCGCACAGAAAGGGATGGTCCGTTTGCGAAAAAGGCCCCAAGTAAATGAACAGCGATCTGTATATGCGCAATCGCTTACTACGCTCTACGTCACACGCTTCATGATTTCAGAGGCCCCGGACCACGCCCACTTAAAGGGGAAATGCCCCAAAACACAAAAAAAAAGGTTTAAAGCCATAAAACCCGATTTGTTCACCTGGAACGACAGCACAACGTCTGAAATTCAACCAGTATCTGAAAGTAACCTCTGCAGAACCCTGCAACATGCAGTAAGCACTGCCATATAAGATTATATGCTCTTGGAAGACAACGACTCAGACTAAGATCTTGGGAGGTGGTTACCCCAGTACCAAATCCGAGCCACAATTAGACGTGCTGTATATTGAAGACCCCGACGACGAGTTCTTTGGATTGGGGAATCCTCAGCCCACCATATACGACATCCCGACCCGTGAATGCAGGATTATGCTGCGGACTGACGCCAAGAGACAGAGAGCGGTACTAGCCCACAGAGAGTGGCCTGCTGCCACAGAGAGAGTGGTCCACGCACCAAGAAGAGTCCCAGCCTCCACACAAGAAGTGATGACAGTCTCCACAGCAGACCAATGCACAATTCCGCACAGGGAATGCTGCAAGACTCCACAGAGGGAGTGACATAAGCCTCCACAGCGAGCTGTGGACAGACTCCATGATGGAAGGAACACAAGACTCCAGAGCGCAGTCCTTGCATGAAAAAGACCACGAAGGTCTAGCAAACTCCTCTGAGCAACCAGCAGCAGACAATGCAGGTCTACCACGCTCCAGTGAACAGCAAGAAGACTATGACAATCTACCATGCTCCAGTGAACAGCAAGAAGTCTATGACAGTCTATCACGCTCACGTGAACAACAAAGCGACTATGACAGTCCACCCAGATTATTTGAGCCACCAGAAGAAGACTCTGACAGTCTACCCAGCTCAAGTGAATGATAAGAAGGCACTGAGGCTCTACCCACTGTATGTGTGAAAAGTGACGACGGCATCCCACTTCCCATACACGATGTGCAACGTATGTACTCAGCTAGTGTGTACAGAGGCACTCGACAATCACAGTGGGACTACTGGTGACTCCGGTGACACCACGTTAATTCAATTCTCATTCACTCGGGCCTCTCCACAAGCAAATGCATTCCTGAATGTTTTGACTCCGGACGGGGAGCATCAAGAAACCTCAGCTGACACAGGTGAACCAGAAAGGGCTCCAGACGGGGAGCATCGACAAGCCAAAACTGACTCAGGTGAAACAGACCAGACTCGAGAAGGGGAGAATCGACAAGCCAAAGCTGATTGAAATAAGCCGGACTTGACTACAGACGGGGAGCGCCGCGGTCTCAGTGACGGCACGCTCAAGGAAACAGCAAATGCCACAAAGCACGCTGAAGTGAATAACTGTGTGAAGGACTCGTATTATCCACAGACTGTGTTCCTTGAGCGCAATAAACATGACAAAAAAAACCAACCAACACAACAACAACATCAATAAAGATACGTGTACCAAAGGCAACAACGTCGACAACAAGCATGACAAAAACAACACCAATGGAACTACGACTGGTACGACATGGTACAACTCTGCAAGTACGGGACACTGTTACTGCTCAGGTCAGTACAATGATATACCATGGCAGGACAACACAGATTGCATACATTGCTACCACAAGCATCGGAAGAAAAAAAGAATCCAAATCAGGCAACAAAGTGATTTGACCACTTCTTGGTTCCTTACGCAAAGGGACACTTATGGCATTTACAAAGCAATGCCACCGTCAACATCACCACCTCACCAACCAAACAAGAAAGACACTCGACCATAATAATTCATGAATTTTGGACTCATGCATGTGATTTGTACTTATTGTTTAATGATCACTGTTATCATAACTTGTACATAGCATCACCTATCTACCTGGTTGTGTTCAATATGCATCACTGTAAATACACAAGGGGTTAATGTAAATACACGTAGACTAGATAGACAATAGAGGGAGCACCAGAGATATGACACACAGACATTCAACCAATAGGCCAGTAAGATAGGACACGACCAATGGGCATTCACGATACACACAGAGGTGACACTACCACAGGGAGGCATTACACCAACCCATATATAAGGACACAGCACACATGATCTTCCTCTTTCCAGTGGAGACACCAAGTGAGTACACAGGGTTGATTTGAAACACAACACACCCACCACGTGGATTGTAGCAGACTGGTTCATCAGCCTGAGTAACTAAAGCAGGATTAACAGGAGAGTCGAATCCAAGTAGGAGAATCGTTAACAGTTTAATAAATGTGTTAAAGCTATCTCCAAGTCTGAACCCTCCTTTGTCAGAGTGCACATCAAGGAAGCAGCTTATGCTACGTCAAGAGCATAACAAAACACATTGTTTTTTATATTGGCCTGAATCTTCCGATCAGCATTGGAATTGCTTCTCTTTTGCCGAACAGACAGAAAACTACCCACTTACCAGGACATGTTCAAAAGGCCAGACTTCAGATCCACGAAGCTGAAGAATATTCTCAGTGCAAAAATCCATTCAGAGCGCAGCAAAGTCATGCCCTTTTTTCGTGCATTAGCTGCCATAATGTACGTCTAAATGTCCATTGTGAATGTTGAGTGAATGGATGAGAAATTAATGTAATTGAATTGGAGTATTTTCAGGGGTAATCAGGTGGTTGGGGGCTGGTCAAGTTGGATCGGCTAGGTAATCAAGTCATGTTAGCGGGACCTTTCAGTGCTCTACTTTTCTGGAAGTCTTCTTTAGCTGCCTGAACTTTCAAAATGAGCTCTCGTTTCTTTTCTGTCAAGAGCTCTTTGAGTCTTTCAAATGTTGGCCTTGAGAATTTCAATAGCTGACTGCAACCCATGTATTTAGCTTTGCAAGGAGAAGGACAAATTTATTTTCATTTGGCTGCAGCTAATGTACCAAGAAACTATTAACAAAACAATGTTACTCAACCTGAAGGAAATATTTCAGCTTGCAAAATCTATGGCTCAAAAATTTACATGTTCAGACCTTTTGCAACAAAATAAATATTTCATAAAGAAATGTTTATCAGGTTATTGCTTGAAGATCATATCATTTATCTTCACAGATATTCCCAATAAAAGCACAAAATGGGGATGTTTTTCATTCTTTTTTTGATCTGAAATGCACTGCCTGAAAATCTATAGGAAGCATATTCAATAGCAATTTTCAGAAGGGAATTGATCATATTATTGAAAAAAGTGACATTTTCAGAGCTCTGGGGAAACGGTAAGGAATTGGACCAGTTGCCTAGTTCTTTCAAACAGACAGACATGGTGGACTAAATGATCTTCTGGACTCTATAATTCTCTGTTCTTGCCTCCTTCTGGAGAGTTTTCCTGGCAGGCATAACCTGCCTTCACCAATCCTGTTGGTACAGCTCCTATATTGGCTTCAGTAAATGCCATATGATTGCTTAACATGGCTTCCACATAACTCTAATCATAAACAACAGATTGGTGAGGCATCAACATTATCACATCATGTTTCTTAGTTGCCTGGTACAATAACAGTAATATGGGGTGGGTTTCTCTATCCAGCCGCACCAGATTTCTGGTGCAACATGCCATCGGGATTCTCCGGCTGGTATGGAGCAGCCCCACGTTGTCAGGAAGCTCTCGGGCTGCCGGCAAAATGGAGAATCCCGCCGGCAGAGAACTCAGCTCATTGTTTTTCTCAGATAAAGCTGACACTGGTAATATGCTTTGAGGGAAAGCATGATGACATCAATAGAAGGAAAATGTGTCATGTGTTTAATAAGGACATGGGAAGTCCAGACTGAATAAAAATAAACAACGTTTTATTTACAAACGATATATATGCACTGCCCAGTAAACCCAAACTGGGCTCCAGTTCCTCGGTTCATGGCCAACCTTTTATACATTGGGTAATTGAGATTCCGCTCTCCGAGCGGGGGAGCTCGTACTCCACAAGGAGCACAGGGAAGAAAAGCAACCTCACTCCGTAGGTGCATGCAGGATATTACAATGTGACCCAGTTGTTGTTTCACTTTGCTTTGAGCAGAGCACATCCACAACAGCCCTCCAAGGGTCTTCAAGGTCTGAGGTCCTTGTGGTGATATGCATCACTGTAGATACACAAGGGGTTAATGTAAGTACACGTGGACTAGCTAGACCAGGGGTGGGCAAACTTTTCCATGCAAGGGCCACATTCAGAAATTCATAATTCACAAAGGGCCGCATAGTATATTAAGTAAAATAATTACTTCACCCGGTTATGATTCTGGGCGCCTCATATAGAACATAGAACAGTACAGCACAGAACAGGCCCTTCGGCCCTCGACGTTGTTCCGAGCAATGATCACCCTACTCAAGTCAACATATCCACCCTATACCAGTAAGTAACCCAACAGCCCCCCCCCCCCCATTAACCTTAAAAAAATTAAAAAAAAAAAAATTTTTTAAATTAAAAAAAAAAATTTTTTTTTTTTTTTTAATGACTTGGTGGGCCGTAGTTTGCCCACCCCTGAGCTAGACACTTCAGGGAGCACCAGACACATGACACACAGACACTCAACCAATAGGTCAGTAAGATAGGACACGCCCACTGGGCATTCATGATACACACAGAGATGACACCACCACAGGAGGGCATTACACCAACCCATATATGAAGGACACAACACACATGATCTTCCTCTTTCCGGTGGAGACACTCAGTGAGTACACAGAGTTGATTTGAAACACATCACACCCACCATGTGGATTGCAGCAGACTGGTTAGATAGTCTGAGTAGCTATAGAAGGATTAACAGTAGTGGTGAATCCGAGTAGGAGAATTGTAAATAGTTTAATAAACGTGTTGAAGTTATCTCCACGTCTGAACCTTCCTTTGTCAGAGTGAACATCGAGGAAGTAGCTTATACTACGCCAAGAGCATAACAAGACATGGTACCAGTGAGTGACTGTTTCAATCCATATAGTTACAACTCAGCAAACAGTAACAACCAGCAACAACCAGGCAAGACGATGATCGAGATTCCGGTTCCACAGCGGCTCAAGTGCCACGGCGATCTCCGCGAAAACTGGCGTGCATTCAGGCAATGTTTGAGATCTTTCTGGTAGCAGCCAACCTACAAGACGTGGTCGATGCTGAAAAGACAGAGCTTCTGCTCACCATTGCCGGTGCCAGAGCAGAAGAAATCTTTAAAACGTTTAAGTTCTCCAAAGGGAAAAACAGGAGCGACTTCCAGGCAGTCCTGGACAAATTTGGTAAATACTGCGAAGAAAACATAATCAACCCAACAGACAACTGTAAGAGAGGCACCAGTACTTACCACGAGGCCGAGATCCCAGAGCCAGAGAAGGTACTACACATGCAGAGTTGCGCAAGAGGCACACAGAACAGGAAGGTCCGTTGGCGCACCTTCCTCAGGAGCACATCGATCGCCTCAAGCGGGTGTTCCACAGGAGCCACGAGCATGGCCTCCAACTCAACAGAGCCAAAGGCTCGTTTGGTCAATCAGAAATCAAATTCCTTTGCGACCACATTTCGCAGTTCGGCGTGAAGCCAGATCCAGACAAGGTGTCGGCGATCAACACCATGAAGACTCTGGAGGACAAGAAGGCAGTCCTCCGCCTCCTAGGGATGGTCAACTTCCTTGGGAAGTTTATCCCCAACCTTGCATCACACACCACAGCCCTCCGCCATCTCATTAAAAAAACCTACGGACTTCCAGTGGCTACCCGCTCATGAGCAAGAGTGGCGTGAGCTCAGGGCTAAACTCACCAAGACCCCAGTGCTGGCGTTTTTCGACCCCACCAAGGAGACGTAAATTTCCACCAACGCGAGCCAGGCTGGCATTGGGGCAGTGCTCCTCCAGCGGGACTCCTCCTCCTCCTGGGCCCCAGTCGCACATGCCTCTAGAGCCACAACACCCACTGAGCAACGATACGCTCAGATTAAAAAAGAATGCCTGGGCCTCCTCACAGGGATCGACAAGTTCCACACAGAGTTCAAGGTCAAGACGGACCACAGGCCATTGGTTCACATCATCCAAAAAGACCTCAATGACATGACTCCACGGTTACAACGCATCCTTCTCAAGCTACACCGCTACGATTTCGACCTGGTGTACACCCCGGGCAAAGAGCTCATTGAAGCCAACGCACTCTCCAGATCTATCACCACACCGTGTGAGCAGACTGACTTTGTCTTTGACAAAGAGTTATCGGACTCGAAACATTAGCACTTTTCTCTCCCTACAGATGCTGCCAGACTTGCTGAGATTTTCCAGCATTTTCCCTTTCGTTTCAGATTCCAGCATCCGCAGTAATTTGCTTCTATAGACTGACTTTGTCTGTCAAATAGATGCACAAATGCAATTCTGTGCCTTCAACTTTCCGGCCACTGATGAAAGGGTTGTGCAAATTTGTCAGGAGACGGCCAGGGATCCTCTACTCCAGCGGGTCATGCGACATCTCACGGATAGTTGGCAAAAGGGGCTGTGCCCCCAATTTTATAATGTAAAGGACGATCTAACGGTGGTAGACGGCATACTGATGAAGCTGGACAGAATTATGATCCCACAGAGCATGCGAGAGTTGGTCCTTGGCCAAATCCACAAGGGTCACTTGGGGGTCGAAAAGTGTCACCGTCGAGCCCGAGAGGCAGCATATTGGCCAGGCATCAGCCAAGATATCGCCAACACAGTCCTCAATTGCCCAACGTGTCAAAGGTTCCAGCCGACACAGTCTAAAGAGACTCTACAGCTACATGAAATGCTGACGTCCCCATGGTCCAAAGTTGGTGTTGACCTGTTCCATGCCAAAGACCGAGACTATGTCCTCCCAGTGGACTACTTTTCCAACGACCCCGAGGTGGTCAAACTGACTGACCTCACCTCAGCAACAGTATTCAAGGCATGCAAGGAGACTTTTCCCACTCACAGTTATGAGTGACAACGGCCCCTGCTTCTTCAGCCAGGAGTGGACAGAGTTTGCCCGGCTGCACAATTTTCGGCACGTCACATCAAGCCCCCACTACCCCCAGTCGAATGGCAAGGCTGAAAAAGGGGTCCACATTGTTAAAAGACTGTTGTGCAAAGCTGCTGACTCGGGTTCTGATTTCCACCTGGCGCTGTTAGCCTACAGGGTGACTCCTTTGTCCACTGGGCTGTCCCCAGCGCAGCTCCTAATGAACCGCACACTATGAATGATGTGCCGACTATCCACATTCCGGACCTTGACAACTTCCCGGTCCTACAGAGGATGGGTCTCGGGCCCAATGCAAGTCGGCGTATGACGCCCACGCCACCGATCTCCCTGACCTGGTCCCTGCTGACCGAGTTCGTGTTCAGTTACCTGACGGTGGCTGATCTGCCACAGCTGTGGTGGTCAAGCAAGTGGCCCCGAGATCGTTCCTCATCCGCATGCCTGATGGCTCCTTTCTTCGGTGCAATAGGCGGGCACTGCGTCGACTTCCGCACCCGCCACCTAACCGTGATGTCCCGCCTTGCAAACTGGTTCCTCAGGACGCACCCTTCCATGAGGCTACCGATCTGTCAGTTATTCTACCGACCTCTGCATTGGAGACAGTTCCGCCCATTCAAGTGCAGGCGGCCCCTGACCCACCCTTGAGGCGGTCAACCAGAATTCGTCGCCCGCCACAGAGACTGAATTTATAGACTGAATGCTGCATTACCTTGTTATCTCATCGTTTACACATCTGTACATATTGGTTTTTTTTCTCATGTGTTATCTGCCCTCTATCTGCACTAGACACCTTCCCATGTAAATATGTTAGCATATTTTGTATATTCAGACTCCTGTACTCACTATTTATTGACCTGAACACATTTTAAAAAAAAACAATGGGGGGAGATGTCATAATATACATTGAGGGATATGATGGTGTGCAGACAGACAGTGATTGACACACAGGATGACCAGCGAACACACAGAACACAGCAGCCAATCACCAGACAGGACACAACTACTGTAAAGTCAGAGGGCACAATTTTTCACGCGCTCTCAGGATCCAGCCTCTGAGACAGTCAGAGCTCGTGAGTAGCAACTAGAACAAACACCAAGTGGTAGTAAGATAGTCTGGTCAGGTTAGCCTCAGGATTCCAGTCAAGTCAGCATAGTGGCAACCCACAGTTAAAGTATGTATTATAGTTAAGCGTTCAATAAAATCGAGTTGCATTTCTTCAAGTGTTGGAAGCCTGTCTCTCTCACCAGTGCAGTAAACGCAGTCCTCGTAGACCCAGCTTACCCAACACATCAGAACCTTTTCTGTATTCTCTCCAAAGCCTCCACAACCTTCTGGTAGTGCGGTGACCAGAATTGGGCATAGTATTCCAAATGTGGCCTTACCAACGTTCTATATAACTGTAACATAATTTCCGAGGTTTATACTTGATACCCCGTCCTATAAAGGCAAGCATACACTTTCTTTACCACTATTTCCACCTGTGCTGCCACTTTTAAGGATCTGTGGACCTGCACGCCCAGGTCTCCCTGTGTCTCGATCCGCCTGATAGTTCTTTATGAAAATCCTTTATGCATGATTGATGCCTTGTGTCTTATACAACAAATAAGCTCAAAGACTTGCATCATTATTAGAACATGACAGCCCTTTAATAATTCCAAGGTTCGACATTTAAAAGTATGACACATTAAGCTAACGCGACTTCTGAAAATTCTGATAGACGTCCCTGTCTTTTCTACCAGTGTCTATACATAACAATAACCTTCAGCCAAAGAAGAATCATTCTTTATGCTAAAGTCACGTCAATGTAGGTGCGGCAAATGCGAATTCTCCATCTTACATATTCTCATCAAATTGGAGATCAAGGGCACAGCCAGCTGAAGGATATAATTAACAGACACTTGTCAAATTATTTGACCACAAACTGGGTGCTGCAACACAGCACCTGTGAAGAATGTGAATAAATAGAATGTCGTCCACGGTTTGCATGCAGGGTAGCCACAGAGATCGGAGAAACCAGTTGTCCTTGACTAATGCACACAAATGCTTATTATGCCACAGAAACCGGTTAGGCTTTGAATGTTTGCCCTCTTAAATGAGGACAAAAAGAAAAATCAGAAAGTAAATATATTCCCTTTAATGTAACTTCTGTGTGATTTATTCTTTCACTTTTGCCCACGTTATTCATCTTCTACAAATGCATTTTTTATGAGTTCCATGAAATTAACTCCCTTGTGTAATTTTCTGATATTTGAGGTACAATTTGGAAATGTATTATGCCTGCTAGAAAGTGGGTCATAGAGCTCAAACCAGTTGTACTTTGACAGTTCACTCACACCAGGATAATGTAGATATATGAACACCGCTGACACATAATTTAATTGTATCTATTTTTATTAGCAGAGGTTTTGGTTAAGGCCACTCTTCAAGTCATACAATGACTAACTGTGACTGTTTCCAGAATTCATGCTCGCAGTAAGCCACAGGGATAATAATTGCAGTCGCCCACCAGTGTGATAAGGTTCTCTCACTAAAAGACATCTCACTGCACATTATTAGTCTCAGTTCTGCCTGACACTGCCCATCAGCTTCCCACCTGCTTGTGCTGCCATTCTTGTCTCCTGTGCTTTCAGTTGGTTGCTTGAGTCTTCTTGACTCAGATGTTTGAGAGTTCAAGTCACACTCCAGGTCAGTGTTTTTCAAACTTTTTTGCCCGGGACCCATTTTTACCAACCAGCCATCTTTTGAGACCCACTTACCTTTAACGTGACAGATGAGCCTGCTTTGTCCTTACTATCTCACTTGTTATTCAATGTTACATTTCTGATAATGACTTCAACTGGTGGTTTAAGATCTCACTGCATCCGTTGAAAAAAATAGAGGTTTGTCCGAACTCAACATGTTTCGTCTTCAAATGTCTTTGATGTTTTGAAGGTTTTGAACTTTCTTTTGCCAGTGCTTCCTTGCATATAACACACGTGAACTTTAAATCCTGATTTGCATTGGCACATAATAACCCCATACCTCAAGAAATCATCCTTATGTTGTTTTGTTCCTGTTTTCAGCTTGTCCTTCATGCCTTGGCGTTCACACCAGCACTGCTGGCAGCTGGAAAATAGAGGAATCTCTATTGCGTCCAAATATATGACATCAGCGGATGGGGCACTGCTCTTTGCTTCCGGAGGAAGGATTCCGTTGTTGGCTGAAAGCAAACTGACCCTGGACAGCACACTGATGTCAGGAGGAGGCGGTCCACCCCGCTGGGTTCTGGGCCTGGTCACAGCCGCCGGGTATTCCTCCCGGGAACGCGAACCTCCCGAATCCTAGTCGCAATCCTAGGTTTTGAAAACACCTGCTCCAGGTACTCGAACAGAATATTAAAGAAGACGTTCCAATGCGGGCACTGCACTGTCAGAGGTGCTGTCTTTTGGTTGAGGTATCAATGTTCTCCCTGATGTCCTTCTGCATGTTTGTCCCGCAAACAACATCAGTAAAACACATGGGCCGGGATTCTCCAAAATCCCGGCTAAGTGTTGATGCTGGCGTAAACACCGGAGTGGTGCACGCTGGCTTCAACGGGCCTCCTGGCCCAGCAATTCACCGGTCTCCAGGGGCTGCTCCAGCTCCGAAATGCGGCCCTGTATGGCCGTCGCGGGTTGTGCAATGACCGTCTCCGGCATCCACACCATCATATCCCTAAAGCTTTTTTTAAAAACATATTGTTGTACTTATGTCAAGAGCTTTGCTCATCAGCTAACTGGTGGTTTTAGCTGTGACTGAAACAACAAAGACAGGTAGAAAGTTGGGGCAAAATGAGTGGTATTAAATCAGGTGCCCATTATCCACTGATTTTGAGTGCATTACAGTCAGTGAAATTAAATACCAACAACTGTGTATAATAGACAACTGATCTGATTCCACTCACTTTGTACCACTGTCCTCGATGAATTCCTGCCCCATAGAATTTAGTGAATGGAATAATTCTGTTTTTGAATGTGTCTTGCTGATTAGATGCTGCTCACCGTGTTTACAAAAGGGTAAGTGCCAAAAAGTGAAGCAGGGTGTTTACTCTGGGTCAAGTTCACAGAATCACCAAATGGTTACATCACAGGAGAAGACCATTTGGCCTATAGAATATGGACTCTCTACAGTGCAGAAGGAGGCCAATCGGCCCAACGTGTCTGCGCTGACCCTCTGAAAGAGTATCCTACCGAGGCCCACTCCCCCACCTTACCCCTCTAATGCCACCTAACCTGCACATCTTGGACACTATGGGGCAATTTAGCATGGCCAATCCGCTTAACCTGCACATCTTTGGAATGAGGGAGGAAACCGGAGCCCCAGGAGGAAAGTCACGCAGACACGGGGAGAAAGTGCTAACTCCACACAGACGGTTATCCAAGGCTAGAATTGAGCCCGGGTCCCTGGCACTGTGAGGCAGCAGTGCTCACCACTGTGCCACTATGCTACCCTTCATGCTAATGTCTGTACTAACACGAGGAAGAAACAAGTCACCTCGTGCCACTGATGTGCCCTCTCCCTGTAGGCCTTTTCAGATAACAATCTAATTTTCTCTTGAATGCCTCAACTGAATCTGCTTCCACCGCACTTGCAGACAGTGCATTCCTGAACTTCGCCACCAATTGCATGAAAGATTTGCCTCCTGCTGCCATTTCTTCTTTTGTCAATTACCTGAAATGTTGTTCTCAACCCTTCAATCAATGGGATCAGTTTTTCCCTATCTCCTCTGTCCAGAGCCCTCAAGCTTTTGAATACCGCTATCGAATTTCCTCCCAACCTTCCCTTCCACAAGGAAATATTCTGCAGTGCTAATCCTCATTGTGAGAAACATTTAAATCAACACTACAACACCTTTCTATTTATTTAGCACCATTAATGTACTAAAATGTCCCTTGACACTTCACAAACGCACTGGAAAAGAATGTCACTGCACCACATAATTAAGGCAGATGACAAAAATCTTGGCCAAAGAGGTAAGTTTTCCTGTAAGGAAAAGTGTGAGGTCGAGAGGCAGAGGGATTTGGGGAGGCAATCCCAGAATTCAATCCCTATGGCTGGCGGGCAGCATGGAGTACTGGAGGCTGAAATGAGAGGAGTGCAGGTGTTCTGGAGGCTTACTGGGCTAGAGGTTACAAAGTTGTGAGGCGCTAGACCACAGAGTGATTTGAAAATGAGGACGCGAGTTTCAAATTGAGGCAGCGTTTAACTAGGAAACCGTGTCGGTCAGTAAGCGGTGATGTGATGGGCGACCAGGCATTTGATGCAAGTTAGGACACAAATAGCAGAATTTTGAATTTCCTCAACTTTATGGGGAGTAGACCAGCCAGGAGAGCAGCCAGGGGTGCACTGGAATAGTCACATCTGGAGTTAACAAAGGCATGAATGAGGGTTTCAGCAATAATTGAGCTTAGGCAGGTATGGACCTGGTGATGCTCCAACGATGGAAACAGGCGGTCTCCGTGACATGGCAGATATGTGGTTGAAAGCTCATTGTGGAGTCAGAATGAAACCAAGATGGTGAACACAGGCATCACTGGATCACCAGCATGAGATGGAAAGGACAGTATGATGAGAAATGGGCAGCAAGTCTTAATTGTACATCTACACCATTGTAACCACAAACAAACTGAGTGTAAACTATTCGGAGGCTGGTCCACTGGAGTATACATTTGGGTGAAAATAGATACCTTTGACTGCTGTAAATTGCAAGATGCAAATAGCCTTTCATGCAATTGTACAGCTAATCGGACTCTTTAAATTCAAGGCGACAAGGGTTTAACCAGTAAAGGTGGGGGAAAGACACAGGAGGGAGACTAAATGGCACACAGCCTATTTATCTCCTGGACTAAATTCAAATCTGATTCAGATTGCAGAGATGAAGATTTGCTGTCTGAAAGTGCCCTGTGTGCAATGTGTGTGAGGAGTCCCAATACTTCAAGTATGCAGCAATAAACTGCCTCTCATTTGTTGCTAATTTGAAATCTGTTCGTCACAGAGATGGTCTGTGTGTTAAATACAAGAGGTCACACCCGCGCAGTAGGGGTGTTCTTCTGAGGCAGGGATTAGTGCAACCTCATGGGAGGGAGCTTTCCACTAACCGTAAACCATGCCGCATCTGGTCGAGAACTTGACGCTGAAAACAAATACTCGAATTGGCAAAATGTTCCTCACTTGAAAGAGCATAAACTTCACCGCAAAAAAGATGCATGCTGAAAGAGTGGCAGAGCTAGATTTCAAGTAGAAAAATCGCATCTGTGCTCCCTGCAGACACGTGTTGACACGAATGGTGCTGTACAACAGATGGATAAGAGCCCAAACCACAGAGCTTGGCTGCTGCCAGGATTTTGCAAGAGCGAGAGAAATGATAATCTGACAAGATAATCAGAACATTTGGAAGATAGGTGCAAGGCTATGATAAGTAACTTTCATTAACTAACACTGCATCCCTCAAGGATAAAGGTACTATTTTAGAATCAGCCCACCGGCCCATTATATACTAACACACATTACATAGAAATTCCTTAGTGTTTAAAAACCAGAGATGCGTAAACATTTGTTGTTTATATTTTAGCTGTTACATAAGATGACAGAAAGCCAGATTGATGAGAGAAGATTATAAAATGTTACGGAATGAGATAAAGTGCAGCTTGTTAAACACCTGACAGTCAACTGATGGAGTACGAGACCAGAAGCCAATCTTTACCCAGAACATATTCACCAAGTGAAATGTTACAAGTGCATGACTCCGAACCCCACTCCCACACCAGTGTCTATTAGTGTCCCTTTACATGTGCTCAAGTAATCATTCAATCAACGTCCTTCATCTGCACACACTTACCTTAATTTATACTATTAACACGGCTACTCTTGCTAGCACAGTTCTGATGTGTGCTGGCTGTTATTTGTTGACAGGAATTGTCCCTATTGGTTTTTATGTTAAGAAAAGCAGCATCAGCTACAATATGGCATCTCTTTCATTCATTTTCCTCACGAGCAATATAAATATTGTGTCTGCTTCACCTTCCTGCTCAATTACGGTGATGGTTGAATTTGTCGAACGCACCACATGATTTTGCTTTATTATTACTGCCTCTGTTCAATGTATAAATGTGACCAGCAACAGAAATAATTCCGATGTTTTGGAAGGCTTCCAGTGCTGAAGAATGAAAGGGCTCCTCGCATTGCCAGGCTATTGTGTGTGTATGGAATTCACAGATTATAATGGGAGTTTTCTACTTTTGCACTCGCTTGTCTAAGATGCATCTCTATTGCAACAACAACTTGAATTAACATGGGGACTTTTAATGTAGAAATTTGTCCCTCGGCACTTCACAAGGGTAAAGAAATAAATAGTTGCTAATGTCAAATTAGGAGCCATGACCCCTTCCAGCAGCTCTTCTCAACCAAAGTTCACATTAATGTGTATACATCTGAAACTGCTAATAATAATACATTTTAAAATTCTAATTTGAGGATTTATCCACCAATGAAGTAACACTCTTTGTGGTCTTCTTTGTGTGTTGCTTATTTAGGATGATTGGCGTAGTGTTCTACAAAGTATAGCTTTTACTTAAACAAAGCTATGATTTTATTTACATAACTAAACTGGGTTTTGACACATAGTCCTTTAGAATAAAGAATTGATCAATAACATGGGGCAGCACGGTAGCATGGTGGTTAGCATAAATGCTTTACAGCTCCAGGGTCCCAGGTTCGATTCCCGGCTGGGTCACTGTCTGTACGGAGTCTGCACGTCCTCCCCGTGTGTGCGTGGGTTTCCTCCGGGTGCTCCGGTTTCCTCCCACAGTCCAAAGATGTGCGGGTTAGGTGGATTGGCCATGCTAAATTGCCCGTAGTGTCCTAAAAAAAAGTAAGGTTAAGGGGGGGGTTGTTGGGTTACGGGTATAGGGTGGATACGTTGGTTTGGGTAGGGTGATCATTGCTCGGCACAACATTGAGGGCCGAAGGGCCTGTTCTGTGCTGTACTGTTCTATGTTCTATGTTCTATGTAACATCTAACTACACTCATCTCACTACTGGTATAAACTATAATCTAACCTTCTCACACTAACTGCTCTTATAAGTTTCACTAGCTGTCTCCTGCATACACTCCACTCCTCAGGTCTAGCATCACTGCTTTATATAGTAGTATCTGCAGCTCACTCTAGTGGCTATTCATGACACTACATTAACCCTTGTAATGCTGATACTTCTGATAATACCACACTCTGAGAGCCTTCTAAAACTGTAGTGGATCCTAGCCACTTTGTGGAACTATTCCAGATCAGGTTCCTTGGCTATTCATTTTCGCTTAAGGTTGAGAAAGACAGGCCTCACAAATACTTAAATGGATCTGAAGAATGAACCTAATTATGCCTGAAGAAAAAGAACCACCAGAGAATATTATCATCCATCAGGTAGCCTTTTTAACAAGCTAGGTTATAACAATTTGGATATTATAAGGGTCTGGGCATCAACAATGGTCCTCAACAATGTGCCTCTCTACTGAAGACTGTACAGAGATGGATTTTCAAGTTTGGCGACAGAAGACTGTACGAGAAAATATATTCAGTATATTTTAATGTAATTTAGAAAAGGACTGACATGTAATTCACTTTTGATGGTAATCATAGCACTGATAGTTTCAGAAAAAGGAAGTAAAATATTGTTTCTAATTGAGAATCCATGTCTTATCCGTGCCACAGAGAGATATTAAAGATATATCTATCAATATTAAAGTAGTGTTTAGCTTAAAGCCCTGAGAACAAAGTTACAAAGCGCAGCAAGATATCCCTATCCCAATTAAGGGGATCACTATACTACAGCAGCTATGCTTTACCTTGAGAGGGAATCTGGAGGGAATCCAGTGAATCTAAACATACTGCATGGTCCATAAAGAGCTGAACCATCAGGAAGGAGTTGAGCACACATGCTGGTCAACATCCTTCAATTTAATTAATATCCTTCAGGCAAACAGGATACCAAGAGGTGCAGATAGTGGTTTCCAAACTTATTTTTCAGTTATTTAGAGTCACCCTGAAGGTTATTCATTGTTAGACTGCAATATCTTACAATTTATCAAAGCCTTGCTAATGTGATGTAGTTCCTGTTTATTTTTCAGAACTGCCTTGTGTTGGAGGCCAGACCATATTATGCACTACATGATGTTGATGTACTTAAGCACACAATTATGCCCAGGCAAGTTTATAAACATCTAAACATTTGTCCAGCAGATATACTCTGTCTTTAATTTTTAATCCTTACTTCATAGGAGAATCACTCCTTTTAAGCTTGCAGCTCCTTATTTATAGCTAGAATTTCTTATAAGTCCATATTTATAGCTACATTCCTTCACAAAACAAGCAGCAGTGTGAATGGAAATAGCCAAGTTTGTGAGTAAGAAAAACAAAGTAAATGGAACAAAATTGCCCAGGTTCAGTGATCCATAGACTAATTTAGATACCACTAACCTGCAATCTGGTCACATTCTGTCTAACAGGTCCACATTTGATGCCGTCACTGTTTACAATCCAGCAGCCTTATTATGACCACAGCTAACGTCACAACACCGACAGGTTCATCTTGTTAATAAACCACTCTGAGCCAGTTATTTGAAGAGCCTTTCTGAACTAGGCCACCTTTAAATTATCCACTCACACTTTGTTTGGAGACTGTCTTCGGGAAAAGCACAATTCCTGTGTGGTGGCCATTCCATTATTTTACTTCACGGAGCCAAATGCAAAATGTCTGAGGTAAACCCGCGCCCAGTGAGTGACTACCAAGGACTGGCTCAATCTTCACTGATAGGTGTGGAGAGGCACCGAGTGTTCAAGCCAACTTGGTTAAAGACAAAACGATGTTTAAAGGTGAACAGATGGACATGTTTCTCTGCAGAACTGGCATCCCCGTTGGGTATGTGAGACTTTTGTACAAGTAGAATAAACTCACATTTCAGATAATAATTCTTCAAAATTATCGTGGTTCTATGAGAGGCTACACAGGAAAGCAACCGACGAATGTGGTTATAGGGGTACAAATGTGTTATACACTGTGTTTACTGTCAAAACACATGTAAGTAGATTATTTAAATTTTTGTCTCTGGTTCTCTGAGATTAAAGAGAACTTTGTTCCTAAGTATACATGCAGCAATAGAAGAGGCTGCACTGCAATAAGTGAAGAAGTTCGAATACAAAGGTGTTCCACGAAAGTAATATATCCCTGTTGATATCTTCAAGTTTTGAGGTGAGCAGTTTTGAATGACCTTGTGGTGTCACATAAGATGTCCACCCTTGCCCTAGAATATTCAGACACCTAAGTCCAGTTCCAAGTCAACCTTTTCTCTGCTGTAGACCTCTATGACTCCACGAGATGTGTCTTCACCAAAGCTCTGTCCTTCCAGCTAAACATCTGCAATTTTATATTCCATTACCCTTTCAATAAACAACAGCATTCCTTTTGCCTCCCTTATGACTTGCTAAAACTGCATACTAACTTTTCCTGATGCACGTATCAGGGCACCCGGATCCCTCTGACCCTCAGAGCTTTGCAATTGCTCTCCATTTAAGGGCAGCAGGGTAGCACAGGGCTTAGAACCGCTGCCTGATAGCACCAGGGATCCGGTTCATTTCCAGCCTTGGGTGACTGTGTGGAGTTTGCACATTCTCCCCGTGTCTGCATGGGTTTCCTCCGGATGCTCCGCTTTCCTCCCACATTCCAAAGATGAGCAGGTTAGGTGTATTGGCCATGATAAATGTGCAGGGCTACGGGGATAGGGCGGGGGAGTGGATCTAGGTGTGGTGCTATTTCGGAGAGTTGGTGCAGATTCAATGGGCTGAATGGCCTTCTTCTGCACCATAGAGTTCTATGGCATGCAGCTTTGATTTTGTTCCTGCCAAAGTGGACAAGTTCACGTGTTCCATCTTATACTCCATCTTCCAGATTCCTGTCACTCAACCTGTCATTTCCTTTTGCCAACTCCTTACATCCCATTGGGCAGCAGGGTAGCATGGTGGTTAGCATAAATGCTTCACAGCTCCAGGGTCCCAGGTTCGATTCCCGGCTGGGTCACTGTCTGTGTGGAGTCTGCACGTCCTCCCCCTGTGTGCGTGGGTTTCCTCCGGGTGCTCCGGTTTCCTCCCACAGTCCAAAGATGTGCGGGTTAGGTGGATTGGCCATGCTAAATTGCCCGTAGTGTCCTAATAAAAGTAAGGTTAAGGGGGGGGGGGGGTTGTTGGGTTACGGGTATAGGGTGGATACGTGGGTTTGAGTAGGGTGACCATGGCTCGGCACAACATTGAGGGCCGAAGGGCCTGTTCTGTGCTGTACTGTTCTATGTTCTATGTTCTATCCTATTCAGAGCTTATAGATTCATAGAATCCCTACAGTGTAGAAGGAGGCCATTTGACCCATCGAGTCTGCACCGACCCTTTGAAAGAGCACACTACCCAAATCTACTCACCCATCCATCCAGTCCTAACCTCGTAACTCCATAAACTAACTCGCACATTAATGGGCACGAAGGGGCACTGTTATCATGGCCAATCCACCTAATCCGTACATTATTATCTTTGGACTGTGGGGGGAAACCGGAGCACCCGGAGGAAACCCACGCAGACACGGGGAGAACATACAAACTCCACACAGACAGTGACCCAAGGCCGGAATTGAACCTGGGTCCCTGGTGCTGCGAGGCAGCAATGCTACCACTGTGTCACCATGCATTGTTTTTTAACTTACATTTCTGTTTACTTTTTGTGCCACTGGCAAATTTAGCAACCACACATTCAGCCCTTCGTCCAAGTCCCTCCACCTGGGAGGTCTTGCTTTAATTTAGACAGCCACATGTTCCATTACATAATCTGAAATACACACCATCTGACCTTCCAAGCCTTACTAAAGCAATCTTGTAAAACACAAGATAACAAGAAACGCCTTCTTTACTTTTAATGCTCCAAGGACATTCTTGACTGGATGAGGTTTCAATCTTTAGCTGCTTAATTAAACTCTAATATTTATATATTCTAAAATAAAAGCCTGAAAAGCACTTTGCTTACAGCATGCAATTACATTCGTAAGCCAAGAAAGAAATACTTACATTTATGTGCAGCTTTCACAACCTCAGGACATCCCAAAGCACTTTGAAGCCCATAAAGTACCTTTTCTTAAATGGAGCCAGAGTTGTAATGCCAGCAAAGTGGCAGCGATTTGTGCACTGCAAGTTCCTGCACATCAGCAATTAAATAAAGACTAGTAGTATTTAAAATTTCCTTCCTTTTTAATAAGTATGACAATAACTCCTTGTGCAGACCACTTGAACAGACAAGCGATCAAAAACAAGCTGGATGAACTTAACACTAGACTTACCTCTGAGAGGAAATTAAGAGACTGCTGTGTACTCTATTTCAGAGAGACTTGGCTCACGCTCACCTCTCCGGGGTGTCATACAACCTGAAGGCTTCTCAATTCATCGGGCGGACCGCACCGCATCATCAGGCAAAGCGAAGGGGTTTGCCTCCTCATCAACTCCTTCGGCTTGGATGTGTTGCCCTGGCAACCTACTGCTCCCCGGACCTGGAATATCTGACCTTGAAATGCCGTCCATACTAACTTCCACGTGAGTTCATTTCAGCCATTATCACAGCGGTCTACATCACACCCCAGGCAGAAGTGTAGAAGGCGCTGGACGAACTGTACACCGTTATAAACAACTACGAAACAGAACACCCGGAGGCCTTGTTCATCGTGGCCGCGGACTTCAACAAGGCCAACCTCAGTACAGAGTGTACTGCCAAAATTCCACCAGCACATCTCCTGTCCCACCAGGGGCAAAACACTCTTGACCACTGCTACTCAAAAATCAAGGGCGCCTACCATTCCATCCCCCGACCGCATTTTGGAAAATCAGACCATAAGACGGTGCTCCCATCATACAAGCAGAAACTTAAGCGGGAGAATCCAGATAAGGTTGTGCAGTGCTGGTCCGAGGAAACAGAAGGGCTCTTACGTGACTGCTTAGAGACAGTGGACAGGTCCCTATTTAAGAACTCAGCGACCAACTTAAATGAGTATGCCACCGTCACAGACTTCATCAGCAAATGTGTGGATGACTGCATGCCAAAGAATGCAGTACGTACGTTCCCCAACAGGAAACCATGGCTCAATTGCGAGGTTGACTCCCTACTGAAGGACAGGTCTGAGACATTCAAGTCAGGTGACCCTGACCAATACAAGAAATCCAGGTAGTACCTCCGCAAAGCCATTCGAGATGCTAAGAGAGAATATCAGACCAACCTAGAGTCACAGGCTAGCGTTACAGACTCTCGGTGGTTGTGGTAAGGCCTAAACAACATAACGAGTTACAAAGCGAAGCAGAGCAGTATCTCCAGCAACAGCGCACCCCTCTCCGGTGAACTCAATTCATTCTATGCTCGATTCTAGCAGGAAACCATCGATCCGCAGTTGAGTGCTCCAGCAGCCCATAATACACCCATACATGCCATCACAGCTTCCGAGCCTGTGCCGACCAGCTGGCAGATGTGTTCGGACATCTTTAACCTGTCCCTACTCCGCTCTGAGGTCCCCACCTGCTTCAAGAAGGCCACCATCAGAACCAGGCAACGTGCCTCAGTAACTACCATCGGTACACTTGAAATAAACAAAATCCAAATCCAATAAACAATACCTAAATCCAATTAAAGACATAGCCCCAAAACATACTCTTATAAACCTCATAATTGTAACACAATTGCTCTCTTGCATGGGCAAACTGGATTGTGTCACAAACAATATCCTTGTGATGCCAAGTACGTTAAAGTTTAATTTCCACTACGTTCGGATTCTGTATAAAAATCATATTGCACATTTGGCTACAAAGAATTATTAAACAGCCAGCACGGTTGATGCTGTAATAACACTTGACTGCACATCGACTTTCTGATACATGAACAAAACTTCACTGTCTTTCTGACAGCATTTTAATGACCCATATTCCTTTCCTTTGTTCGGTGCTCATTCCTAATGCTTCTGAAAAGTACATTCCTACTTTTGGTTTCCAATCTTAGCAATATGCCCGAACCCCAGGTGCAAAAGGCATCCCTCCCTGCCTCATTTCTATTTCTGAGGGAGATATTTAAATGCTGAATTTTGGGCATGACTTTGCCTGCTAAGTCTCAGCGAGCAGGTAAGTCCTCAAATACATTTTATTCAGAACCTTTTTGAAAGCGCTTGCACCTCATCCACGTCAGCCTGAGCTAAAACATTGGTTTCACGGATGAATTTTATTAAGTACATTGCCCCATTCCTTTGGGCAACCCACTTACAATTTACTCCTGGACCCTCATTGACATTTGAAATAACTATGTAAACTAGATATGAAACAAAAGAAAAAAAATGGCAAGCTTGATTCATTGACAGCTGGAAGAATGAAATCAGAAACTTGTCATTTAAGGAAGGACACCTGGGATTGTACAACTTTGCATTAGCTAGCGACAGTCACATCATCTCAGCAACAGCTCGGCCATTTGTGCGAAGGAGCAGTTTTTGGCAGGAGTGATACACTCCAGTTAATCAGCTGTCTCACCATTGGGAGTACAGTTTTCAAAAATGTTGACAAACTAGTGTTTTGAAAAATCGTAGAGCTCAGAATAATTTAATGGCATTTTCCCTACCTGCATAAGCCAAGTATCCATTATCCAAAACTCTTGGGGCCAATTGTCTTTCAGTACTTAGATATTTCCGGTCTTCGGATATACCATATATACACAGTGGGCATGCACCTACTTACATTACAATAGCCTAAGCTCCGGCTAGCTATAGTCTACAAATACTAGGTTGTTTCTTCATTTGCCAACCCTCACACAACCTGGGCAGGATTTTTTGATCTGGCCCGCCCTGAGGCCCAGAATTCGCACCCGAGGTCAACAGACCTTCAAATGGTCCGTAAAGTTATCCGTCCCACATGTGATGATCCCTGCAGTGTGCCAGATCGGAAAAGTTATGTTTCTTACCCATTCACTCTTATTATGCCTGTGATATAATATTAACCTGCCTTATTAACATACAAATTGACTGCATAGTCATTCAGAAAGAGAGCGTTTTTTTGGATGTATTCAGTTTTTGGGTGTTTGGATAAAGGATATTTAACCTGTATGAGCAAGTGAGGTTGATAAGGAATGAGGGCAGGTTGCATCAATGACTGACTGATAAAGCCAGATTGAATTGGAGCACAATCATTCACCATTATTACACCCCCAGGCTGAAATACTGAAATAATGTTGACACAAGAGCTGCCTCACATGATAAATATTTTTATGACAACCTGTTAATTGATGTCAGCAGTCAACAGATCAGACAAGCTGCTGGACTGATCCCACAGAGCACCTGTATTTGGCTTTGAATTAACAGCGAAACTGTTGATTTTTACATCAGGCTGGCTGATCTCATAGTCAAATCTCCTTCTCCAGACGGTGAGTGCGAAGATATTCTGCTTTGCAAGGGCCAGGGCCGGCCCAAGGCACCGGCAACTCGGGCAGTCGCCCGGGGCGCCATGTGTTAGGGGGCGCCAGAGACTCGGGTCCCGCGCATGCGCAGTTGGGCCGGTGCCAACCAGCGCATGCGCGGTGGCCGCCCTCCCCCTCGGTCCGCCCCCCCCGCTCGGTCCGCTCCCTCCCCCCCGCTCGGTCCGCTCCCCCCGGCCACCCCCCTCGGGTCCCCCCCCGCCCCGCCCTCGGCCCCACCCCGCCCTCGCCCCCCTCACCCTGCCCTCGGCCCCTCCCCCCCCGCCCCGCCCTCGGCCCCCGGCCCGGTCCCGCCCCCCCCGCCCCCCCCCCCCCCCCCGCCCCCCCCCCCCCCCGGCCCCGCCCCCCCCAAAGGGCGCCGAAGTTCAGCTAGCCCGGGGCGCCAGCAACCCTAGGGCCGGCGCTGGCAAGGGCCCTGATAATTTGGCAAGGCCAGGAATCATGGAAACATACATCACAGAGAGATCCTGCCAGTAGTGTTGGTGTCAACTCTTTGAAAGATCTATACATTTAGCCCACTGTCCACAATTCTGCAATATTTTCCTTTCAGAGTATTTACCCAATTCCATTTTGAAAGGTATTTGTTTCAGAAAATGTGTTCTGTTAAGGAAAGGGGGGAGTTAATTTAAAAATCACTATGTTTCCTCCTACCACCCATCAGTAAACAGAAAGGCGTTTTTGATTTGTTTTCCCCCTCTATAAGCAGTGGCATATTTCCCAACCCCTCCGTTTTGCTGTGATCAATGCTTTTATTAATAACCCCAAATCAAACTCAAGGAACGGCTAAGTGCCAGCTCAAACGGAGAATTTGCGGTAGTACAACAAAAAAAATCGGCCTTCTCGAAGCGGTGAGGGGCCAGCAGCGGCGCAGGGTGAAACCCGTGGCTCCTGTGCCAAAAATAGCCAGAGAATGGCCGAGTCGCTGGCCGCCAGTCCAAACGGCTGATGACCTGCAGTGTCGCATCATACAACATGGCGCTGGACCCACGCTGACCCGACCCACCATAGACTCAATGATGTCAGGACAGAGGGGCCGTAGCATGGCTGACTGGCATCAAACCAGCACTGGCGCCAGTTACGATTTGGGCGTCGGAGCCCATTCTCCACCCGGTCGCTGATTACAATAACGGCGTATGGCAACAGAGAATCCAGCCCTATGTTCTCCTGCCGGAGGTGATTTGCACATGATTTGCACTCCCATGTCATGGAACAATTCTGTATCCTTCACCATGCACATGTTTGCATGGTGAGGAATAAGAGGGATTCTCGAAGGAATCCCGCTATTGGCCCGCCATTTTGAGGGGCGGCCCGATAGTCAGATCCCGCGGCTTGCCACCTACTCCACACCACATGCACTGCAAAGCAGCACCCCACCGCATCGCAAAGCAGCCCCCACCAACGGAATGGCTACTTGCATCCCCTTCCTCCAACTGTGGGAGAAACCCCCTGGGACCCCCTAAGTAGGGAGACCCCCCCTCAGAGACTCCCTAACTAGAGGGACACCCCACAGGGACCCCTCAAACTAGCGGGACCCCTCACAAGAGGGACCCTATTATAATCTGCCCAGATCGTATTGGCTGGGGGCAATTGGTTACCCCATGTTCCTTGAGGAATATGAGCTCCCCCAATGAAGGGGGGTGGGGGGGTGGGGCAGGGGGCTGGGAAATCATTATCAGTGCAGCTGTAGAAATAGAGCTGGTAATGCCTCGAGAGGAACAAGTAGTGAAATACTGGTAATGTGTACATATTGTTGTAAATAAAGTTACTTTCTGTTTGACTCTACAAATTTGTGCTGGATTCTTCATGGGCCTCACAAAAGGCCCCCACAGGGACCCCTTAACTAGAAGGACCCCCCCACAAGGACCCCCTAACTAGAGGGACTCCCCCAGACCCCCTCAATAGAGAGATTCTCACAGGGACTCCAAACTAGATGGATCCTCCACAGAGATCCCCTAACTAGAGGGATCCCCCAGAGACCCCTCCAGAAACAAGACCTCTGACTGGAGGCGAGAGAACAGTCCAGACAGGGGCAGTGAAAGAAATTACAGTTGTAACACTTACCTTGAGGCTCGACATGTACAGTCCCTGAGGGAATGACCGGTGTTTAAACCCCTCTGCAAGCCATTCATTTCTGAGGTCGGCTGCGATTGACAGCTTCCACAAACCAGCTCTGAGCCTTGCTTCATTTACCTTCTTCATGGATGAGCAAGTCTAAGTGCTGAAACCACAATGTTTACAAACATCAACCTCATCAAATAGAGCTGAGTGCTGTCGATTTTTAGCTCAGCATTTCAAAACCATTCAATAGTTCCTGGATGCCCGATTCTCCGCCACATCGGGGACCCCGCAACGAGTAGTGGGCGGTGGAGAATGGAACCCAAAGGGTTAGATTATTTGCACACATTGAAATTGCGGGAGGAGGGTCGGAACATTGCTTCCTTTTCGCTCAACAGTGAAAGAAGGATCGTGATGAGGAGGATTTACAATGCAGAAACCACAGAGAAACAAAATATTGTTGCACCTCGGCCCGGAGTTCAGAACCAAAGCCAAATGAGGGATTCCTTCACAGAAGTTGGCAGGCTGAAAATTGAAGTTGCATAATGCATTTTGCCAGTGGTGTTGACCCGACACGAAGACATAGACATGCAGAGATGGCTCAGTCTTTTAGACAACGGTACAGACGTGCCAGTAGATGGGACCAAGTATCCAATATGGGTTGAGCTCCTCTACTATGATGCAGTAATTTTGTTATGTGGGAAAATGGCAGGCTGAGATTTTGCAGTACAGCAAGGTAACATAATTGTTTACATAAGCTAGAGGCCTATGTCACATGCCCCACATCTCTTCACATTGTCTTTGACAAAGGGTTTGCCTGGCGATGGTCAAATGTCCCAGCCATTAAGATTGAAAGGAAAACAGGTGGGTAGACTCTGGTTGGCCAAGTTGGATTATGAAATACAGATGGCCTTTTCAGGCTCCCTTTAAACTTGGTATTTGCAGCACACATGGGCGTTGTTAATGTTTCTTCAGAGATAACAAGGTGCAAGTTTCTTCAATGCTGTCATGGTAGCTCCTTTTGTTTGCGGGTCACAGACAAACACAACTTCAGCGATTTTAAAAGATCTTTATCACATTTTTGAAATCTTAGAAATAGCCATGAGTATATCTAAATCTATTTCATAAAAATATACAGTATAAGGCCTTAATTATCTATTCTGTCAGAAAGGTCTTATTTCCCTTCAGACCCTTCAACCATGTGCGTGATTTAACCAAACGGGAACAAAGTCCCACAGAGAGTTCATTTAGCCGTGTGTTTCTAGGCGCTGGCAAGGATCTGTGCTTGCTGGAGATCCTCAGTGCAGTGGGAGAGCAGCATGCCATGTTTAAATGGTGTCTCAAATTATTGAGCTCCCGATGAGATCCCTGAACTATAAAGAGGTTTCCCCCCCTTCTCCCCTCACCATAGTGCACCCTCCCGACCCGATCACCGCCGCATGAAAAATGCTAGCTTGGCGGTGCCAGACTGGCACAGGTGGCACTGCCAAGCTAGCATTTTTCATGCGGCAGTGATCGCGTTAGATCCCAGCAGGGTCTGCCATCTTCTGTTAGCCATGTTGCTCCACGGCGCACTGTTGTTCAGGCGCAATATGGTGGTTCAATCGCGCTCCATGTGTCTTAATTCTGTGTTTTCCAGTGAATAACAATCATCTGGCCCATGTAAACAATGTAATCTGTATTTACTCTTTCAAAATACTTCATGTGTCCTCCTGGTTTCTCACTGTAATCCAGGGAACGACAATACATAGTCATTTATGCCATTTCCGAGGGCAGCATGGTGGTGCAATGGTTAGCACTGGGACTACGGCACTGAGGACCCGGGTCAGAATCCCAGGTTACTGCCCGTTTGCACATTATCCCCATGTCTGCGTGGGTTTCACCCCCACAACCCAAAAATATCTGGATTGACCATGCTAAATTGCCCCTTAATTGGAAAAAAATAATTGGGTACTCTAATTTGTTTTTAAATTATGCCATTTCCCTGTGGGTTACACCAGGAAATCAGTAAAACGTTCCATTGAAATCTCAGGCAAAGGTGTACTCCATGTCTATGTACATCACAAAATAATTGGTAAAGGGCTACCTGTAAATTAACAAAATTAATTAATACATTTTGAAATGGTGCAGATTTCAATACCATAAAAATCACATTTACTAGCATTCAAGTCACATTGAATCTTTTTTGTATCTGTTCATGGGATTTAGGCATCGCTGGCTGAGCCAGCACTTATTACAAGTACCTAATAGTCCTTGAGAAGGCGATGGTATGCTACCTTCTTGAACCTCATGTGTTGTACGAACACCCGCAGAGCTGTTACTAAGGGAAATCAAGAACAAATGAATGCGTTCAGAAGATCAGCAGTGGAATTTGTCCAGAAGCTCGATGGAAACGAGTCAGGGTAGCAGAATTGGAGAGGGAAAGTGGAATGCTGGGTTTGGACATGACTGGGGCCAAGCCGATAATCAGCTTATGAGATTGTGGCAGAAGCAGAGCACACAAGTAAGATCGAGCTATGAGTTACTTGAGACTGGGAAAAAAAAGACACACTTGTAAAGCTACCCGTGAAAGAACTGAGGCAGCCCATTGGGAGCTATCACTATTGTGGCTGGATAATTAAATCAGGTCAGGACTGATGCCAGGGAGAAGGACTGATGCCAGGGAGAAGGCACGCACACAAGCGATCAACAGTTAAAAGCAAATTCTGAATGGACAAATGAAGGAACAAACCTTTACAGAGTCATAGAGTCATAGATGTTTACAGCATGGAAACAGGCCCTTTGGCCCAGCTTGAATATGAAAATGAAATGAAAATCGCTTATTGTCACAAGTAGGCTTCAATTGAAGTTACTGTGAAAAGCCCCTAGTCGCCACATTCCAGCGCCTGTTCGGGGAGGCTGGTACGGGAATTGAACCCGCGCTGCTGGCCTGCCTTGGTCTGCTTTAAAAGCCAGCTATTTAGCCCTGTGCTAAACCAGCTTGTCCATGCCGCCCAGTTTCTATCACTAAGGTCGTCCCGCTTGCCCGCATTTGGCCCATATCCCTCTGTACCCACCCTGTCCATGTCAATGTCTACCTGCTTTTACAGGACAAAATTGTACCCGCCTCTACCACTGCCTCTGGCAGCCCGTTCCAGATGCTCACCACCCTCTGTGTGAAGAAATTTCCCCCAGATCTCTTTTCTTATATAGCTCCTCTCACATTAAACCTATGCCCTCTAGTTCTATGTCCTCTACCTATCGAAAACAAATATTTCAGAGACAGTTGAACCATGTGATGAGGTATGGAAGGTTTTCTTGGATGAATTAAAAGAAAAAGATAGAGGGTGCGATCTAACGGTAAAGTTTCAAATTAGAGGCCGGTTCCCCACCGCTATCTAACCACGCTTTGCACTTTTTTGGACTCTGGGGTTTCTCACCGGGCTAGCCCTCAATTAGAAAAGCGTCCGAAGCTGAGCCTCTTGACCAGCTTTACTTGGAGCTGGTGCAGATGCTAGGCTGAGGATGTGAGATTTAGAGGGGGATGCCAGCAACATTGAGCAGGTCCACAGCTAATTTGAGGAGTCCCACGGACTATGGGTGCAGGAGATGGAGCCAGCAATGCATGGCATCGAGGCCAACACTGCTAGGGTGATGGCCGCACCTGGTGCATGACTTCGGCAGCATGAGTAGAGGTGTCCAAGGCGTGGCTCAGTCAGTGACAACCATGGCTGAGCGCCTTGTCAGCATGTCCCAGTCACTGAGGGATGATTCCCAGTCTCAGGTGGACCTTGATAATATTGGGGAGCTGCCTGTGCTGGCAGACCCAGAAGACCAAGGGACAGATGGGGCTCGATCCAGCTATCTCTCCATCCCGAGATGAACTCCAGGGCCCTATGGGCACTGACTGGGAGGAGGGGGTGCTCACCCAGAGCCTCCCTACGGAGTGGCAGCAGCCCCCAGGGAGCCACGCCCAAGAAAACCATGCATCTCAGAGTCAGTATCCGCAACAGGGTGGCACAGTGAGGCATGTGCTGCCTGCATGTCCCCAAAGGACGTCCACCAGGGGAATTGAAGGCTAGGCATGCAGTTGGCAGCAGGCTGCATCCACCTCTAATGAGCATCCTGGAAACACACCTCAGTAGAACATGGAAGGCGAAATAGTTCGAGGACCACTGAGAGGGCACGGAGAGGAGGGGAAAGGTGTGATGAGGGGGGGATGCAGGGAGGATTCGGGAGGGGTGGGGAAAGTAGGGTGGCACCATCAGGGCATTGGGGAAATTTGGGATACGTGTGTGCAGCATTAATAAAAGTTGCACTCAAGAAATATGGCGCCTCTGGCAGTTTTCTCCGCAATGCTGGCCGAGCACGAATCCCCTGCCCCCAGCTACAGGATGCCTCTACCCCCAGCCCCAACCCCCCCCCCCCCCCCCCCCCCCCCCCCCCCCACACACACACACCCCACCCCCAGGCACAGCATGTGCAGGCAATGGGTGTGAGTGAGAACTCTGCACAAGCAGGGGTCAGACTAAGGTATAGATTAGGGAGCAGCAGCACTCAGCTCTCAAAGGGTTATCATCACCCCACTGCCCTACACAGTGACCTGCTTGACAGCATCAAAACAGTCCCATCATCCTAGAGTGGTATTACACAGACACTGGGAGGGGAAACAGGGTGCGGAGAGTGGGGGGGGGAGGGGGGAAGGGAGAAAGGAAATGGGGGGGGGGGGGAAGGCTGAGTGATGGGGGAGGTGAAAGAGGGGAAAAGGGGAGAATTGATGGTTGAGGCCACGTCCTATGTGAAGCGGGTGAGGATGAGGGCCTCACTAGACCTCATGGCTTGCCGGACGCTTGCTGCCGCCACGTGTCCTCCATCCTCTGGCTGGTCCTGTGGGTCCTCCCCAACTTCGTCCTCCAGCCCCTCCTGGCCCAGTGACTGCTTGTCCTCCTCCTTCTCCTCAAAGGTGACAACATGTTCCTCTCCCTCCACCTCCAGCACGTCACCCCGCTGCTGCAAGGTTGCGAAGGGCACAACAGACCACCACAAAGTGAACGATCCTCTAAAAAGGGTCAAGATGCAGTACAGTCGAGGCATCGGAACCACACCTTGAGGAGTTTGATGCACCGCTCAATCACAGCCCAGGTGGCAGCATGGGCCTTGTTGTATCGGATCTCCGCATAGGTCACAGGCCTCTGTCATGGCATCATTAGCCAGATCCTCAGTGCCTCACTTTATCCCCCAAGAGCCAAACAGCCATCCTGGGTGGCCTCAAAGAGGACTGGGATGTCTGACTGCTCCAGGATTTAGCAGTTGTACACACATCCACGGAAGCATGCACACACATGCATGATCTTCATGTGATGGTTGCATGGAATCCCTTCCTGAAGATTTAGGGCACTCCCAGATGGCCTGGTGAGCACAGGGCAACATGCATGCCATCTATTACCCCCTGCTGCCTAGGCATCCTGCTGGGCCTGGTCCATGTCAAAGTTTAAATAGTTAGCTGCCTGAGCAAACAGGGCGTCCGAGGTATCACAGATATAATTGTGGGCTGTAGCTTGTGTTAAGGGCCAGGGTTTAGAGAACCCAAAGTGTATCATGGAGTTCACCTGACCCACAAATGTTAATAGATTGTGGTATGGTAAGCACATGGCCCACTCTACAGGTGTGGTACAGCAGTGACCGAAAGGTATTTTTTAAAGCAAAACAATGTTCATTCTATGAACTCAAGTTAACCTTTTTAAAACATACAGTGAACATCTTAGCAACCATTAATTCAAATACAACCCCCAAAGAATACAACACTAAGTAATCCCTATTTTCCTTTTAACATCCATAAGAACATAGAACAGTACAGCACAGAACAGGCCCTTCGGCCCTCGATGTTGTGCCGAGCAATGATCATCCTACTTAAATCCACATAACCCGTATCCCAACAATCCCCCCATTAACCTTACACTACGGGCAATTTAGCATGGCCAATCCACCTAACCCGCACATCTTTGGACTGTGGGAGGAAACCGGAGCACCCGGAGGAAACCCACGCACACACAGGGAGGACGTGCAGACTCCACACAGACAGTGACCCAGCCGGGTATCGAACCTGGGACCCTGGAGCTGTGAAGCATTGATGCTAACCACCATGCTACCATGAGACTTAAAAAAAAAACTTTTAACAGAAGCAATCAGGTTTAAATTCACTACTGAGAACAGTTAAATCTCTGAATTCCCCAGATGATCAATAGATAGTCTTTACATGGCAGAGAGAACAACATTACACCTTCTCCGACTGGCTGCAGCTCTAACACTGAAACAAAACTAAAAAAAACAGACACACCCAAGCTTCTCTCAAAGTGAAACTAAAAGCTGACAGACAGCCCAGCTCCACCCACACTCTGACATCACTGCAGTAATAATCACCTAAAGGGGGCATGGGAGACCTGAAAAGGGGCCGTCAGCAACTGCATAGAGATGTGTCACCACTTGGGGGATGTGGAGCAATGCTCATGTATGTCGGGGGCAAGGGGGGGGGCAATGTTGCCCGTGGATAGGGGTGTGGTGGACCCTCAAGCTCACTTAAAGATCAGGGCACCCTTTCAAAATGGTGGCCCGACCTCTGTGGGTCTTCATCCCCCCCGCCTTCTGGAGGCCCATTCATACCCACCCTTCACCCCGCCATACCCTGCATACACCCCCTCCACCCTTCTTACATTGGGCATGGCACCCCTCAGGCCCTGACACTTGTCCGTGTCAACCTGGCACCCTGGCATTGCTAAGTTGACATCCTGGCAGTACTCCTGCCAGCTTTGCAATGACACCTGAGCACTTTAGCAATGCCCATGGCCTGGGAGACTCCCGGGTGCTGTTCTGCCTGGTCACGGTTTACATGGGCCAGTACTGAATGGCACCTGGATGGGGTCTCTCTGGGGAAGCCTATAGATGCTTGAAGCCCAATCGATCCCGGGTCAGCTTGCCTCAGTGGATTCTAAACCTATTCACGAGTGTGAGGTTTGGTCCCACCCAATGTGGATGGGATCCTGATCCGACACCTCGAAAGACCTCGTGAGGCATAATGGCTGTCGGGAAGCTCGTGGGAGGCCTCTTCTACATCTACTGGCTACTCCGAACTCCCATTTGGGTGCAATACGGCCAGTAGATTGTGCCCTGAACTAATGGCTTTCTATATTAATCTAGTGATATGTAGTAACATAGAAAATAGGAACAGGAGTAGGTCATTTGACCACTCAAGTCTGCTCTGCTGTTCAATATGATCATAGCCGATCTATCACAACCCCGCACTCTCCCCATACCCCTTGACATCTTTTGTGTCCTAAAACCTATCAATTTCCTTCTGAAATATACTCAGGGACTTATCCCTCACAGCCCTCACGTTCAAAGCCATCTGAGTGAAGAAATTTCTCCTCATCTCAGTCCTAAATTACTTTTCTTGTATCCTGCGACTGTTACTATGAACCCTTAGATTAGACGCCCCACAGTGCCAGGGGAAAAGTCACCCCTACATGTCGTCTGTCCAGCCACACTGGAATTTCATTTGGATCAACAAGATAGCCTCTCATTCTTCTAAACACTAGTGAATACCGGCCCAGTCTCTCTTCAAACAACAATCCTGCTGTGCCAGCAATCAGCCTGGTGAACCTTCTCTTCACTGCTTTTAAGGCACCCATATCCTTTCTTGGATAAGTAGACCAAACTTCACACAATAGTCCAGGTGTGTGGAGTAAGGCAATCCTTGCTCCTGTTCTCAAATCCTCTTGCAGTGAAGGCCACCATACCATTTGCCTTGCTAACGGCACCTACACAGTTGCTTTCAGTGACTTCTTTTATTGTATGCAGTAGTAATTAAGCCAGGCAATAGCTTCTGCAGCCCTCCACTGAATTTTGTTAGGGGGCAGCCTTCAATGATGGGAGTCATTGTTTGGGTTGTACCACAGCTGCAGTCCGGTTCCCTGTAAGGCCTTCACTTGTGCTGATTTTCTGCACAAAGGCCTTGGTCACTGCGAAAAAGGTTGAGGAGTGTCCAACGTTGGAGTGGGAAGTTGAAGCCGCATGGCCAGGCTGTGGGATCTGTAATAAGGAAATCGTTATTAATGCTGGCATGTTGCTACCTTTACTGCTGTCAGAGTGCCTCTGCTGTTATTCCTTAGCCCGGTGATCTTAGCCATACAGGCTGATGTGATGGGGGCGGGCAGCAGGTGGATGGGTAATATCCTTGTGTAGCGCAGGCTTCGGTTGATGTAAACCTTCTCGTTGCAATCTCCTTCCTTATGTGAGGGAGCCAAATGTTGCTCAGGGCTGGGAGCCAGGGGAGCTGAGCTGATCGGAGGGTACCTAAGATGATGCACATTGTTGCGTTGAGCTGGGTATCTACAAGACTGGTACGGGAGGAGTTGGACCAGTGCACAGTACTCAGAAGTCAAGTAGACATTGGCAAAACCTGAGGTTCTTATTGTTTGAGCACCTGCACTCCATGAAGAGGCAGCAAGTTTGCTGAGGAGGTTATTTTGTGTTCCCGTGACTGGGAGGACACGAGGTCCCCAGCATTTCCCAGTTCACCAACATTTAAATAATACTCTGTACTTTCTACCATGTTGGATAACTTCACACTTATCCATGGTTAAAATTATGTGAACAAGCACTGTCCTCAGGTGAGGAGGAACTACTTCTCGCTGAGGGTGGTGAACATATAGAGTTCGCTGCCCTGTAGTGCGCTGGAGTCTCAATCATTAACTTGTTTCAAGAAGGAAATAGATGTATTTCTGATTTTAAAAACGGGTTAAAAGAATATAATAATTTTTATTAGTGTCACAAGTAGGCTTATCTTAACATTGCAATGAAGTTACTGATGTGTTGGACAAGCTGGGTCTATGTGGACTGCGTTTGATGCAGTGGAGAGAGAGTGTAAGGTATATTTGTGCAGCTGCTTCTAGCTCTGACTAAGGAGGGCGATGGGGGTGGCGGTTTAGATAACATTTAGGTTAGCAACAGTACTGTGAGTGGGCAGCTATGTAACCCGCCCAAGGCCATTGCGCGCGGAACAACCTTTATCAGTGTGTGTAACTTGAGGCTCGGCAGAATGCGCCTTCTCCAGCCATAACTCAGATGGCTGTACGTGTTACAATCCTAAGTAAAAACTATCTATTTGATTGAAGCCTTACTGTGTCGACTCACTCATTGAACTGAGATTTAGCCTAACAGAGAGACAGTCTTCCAACACTTGAAGAGATGCAACACGATTTTATTGAACTTCTAACTATAATACATGCTTAACTGTGGGTGACACTATGCTGACTTGACTGGAGACATGAGGCTAACCTGAACAGACTAACTGACTACCAAATGGTGTTTGTACTAGCTGCTGCTCACGAGCTCTGACTGTCTCAGAGGCTGGATCCCGAGAGAGCGGGAAAACTGGTGCCCTCTGGCTTTATAGTGGTTGTATCCTGTCTAGTGATTGGCTAGTGTGTTGTGTGTGCTCACTGGTCATCCTGTGTGTCAATCGCTGCCTGTCTGCACTCCATCATATATCTGGCTGTATATTATGACAGTAACTATGAAAATCCCCGAGTTGCCACACTCTGGTGCCTGTTTGGGTACACTTGAGGGAGAATTCAGAATATCATAGAATTTACAGTGCAGAAGTAGGCCATTTGGCCCATCGAGTCTGCACCAGCTCCTGGAAAGAGCACACTACCCAAGGTCAACACCTCCAACCTATCCCCATAACCTAGTAACCCCACCCAACACTAAGAGCAATTTTGTAGACTAAGGGCAATTTATCATGGCCAATCCACATAACCTGCACATCTTTGGACTGTGGGAGGAAACCGGAGCACCCGGAGGGAACCCACGCACACTCGGGGAGGATGTGCAGACTCCGCACAGACAGTGACCCAGGCCGGAATCGAACCTGGGAACCTGGAACTGTGAAGCAATTGTGCTATCCACAATGCTACCGTGCTGCCCACAATTCACCTAACAAGTGCGCCTTTCAGGAGTTGTGGGGGGAAACCGGAACGCCTGGAGGAAACCCACACAGACACAGGTAGAACATGCAGACTCCATACAGACAGTGACCCAAGCTGGGAATTGAACCTGGGACCCTGGCACTGTGAAGCAACAGTGCTAACCACTGTGCTACCGTGCCACCTATATTGGGAACAGGCAGGTGGGTTTGAGATTAAGAAGAGGTCAGCCATAATCTCATTGAACGGCAGAGCAGGCTCGAAGGGCTGAATTATCTAATTCTGCTTCTCATTCCTATGTTCCTCAGTTCCTCTATAGAAATTACCTCATAATACAAGGTAGTTTCAGCAGCACCAATCTACAGAGAGGCCTGAAGCTCTCTGTCACATTCATCTAGTACAAGAATATGGGCTTTTGAGAGTATTTTGGTGAATCAGGCAGTGTAAGCATTAAATGGCAAATTTTTCTCTAAAGCTTAGATCTAAAGAAAGGCATTGCCTTGGACTTCCTAATGGCTGCAGAGTGAGGTTGCATCACAAGTGGCCTTGTTACTGCATGAAGCTTAATTATTCCTGTCAGAATCGTGAGAAATAATAGAGTGAAATTTAGGCCTATCTGCAAACTTAGTCCTGATCTCTTCGGGAATGTATGAGCTTTTGTAAGTTTGTGAACCGGAACCAAACACAAATTCCCTTTATTTTCTTTTATTATTTTTCAGTTTTGAGTTTTGCCTGACCATAATTTAGTGTTAAAGTTGCCAATTTTCTAAATTAATAAAGCTCTTTTTAAAATATTTCTGTTAGAATGAGGAGAAAGTGTTTTAAAAAGCTGACTCTAATTAGAACCCATTGTCATCAAGATCCTGATTTGCAACATCGCCATGGAAACAGAAATCAAGAAGAAGAGCTTGTGCGAAGGCTAAAAAGCAGTTAAGGGCTGTGTACCTGCATACATAACATGCTGAGTCCATGATTGGAGAGAACATGAAGGGGGTGAGGGAGGGGGGCACCAAAGATTCACTGATGGATATTTTTTTCTGAGTGCAGAAGGGCCAGGAGGGGCACCACATTTGTCTGGATATACATTGTCGGAGAAATGGACAATGGACAAAGTCCTCTACCCAAAGGACAATTACTACAAATATAAATCTCGGTTGATTTTCGTGACCTGATGCTTGCGTACTACAATGCATCACATATTCACACATAAGATCATAAATTTTCACCGATATGGAGTGAGCTTCGACTCACCGAATGTACAGTCCACAGGGACTTTGATTTCTTACACTAAACTTTGCCAAATTTACACTAAACTACACTTTGGGCAGCACGGTAGCACAAGTGGTTAGCACAATTGCTTCACAGCTCCAGGGCCCCAGGTTCGATTCCCGGCTTGGGTCAATGTCTGTGCAGAGTCTGCACGTTCTCCCCGTGTATGCGTGTGGGTTTTCTCTGGGTGCTCTCCGGTTTCCTCCCACAGTCCAAAGATGTGCAGGTTAGGTGGATTGGCCATGCTAAATTGTCCTTAATGTCCAAAATTGCCTTTAGTGTTGGGTGGGTTTACTGGGTTATGGGGATAGGGTGGAGGTGCGGGGTTGGGTAGGGTGCTCTTTCCCAGTGCCAGTGCAGACTCGATGGGCCGAATGGCCTCCTTCTGCACTGTAAATTCTATGAAATTGCCACTACAATCTACAGTCACGAGGGGGTCGGTTTAGCTCAGTTGGCCGGACAGTTGGTTCAGTACGAGGCCAACAGCGTGGGTTCAATTCCTGTACCAGCTGAGGTTATTCACGAAGATCCCGCCTCCTCTACCTTGCCCCTCGCCTGAAGTGTGGTGATCCACAGGTTAAATCACCACCTGTCAGCTCTCCCCCTCAAAGTAGAAAGCAGCCTATAGCCGTCTGGAACTGTGGTGACATTTACTTTTACTCTACATTCGTGAGTACTAAATGTCAAAATTTTAAGAGGACTTTCCTTGAAAGACACTCATTGCACAAATGCGAAAGTTCAGACAAAAAAGATTCAATTTAAATTCAAATTTAAAGGTATATTTTAAACCTAGGGGGCTGGGTTCTCCGATTTGGAGACTATGTTTAAATGCCGGCTTGGAAATGGTGGTGTTTTACGGCTGAAAAATTGACGCAAAACGGCCACCGTTCCTCCGTCTGGTGGGGGGCTAGCAGCCATACAGCGTAGAGCACCAAGCTCCAGCTGCCGATACGGCCCAGAGAAATGCCGGGTCCGTGGCCGTTTATGCGCACTGTGGCGGATTTCAGCGGCTGCGCTGTGCAACATGGCGCCGGCCGCGAGCGGACCCACCCTGCCAAATAGTGCCCCCCCTTTAGCCAAGCTCGCGACCCCCGGACCACCCAACAGTGCCCCCAGCTCCTGCCCATGGATCGAACCTTCCCCCAACTGTGGCAGCGCTGGATTCAGTCCGCAGTCGCCATGCCAAATTCCCGGCAAATAGTAGCATGAGAGACCCATGCCGTCGGCAACTCGGTCAGTTGGTGGCGGAGCATAGGGGGGTGGAGGGCCTCAGGTAATGTCCCGAGGCCATCCACACGGCGTGCCCTCAGTGTATGCCACTTTGGAGGGGGCAAAGCAGCCCACGATTTCAGCACCGATGTTGAATCTCCGGCCAATTTCCGAACGCAATCTCAGCGTCAGTGAACGGAAAATCTCACCCAGTGTATCCAAGCAGTAGTGGAGTATGAGAAACCTCAGCGAGACCTCAAGAGTTTGAGTCTAAAGTGTATGTCTGAGGCACCTGCAACATATCAAAATCCATTTTGTAGGGATCCATACCTGCCATTTCAAAGAACAAAGAACAAAGAAAAGTACAGCACAGGTACAGGCCATTCAGCCCTCCAAGCCCATGTCGACCATGCTGCCCGTCCAAACTAAAATCTTCTGCACTTCCGGGGTCCGTATCCCTCTATTCCCATCCAATTCATGTATTTGTCAAGATGCCTCTTAAATGTCACTATCGTCCCTGCTTCCACCACCTCCTCCGGCAGCGAGTTCCAGGCATCCACTACCCTCTGTGTAAAAAACTTGCCTTGTACATCTCCTCTAAACCTTGCCCCTCGCACCTTAAACCTATGTCCTCTAGTAATTGAACACTCTACCATCGGGAAAAGCCTCTGATTATCCACTCTGTCTATGCTCCTCATAATTTTGTAGACCTCTATCAGGTCGCCCCTCAACCTCCGTCGTTCCAGCGAGAACAAACTCAGTTTATTCAACCGCTCCTCATAGCTAATGCCCTCCATACCAGGCAACATCCTGGTAAATCTCTTCTGCACCCTCACTGAAGCCTCCACATCCTTCTGGTAGTGTGGCGACCAGAATTGAACACTATACTCCGTGTGGCCTAACTAACGTCCTATACAGCTGCAACATGACTTGCCAATTCTTATACTCAATGCCCCGGCCAATGAAGGCAAGCATGCCATTTGCCTTCTTGATTAACTTCTCCACCTGTTGCCCCTTTCAGTGACCTGTGGACCTGTACACCTCGATCTCTCTGACTTTCAATAGTCTTGATGGTTCAATCATTCACTGTATATTCCCTACCTGCATTAGACCTTCCTAAATGCATTACCTCACATTTGTCCAGATTAAACTCCATCTGCCATCTCTCCGCCCAAGTCTCCCAACAATCTAAATCCTGCTGTATCCTCTGACAGTTCTCAGCGCTATCCGCAGTTCCACCTATCTTTGTGTTGTCTGCAAACTTACTAATCAGACCAGTTTAAATTTCCTCCAAATCACTTATATATACTACGAACAGCAAAGGTCGCAGCACTGATCCCTGCGGAACACCATTAGTCACAGTCCTCCAATTAGAAAAGCACCCTTCCATTGCTACTCTCTGCCTTCTATGATCTAGCCAGTTCTGTAGTCACCTTGCCAGCTCACACCTGATCCCGTGTGACTTCACCTTTTGTACCAGTCTACCATGAGGGACCTTGTCAAAGGCCTTACTGAAGTCCATATGGACAATATCCACTGCCCTACCTGCATCAATCATCTTTGTGACCTCTTCGAAAAACTCTATCAAGTTAGTGAGACACGACTTCCCCTTCACAAAACTATGCTGCCCCTCACTAATACGTCCATTTGCTTCCAAATGGGAGTAGATCCTGTCTCAAAGAATTCTCTCCAATAATTTTCCCACCACTGATGTAAGGCTCACCGGTCTGTAGTTCCCTGGATTATCCTTGCTACTCTTCTTAAACAAAGGAACAACATTGGCTACTCCAGTCCTCCGGGATATTACCTGAAGATAGTGAGGATCCAAAGATTTCTGTCAAGGCCTCTGCAATTTCCTCTCTATCCTCCTTCAGTATTCTGGGGTAGATCCCTCCGGCCCTGGGGACTTATCCACCTTAATATTTTTCAAGACGCCCAACACCTCGTCTTTTTGGATCTCAATGTGACCCAGGCTATCTACACACCCTTCTCCAGACTCAACATCCACTAATTCCTTCTCTTTGGTGAATACTGAGGCAAAGTATTCATTTAGTACCTCGCCCATTTCCTCTGGCTCCCCACATAGATTCCCTTGCCTATCCTTCAGTGGGCCAACCCTTTCCCTGGCTATCCTCTTGCTTTTTATGTACGTGGAAAAAGCCTTGGGATTTTCCTTAACCCTATTTGCCAATTACTTTTCGTGACCTCTTCTAGCCCTCCTGACTCCTTCCTTAAGTTCCTTCCTACTTTCCTTATATTCCACACAGGCTTCGTCTGTTCCCAGCCTTCCAGCCCTGACAAATGCCTTCTTTTTCTTTTTGATGAGGCCTACAATATCTCTCGTTATCCAAGGTTCCCAAAATTTGCCGTATTTATCCTTCTTCCGCACAGGAACATGCCGGTCCTGAATTCCTTTCAACTAACATTTGAAAGCCTCCCACATGTTAGATATTGATTTACTGAGTACTGTGTGCAGTTTTGGTCTCCACACTTGAGAAAGGATGTGCTAGCACTGGAGGGGGTAAAGAGGAGGTTCACTAGGCTGATTCCGGAGTTGAGGGGGTTATTGTATGAGGAGAGGCTGAGTAGATTGGGATTATATTCACTGGAATTCAGAAGGTTGAGGGGGGATCTAATAGAAACATATACAATTTTGAAGGAAATAGATAAGATAGAAGTAGAAAGGATGTTTCCACTGGTAGGTGAAAGTAGGACAAGAGGGCATAGCCTCAAGATTGGGGAGGCAGATTTAGGACTGAATCAAGGAGGAACTTCTTCACTCAGAGGGTGGTTAAAGTATGGAATTCCCTACCGAAAGGAGTAGTAGACGCTACTTCATTGAATATATTTAAAGATAGGGTAGATGTTTTTTTTGAAAAAAAAAGGAATTACGGGATATGGCGAGAATGCGGGTAAGTGGTTCTGAGACCACGAATAGATCAGCCATGATCTTATAGAATGGCGGAGCAGGCTCGAAGGGCCGGACGGTCTACCAGGTCCAGTACAGCCCCTTCCCTCGTTGGACTGTCTGCATATTGTTTTAAGAAGCCCTCCTGAATGCTCCTTACAAACTCTGCCCCGTCCAGGCCCCTAGCACTAAGTGAGTCCCAGTCAATATTGGGAAAGTTGAAGTCTCCCATCACAACAACCTTGTTGTTTTTACTCGTTTCCAAAATCTGTCCACCTATCTGCTCCTCTATCTCCCGCTGGCTGTTGGGAGGCCTGTAGTAAATCTCCAACATTGTGACTCACCCTTCTTATTCCTGATCTCCACCCATATAGCCTCGCTGCCCTCTGAGGTGTCCTCCCGTAGTACAGCTGTGATATTCTCCCTAACCAGTAGTGCAACTCCGTCACCCCTTTTACATCCCTCTATATCCCGCCTGAAACATCTAAATCCTGGAACGTTTAGCTGCCAATCCTGTCCTTCCCTCAACCAGGTCTCTGTAATGGCAACAACATCATAATTCCAAGTACTAATCCAAGCTCTGAGTTCATCTGCCTTTCCCATAATACTTCTTGCATTTAAACATATGCACTTCAGGCCACTAGACCCGCTGTTTTCAACAACATCTCCCTGTCTGCTCTTCCTCAGAGCCATACTGGCCCTATTCCCTCGTTCTCCTTCAATGCTTTCACCTTCTGATCTATTGCTCCAGTACCTACCCCCCTGCCATACTAGTTTAGTTTCATTGTGAAGTTCACCAATTTCACTTGAATCATGTAGGGAGGGATGTCACTCAAATACAATCCAGTAAGCAAGGACTCATAGATTGCTGAGGTTTCTAAAGGTCACTTCAGCACAAGCTAAAGGGGAGAAGCTGAACGGAAAATGGATCTACTGGGTAAAATTATAATTTCGCTGCAATAATAGAAACCAGGAGCACCCAAAACATCTTAATCCTTGGATCAGGATATTTAATTGACTTTCTTTGATTGGAATTGATTCAACGTTCAATCTGAAGAATTTTCAGAGCGATACTTTGTTCTTTGACTTAATCTAGACCTTGGACATGTTTATTGAGAAAGTATCAAATTCTCTTCAATGCAGAAAAAGACCAAAACCGATCTAGTTCGCCTTCAACCAATCTGATAGTCACACGATACAACGATAATGGAGTTTGACTAATTATAGCAATTAATCTCGAATAATTAGTCCACAGCAGACTGAGGCACAATGAGGAGAACGTCCCAGTGGTAGAGAACTTTGGGGAGCATAGGCCAAATGTCTCTCAAGTGTGTTACATCTCAAATTGATGGTGCACTGACACCCAGATGGATATCTTCTGTCAGAAATCTAATTAATTAGCATTTAAATGATTCAATAATAAATGTTTTCAGTGTCTTCACAGAGCCTGTTCCAAAAATTAACCAGTCATTCACTGACTGATTGGAAGAATGTTATCAAATAAAAATAGTTGGGTTTGGGTCTGTAGATATAAAAATATAAAATATAAAAAATGACCTCTAGCCTCCCCATCCCTGATTTTAATGGATGTGTAACAGTGGTGGTGGAGTCGGGGAGGAACTGGCAACCAATCCATTCAGAGGAGGGTGAGGTATGTTCACTTAAATATTATAATTAAGCGATGCGTCTCAGAATTAAACTGCATTTTATAAGTTACCCGATCCGGCTAAAGTAAGATGAGGCCTGTTGAATGCAGGAGGTAAGTGCATTTTCACTTCCCTGCTTGATCCAGTTTATCTACTTCACCAACCTCAAGTGATTTAACACTGCCCAACCCTTCCAATCTCCACAGGACACCCACCCCTCCCCACCAAATCCAGGAGGACCCTCCACCTGCTTTTCTGATTTCTCCCAAGTTCCCTCTGACCACTGACCATTCCCAATTCCTGCCTGCCCCCCACCTCCCAATCCCCCCAAGGCCCATCCAATCTCTCCCTCCACACTGGTGCTACCAATTTCACCTCTCTTCCCCACCAAGGCCCTTCCAATCCCTTTCACTCTCCCAGTCCCCTCTCCCCCTCCACTCCAACTCCTCTCCAACCCACCACTCCAACCCACCACTCCAACTCGCCACTCCAACTCCCCCACTCCAACTTCCTGCCCCCTTCCCCACTCCAACTTCCTTCCCCCTCCCCCACTCCCCTCTCCCTTTCCTACCAACTTCCCTCCCCTCTCCCACTCCAACTCCCCTACTCCTCCCCCACTCCAACTCACCTCTGCCTCCCCCACTCCAACCCCTCTCCCTCCCCCACTCCAACTTCCATCTCCCTCCCCCACTCCAACTCCCATCTCCCTCCCCAACTCCAACTCCCCTCTCCCTCCCCACTAACTCCCCTCTCCCTTCTCCTCCGCCTCATTGAAACCTAAAGCCAAAGGCCTTCCGGCCTGACAGCCAGTCATCTATGTGCAGCCAGGAAATGAAAAATGTTCACCAGATTCTGCTGTTGAATTCAAACACAGAACAGGAACTCTGGCCCTTCCTTCTACTCCCTTCTCCGAGCTAATATTCAGCCCATTGTTTGTGCAGATTAACTTTGAACTAACCCCAGGGGTAATTAACCCTGCTCAAGTGTAGGCCGTGTCCTCTGATTCTATTATTCTGGATCAGGTGAAGTCGTGTATTAAGATCTACACTAAGTAGACCCTTTCGGATCCTAAAAAAAAGAGGAATCATATCACCTGTCAACCTTTCCTTTTCCCAGAGAGGGCATGCTTAATTTACATAATCGCTCAGTCTTGCATTTATAGCAGCACGAGTCATCCTGTGGCTCTAAATCTTCCAGCATGCACGCCACTTATTTTTTAAATAGCCCTTTATTATTCGACAAATATGGCATAATCATACGTCAAACGCGAGGAGCAGGCCCAATGTGTCGACATTCATTTGGCTGTTGAAGCTGGAGGGAGCCTCCCACCCACAGCTTTACTGAGTCACTCGCGTCCCAGAATTAGATTGGACCCATGTATTCGCTCCTGAGCAACAGTCAGGATTGGCCGTATGGCTCACCGTCCAGGGGACAGCTGTCACCGTGGGAAGACATGACAGAAAAGGATTCAAGCTGTTCAAATTGGACGGCCATTCAAACTGAATAAAAATAAGATCCCCCCCGCCAGAGCAAACCGTGCTGCCAACTGTCCATTTGTTCACATCTATCACCAAGTCACAAGTCGTTTGTGTAAATTCCACACAGTAGTGCGATTTATTAATGAGCCTTTTACAGAACAACTGTTGACGTGCGGGGCTGGAGATCATTCCTTTTACATAGTTTGCTGCAAGTCTCTTGGTAAAAGGTGTACAGTTAAATTCTAGAGCTACAGCAAACATCGCAAATCTCATCTAAGCCGGTGTGGGAGTTCTAATTAAATCTGTATTGCGCCGTGGCAATTTTTGTTAGCCCTGAGGTGTATGATGTCTGACACGAAAATATTTTTGGATTCAAACGCTGCATTACCATAAATTAGCATCAGTATCAGAACGTCATTACCAGTAGGTAGCATTGCACACTGACCAACAGAAAACTTGCAATAAATTACACATACACTGTGACCCTGTCAATTAATCGTAAGTACAAGAAGAAAATTAGTGGAACGGCCAATTAAAACTGGCTGGTGCACTCAGCAAGCAAAGAGTATTTAGCTCAGCAGTTCAATTTGAAAGTAGTTTGAGAAAACATTGAAATGCTGTTTATAAAATGCTCTCAAATTGCAGACTTGGAAATGCTTCATCTTTGTAGATGGGTCCAAGTCAGAATGGTGGGCTGGAACTTCCAAGGAGTGGTCATCACAGTCGGGTTGGCACCCCGCTCTTTTTTACTCACTTTAGTCGGGAGCTGCACATTTCTCACCCGACCCTCTGACTCGTACATGGTGAGAAGAGTGAAGGGCAGTCAGTTCCCGAGGCCTTTCGTTGAAGGGAGCAGTGGAAGTGAAGCCACGAATGCTGTAAAACCAGGGAAAAGGTAAGCGTGAAACATAAGTAGGCATCTTGCATGGGCAGCAGGGTGGGTGGAGGGAATAGAGTGGCTACTGCAAGATAATGGGGAGGGGGAGTGAAGGAGCAGCCAGGGAGTTGGAGGTTAGTGTTACAACCCCTTTGGGGGCCGTGCTTGTACGATTCCCCCCCCCCTTACATGAACTCCCCTGGTAATTGGGGGCAGGTCAAACAAGGAGGCCCTTCAGAACTGATGTGCAAGGCAAGTTTTTTTACACAGAGGGTGGCAAATACATGGAACACACTGCCTGGGGAGCAGGTACGATAGCAGCATTTAAGGGGCATCTAGACAAATATATAAATAGGGTGGGAATTGAAGGATACGGACTCTGTAAGTGCATACGGTTTTAATTTAGGCAGGTACCATGGTCGCCGCAGACTTGGAGGACCGAAGGGCCTGTTCCTGTGCTGTATTATTCTTTGTTCTTTGTTCAAGGAGAGGAGTTGTAGGTTTGTTATTTGCATATCGTGCTGCGGTGGGGGAGAAGGGGGGGGGGGGGTATGTTAGATTTGGGACATTGCCGCAGGAAAGAGGAGTGGGACAGTTAATTGGGGACATGGGGATAGTCGGGAGGGTAGTCAGGCGCTTGGTCAGGGGGACTAGGCTGTAGTCAGCGATCCACTGGGTCAGGGTGTGCCATTGTTCGAAATGCTTCCTTTCGGAGTAAACCAAATCTTGCTTCAGGCAATGCTCATTGAAGTTGTCTTTAGAAGCTGGATTAAAATCCCCATTGGTGTGGGGAGGGGGAGGAGACTTCCGGACAAGGAAGCAGTGTTAGTACTGAACTGTAACGATAGGGAGGACAGGGCCCCAGGTGGGAAGTCCTTATTCTTGGCCATGGCCTTTTCTTGCCTTGCCTCAATATTTAGGCTGGCAGGCGTCGGTTGGATCAGGGTGCCTGAACAGAAAAAAATGAATTTTTCTGATTTTAGGTGGAAGGAGCCGGTGCTTCAATCTGAAGGTCCCTTCAGATTTGGGGCACCGTCTCCTCAGGGACCTGGGAGATCCGGTGCTCCCCAGGTTTAACCATGACGAGATCGCCCCCCTCCGGAAGAACAACCTTCTGCAGCATGGATTAAAGCTCCCACACCACCACTGTCAGTCCAAATGTCTTCGCTGCCACCTCCATTGCCTGCCCACATAAATTTCATTATATGTGTTGATCTGACATTCAGCATCACCTTCCTACCTCATTAATCGAGCAGTTTCAATCAAGTGCACAACATTGCACAATTGGCAAAACTCATGGGCTCCTATTTTCAAAAATGAAGCATGTGTTTCTCTTATCTTCTGAGGAGAGAAAGAGCCAAAAAGGCTCAAGTTACTTTTGTGATGACATTCACCCACACTAAAGTAATAGTTGATGTGACTTACAAAATTGTATCATGTGTCCGACGGAAACCGCAAAACATTTCTTTCCTGAAGGCAATGTTCTTTTTAACCAATAACAGAAATGGGAAGTCGGAAGCCCGACAAATAAAGACTGGTAATTTGAGGAAAATAAAATGCAGAATATCAACTGACAACTTAAGTCTAACAGCAAGGCTTTCAACATTAATGGCCGTAATTCTCCGCTCGTCGGAGTTCCCTGTTCCCGCCGGAACCGCACCCCTCCCACGGAATTCAATTGGAAACCCCATTGACAAGTGGCAGGAATAGAAAATCCTGGCGCCAGTGAACAGTGCGTCCCTAAGAAACCCGCGGCTGGGGGATCCGGAGAATCCCGCCCCATGTATACATTATTTGACACGGCTGCCTTTCCCAGGAGAAAAAAGGTTTTCAATGGGGAGCGGGGGGAGGGAATGTGGGCAGGTGGATGCTTCTCACCACATTGAGGAAAATCAGTACGCAAGTCCGATTAAGGTTTTTAAGCATCAAAGCTGGAAGTCGCCTTCATTTCAGCCTATTTTGTTTCACAATTTCAGCAGCGATGGGTTATTTAAGTACTGTCGGAGTACATTCCACTAATGCATTGAAATACTTTATAAAAGGTTCTTAGAATTCACACTTTTATTTTCTGTCCAAATGCATTAAACATACTGTTCATCTCAAACTTCTCCAGTGTCTATTCCAAACTACAAAATCAATTTGGAGAAGCTGAAGGGCATGTTGCAATCAAAATCAAGTACCACTCAAATAATTTGGTTGACGGCTTCAGAAATTTCAATCTACCTCAAATTGAACAGTTGATCTGTGGCATTGGTATACTAGCGTGAGTTATCAATCTGCTGCAAAACAATATTTCATTTTTATGCGACCAATGTTTGCATAATTTTGATTAGGTTCAAATTGCCTTTGGATTGTTTAACCAAGGCATAGCCTTGACCCATTAGGAAGGCTGCAGCATAATGATTTGAAGGCACCGTGTTAAAATTCCTTCCCTCCTGTCATCCCAACACCAGAGACGGAAAAGTTAATGATTGCCAGTTAGCCGACTTGGTGCAGTCACTTTCAAATCCAAAGAGGCAGGTTTGAGCCAGGTTAGCGACAGATTTATATACTTACCTTTCAACTTGAAAGATGGAGGTGAATTTGAACAAAGCTAGACTGCACATCTGCCAGGCTGTGGGGTCAAAGGCAATGGAACACTGACCTGACTTTTCGTTCCTGAGTCGGGAGCGCAAATTCAGGAAAACTCCCAACTCCGCCGTCGCGACTTGACAGGAAAGTGCCCCCATGATCCGAGTTTGGTTCTGGAGAAGTCAGGCCATTCACTCCTGCGAACAGTGTGGAGGCTGCTGCAAGGGCTGTTGGGTGTAGAAGTGAGCTGTTTAAAAGGCTGGAATTGGTGCAAAATGAAAAACAACCACGAGTTGTGAGCCCCCTCACCCCTAGTACAATCCCCATGCCTCATCTATGCCAACACATGGCCTCTTATATCCCATAAGCCAACATATGCTACTTGATTCATCCCATGGCCTTTTTTAGGCCCTCTCCCAACTTAATATCAACTCCTGCCAACCCATTCCTCCCACCAACCTTTACCCTTACAGTCCATGCCAACTCATCCAATATCCACCATTGACTGACCTCAACACCCATGATGAGATGAAATTAAATACATTTCTAAGTAGTTTTTGATGACCTCTCGATTTAAAAAAAAAGGTTGATTAAAATCTGTTCACTTAATTTCCATAGCAAAAATTACATTTTAATTCCTTCAACTATAAAAACAAACTGTTGGAGAGTGGGGGAATCCCTGGAAGGGGACGGCCCGGTCAGGGGGGGTGGCCGCTATCGATGGGGAGGTTATACCTGGGCTGGAGGGGGGTGGGCGAGGGCCTCCGCTCCCGTGAGTCTGACATGCCACCCCCAGATCTTGTATCACCATAACGGGGGCAACTTCAGCTGCTGCCTGTCCGTCCCACTGAACATTTCCAACACAGAGCCCCGTCCATGGTAAGATGGTGAAGGTTACCCACTGACCATGGTGGTATCTAGCCGTACAGCTAAAGGCTATCGCTAATAGGGAATTGGCAATGTTAATTATGTGAGCAATCCAGCTCCCACATGGATTCCCGTAAATGCACAGGCAGGTGTTACTGCCTAGCATCTCAATCAGACTGTGTGTCTGAATACATCACCCGAACACTGGAGGTTTCAAAATCACAGAGTTAGTAGCCAACAATCACTCAAGAGTTGGTCTTCAGCACTGGGGATATCCCGCGACCAGACGGTGAGTGTGTGGATTGGGAAGGGAATCTGAGCTCGGTCCAAGTAATGTCTCCCGCAGGGGTCTGGTGCCCAGGGTCCAGTGCCGAGGGGCCCCTGCTGTGCCCGGGGGTGGGGGGGTGCATGTACAGGGCGGGGTCCCCTAGCACAACCCGTTCATTAGATGGCACCCTGCGAGGTGAAAAGCTTAAGAGTGGGGGAGGCTTGGGAGATTCGAAGACACTGGGGAAGCAATAACTGGTTGTCGGTTTTTAACCCTCTCCAATTCCTGACAGACATCACAGTATGGACGACATTGTAAATCCCGCAGCAGCTGCACTCGCAGTACCAGTGGCAGGCCAGGTGGTGGCAGAAGTGTCGACATAAGCCTGAGGCAGCAACCCATGTGCGCCCATCAGACCAGCGATGGCCCAAGGTGCACAGGCATTGCTGGTGCTGTTTCTCAAGTTTCTGAGGAGTATCATTAGAACGGTGTGGGAGGTGAAGGATAGAGAGACCAGTGTGGAAGTGGAAAGTAGAATTAAAAATGGCAGGAGACTGGAAACTCAGCAGCACAGTTGATAACTGATTGGAGATGTTCCATAAAGTGAGTGCGTAACCTGCTTCTGTTCCGTTGATGAAGAAATGAATGGAATCAGGAGCTCTTTTTGTGATCAAACATGATGCAAAATGGTCTGGTCCAGCCTGAGATAGGGTCTGAAGAGAAAGAGGGGATCATCGGTGAGAGAATGGAGAGAGTGGTGCAGACCAGAGGACGATGGCTTCTGCCTTCCTTTAGACGGAGCATTGATCAAATTATGATTGTTGCCAACCTTTAGCACAAATTATCCTCGGGCTTGCTGGAGAAATGGGAGCTCCGAATCATTGGCACAAGAATTGCTCTGCAGAAATATTCGCCAAAACGCTTTAAATCATTCATATTGTATGAGCTGCTATATCTGCAGGTTATATTAGCAATTAACTGTTTGTACAGCAAGATTTTTATTGAGCATTATCATTGACTGTAATGCTTTTACCTAGTTTACAAACTTTTGGTAGGTGGTACATTATTGCCTTAAGAGCCAGTTTACTGCAGACACTTAAAATTAATTATTTATTATTCATTTGTCCCATTGAAGCAATGCCTTTGCAAATATGCCTGAATGGGCTCAGGTTTTCTGAGATTATACCCAGTTAGGATGAATTTATGCAATGCAAGTAGGAATGGGGATTAATTCTATTTGGAAACTATTTAAATGACCCAAAAATCTACTTATTCTCAAGGCTGCTGTGCTCAAGAATCAAAATTGGCTTTGGACCAATGATCATCTGTTTCAGAGGGAATTCAACCAACCAGCTGAATAGTGTTCATGAATTCTGACAGTCAACTGACCTTATGTAGTCTGGAGGTTTCAGATCATTCTAATATCCACTCAACTCCTGATGATGTTGCCATTCTGGATCAAGGAGTCCTTTACTCAGCCATTGATCTGTTTGCTCAAGGTCCAAAGAAGATGAATCATGAAAAAGGGGCCACTAGCTCACCGTGCTGGACAGGAGAGGGAAAAATGACAATACAAGGCAGGAATAGCTCAGGTCAATCTACATCTCGACACAGAACACAATGATGGGCAATTCTATTTCGCAAGAGAGAAGGAGGATTGAAGACCGAGGCACAGCAGTTCAAGCAGGAACCAAGTGCGAAAAAGTTACAAACATGAGGGGGGAGGATGGGGTGATGTGAGGGAGGGGGGGGGGGGGGGGGGGCGGCAAGGATGGTCAGAGGGATCCCTTCTTTTCCCACTCCTCGTTTGACCACAACACATGTGTTTTAAAGCAAAAACAGAAAATACTGGACACTCTCAGCAGCTCTTACAGCTTCTGTGGAGGAAGCTAACGTTCCAAGTATGGATGACCCTTTGACAAAGCTACAGAGAACTGGAAATAGGGTCAGATTTATACTGTTATGGGAGGGGAGGGGGGATGCATGGAGCAGAGGGAATGATAGAGGGCGTGGAGATTGACCAAGATGCCGTGGACAGAAAGACAAAGAGAATGTAAATGGTGGTGATCAAGGTGTCAAAGAGCAACTAGGAACAGGGAAAATTTGCCCAAGTGGGCCGTGGTGGGGTGGGGGCGGGGGGGGGGGGGGGGGGGGGGGGGGGCGCTGCAATGTGAGGGAGAAACAGATCGATGGAAGAAATGAACGTAAATTGATAGAAATAAAAATGGGGCGAAGGTGGAGGACAGAGTTCACAGTCCTGCTCTCACGTCCACATATCCATCCTTCGTCTGCCATAATGTTCCAGTGAAGCCCAGCGCAAACTGGAGGAACAGCACCTCATCTTCCGATTAGGCACGTTACAGCCTTCTGGCCTTAACATTGAGTTCAACAACTTCAGATTGTGAGCTCTCCCCTCCACCTTCACCCCGTTATTATCTCTATATTTATTTGTATTTCTTCCATCGATCTGTTTTTCCCTCACCATTGTCCCCCCACCCCACATGGGCCACCTGTTCCCTGTTCTTAGTTGTCCTTTGACATTCTGCTTACTTTTATTCTTCCATGAACACATGCTCATCTCTTAACACACCACTGTCATCACTCTTCTTAGCCTTGCTCACACCCATCTACAACCCCTTTCTATCCACGACATCTCAGTCAATCTCCACCTCTTTCTGGCCGTCTTACCAGCCCCACTGCTCCATGCCACCCCGCTCCCTCCCGCGGCCAGTACCCCCTCCCCACAACAGTATAAATCTGACCCGGTGTCCAGCTCTCCCCAGCTTTGACAAAGTGTCATTCAGACTCGTAACGTTAGCTCCGTTCTCTCACCACAGATTGTCCAGTATTTTCTGTTTTTGTTTCAGATTCCAGCATCTGCAGTCATTTGCTTTTATCTTCATGTTTCAAAAAAATGTTTACTAATTGAGTGTATGCTGCTTACGTGTTATGAATATAAAATATAAAATCAGAAAGCTTTTCCTGAGTTTTTAAAAAGAAATGGGTATTCTTTTATTATACATAATCTAGTCGAACTAGAATAATAGAGAAAGGCTTTTACATGCACAAATACTTATAGATTATACGTACACCATTGGTTACAGAGTGGGAAGAATAGATTAAGTAAGTGTAAAGCCTCTTTAATTTTGGCAATTTCAGGCTGAGGTCAAGTGGTCCTGCTTTACTTTATTAGGAGGTCCCGCTGCTTTTGGCATTGAGGTGGTTTAAAGATGTAGATGGATGATTGATCTGTTCTTTTTGAAGACAGCAGAATTCTGTCTTTGAAACCTGGATAGTTAAAATCAGAAGACAGGGTTCAGAATTTGCATGCTGGATGGAGAGAGAGAACCCACTCAAAAATCTTGTTGATGGAGCATCTGAGTTTTTGGGCTGTTCTGCAGTGAAAGCAGGTGCTTTAAGCACACAAAGGGCTGGCTTGTCACATGACCTTCTCTCTTGAACCGCCCAGTGACTCAAATATGGTTGTGGCGAGTGCATTCCATTTACCTTGATTGGATGATGTCTGGGATTTCCATTCTTAGCTAAGATCCCATTACCAAGCGATCATGTCTAATGATTTTTCTCCGTTCAGTACCTCGATGATTCTCTGGGCGCTTTGCTAATGGGATAACAGATGGCTCCCATTCATGTCTTTTAAGGCCATTGTTACTGTTGTGGCTTTGCCGACAGATTGTCTCCATTTCAGTAGTTTTAGAATTTAGAAGATACAGCCATGCAAATGTAAAACCATCTTTGATTATGATTGCAAGTCGCTGGAACAAGGTTTTAAGCCGGGATTCTCCGTTCCGGAGTCTAAGTGCTACCACCAGAGGAGAATCGGTGCTGGTCTCCACTGACACTAGCCCAGGTGCGATTCACAATATTTGGCCATACAAATTTATGCATGGAAGCTATGCCAGATTCCATTCAAATCGGGTATTGGGCCGGCATTTTGAGCAGGTGCCCCAATACCAACATCCACTGGCAGACGTACAGAATGCAAAAGTTGAACCTCTCGCTGACAAGGAGGGCACTTACACACCCTCATCAAGGTGGACATCCTCCCCCCAACCACAGGAATAACAGCTCACCCACCCACCCACCCCTACCCCACACACCACACATGCATGAGGGTGACCCAACTCCTGCAGCACTCCCCCTTGGAACCCTCCCCCCTTTCAGTGACCCCTCGCATTGCCAACGGTACACGTCCCCGTGGCACCTACACCCTGGCAATGCTACCCTTGGCTGGCATGCCATAGGGTCAGTCCAATGGTAACGTACTCCTCTGCCGCTGCCAGGCCGCAGATGGAGGATTCCCCCAAGGTCAATGGGGAAAGGGTGAGCTCAGGCTGTGGATGAGGGCCCATATCTGAACTGCCCCTTCCAGCACTGGGCAACTTGAAGATCACATTGGCATGGTGATCTCAGACAGCCCGCTGCTCAACAGCATCCTCCTGGCCTGTATTTTCCAACTCTTGAAGTGGTCTCCTCAGCCTGAACTTTCAACGAATTGCTTTCAGTTTGTAGAAAGGGGAAACAAAACCATTTGATGTGCTCAGAGGCTGTCAATCATCGCAAGAGTGTTTATAAACATTGGGGTTAGCATCAAGGCAGGGTATTTGAGGTGCATTCAAGCATGAAAGGAAAGATAAATAAACAAACCACCTTAGCAGCTGTGTCTAAACCATTCAGCTGCCAGAGGTCGCCATGCCAAGGACAATCTTCAGGTTTCCCAGGGCTGGAAGTGGCATACCAGACACAGGGCCCCCATCCTGGGGGACGGGGATGGGTGTGAGGGTGGTGTTGTCCTGGGGTCAACCTCTCACCCACAGCCTGAGCCCACCCAACCACCCAGAACCTTTGAGGGAACCGTCTCCAGCCTGGAAGCAGCATAGCAGCATCTTACCTTTGGACTGACCTCCGTGAGCCCCCTTGGAGTCCATTGCGCCAGAGCTGCACCTGGCTATACTGACAATGAAGCCTGCCTGTTGGAGGGAAGAGAAACCTCAAAGTCTGTTCTCAACCGCATGATGTTGGTAAAACTTCTTTTAATTCGTAAAACCTGTGCGCACACAGTAGAGATAGATTCTGCGACGATCCTGTGGCTCGCAAAAGTCAGCTCTGCCTGTCCTCCGAATTACATGCATATATATTTTAAGTTCTTCTGAGTCACAAGCAGGTATTGACATCACTGAATCATTTGGAACAATACAAAGTGATCAGTCTGCGTATTTTCTGGTCCCCGTAATGGAAAAACGATTAAAGAATTCTATGTTTCCTTACAATCTCATAGGTTTGTGCTTCACATATTTAACTTCTAGAAGAGGTGCAAATGTGTTGGACAATGGATCCCTTAGACTTACTGGGACCTCCTGTGTTTCCCTTTCCATATTCAAATGCTCTGTGAGATGATGAAATCATTTCCAATGTGGGTGACTTTAACCCTTTACTTGCTGGTTTTCCCTTGGTATATGTTTAACCCCTTGCCTGCCGGTTTGCCCTTGACCTGTGCTATTACAATACTTGGAGACATCTTTATTATACCAATCCTGTCATATATAGCAATTTATTCCGCTAACACTGCCTGCCTGCGTATTTTCCGCTGTGGGCGTCAGAGCAAGGATCAAGACACCGACCTCACCTGATCCCATCGGGTGGCCAGCCCTCCAGTTCCACAGAACGTGTCCTAAACAACATGGCTATAAATTCCAGCTACTCCTTTCTCCTCCCCTCACCCATCTCGGGTGAATGCCATTGGGATGTACTGAGGGGCAATTGGCCTTTCCCTGCCTTTCTTTGCTTGCAGCACATAACTGTTGCCCATATCAGGACAGCACATGTCCCCAGGGTTATCCCTAACCTCACTGTCTCCCATACGCCTGCTGAACAACCCCCTCCGAATATGTCCCACCAGTGGTGTGCCCCTGAGAGTCCTATCTTGATGGCGGTCTGGAGCGTTAAGTTCACCTGAATTCTCCCCTTGCTAGTTTGTTCTGCAGACTGCCTGGTATGATCCTGGGCTAATTCTGTGGCACGTTTCATTGCCTCACTATACTGCCCGGTGTCTTGTCAATGTACAGGAAATCGTCCCACCAGGCTCCGAATAAGTACCCTGATGTGCTCCGAGGCAGGTGAAATTCTCCCACTGTGAATGAGTCTGTGACTTGCAAACAGAAGCTATGGCTACTACCACAGAGTAAACCCTCTGAGATGATCTCCATCTCCGGCGTTGTGAAGCACCACTGTGTTGGCCCCACCTGTATAGCTTTGAAGGTAAAGGCAGTATGTTGACCGTCACTTTGCTGCTCTTAGACAGGGGCTCGAGGGTTTTACATGCACACATGATATAGAGTATTGATTCTGAACAGTGCTTCTGTATGCCAAACCTTCACTGTGTGTAATGTCCCCCCTAATCCAGTTTGATAGACCCAGACCTCCTGTACTGTCCCCAGGATTCGAACCTGTAACTGTCCTCAAAGGTGTCCTTTGTTTGACTTTCCTGAGGGACCGCCATTATGAATCTCATCCCTCCCTCAATCAGTTCGTCGCCTGGCCTGGTGATCACAAGCTCATGCCTGTCCCTATGTAAATTCAAGAGATTTAGCCTGTGTAAGGAGGCGAACAGATGCCCTGGGATGGTTCCAAATCGTAAGTCTGTGATGTCAGCTTTGATACCGTCAATTACATCCCTTGCCAATGTATCGCATGCCTTCCCTTTCGCTTGCTCTTCTGTGGTGTTAATTATTCCTGCTGATAACATATCTAAGACTCACACCAGCCCTACTCCTTGTAGGTTTATGGCAGTCAGTGTATATTCAGCCCCATTAGCTCCGTACTGCATCCCCTTTCCTACTTCAGCTGCAACCCAGGAGGCATAACTGTTGGCCTCCACTAACTGTACTGAATTCATAACAGAATTTGCGCTGCCAACAACCCGCCAATGCCCCCTAGGATACTGCGTTTGCTGCGCCTGTATAACTTTGATCCTGTAGGTATAGTCGTCTATGGCTTCCTGCAGTCTAGTCTCTGCCCAAATTATAGCACTCGGGTGATCATAGCATTTGGAGCGCAAAACGTCCAATAACCTTGTAGCGTTATATGTCACTTCTAGCGACACCATGGTGACATCATGAGATAATAATTTTGGCTGCCCAATCCTAACTAACCCGTCCGGTGAAAGTTCAACCATATGGGGGCATTTTCTGAGCTTTTGATATCCACAAGTGCTGAGATTGTAGCATCTGGCATCTTTACATCCTAATCTGTCTATCACATGTGTGCAATATTCCTGACAGTACAGCCCTCCAAGGCCAGGCTCCCACACAACGGGCAGCAGACTGGCCCATCCTGGTTATATTTAAATACAGACCAAATACCCCAGCTTCCCCTTGTGATCCTGTAACATTGCATGGATATCCCCACATTTCCAAACCCATATGTACAACATAAATCCCATTTATGAGCAAAAGTCCTTCAGTGTCCAGTTCAGGTTTTAGTCCCAAGTCAGAAGGGATGGCAAACCACCCTCCTCCCGCACGTGTCTTCAGAAAGTGCCATCCTGTGGGTCGCTTAATGCTGTTTGTCCCCCAGTTGGCGTTGGCTCAGTCGCAGCCTGGATCCTTGAGTCTGATGGATGTACTGGGTCTTTCAAGGGGCACTGAAACTGTGCGCTCTGCCACCGTCCTTCCCCATAAGGTCGTGATCACTTGGGTTCGATGGCTGTCCGATGTGACCCTCTCCGAGATCCACGTGGTTGTTTTCTTTATCCATTCTCCTGTTCCTTCTGTAGGGAGTTGCACAAATTGCCCCGGGTGCAAGTATGTGTGGTCGTTGATGAATACCGTGAGTGCCTCCCAGGTCTGTCCTAGGCGTATCCACGGAAGCAGGAATCTGTAACAAAAGATGGTATGAACCCTTCACAACCGGGGGACGTTAGACCTCCTTTGATCCTTGTACATTTTTATTTGAGTATAATGCTTTCACTTCGGCGTGCCTTTCATTTCAATTAAGGCACATGTATCCCCTGCAACAATCACTCCATGTGGTCCCACCCATCTGGGCTGTAAGCCTGCCCTTTCTGGAAGTACCTTAATCATGACTCTGTCCCCTTCCTTTGGGGTCTGGCTGCGGGATGCAATTGCTTTCATTGAACATAGAACATAGAACATTACAGCGCAGTACAGGCCCTTCGGCCCTCGATGTTGCGCCGACCTGTGAAACCCCTCTAAAGCCCATCTACACGATTCCCTTATCGTCCATATGTCTCCAATGACCGTTTGAATGCGTTTAGTGTTGGCGAGTCCACTACTGTTGCAGGCACGGCAGTCCATGCCCTTACTACTCTGAGTAAAGAACCTACCTCTGACATCTGTCCTATATCTATCTCCCCTCAATTTATGTCCCCTCATGCTAGACATCACCATCCTATTTCTCCAATCTCTCACTCTCTGTGTGTCTATCACTTCTCCCTTTAAACTGTGCAGCTGCTCTGTGTGGTAGTCACCACTAGTGGTATATTATGTGTATTACAGCACTGCCCGTATATTAGAGGTACAATGGTAAATCCCTGCCTGCTGGCTGCAGCCCAGCAGGCGGCGTATAAAAGTGTGTGCTCTCCTGCGCTGCAGCTATTCTGGTTCCAGCTACAGGAGGCACAACATCTTGTTAATAAAGCCTTGATTGTTCCACCATTCTCGTCTTAAAACAAAGAACAAAGAAAAGTACAGCACAGGAAGAGGCCCTTCGGCCCTCCAAGCCCGTGCCGACCATGCTGCCTATCTAAACTAAAATCTTCTCCACTTCCTGGGTCCGTATCCCTCTATTCCCATCCTATTCATGTATTTGTCAAGATGCCTCTTAAATGTCACTATCGTATGGTAATTGGCGGTGCATCAATTTATTGAACAAGATTTTTTAAACAATGGATCTCTGCATCAAGCCTGATCGCCTGCAGCTGAGCCCTCAAGCAGCCAACGCGATGACCACCTTCGACCACTGGCTAGCCTACTTCGAAGGCTACCTCAGAGCAACCGCTGAAGAACCCCCGGACACGCAGAAGCTCCAAGTCCTCTATTCACGGGTGAGCCCTGACATTTTTCCCCTCATCCGGGGTGCGCCCACCTACTCCGAAGCGATGGCGCGCCTGAAGGGACATTGCGTTTGACCAGTGAACCAAGTGTACGACAGGCATCTCCTGGCCACGAGACAGCAACTCCCTGGGGAGACTCTGGACGAGTTATTGCGTGCCCTGCAGATCCTAGGTAGGAACTGTGACTGCCAGGCAGTTTTGGCAGTCCAGCGCACCGAAATTTTAATTAGAGACGCTTACGTTACGAGCATGAAGTCTGCGTACGTCCGCCAGCGGCGACTGGGAGGGGGTACGCTCAATCTTGCGGGGACTAGGCAGCTCGTTAATTCGTTAGAAGTGGCCTCCCGTAACGTGCAGTCCTACGCCCCGACCGCACGGCACCTTCATGGGCATTGTGGGCCTTACCAGCTGCCGACTCCAGCTCACCACAAGCCTGCGCCGCACGGCAGCCAGACAACTCTGGGGGGCCCCCAAGTGTTATTTTTGTGAACAAAATAAACACCCCAGGCAGCGCTGCCCGGCGCGGAGCACGACCTGCAATGGGTGTGGGAAGAAAGGACACTTTGTTTCTCTTTGCCAGGCCAGGTCAGTCGCCGCTGTTTCCAGGCCCGGCGTTTCTACACCCCCCATGTGTGACCCAGGGGCACCACCATTTTCCCCTTCGCAAGCCACGTGCGGCCCGTGGGCGCCACCATCTTCCTCACCGCAAGCCACGTGCAGCCTGTGGGCGCCGCCATCTTTGATGCCGCCCGCCATGGGCGCCGCCATCTTCGCCACCATTGTGGACGGCGCCTCAGGACCTCTTCTCATCTGGCCGTTCATTGCCTAGCACCACCTTCGACCACTGGCTAGCCCGGGACCCCCCAGCATCTTCCGCAGCTCTCCTCGATCACCCTGCATCAGTCCCGGCCCTGCAACCTCGCGACCGCGACGACGACGGTGAAGATCAATGGGCACAAGATGACCTGCCTCTTTGACTCCGGGAGCACAGAGAGCTTCATCCACTCCACTACGGCAAGGCGCTGCTCCCTCCTGGTACACCCCGTCACCCAGAAAATCTCCCTAGCCTCCGAATCCCATTCCGTTGAAATCCAGGGGTACTGTATCGCGACCCTCACCGTTCAAGGCATAGAGTTCAGCAACTTCCGGCTCTACGTCCTCCCCCCCCCCCCCCCCCCCCCCCCCCCCCCCGTACTGCCCTGTTACTTGGCTTGGATTTTCAGTGCCATCTCCAAAGCCTGACTTTAAAATTCGGCGGACCCCGATCCCCCCCCCCCCTCACCGTCTGCGGCCTCACGACTCTTAAGGTCGATCCACCTTCCCTGTTTGCGAACCTCACCCCGGATTACAAACCTGTCGCCACTAGGAGCAGACGGTACAGTGCCCAGGACAGGACCTTCATCAGGTCGGAAGTCCAACGGCTTCTGCAGGAGGGGTCATTGAGGCCAGCAACAAACCCTGGAGAGCTCAAGTAGTGGTAGTGAAGACTGGGGAGAAGCACAGGATGGTCATTGACTACAGTCAGACCATCAAGCAGTACACGCAGCTCGACGCGTACCCCCTCCCGCGCATATCTGACATGGTCAATCAGATTGCGCAGTTTCGAGTCTTTTCCACAGTGGTTTTGAAGTCTGCTGTAGTGAATTATAAACACTAATAATCCACACTGTATTGTACAACATGTGTTGAGCCTGTACCTTGTACTAGATCATGTGTAGTTGCGCGGCTCTACCCATAGGGGGAGATGAGGAGCTTGTACTGGGCTCCACCCTTGGCTCTGCCCATGGCTCCTCACCTAACCGGAAGTATAAAGGTTGCTGTTGTGAGCCAGCCTGCCAGTTTATCTAGAGTTCATCTCGTCAAAGGCAGGCTCTGTTGTTAGACAATTACAACCACCAGCTCCCCATCCGCCCGGAGGACCGCCAATACACTGCGTTCGAAGCAGATGGCTGCCTCTATCACTTCCTTAGGGTTCCTGTCAGCATCACTATTGGGGTCTTGGTCTTCCAGCGAGAGATGGACCGAATGGTTGACCGGTATGGACTGCGGGTCACCTTCCCGTACCTAGATAACGTCACCATCTGCGGCCAAGATCAGCAAGACCACGACGCCAACCTTCAAAAATTTCTCCATACCGCCAAACTCCTTAATCTCACATACAATAAGGAGAAATGCATGTTCCGCACTAACCGCTTAGCCATCCTTGGCTACGTAGTGGAAAATGGAGCCCTAGAGCCCAACCCTGACCATATGTGTCCCCTCCTCGAACTCCCTCTCCCCACTGCCCCAACGCCCTGAAACGATGCCTGGGGTTTTTCTCCTATTACGCCCAATGGGTCCCTAATTATGCGGACAAGGCCCGCCCACTCATTCAGTCTACAGTTTTTCCCCTGATGGCTGAGGTCCATCAGGGCTTCAACCGCATCAAGGCTGACATTGCCAAGGCCACGATGCACACGGTCGACGAGTCCCTCCCCTTTCAGGTGGAGAGCGATGCATCGGACGTAGCTCTGGCCGCCACCTTCAACCAAGCGGGTAGGCCCGTGGCCTTCTTTTCCCGTACCCTCCATGCCTCCGAAATTCGGCACTCCTCTATAGACAAGGAGGCCCAAGCCATTGTGGAAGCTGTGCGACATTGGAGGCATTACCTGGCCGACAGGAGATTCACTCACCTCACTGACCAACGGTCGGTTGCCTTTATGTTTAATAATACACAGCAGAGCAAGATCAAAAATGACAAGATCTTGAGGCGGAGGATCGAGCTCTCCACCTACAATTATGAGATCTTGTATCGCCCGGGGAAGCTCAATGAGCCCACTGATGCCCTATCCTGCGGTACATATGCCAGCGCACAAGTGGACCGACTCCGGGCTCAACGACTCCGGGTTCTTCCATTTTATCAAGGCCCGCAACCTGTCCTACTGCATTGAGAATGTCAGGACCGTCACCAGAGACTGCCAAATCTGCACTTCTACCGACCAGATAGAGCACATCTGGTGAAGGCCTCACGCCCCTTTGAACGCCACAGCATGGTCTTCAAAGGGCCCCTCCCCTCCACCGACCGCAACACGCATTTTCTGAATGTGATTGATGAGTACTCCCAGTTCCCGTTCGCCATCCCATGCCCCGATATGACTTCTGCCACAGTAATCAAAGCCCTGTACAGCACCTTCACTCTGTTTGGTTTCCCCACCTATATCCACAGTGATCGGGGCTCCTCTTTCATGAGCGATGAGCTGCGTCAGTTCCTGATCAGCAAGGGCATCGCCTCGAGCAGGACGACCAGCTGCAACCCCCGGGGAAACGGGCAGGTGGAGAGGGAGAATGGGATGGTCTGGAAGGCCGTCCTGCTGGCCCTGCGGTCTAAAAATCTCCCTGTCTCCCGCTGGCAGGAGGTCCTCCCGACGTGCTCCACTCCACCTGTTCACTCCTCTGCACCGTGACTAATGAGACCTCTCACGAACGTGTGTTTGCCTTCCCCAGGAAGTCCACCTCCGGGGTCTCGCTCCCAACATGAATCCGTCCACCTCTGGAAGCATGTGCGGACCCGTAAGTCGGACCCCTTGGTTGAAAAAGTCCACCTCTTAAATGCAAATCCGCAGTACACCTACGTGGCACACCCCCACGGGTGCCAAGACACAGTTTCCGTCCAGGACTTGGCACCCGCTGGGGCCCCGCCCATGACCCCCGACCTGACAACGTTGCCCCCCCCCCCCCCCTTCCCCCGGTTGCCTCATTCACCCCTGCGCCGCTCATCCTCCCTCCAGCGAACCTCACCACCCCAACAGAATCCGTCCGCCCACCGGTTCCACTCGGGGGGGTGACAAAGATGAGGGCAACACACAACACGCTCCCGGAGTCGCAGGTGACCAAGTCGGCGCCCACATCACCACCAGGACAAAGGCGATCGCAGAGGAGGGTCAAGGCCCCAGACAGACTTAACTTGTAATGTTTCCACCTCCCCCGCCAGACCCTTTTTTTAACAGGGGGTTCTGTGGTAGTCACCACTACTGGTATATTATATGTATTACGGCACTGCCCGTATATTAGAGGTACAATGGCAAATCCCTGCCTGCAGGCTCCACCCAGCCAGCGGCATATAAAAGTGTGTGCTCTCCTGCGCTGCAGCCATTCTGGTTCCAGCTGCAGGAGGCACAACATCTTGTTCAATAAAGCCTCGATTGTTCCACCATTCGCGTCTAGTGCTAATTGACGGTGTATCACTCCGCTAGGAGCCTGATAAATTTGAACACTCTCTCCCTTGCATTACAACTCTGTGCGCCTCCTGTTACTAGTCCTCTGGGAGTGCCATAGCTCGCCCGGTCATTAATTCGAATGGCTTCAGTCCTGTCCCCCTTTGCTCTTGTGCCTCGCATTTTCATAAGTACGGCGGGTAAAATCTGTAGACAACCCTGTCCTGTATCTACTAAAGCTTTTGTCAGACCATTCTTAAGGGGGTGATACAGGACGTGAAATTGCTGTTTGACTCCTCGCAGGGCACAAGCCTGCTTCATTACCTTGCCCATGAAATGTGTGCCCTGATCTGAATCTACCTGCAGTGGGCCTCCCCACCGCGAAATTACTTCTGCCAGTATCCTGGCCACTGTCCCTGCTGTCCAATCCCTGCAGGGAAATACGTGCACACCAGGTGAATCTGTCCATAATAACTAAGCAGTATCTTTTATTTTGTGACTGCGGGGATGGTCCGGTGAAATCCATCTGCAGTTGCACCCACGGCCCCTGCGGTCTAGACTGAAACCTCATTCTTATTTTGGGGGATTTCTCTGGTTCGCATTGGACGAAGACTATACACTGCTGGCAGTGTATTGCTATCTCTCTACCCATCCCTTTCCACCACCAGCACCTATACATTTACATTTATTCGATCCTTTTGTCAGCTATTCCATGGTAAATTTAATAATGTCTGCCTTATACACCTGGGTGCAACTACGCGTCCCTCCTTTCTCCAGATTTAATCTGGATCGTATTTTGCCCCCTCTCGCTTCCACTCCTCTTTCACTTCCTCCCTTGCTGTTGCCTGTAACCTTCCCATACTGTCTGCGTCTGGGTCAGGTGCTGCAATGGTTGACACTACTTCCCCTGGTCCCGCGGGGATCTGCTCGGTAAGGGCCTTTGCTGCTCTATCGGCATAATCATTGCCTTGCTGTTGCAGGATTTGTATCGTTTTACGGGCAGCTACTTTGATTATGGCGGCTTCTGCTGGGGCTCTGGCTGCTTCTACCAGGTCTCGTATGTGCTGTTGATGTTGCACGCGCCTCCCTGATGAAGTTATGTAACCTCGCCTAGCCCAAGCTACATATAGTCATGAATCACTCCGAAAGCACACTGACTGTATATATGTTCACCCTCTTTCCTGCTGCTAATCTTAAGGCTTCTGTGAGGGAAATTAACTCTGCTACTTGAGCTGACCAAATCCCCGGAATCTGGCTTCCCCTTAGTCCGTGCCTATTTTATTCACTACTGCCCACGTGGTACGGGGCACCCCCTCATGATATATCCGGGTCCCGTCCACAAATAATTCCCATACATCTTCCCCTCCCAAGGGTTCCTCTGCTATCCCACCACTCTTGCTCTCATCGACCTCCTCCACGCAATTATGCTCCGTACCTTCTTTAACCATCATGGACGCAGGGTTAAGGGTTGAATCTTTAACTATCTGGGGTCTTTTGTCTGCCGGGAGTAAAATACTTTCCCATTTAGCACGGCGACTATCTGAAACTGCATTTAAGTTCCCTTCTAATAGCTGTACTATGGAATGAGGGAGTGAAGGATAATGGATTCTAAGAGAGTCACTGCTTCTGCTGCCTCTATTGCACACGTGGCATAATCCAGGGCCTGCGCACATCGATGCAAGCCTGCCACCACGGGACCCCGTCGACATGAGTAATAGGCTACTGGCCACATCTTGTCCCCGTGTTTCTGACCTACCAGCTGTGTATAATGTCCCCCTGATTGTCACAGTGGAGGTGAAAAGGTTGAGTCGAATCTGGCAACCCTAGGGCTGGGGCTAAAATGAGGGTCTGCTTCCATTTGTTAAAGGCTGTGTGTTGCTATGGGCCCCACTCCCTCCCCTGGGTCAATCCTTGCAATGGCTCCGCAAGATCGGAGTAATTCTCGATAAAGTTCCTACAGTAGTTGAATTGCCCCAATGCCTGCCTATCTCCTCTTATGGTCTGGGATTTGGCATTTCTAAAATAGCTTTCTCCCTATCCCATGGAATCTTTCTCTCCCCTTGTTTAATGTGGTATCGCAAGTGCACCACCTCTTCCCGCCCTAACTGCACCTTCCTGGGGTTAATCGTAAGGCCAACTCGCTGTACGGTTGCTATGGTCCGGCTGAGGACGATGATGTGGTCTTGCACCCCTACTGAAGCTATTAGGATGTTGTCTACATACTGGAGTCTGGTACTCTGTCCCGCTAAGATTCACTTGGGCGACTACCTCGGCCATGTGCCGATGAAAAATGGCCGGACTATTGAGATCCTTCTAACTCTTTCTTCCATGATGTTTTGCTCTACGGGTTTTTACTTTTGACCAGGCACTTCAATCTCCAAAGCAAGTTTTCCTTAACTTAACTACCCGATTAAAGAATACAATGTTTCCTTACAATCTCATGGGTTTATGCTTCACATATTTAACTTCTAGAAGAGGAGCGAATGTGTTGGACAATGGATACCTTAGACTTACTGGGGCCTCCGGTGTTTCCCTTTCCAGATTCAAATGCTCTGTGAGATGATTAAATCATTTCCAATGTGGGTGACTTTAACCCCTTGCTTGCTGGTTTTCCCTTGGTATATGTTTACCCCTTACCTGCTGGTTTGCCCTTGGCTTGGGCTATTACAATACTTTGAGACATCTTTATTATACCAATCCTGACACATATAGCAATTTCTTCTGTTAACACTGCCTGCCTGCGGATTTTCCGCTGTGGGCCTCAGAGCAAGGGGGGGGGGGGGTGAGAGAATTGGACTTCCAACGCATTAACTGATGCATGTAGATCATTATTTTGTGCCTACCCGTGGGCATGGGGACGGTTTGAATGCTACTGCCAGCGGCGGGGAGCGGGGAATGGAAAAGGGCCTGGTGGCCACGGCACCGATCCCATTTTGTTTTTTTCCTGCGCTCAACTCTCAAGCCGATCAGGATTCCTGTTCGCAGTGGTGGTGAATGGAGAATACCGGCGTTAGTCTTTTGGAAAAAAAATGACTGAAATGTGGATTTAGTTTTGTTGAAAAATAACAATTGGGGGTTTCTATCTTGTAAATTTCACAGTCATTTTTATAAAGCGTGGTTTATGCTACTGAATCAATACGCACAAAGATCTTATTGATTCAAAATTATTTCCACACTTAGAATTACACTATCCTTTTTGAATGTATCACTGAGTGTTATATTGATCTGAATACATCTGAGTCTGTACGGATTACAGAGACTGTGATATTAATCTGCCCAGAGTAGAGTTAAAAATAAATTATTTAACACGTCAACGTGTTCATTCAATGCTTCATAACCGCAATTGGATATAATCAAGTTTTAAATGCACCTCAAACAGAAAAGTCTCAGTTTCAACGTAGATTATCTAATCTATAATAGCATTTTATTTATGATAGGGATGTTGGCCGAGGGAACAAAGTTTATCCAAGATCCCAAGAAAATATCTTTAAGACTGTACAATTGTATCAGGTATCAGCAACTGAGTAGGAATACAAGGCCTCGGCTTAACATCTCCACCTGCATACAGTCCCTAAACAATGCAGCATTCCCTCAGCATGGTTGTCGAAGGATAAATATTGGCCTGGGTTTCTTTGAAATAAAAGATTTTTTTGTTTATCCGAGAGTGCAGACAGGGTCTTTTTTAATGTCGCATCTGAAAAACAGCGCCTCCAACAGTGCAGCACGTCCTCTGCACTGCGTATCAGCAGGCATATCAGCATAGATTTTATACTAAAGTGTCTGGAGCGGGACTTGAACTGATCCAGAGGCAAGTGTGCTATGAATGAGCCAAGTCCACAACATCAACAATTCCATCCCATTCTCTCTTTGCAGCCATGTTAGATGATGCCACCCAGAGAGAAATTTTGATCACCTGCGCTATCAGCTATCTTACCTCACTTTGCCCCATCGTCATTCAGATTTTCGATCAAGTATAACTTTGTGTGTTTAGTTCAATAATATGGAAATTTTTGCAATGAAGTTAACTTTTTCATTTTCTCAACTCTGGTCTTTTTCTTTAATTTTAGAGCACCCAATTATTTTTTTTCCAATTGAGGTGCAATTTAACGTGGCCAATCCACCTACCCTGCACATCCTTTTTGTGTTGTGGGGGTGAGACCCACGCAGACACGGGGAGAATGTGCAAACTCGTTTTGAACCTGTGTCATTGGCGCCATGAGGCAGCAGTGCTAACCACTGCACCACTGTGCCGCCCCTATTCTTCATGGTTTTACTAGGCAGCCATTATAGCTAGTTTCACAATCCTGTTGACATAAGCTGGACAATACGATTATCCTGTCACAGGCAAAGCATCATTTTGTAGGGGCAAGGTTAATTTTATTAACATGCAGTAATAAACTAAATATAGAATATAGAAAGTCTGAAAGATCGAGGCATGGAGATCCACAGATCTTTGAAAGTGGCAACACGGTGGACAAGGTAGTCAAGAAAGCATATGGAATGTTTGCTTTCATTGGATGTGGCATCGAGAATAAAAACTGGCAAGTCATGCTACAGCTGTATAGAACCTTGGTAAGGCCACACTTGGAATATTGCACAAAATTCAGTTCGCCACACCAAGAGAAGGATCTGGAGGCTAAGGAGAAGGTGCAGAGGAGGTTTACCAGGATGTTGCCTGGTCTGGACGGTGTTTGCTATATGGAGAGGCTGAATAGACTCGGACTGTTTACATTAGAAAATCGAAGGTTGAGGGGTGACCTGATAAAGGTCTACAAGATTATGAGGAGCATAGATAGAGTGGATGGACAGACATTCTTCCCAGGGTGGAGGGGTCAGTCACCAGGGGGCATAGGTTTAAGGACCGTGGGGCAAAGTTTAGAGAAGATGTGCAAGGCAGGTTTTCTTTTTATATAGAGGGTGGTGAGTGCCTGGAACGCGTTGCCAGGGGAGGTTGTGGAAGCAGATACATTAACAGCATTCAAAAGGCACCTTGACAAACACATGGATAGGATGAGTACAATATGGATACGGTATAGGCTTGGAGGGCCGAAAGGCCTGTTCCTGTGCTGTATTGTTCTTTGTTGATTTCAATGGCCAGAATTTCTTTTCAGAATCATATCGTGGTTTAACTGTAGTTTTACAGCTATGATTAAAAATTATCATGAAATCAACTTAAATCTATGGTGAAACATGATTGGGCTGTTCATCATTTCATGTGAAGGATCTCATTGACCTTGGAGTCCTCTTATTCTATGGCCAACGAAACAGCATAAAAATAAACGTTATCATTGGATAACTCAGTTATGACTGCCATGACATAGCCTCTATGTTGATTTTACATCTGCAAATCACTTAATGAGTTCCTTACACAGCATGCGTTTTTAATCAAGAACACTTACTTGGGCCGGATATCCTAGCCTGTCTTTTCCACTTTAATGAAATAAGTCTGGGTTAAGATATGTAATCTGTTGTAGTACTATTTTTTTTTAAATTTAGATTTAACATACACGCAGACTGTGTCTGCATAAGGTGCAATTAAGAGGTCATAAAAGTCAGATGATCATTTATTCCATTCATTCATTCCAGGGGTGGCTCGGAGACACAGTTGTTAGCACTGCTGCCTCACAGCACCAGGGACCTGGATTTGATTCTGTCCTTGAGTGACTGTCTGTATGGGGTTTGGACATTCTCCCTGTGTCTATATGGGTTTTCGCTGGGTGCTCCAGTTTCCTCCCACGATCCAAAAATGTGCAGGTTAGGTGTGTTGGCAATGCTAAATTGCCTCTTAGTCTCCAAAAGGTTATGTTGGGTTACGGGGAAAGGGTGAGCTTTTGGCGGGTTGGTGTAGACCCGATGGGCCAAATCGCCTCCTTCTATATTCTATGAACTTCTATGAAGCATGTATGTGTTTACATATTTAAATCCTCATGTAATTTTGTTATGATTGCTGGAGATTCCCTCGAGAGATCACAATTTGAGATATTGTGTAAGCAGGTCAGGTGATCTGAGTGGGATAAAGATAATGTTATTAATGGGAGGAACCAGGTCTGCACCAGGCAGTTTAGCTTTTAGTTTTGCGAGGAGATTTAAGCGGAGGAATGGCTTTTGCCAAAAGCTGTCAGGTTAAGCTGTTGTCTGACACAGACAATGATTTGCAGGCTGTGTCCTGAAATGATCGCGCTCTCTCCTCAAGCAGTATTTCCAAAGAAACTCTATTCAAGTGTGCAGCAAGTAACCCTGTATTTGCTAACTTTATTTATCATGGCTTTTGACCTGTGATGGACTTTGCCTAATTGGAGATAAAGTATCAGTTGGAAGTTAGAGTGTCTCCTTTCATTTTAAGAATTGTTTCACTGTTAATTGAATAGCTACTTTATGTGTTGTTAATGTAGCTTACTCCTGTGTTAATAATAAATATGGTGTTAATATATAGGATATCTATTGGTCAGTGGAATTGCTCTTGGTGTGAACTATTGGTCCCTCACAGTTTAACATTTTGTTTTAAGTGTTTGGCGTTCCTGTCCAGTATCCTAACAAATATTAGGGTCTGGTCCGGGATCTTAACAGTATCTCCAACTTACTTTCCAGCTCAAGGACTCTGAGTGACAGAGATTCAAGATGGACACATCTACTGAAGATGTCCCTATTGCCAACAGACTCCCATATGCTGCAGTCCAGATGCACAAGCTACCCTGTCATGTCTTAATTTATATTATTATATCTATTTTCCATTAGTTGTAAGTTTATTTTCTTTATCTAAACACTAACTTGCACTAAGCACCAAAACATTGGATGGTTTTTCAAAACATATTTACGCAAACCACCAGACTAACCCTCCTTTACATCAAATTCCTATTTGTACCAAATTCCCAACTGAGTCATGGCTGATGCTCTTTGTAGGATCATTATGCATTACTACTAACAAAGATTTAGACATTTCCAAATCAGTAAAGGTAAAATAGGTTACAAAACATAACAAATAATTTAACACCAAGACTTTTCAGACAATGAAAACTTCAAAGGTCTAGGGTAAACTGCATTTTTATTTTATTTATTCATTGATGGGATGTGGGCATTGCTGACAGTCAGGATTTGTTGCTATCCACAAGTTCTCTTGAACTGAGTGGCTTTCGAGGCCATTGCAGAGGGAAGTTAAGAGCCAGTCACACTGTTGTTAGTCTGGAGTCACATTTAGGCCAGACCATGGAAGATGTCGATTTCCTTCCCTAAAAGATGTTAGTGAACCAGATGGGCATTTACGGCAGTCAATGGTAACTTCATAGTTACTGAGGCTAGATTTAATTAACTGAATTGAAATTCCAACAGCTGCCACAGCAGGATTTTAACCTGTGTGCTGATAGTTTGCATCACTGAACTGCTGGTCCAGTGAAATTGCAACTGCGCCACCATGCTCCCCAACGATTGTCACCTTGAGCCTGTCGACATTGCTGATACTAAGGCCACCTGCTATTTTGGTTAAGTTATCAACAAGGTGCCACCTGAAAGTATTATTTGGTTCTGCTCAAAATGGCTGATACTGTATCTGAAAGAGACATTGTCAGCGGCAGGCAGTGTTCCCAAATGTATATCACAGGTGCGGCAAAATAAGAACTAGATATTTTAGCACCAGAGATTCAGAATCAGCCACGTTTCAGTAGCACAATATGTGATGCAAAAACATAATTTATATGTCATTTTCAGAACCAGCAGTCAATAAAGTAGAATCTTCAGTACTTTGTACGCAGCTGACAATGTTCCATGTAAGGTGACTGAAGGCAAAAGTCGAAATTACAGAAGTGTGTCAGGGTGTTCTGACTTATTTGGAAAACCTTCTGGATTGCACAGAATGAATGTTGCCAGGGAGAAAGATTAGTGCAATAAATGCTGGAATTTCAAAATGGCAGAAATACACAGCAGGCCAATTAGCACCCGAAAGAGGAAGTCTTCTTTTCTAATGGAGCGGCTTTCCTGAATTGTTAAATGACTCTTCAAACTGCTGACCAACCTGTTGTAGATCTCGAGCAGCTTCTCTGTCAACTGCCAAATTGTTTCAGGCGGGCCCTGACAATGCACAACAGCAGCCTTAATTGGGAAGGCCAGCAAAGGTGATCTTTATTCGAACGTGATTAAAACAGGGATAATGCCTTTAAATAAACAAATTAAAATCTCCATTAAAATTACAGACACAGGAATTCAATACACTTGCCTTCCATTATTATCACACGGCCCGCTCCGAACGGCTAAGGAGTCTTCACTTGATTCAAGGCCTATTCTGCCTCATCCACCTGATCTGTAATTTTAAAAAGCAATGTTGATATTAATACCCACTAATAGTCTGATAATCGAATATGAAGAAAGAAATTCAACTTTTAATTAATGGACAGGGCCATAATCCTTGTTAACAAGCTCAGCGCCTGGTAATGAACATTCACAATCATAAATTCCTTATTTATTCAATAACCCAGCTGCTCTCTCTAATTACGTTTTTGCACTGACTGAGTAAAAAATTGTTAACTTCAGCAGCCAAGGTTTAAATTGCTTACCAGTTTATTTCTCTGTGCATTAATCTCTGAAGAAGTGGAGCAGCAATTTGCAGAGAGCTTGCAGGTGTTACACAGTAGGTACTGGAGAGGATTCCGTGCTGCGTCTAGCATATGCTGCCTGAGGCAATTTGAAGCACGAAAATGAGATCGGAGGCAACTGTTTGTAATGATGGCAATTTATATAATGTGCTTAACTCCTCGTGCACTTGCGAGAAGCTATAGGGGAAAAAAAACCCTAGACTTGTTTTCAGAAAATGATTGGAACAACAGACTCGCAATCAGTTGGAATCTGTGGCCACAGACCATCAGCTGCATTAAAACACTTGAGCACTTGTGTTACTTGTTTTTCTTACAGTTAAACAGATATTTTATCCTTCAGTCAAATTGCAAATTCCGTCCTTTGTTTGGTTGAGGAATGAACTGGACATGATGGCTTCTGACAGTCGCCTCTCATGTTATCACAGCTAAGATGACAAAGCTACTTTCGATGTGGATAATAACAGACGAGGAGGTTTTTGTTAGAATGACATTATGGAAGGTTTTGGGTGCCGTCAGAAATCAAAAGGCCAAATTTGAAGATTGTAAGAGTGGTCACCTCATGGTGAGACCCCAGCACCGTGAGGCAGCAGTGCTACACTGCGCCGCCATGCTGCCAAGGAGTAGATATCTGAAGAGGAGAAGGGGGAAGAGAGGAGGTGGAGGGTACATGCAGATTCCAGGCCGGCTGTACATCGGCACCTAATTCAACACTGTTTCCAAATAATGCAAACTTAGATCGCCACTGGACAACAGTCCCACCTATTATCATTCTTCAGCAATGGTTGGCCACACCACCCTCTTGGCCACAATCCCGTGTCCAAGGGGAGGCAGTGGCATTGCGATATTGTTGCTGGACTAGTAATCCAGAGACCCACGATAATGATGTGGAGATCTGGGTTCAAAACCCATCGTGGCAGATGATAAAATTAATTAAAAATCTAATGATGGCCATGAAACCATGTCGATTATGAAAGCCCACATAATGATCCTTTTAGGGAAGGAAATCCGTTGTCCTAGCCTGGTCTACTTGTGACTCTGAAATGCCCTCAGAGATGGTCAATAAATCCCATAAAGAATAAAAAAACACAATCATTCCACAGCAACTCAAGTGGAGTGCATTCAGGCAAATATTTGAGATCTTTCTGGTAGCAGCCGACCTACAAGACGTGGCCGATGCTGAAAAGACAGAGCTTCTGCTCACCATCGCAGGTGCCAGAGCAGAAGAAATCTTCAAAGCATTCAAGTTCTCCAAAGGGCAAAACAGGAGCGACTTCCAAGCAGTCCTGGACAAAGAGTCCCGGAGCAGAGAACGACAATTTTGATCGGTGGCCATCTTGAAAAAGGTACCGCGCATGCGTAGTTGAGAGAAATGCGCAAAGTAAAGGAGCAGCGATCTGCGCATGCGCAAATGCTTCCGACGCACTACGTCACATGCTTCGTGACGTCAGAGGTCCCAGACCACGCCCACTTAAAGGGGAAATGTCCCAAAACACGAAAAGAAAATTGAAGCTGTAAAACCTGATTCTTTCACCTGGAACGACAGTACAATGCATGAAATTCAACCATCAGTTGAAAGTAACCTGCGCAGATCCCTGCAACAAGCAGTTAGCATTGCCCAAAGAGATGATACAGTCCTTGAATACTACGACTCTGACCTTTATTTCTTCTTTGGACATTGCAAGCCCAATGCCAGCTCCGACACAAAACATGATGATATAGTCCTAGAAGACTATGACTCAGACGAAGGTTTCATCATTGGAGATGGCGACCCCAGTACCAAATCCAAACCGCAACAAGATGAGTTCTACAGTGAAAAATCCGACACAGACGCGGATGTGTTCTTTGGATTTGAGGATCTTCAGCCCAGCATATATGACATCCCGACTCGTGAGTGCAGGATTATGCTGTGGCCTGACACCAAGAGAAAGAGCGCTGTACAAGCCCACAGAGAGCAGCCTGTTGCCACACAGAGGGTGGTCCACGCACTGCAAAGGGTTCCCGACCACACAGAGAGTGATCCACGCACCATGAAAGGTCCCAGCCTCTACGCAGGAAGCGATGAAAGACTCAACAGCGAGACAACTGCCCGTCTCCACACAAGAAGTGACTCCAGTGACACAAGCCTCCACAGTGAGCTCGTGGACAGACTTCACAATAGAAGAAACGCAAAACTCCACACCACAGTCCTTGCATGAACAAGAAGTGACTCGAGTGACACAAGCCTCCAAGTGAGCTCATGGACAGCCTCCACAATAGAAGCAACGCAAGACTCCAAAGCCCAGTCCTTGCATGAACAACACCATGAGGGTCTAGCAACCTCATTTGAGCAACCAGCAGGAGACGATGCTAGTCTGCCACGCTCAAGTGAACAACAGAAAGACTATGACAGTCTGCCATGCTCAAGTGCACAGCAAGATGACTTTGAGAGTCTACCACGCTCCAGTGAACAACAAAGCGACTATGACAGTCCACCCACATTGTTTGAGCCACCAGAAGAAGGCTCTGACAGTCTACCCAGCCCAAGTTAATAATAAAAAGCTACTGAGGCTCTACCCACTGAAAGTGAGACAAGTGACGACGGCATTCCACTTCCCATACAAGATGTGCAATGTGACAGACTTCAGCTAGCGTGTACAGAGGAACTCGACAATCAAAGTGAGACTACTGGTGACTCCGGTGACACCACGTTACTTCAAACCTCATTCGCTCAAGCCTCTCCACAAGAAAATGCATTCCTGAATGAAATGACTCCTGATGTGGAGCATCAAGAAAGCTCAGCTGACTCAAGTGAACCTGCAATGACTCCAGACAGGGAGCATCGACAAGCCAAAACTGACTCATGCGAAACAGACCAGACTCCAGACGGGGAGAAACCACAAGCCAAAGTTGATTTGAGTAAGCCGGACTTGACGCCAGACGGGGAGCGCCGCAAACTCAGTGATGGCACGCCCAAGAAAACGTCAGATGCCACAAAGCACGCTGACACGAGTAACTGTGGGAAGGACAAAACTGTGGGAAGGAAGCAACAAAACCAACTGACACAACAGCACAACCTATGAAAACCATATCAAAGACAACGACAATAACAAGAAGCATACCAAAGGCAACAACGTCGACAGCAAGCACGACAAAAACAACAACAATGGAACTACAACTGGTACGACATGGTACAACTCTGCCCATGAGGGACACCGTTACTGCTCAGCTCAGTACAATGACATACCATGGCAGGACGATGCATCTTCCCAATTCATGTTTGCTGCACTACCAACAGGCAACCTGACTTTCAGGACAGATGGAATCAAACGTCGCTACCACAAGCATAGGAAGAAAAAAAAACTCCAAATCAGACAATTAAGTGATTTGACCACTTCTTGGTTCCTTACGCACAGGGACACTGACGGCATTTACAAAGCAATGCCACCATCAACATCACCAACTCACCAACCAAACAAGAAATTCACTCAACCATAATACTTAATGCATTTTGGACTCATGAATATGACTTGGACGTATTGTTTAATGATCACTGTTATCATAACTTGTACATTGCATCACTTATCTATTTGTTTTTGTTCAATATTCTTTAACACTGTACAGAAAATCTGTAACACAAAAAAAAGGGGGATGTGGTGATATGCATCACTGTAACTACACAAGGGGTTAATGTAAGTACACGTAGACTAACTGGACACGAGAGGGAGCACTACAGACATGACACACAGACATTCAACCAATAGGTCAGTGAGATAGGACACGACCAATGGGCATTCACGATACACACAGAGGTGACACTACCACAGGATGGCATTACACCAACCCATATAAAAAGGACACAGCACACATGATCTTCTTCTTTCCAGTGGAGACACTCAGTGAGTATAGAAACAGGGTTGATTCAACATCACACCCACCACGTGGATTGTAGCAGACTGGTTTGTCAGTCTGAGTATCTATAGAAGGATTAACAGTAGAGGCGAATCCGAGTAGGAGAATTGTAAATAGTTTAATAAACGTGTTGAAGTTATCTCCACGTCTGAACCTTCCTTTGTCAGAGTGAACATCAAGGAATCAGCTTATGCTACGCCAAGAGCATAACAAGACAGCCAATACACCTATTCTGCACAGATTTGGATTGTGGGGTGAGACCCATGCAGTCACGGGGAGAATGTGTAATCTCCACATGGACAGAGACCCGGGGCCAAGATCGAACTGGGGCGTCGGCTCCGAGGAAGCAGTGCTAACCACTGCGCCATCATGCTGTCCCTCCCATGTGATCATTTGCCCCAGCCCTGGCAGAGTTATTGCAAGAGTGTGTAAAGCATGGCAGTGAGTGTGGTCCACATGTTTAGTTGATGTGCCAGCAACATATGAATGGTTGGTCGTGTGTGCAAGTCCGTACGTGAGTGCGTCACTTGCAATAGTGCTAAGTGAAGGGCAATTAGAGCTGGGCAACAGATTCTGCTTTTGTCAGCAATACTCACATCCCATGAAATAATTTTTCAAAATCGCGATGGCGTGGTGAGGTTGTAAGTGTGAGATTTGAGTAATAGTTGGCCAGTGAAAGATCTGTGGTTATTGGAGCAGTGTGTAAGGTTGATAATTTATTTTTAAGGATTGGGCATGTGAAGATATATTCATTGACCTCGATGACTCATGTGAGGGCATTAATCTTCTTGCGGCATTCAATCCAGATCATCGGAACTGGAACTGCTGGCATTGACTGCAATGTCACCAGTTCCCAGCACCTTCTTAGTGTTTACATGGAGGGCATGGTCAAAGAACAAAGAACAAAGAAAAGTACAGCACTGGAACAGACCCTTCGGCCCTCCAAGCCTGTGCTGACAATGCTGCCCGTCTAAACTAAAACCTTCTGCACTTCCTGGGTCCGTATCACTCTATTCCCATCCTATTCATGTATTTGTCATGTGCTTGTGGTTTGTATCCCTTAAATGTCACGATCGTCCTTGCTTCCACCACCTCTTCCGGCAGCGTGTTCCAGGCACCCACTACCCTCTGTGTAAAAAACTTGTCTCGTACATCTCCTCTAAAGCTTGACCCCGCTACCCTGGGAAAAAAAGCCTCTGACTATCCACTCTGTCCATGCCCCTCATAAGTTTGTAGACCTATCAGATCGCCCCTCAACCTCCGTTGTTCCAGTCAGAACAAACCGAGTTTATTCAACCGCTCCTCATAGCTAATGCCCTCCATACCAGGCAACATCCTGGTAAATCTCTTCTGCACCCTCTCTAAAGCCTCCACATCCTTCTGGTAGTGTGGCGACCAGAATTGAATACTATAATCCAAGTGTGGCCTAACTAAGGTTCTATACAGCTGCAACACGACTTGCCAATTCTTATACTCAATGCCCCGGCCAATGAAGGCAAGCATGCCAGATGCCTTCTTAACTACCTTCTCCAGCAGTGTTGCCCCTTTCAATGACTTGTGGACCTGTACACCTAGATCTCTCTGACTGTCAATACTCACAAGGGTTCTACCATTCACTGTATATTCCCTACCTGCATTAGACCTTCCAAAATGTATTACCTCACATCTGCCATCTCTCCGCCCAAGTCTCCAAACGATCTAAATCCTGCTGTATCCTCTGACAGTCCTCATCGCTAGACGCAATTCCACCAACCTATGTGTTGTCTGCAAACTTACTAATCAGATCAGTTACATTTTCCTCCAAATCATTTATATATACTACGAACAGCAAAGGTTCCAGCACTGATCCCTGCGGAACACCACTAGTCACAGCCCTCTAATCAGAAAAGCACCCTTCCATTGCTACTCTCTGCCTTCTATGACCAAGCCAGTTCTGTATCCATCTTGCCAGCTCACCCCTGATCCCGAGTGACTTCACCTTTTGTACTAGTCTGCTATGGGGGACCTTGTCAAAGGCCTGACTGAAGTCCATATAGACAACATCCACTGCCCTACCTGCATCAATCATCTTTGTGACCTCTTCGAAAAACTATCAAGTTAGTGAGACACCACCTTCCCTTCAGAAAACCGTGCTGCCCCTCGCTAATACGTCCATTTGCTTCCAAATGGGAGTAGATCCTGTGTCGAAGAATTCTCTCTGGTAATTTCTCTACCACTGACGTAAGGCTCACCGGCCTGTAGTTCACTGGATTATCCTTGCCATCCTTCTTAAACAAAGGAACAACATTGGCTATTCTCCAGTCCTCCAGGACATCACCTGAAGACAGTGAGGATCCAAAGATTTCTGTCATGGCATCAACAATTTCCCCTGCAATGGCCCTTGGAGAAGTGTCTAATTTTTTGACCAATATATTCTAAAGTGGCTTGGTGTGAATTTTTGTTCGATAATGCTGCTGCGGAGCACCTTGGGACATTTTACGACATCAAAAGCTTTACATAAAGTGCATCTCCCTTTTTTGGTTATTAATGCCAGAATTGTGCTGGAAAATACCACTTTCACAGCCATTGCATAGCAGCAGCATGAAATGGCTTGCTTTTCCCGCTGTTATTTGAGGTAGACCGGGTACTTTTCAGGTCTAAAAGTGGTGGCCCCTTTGCGAGGATGTGTCACACACACCAGACAATAATCTGATCAGGACAGCCATGACAATGCGTGAGCAATAACAATCCGCTCTCCCATCAATCAAGTGTCTTTTGCTTCTGTAGTGTCAATTGTTGTGATTGTTTGAACTTTTCCGTTCTTGTATTTATCCTGAAGAGTGCAAGATGAAAAACTTTGATGACATATCACCTTTTCAGCAATGTTCAGTTACCGTACTCTTGGAAGATTTATTGTTTGAGGGCCACAGATTACCCCAGTTAGGCAGTCATAGAACATAGAACAGTACAGCACAGAACAGGCCCTTTGGCCCTCAATGTTGTGCCGAGCCATGATCACCCTACTCAAACCCACGTATCCACCCTATACCCGTAACCCAACAACCCCCCCTTAACCTTACTTTTTTATTAGGACACTACGGGCAATTTAGCATGGCCAATCCACCTAACCCGCACATCTTTGGACTGTGGGAGGAAACCGGAGCACCCGGAGGAAACCCACGCACACAGGGGGAGGAAGTGCAGACTCCACACAGACAGTGACCCAGCCGGGAATCGAACCTTGGACCCTGGAGCTGTGAAGCATTTATGCTAACCACCATGCTACCCTGCTGCCCATAACCGTGTATTTACAAATAATTTTAAGGTACTTTATTACATCCATTAAGAAGCAAAAGTTTAGATATGATGCATGAGTTAAATAACCAGGAAAAGCATATGATCCGTGATAGTGGAGAGCAGCTCACTGATCCCTCAGGATGAACGGACGGTTTGCACAGTGTCTACTGACCGTTGTAGCTTCTGATGGCAGCATTCTGCTCTCTATTTGAAGTTTTAGCATATGGTCCCATTACCTTTCCTCCACCTTCCCTGGTCTTCCTCCATTTGGAGAGTGTGGCTACCTGACGTCTGTCTCCAAGCACCCCGTTAATGTATTTTATTTCCAGTGGCTGGTAGTTTACCCTAAGTCAATCACTTGTTTGAACCCCACTCGCCATTGAATACAGGTGCCCAATATGTCAGGGTGGCCGCCTCCCTCTTTGTCGATTATTTTAGTCCAAGATCAGTTTCCATCATGGTGAGGCCCATTTGCCAGCCCTTACCAGACAGCTGTTTTGATAAAAGGGCACATAAGTCCAAAAGACTTGGGGCACCATCCTGCCATCCTGGAATCACAAATCAGGAGATCGTTGTCTTTTCTAGGGATTGTTAATGATTACCCAGCCCTGCATGATCATGGGATCGGGATTCTTAAAATTAGTGTAAGCACTTTATAGCACAGTGGTTGGCACTGCTACCTCAAAGCTCCAGGGACCCAGGTTCAATTCCAGCCTCAGGTGACTGTCTGTGTGTAGTTCGCTCTTTCTTTCCAAGTCTGTGTGGGTTTCCTCTGGCTCCTCCCACAGTCCAAAGAGGTGCAGGCTAGGTGGATTGGTCATGTGAAATTGCCTGTAGTGTCCAAAAGGTTCGGAGGAGTAATGGGGTTACAGGGATAAGGTGGGAAAGTGGGCCTTGGCTCGTTCAGAGGGTCAGTGTCGACTCAATGGGCTGAATGGCCTCCTTCTGCACTGTATGAATTCTATGATAGCAACATATTGCGGAAGCCTCTTGAAAATAAGAACATCTTTTTGTTGCGTGAACTTTTCATTAATCTAATTGTTTCTTTGATTCAAACAATCAACTAGGATCCCCTGGTTGGTCCTGACATCAATGTTTTGTGGAAGGAAGAGGAAGCACATTTTAAACGGCTCCGTATTTCCTGATAAGTTACGCCGCAACAATAACGAAAGCATCTTGACAATTTTCAGAGAAAGGTTGGAAACATCTGAGTGTGTGACTTACACCCAATTTTCAAGACAGGGCTAGTCCTTGATTCCCCACAGAAAGTAGATTGTGTTACTTTTCTTGGACTAAACTATCAATTTTTAACACAAACTCAGTACTCTCCCGCCCTACCTCAGCCATCAACAGTAGCTTGTGCCGAATAGGTTCAGTTCCGTCCTCTCACCCATTCTGGAGTGATAAGGCCTTCAGCAGGTGTGCCGTTTTTTATGGATCAAGGATGAATAGAGGGAGTTTCTTGGGAACAACCAATCTGCTAGGGGAAGTTCATTAAGGAAACAGGGCAAGACCCTGGAGCAAGTCAATGAGCTGGGAAGAAGAGTCGCATTTTGACAAGGTACAAAACCAAGAATAGGCCGAAAAGTGTCAACTCTTCACCAAACTCTGGCATTTTCCTATCAGTATATTGGGTTCTTTTATCAGCAAATATTCCCTTTAAAGCAAACATTCCTGCTAAGTTGGCTTTATTGCATGCCAAAATCCTCTGAAAGATTCCTGCAGATTAAAGACACCATGACTTGAATTCTAAAAATATCTCCTCCCTATTTGCTAAGGAGCTCCCCGTGCTAAGCACTTTAACAGCAGCTTCTACTTTATCTGCACTTACTTTCTGCCACATTCTCCCACTGGGCACAGCACAGCCCAATTGTGTTGATGGCTATAAATCTGAAAAATTGTACTAAATGTCACCACCACTCGTGCTTCTTCACACATGTTTATTTCAGCCATGCTTCAGAAATGTCTCCAGAGACGGTGGCGCGTGTGTATAGTCACTGGACTGGCAATACAGATACCCAGAGCAGGTTTTGGGGCCAGGGTTCAGCAGATGTTGAAATCTGAATTCAATAAAAATCTGGAATTGAAAGTCTGATGGTGACCATGTTGATTGTCACAAAACCTATCTGATTCACGAATGTCCATTAGGGAAGGAAATCTGCCGCCTTTACCTGGACTGGCAATGTGGTTGACTCTGAAATGCCCTCTGAATTGGAGGGCAGTTAATTAAGAGCAGTAAATACTGGCCCAGCGATGCTCACGTCCTATAAAGTGAATTTTAAAAAGGCATTTAAGGCACGGAGTTGAGCATTTTGCCATTAATTTAATCTACGATCATTTTTTAACTGCACTTATCTAAATCTTTTGACTCAGCAAAGAGCATCTTTAGAATCTTCACAAACAATACCACGGAACAGCTTGCATTTGTATAGTGCCTTTCATGTAAAAAATACTGATTGCACTTTACTGGCGGACAGTAAAGATCCTACAGCACTATTTGAAGAAAAGCAGGTGGGTTCTCCCTGGTGTGCTGGGTAACATTTATTTTGCTACCGATATTTGAGGCAGCTTATTCGAACCTTAGAACATTATCTGTGCAATTATTTAATTACAATTGTTGGGACCTTGTTTTGCATCAATTTGACCATCATGTTTTCTACATTGGAACGGTAGCGAGAATTTAAAAGCACCTCATGAGCTTGCAAACGCTCCTGATGTCACAAAAGGCGTTATACAAGGAAAATTTCTTTGCTTCATTAAAAGTGAACGAATCAGTAACCTTGCTCCCTCATCTCTGGTGATCGTACAACAAACATGTCAAAATAAATCCAACATTCAGCATTCTTGCCAACCAAGATAACTTTCCTTTCAGCAATACAAACTAGTTCACATCGATTTTGCTAAATTGCCTTGAAGGAGATTTACTGGGGAAACAAGGATAATAAAAACACACATCTGCAAAGAAAACAAGCTTTGATTAAATTTACAGGGACATGTGGCAATTCAATTTTCAACAGGTAAGAGTCATATCCTCATAGACAGCAGCTGAGGTTGCTTTATTTGGTTAAGCTTGTGGCTGTAAATCTAAATACCGTTGTGTTCTCGCACCTTCATCAAAGTACATATCAGCAACCTGCCAAAATGGATCCCATTCCGCTTCCAATTCACTTAACTTCAACAGTAAAGCCCCTAATGTAAGACTGCTGGATTGAAATTGATAGACACCTACTTTATTATAGGTAATAAAGGTTTAAGGAAGGAAATGATTCAGTGATATTATACTATTAAAACTCATGTATATTAGTCATAACAGCAGAAAATGCTGAGATGATGGGAAAGATCTGATGAGAAAGTCAGCATTCAAACTGACTATCCACATTGCAGAATAGACTCATTGTCATCATTACTGGGCGCCCACCCCAGTTCTGGAGAACATGGTGGGAAACAGGTGGTTTGAAACATATAGATGTTCTCCCATGCCATGTTATCTCTTAAAACTTGATAGACAGCCATTTCATTGAATTAAATGAATTATAATTATTTTAACTCAATCACAGTTAGAGAGGGGATAGAACCTAAAAAAGACTATGATTTTCTTATGAGACAGGGAAAGAACTTTTTTCGCTCTCTCCAAAATCATCTCTCTCACTCTCTCTCTGAATTCATCTTCAAACTAAACTTGAAACCTATTTCTACTTTGCTTTGCAAACAACTATTTACTTTTGTTCCATTTTTGTATTGTGCATTTTGATCTGAAGAAATTACCCCAAACTGAATTGTATCTTGAATTCAACTCAACCATCTGTATTTGCGTTGGACTAACAACTTTTAGATTCTGTACTCATATAAAATTTGACTTGATCAATAGACTTTGAAACTGACACAAATAAAGATATTGTTGACTTCATTCAAGAAGCTCAGTTTTAAGTTCTGTATGGTATATAGTGCGGCGACGCATAAATATATTAACAAAATACAGATCCTTCAGAAATGCACAATTTGCCAATAAATCGGTTCATCTTCCCCATCGGAAATGATGGAAACTGGGTGTCTTTGCAATATATTCTTCCATGGGAATGGGTGTCGTTGGAAATTTCAGCATTCGTTGCCCCGGACAGGTGCCGGAATGCGGCGACTAGGGGCTTTTCACAGTAACTTCATTGAAGCCTACTCTTGACAATAAGCGATTTTCATTTCATTTTCATTTCATCCTTAACTTTTCTTGAACTTCATCAGCTATTTGAGGGCCAGCCACTTTGCCATCCCCCCCTTCCCGTAAAGCAGAGTTCCATCCCTGGAGGACATGAGTGAATCTGGTGGGTTTTTAACCACACTCACTGATGGTTTTGTGAAATCATTACTGAGGCCAATTTTTAATTCCAGATTATTTATTAATTCATTGAAATTGCACCAATAGCATTGGCCTGGGCCCTTGCCTCCCGAGTTACATTAGCACTGAGCCACTAATGTCTCTTCATGAACGTGAGAGTATGTTTCTACGTTTACTGTGATGTGATGAAGGAGTCCAAACAGAATGTTAGTCACTATGTTGTTTGCACAGTAATCCTGCATTTTCAGGTGATCCAGTTAATAGTGGATTCAAGTGATTGGTCACAGATTTATCACATCATAATGTGCTGAACACAGATTTTAATCTAATTTCTGTCTCACTCGCCTTTGGGAATCGTGTCATTGGATTACCAGCTGTAATGGTGTCTATTTTTCTTACAGTTCAGTATTTATGAGAAAGGGAAAGGTGCTTGGGATGACTGGAAATTCAAACAAGCCGGACCCAGCGACCAATTAGATGAGCACCCAGAAGAATGGCCTGTGGTTTTAATGCCAAATCTTCAGTGATGAATTAACACAGAATGAAACTTGCAGATTACACTATCTGCAATCTTTTTTCTTCCAAAATATGAATTGATAAGGTAACGTTTTCTATTTCTATTTTTTTTATCGTGTGATTGGGAACAATTTTCTTTTTTTTTCCTTTTTCATTTATCTATTATTTGATATTATAGTTGGGCTAAATTAAGTTTAAGATTAAAAATGGCAGGAGATCTCAGACTCATGTTATGCTCCTCTTGCTCAATGTGGGAGCTGAGGGTCGTGGCTGATGTCCCTGACTTCTTCGCGTGCGGGAAGTGTGTCCAGCTGCAGCTCTTGTTAGACCGCATGATGGCTCTGGAGCTGCGGATGACCTCACTTTGGAGCATCTGTGATGCTGAGGAGGTCCTGGATAGCACGTTTAGCGAATTGATCACACCATAGATTAGGATTGCTGAGGGGGAAAGGGAATGGGTGAGCAAAAGGCAGAGAAAAAGCGGGAAAGTAGTGCAGGTGTTCCCTGCGGTCATCTCCCTCCAAAACAGGTATACCTTTTGGATACGCTTTGGGGAAATGGCCCACCAGGGGAAGGCAGCAGTAGCCAGGTTCATGCAACGTGACTGGCTCTGCTGTACAAAAGGGCGGGAAAAAGAGTGGAAGGGCTATAATCATAGGTGATTCAATTGTAAGGGGAGTAGATAGACATTTCTGTGGTCGAAAACGAGACTCCCGAATGGTATGTTGCCTCCCAGGTGCACGGGTCAGGGATATCTCAGATCGGCTGCAGAACATTCTGAAGGGGGAAGGTGACAGCCAGTTGTCGTGATGCATATAGGCACCAATGATATCGGTAAAAAAATGGGATGAGGTCCTACAAGCAGAATTTAGGGAGTTTGGAGCCGTTAAAAAGTCAGACCTCAGAGGTAGTAATCTCAGGATTGCTACCAGTGCCACATGGTAGTCAGAGTAGAAATGAAAGAATAGGCAGGATGAATGCGTGGCTTGAGAGATGGTGCGGGAGGGAGGGGTTCAGATTTTTGGGACATTGGGACCGGTTCTGGGGGAGGTGGGACTACTACAAATTGGACGGTCTACACCTGGGCTGGACTGGAACCAATGTTCTTGGGGGTGCTTTTGCTGACGCTGTTGGGGTGGGTTTAAACTAATGTGGCAGGGGGATGGGAACCAAATGAGGAGGTTAGCGGACAGGAAGGAGGTAGTAACTAAAGCCTGCAAGGAACTAGATCATGAAGTCAGTGTGACTAAGGGAAGAGTAGGCAGGGAGCAGATGATGAACACAAATTGTTTTAATGCAAGAAGTGTAGTCGGTAAGGCAGATGAACTTAGGGCTTGGATTAGTGCCTGGGAGTATGACGTTATTGCTATTACTGAGACTTGGTTCAGGGAAGGGCAGGATTGGCAACTAAATATCTCAGGATATTGATGCTTCAAGCGGGATAGAGAGGGAGGTAAAAGGGGTGGAGGAGTTGCATTACTGGTCAGAGAGGCTATCACAGCTGTGCTGAAGGAGGGCACTATGGAGGACTCGAGGAGTGAGGCATTATGGGCAGAGCTCAGAAATAGGAAGGGTGCGGTAACAATGTTGGAGCTGTGCTACAGACCTTCCAACAGTGAGTGTGAGATAGAGGTACAAATATGTAAACAGATTATGGAAAGATGTCGGAACAACAGGGTGGTGGTGAAAGGAGATTTTAATTTTCCCACCTTTGACTGGGATACACTTAGTGTCAGAGGTCGAGATGGAGCAGAATTTGTAAGGAGCATCCAGAAGGGTTTTCTAGAACAGTATGTAAATAGTTCAACTCAGGAAGGGGCCATACTAAACCTGGTGTTGGGGAAAGAGCCCTGCCAGTTGGTTGAAGTTTCAGTCGGGGATTACTTTGGGAATAGTGATCACAATTCCGTAAATTTTAGAATACACATGGACAAAGACAAGAGTGGTCCTAAAGGAAGTGTGCTAAATTGGGGGAAGGCCAACTATACCAAAATTCGGAAGGAGCTGGGGAATGTGGATTGGGAGCAGCTATTTGAAGGTAAATCCACATTTTATAGGGAGTCGTTTAAGGAAAGGTTGATTCGAGTGCAGGACAGACATGTCCCTGTGAAAATGAGGGATAGAAATGGCAAGATTAGGGAACCATGGATGACAGGTGAAATTGTGAGACTAGCTAAGAGGAAAAAGGAAGCATACATAAGGTCTAGGCGACTGAAGATAGACGAAGCTTTGGAAGAATATCGGGAATGTTGGATCAATCTGAAATGAGGAATCAAGAGGGCTAAAAGGGGTCATGAAATATCTTTAGCAAACAGGGTTAAGGAAAATCCCAAAGCCTTTTATTCAGATATAAAGAGCAAGAAGGTAACTAGAGAAAGGGTTAGCCCACTCAAGGACAAAGGAGGAAATTTATGCGCGGAGTCAGAGAAAATGGGTGAGATTCTTAACGAGTACTTTTCATCAGTATTCACCGAGGAGAGGGACATGACGGATGTTGAGGTTCGGGATAGATGTTTGATTACTCTAGGTCAAGTCGGCATAAGGAGGGAGGATGTGTTGGGTATTCTGAAAGGCATTAAGTTAGACAAGTCCCCAGGTCCGGATGGTAGCTATTCCAGGTTCCTGAGGGAAGTGAGAGAAGAAATAGCTGGGGCCTGAACAGATATCTTCACAGCATCCTTGAACACGGGTGAGGTACCGGAGGACTGGAGAATTGGTAATGTTGTCCCCTTGTTCAAGAAGGGTAGCAGGGATAATTCAGATAATTATAGACCGGTGAACCTGACATCAGTGGTAGGGAAGCTGCTGGAGAAGATACTGAGCGATAGTATCTATTCCCATTTGGAAGAAAATGAGCTTATCGGTGATAGGCAATATGGTTTTGTGCAGGGAAGGTCATGTCTTACCAACTTAATAGAATTCTTTGAGGAAGTGACAAAGTTGATTGATGAGGGAAGGGCTGTAAATGTCACATACATGGACTTCAGTAAGGCATTTGATAAGGTTTCCCATGGTAGGCTGATGGAGAAAGTGAAGTCTCATGGGGTCCAGGGTATACTAGCTAGATGGATAAAGAACTGGCTGGGCAACAGGAGACAGAGAGTAGTAGTGGAAGTGAGTTTCTCAAAATGGAGAATTGTGACCAGTGGTGTTCCACAGGGATCCAGCTGGGAGCACTGTTGTTTGTGATGTACATAAATGATCTGGAGGAAGGTATAGGTGGTCAGATTAGCAAGTTTGCAGATGACACTAAGATTGATGGAGTAGCAGATAGTGAAGGGGACTGTCAGAGAATACAGCAGACTATAGATAGAGTAGAGAGTTGGGCAGAGAAATGGCAGATGGAGTTCAATTCGGACAAATGTGAGGTGATGCATTTTAGAAGATCCAATTCAAGAGCGAACTATACTGTAAATGAAAAAGCCCTGGGGAAAATTGATGTACAGCGAGATCTGGGTGTTCAGGTCCATTGTACCCTGAAGGTGGCTGCGTAGGTCGTTAGAGTGGTCAAGAAGGCATGCTTTCCTTCATCAGAAGGGGTATTGAGTACAAGAGTTGGCAAGTCATGTTACATTTGTATAAGACTTTGGTTCGGCCACATTTGGAATACTGCGTACAGTTCTGGTCGCCACATTACCAAAAGGATGTGGATGCTTTGGTGCAGTGGAGGTTCGCCAGGATGTTGCCTGGTATGGAGGGCGTGGCTATGAAGAGAGGTTGAGTAGATTAGGATTATTTTCATTAGAAAGACAGAGGTTGAGGTCAACAAAATCATGAGAGGTATAGACAGGGTGGATAGCAAGAAGCTTTTTCCCAGAGTGGGGTCTCAATTACTGGGGGTCACGAGTTCAAGGTGAGAGGGGAGACGTTTAAGGGAGATATGCGTGGAAAGTTCTTTACGTAGAGGGTGGTGGGTGCCTGGAACGCATTGCCGGCAGAGGTGGTAGAGGCGGGCACGATAGCGTCATTTATTATGTATCTAGACAGATACATGAATGGGCAGGGAGCAGAGGGATACAGCTCCTTAGAAAATAGGCAACAGTTTTAGATCGAGGATCTGGATCGGCGTGGAGGGCCGAAGGGCCTGTTCCTGTACTGTAATTTTTCTTTGTTCTTTGAATCCATTTTTGATTGAACTGCAAGATACAAAAGCAACAGTCAGCAGTTGAAACAGGGGCTGCTACCTGGTGCAGTATCAGTCTGACATAGTCAGGAACAAAATGGCACATTATTTTACGTATACTCTTCGTGGCCCAATAAATTGAACAAAAAAGACAAACGGAAAAAGTGGGCCTCTGCTCTGGCAACAACGCCCTTCCAACCCAATACAACAGAGACCACCCTCCAAACCCTACACAACCACATCTCTGCCAGAGAAAACAAAATGTTAAAGTCTAGAGCTTGGCATTTCCGCGTAAACTTTGTCCAAATGTCACCACAATCTGGATGAAATCAAATGAAATGGTGCCAAAAATTATGGAATTTTCGGTGGAAGTGAGCTGCAACTATGAACCCGCCAGTTCCTGCCGCAAGACAGGTCGTACATCTTGGCCTGATCAGCATGTTTCCACTGATTGTCCTCTTGAGGAGTTATTCTTCACCACACCGTTCCCAATGTCTTGGGTGCACAGGCACCTCTGATCACGCATTGACCTGCATTGTTAAGCAGACAACTGGGAGCCTATCACAAGTTTGTTTCTCTTGCCGGCATTGGCAGTTGCAATTCACTTTAACTGAGAAAAATTCAGACAATCGGCCTGCCTTTGTTACATCAAACATACAACCAGCAGTCAACTGAAGTCGCAAAATCTATGGCCCGCTCTGCTGCATTCATCGCCGAATTGAAAGAAGCAGTGGCCAGCAGTCAATTGAAGTCAATTAAAAAATTAAACCAAGGACATTTAATGAGCCAGTTGAAGAATAGGGCATTTCCTGGTATTCTCACTCCTCTTTGATGCTGGAGGATGCTGTTCCAGTCACTAATCGATTGTGATTGATTTGCTGCTTGAATGTGCAAGTTCATGCTGTATTTTACATTCAGGCTTGGGCTAATATATTAGTGCAGGAGCTTCAGTATCACGTCACTGAGTACAGAAGCCCAGTGCAGTTTATAAGGGGAAAAATTATTCCAAGGACCTTTCTGGAGAAAAAGAAATTGGGATGGGGGTGGAAAAAGTGGTTTGATACAGGGAGCAAAGGCAGTTTCTGAGGTAGTGATGGAATAGTGTATCATTTAAATCCCCCTGTTTGGTAGCTAGCCAATTGCCACCTGCACTTGAGGTGGCCAGGTGTGTGCACTGTACGAACTCCCTGAAGCAGACAGGACAGCCTACCAGTGACATTTTAACACATCTGAAATGTTAACCCCGTTTTCCTCTCCACAGTCGCTGCCTGATTTGCTGAGCGCTACCAGCACATGCTGTTTTAGTTCCGATGTTCAGCATCCACAGTTTCCGCGTTAGAAACAAAAGATGTGTCTCGATGAGGTGTGGATGGCGGGATAAGCGACCGTCTGAATGCAAAGTAAATTCATTTGAGAAAGAAACAAGAAAAGGGCCAAACCAGCAAAACTCACAAATGAGGCGAGGGGCTGCGGCAGAGGTTTCTGATCTAAAACTGTCAGACTCAATGTTAAGTCCAGGCAGCTGTGAAAGTGCCCAGTCAAATGACGAGGTGGTGTTCCTCAAGCTCACATTGAGCTTCATTTGGATATTGCAGCAGGCCAGCGACAGAAAGGTGAGAGGGGGAGCAGGGTAAAGAATTGGAATGACAAGCAACAGGAAGCTCAGGATCACGCTTGCAGATCAAATGCAGCCTTTCGCAAAGCGGTCACCAGGTCAGCCTTTGGCCCCCAAAATGTAGAGGAGGCCACCTCCTGGGCAGTGAATACAGTTTACTGAATTGGAAACAAAAACACTAAGAAATTGCTGAGGAATGTTTGGAGCTGTGAAGTAAGGAAAAGTCGTCAAAGTCCCAGTTGACCACAGGCTGCTTTCCCCTTTCAGGGGGAGAGCTGACTGGTGGTGATTTAACCTGAGGCTCATCACACCTCAGGCAAGGTTGAGATGGCGGGCCCTTGGACAGTGAGGAAGAAAGAGGTAAAAGAACACAGGTGTTGCACCTCCTGCACTTGCATGTAGAGGTTCTGTAGAAAATGGAATGGGGTTGGGGATGACTGAAGTATGGACCAGGGTGTTGTGGATGGATTGTTCCCTTTGGGAGAGAATATGTGTTTGGTGGTGACGTCACACTGGAACCTATTTAACAGTTCCATTGATCAGTTAGATCCCCATGTTCGTGTGGCAAAGGGTTGCTCAGCAATGTCTATGATCAACATCAAGCATGAACCGGAGGTGATGGTCGCACACGAGTTGTATATTCAAGGAATGGAACCCCGAGGGGTAGCACGGCGGTTAGCACTGCTGCCTCACAGCGCCAGGGAGCCGGGTTCAATTCGACCTTGAGTGACTATCTGTGTGGAGTTTGTACGTTCTCCCTGATTCTGCGTGAGTTTCCTCCGGGTGCTCCGGTTTCTCACCACAGTCGAAAGATGTGCTGGTTAGGTGGATTGGCCATGATAAGTTGTCCTTAGTGTTCAGGGATGTACAGGTTAGGTTCCGGGGTACTGAGAATAGGGCAGAGTGGATGGATGCAGACTCAATGGGCCAAATGGCCTCCTTCTGCACTGCAGGGATTCTATGATATGATTTTATGATAAGCCACTGTACAGCCTTAAAAGCCTCCGACTGTTGGCAATGGAAGTAGTCACTTGTAATTGAAAGCCTCCAAAAACTTTCACACATCAAAGCACGGCACTTCATGAAGCACTGTAACATAGACTGCAGTTTCATTGGTCATTGTGTTCATGCTTCTTCAGCTAACAACAGCAGGACCATTTTTCTGTACACACAAGATGGCACCTGACAAGAGAATAGTCCTGAGCTGCAGGAGAGCTCTGAAATTACAATCCTTGATTCCTTTGGAAGATACCACATTTGTCAACCATGCCAAGATGCTACCAGGTTCAATGTTGGCCAGCTAAACAAAGGACCAAATCCATGGTGAGTCTCATCTAATCCGTCTCTCATTCAATTTTGCAATTGCGTCCATGGAGGCATATACTCAGTCACACAAACAGAGCACCTAGTTGGTATCTTGTAATGCAAACTCTATGGGGAGGTGTTTCCTGCAGGGCACAGTCAAACACTGGACACCTTTCATTACAGGACAGGAATAGTAACCTGCCAGTGGGCCAGAATAAGACAGAAGAGGCACCATCACAGTGACACATGTACCCGAGGATGCAGTTAGCTGACCATGGTGAGGTAACTGTGAGGGAGCCGCAGGATCCAAGCTCAGAAGGAGCAGGTAGTGGTGCTAAATGGGGAGCAGGTACCTATTGGCCATGAGTCGGAGTATCCTTGCTCTCAGGGCAATGTGAAAATCACTTATTGTCACATGTAGGCTTCAAATGAAGTTACTGTGAAAAGCTCCAATGTGGTAGCGTCAACGAATTGTGCACTATAATCCATTCCTTTTATTCATTAACAGGAAAGACGATTAATGTTAGCTGTTGCAGGCATCCACTGAAAGCATTTTGGTAAGTGGTGTGCCAATCATACCAATGATAAACTGGAAAGAGATGGAATCAAACATGTTAAGTATGTTGGTAACCTTGCCTGCTTTTGACAATGCCAATCCTATGGTGCAAGTTGGATGCAAGTATCATGGAAGCAGATGGCGCTCCTCATAAACCTACTCCCTACTGGCTGGCAGTCTGTGGAGCCTATTACCTATGGCTATTGCCAGGTAGCTGTACTAGGGTTCACAGATTGGATTAACAGCATCATGCCGATTGAGTTGGGGTGCTCGATGATCTCTCGATCACGTCTTCTTTCATTTTTTTTAATCAATTAAATCTCTATTCATCAAGCAACCTCAGCAGCAAGGAAACAGCAACCAAAGTTCATAGCACCAGGTGTAACTTCCATTTTGGATGTCATGCTTGACCGTGTGCTGATGCAAGCATTGGTGTTGTTGGCAAAATTTGAAAGATGCCATTTTCATGCCCTGTAACACGTCGACAGCCACTGTCTTTTTCTCTGCGCACAGTGTGATGTTTGTGCATATAACATGAAGGTACCATCCACACTTAACAAACAGCAAAAATAAATAAGTCAGCAAACACGTTAAGAGAAACATCAATGCAGTCAACATGTTTGAAGCCTTCTGGTTCAATACGAATTTAATTACTGAAAGTCCATTGTCACCGTTTGACAGTTTGCCTGCATTATTTCTTCAGGTTGAGACTTATGCAAGGTTTAAATTGCTGCTTGCCAAGTGGATGTTCACTGAGATTGGACATGATCCGTATTTTATTCCCTTTTGACATTCCGCTAAACTTCATAAAACGAAACATTCTGAGACACAAGTCTTTTAACTTTGCAGCTCAATCAGAATCCTGGAAGTGGCTACATAACAGCATTGTGGGTATACCAACACCATGTGGGCTGCAGGAGTTCAATAGGTGATTCACCACTACCACCTACTCAAGGGCAATTAGAAGTGGGCAAAATTGTTCATCTTGCCAGTGAGGTCCATATTCCACGAATTAATTGAAAAAAATAATCCACTGGAGCGATTTTCCCACTATGTTGTGCCCGGCGCTGATCCCATTGCTCCAGAGGCATTGGGGGAGTGGCAAAAATCGGGCATCGCACCAGGCGTAAAACCACAGGCGAGTCACCCGACCCATGGAGCCCAGCGTGATCTGAATCCACCCTCACTGGGTGTGATCCAGAGAATCATATTTGAATGATCCTGTTTGAGGCCACATTCCCCAGAAGTCACCAGCTACGCCGGTGTGGTCTCACCTTGGTGCCAATTAGTACTCCGCAACAGTAGACCATCACCCTCTGGGGGTCATGGGCGCCACTGGAATCCCCGGGTAGTCAGTGACAGGGAAAGGCAGTACCTCGACACTCCCCCTGGCACTCCGACACCCTGACAGTGCCAATCTGGACCCAAGCAGTGCCAGGCTGGCACTGATAGTGTGCCCAGTAGGCACTGCCAGGGTGCCCTGGGCACAGCCAAGGAATGGGGCCTGAACGGGCCAAGCCCATGAAAGAAGTAGTGAAGGGGGTGTAATGGGTGGGGGGAATTGTAGGGGAGTCCAGAACGGGAGGGGGAGTGCAAGGGGGCCCTCGATGACCACATGGTAATATGTGCTCCCTTTGGGGTGGTGATGCCCATGTCTGCGGGGGGGTGGCATTGTTTCTGGGTGCTGCGTGTGGGGGACCCTCAAATTCACTTACAGACCCTTTCAAAATGGCACGCTGATCTCTGAGGTACTGGTCTGCCAGCAGGCCCAGCTCCCCACTGCTGAAAAATCTCTAAGTGTGGCTGGAGCGGGGAGAAACTACGGGAGCGATTCACTAGGACAGGACTTGGCGCATAGATAGTCGCTATAGATGTCGGGACAGCTTGCGAGAAACAGCGATCTGGAGCACGGCCATAATGGTGACCAGGTGGAAAGGCACTTGGGGGTCTCCCAGGTGGTCGGAGGCCCACAAGTGGTTGTTATTCGGGCAGGGTGGCACCCTGCCACTGCTGATACCACCTGGTCACCTGACAGTGCCACCTGGGCACCCTGACAGTGCCATATTTGTGCCAACCTAACACTGCCAGGGTATGCAGGCTGGAAGTGCCAAGGTGACCAGATGGCATTTTGCCTACACTGGGGATCCAGGAGGTGTACTGCCCGTATGTGATGGGGTGGGGGGCCTAGAGGATCTCCCAACAAGTGAGTTGGGGCATTGGGAGATCACATCGGGGGAGGGGGAGGTCCAGAGATCAAGGCGCCATTTAAAAGTAGCGTCCCGATCTCTTCCTGCATTGATATATATTTTTTTAATTTTAGAGTACCCAATTAATTTTTTTCCAAATAAGGGGCAATTTAGCATGGCCAATCCACCTACCCTGCACATCTTTGGGTTGTGGGGGTGAAACCTACGCAAACACGGGGAGAATGTGCAAACTCCACACGGACAGTGACCCAGAGCCGGGATCAAACCTGGGACCTCGACGCCGTGAGGCAGCAGGGCGAACCCACTGCGCCACCGTGCTGCCCCAATTTCTTCCTGCATTGATGAGCAGAACTCCTCAGTGCAGGAAATGCGACTGAGTGCAGCCTCCCCGAGGGCCGAGAAAAAAAGAGTTCCATTAGATAGCAGGGTCACTTCCAGTGCTCCAGCGCTGGGAACCACCCCTCTAATTCCGCCCAGAACTGACTGTCTTTTTTCAATAGATCACATCGTAAGTCTGGGTGAATACAGATCCGGATACCACCCAAACCGCTGGCAGGAAATACCCCACAAAACTTGCCTAAAATGACACTTGGTCCAGAATTCTCCACTCGTTGCGATTCAATTGTCCCACCGGCAGGACAGACCCTCCAATGTGGTTTGCGGCCGCCTGGGGTGGTAACAATGGGAAATCCCATTAACCAGCAGCAGGAAGATGGAATCCCACGTGGCTGGCGGTTTGCAGAATCCTGTCATTAATAATTGTTTGGGAGAATCGTGCCCTACAAGTCCAAACAATAAAAGATAACCCTTGGCCAATTTGGGCTCGCAATTCTTGCAGGGATCTGGAATATATCCTGGTCCACTCACGTCGACGCTATCACCAAAAAAGCACAACACCGCCTATACTTCCTCAGGAAACTAAGGAAATTCGGCATGTCCACATTAACCCATACCAACTTTTACAGATGCACTATAGAAAGCATCCTCTCGGGCTGCATCACAGCCTGGTATGGCAACTGCTCGGCCCAGGACCGCAAGGAACTTCAGAGAGTCGTGAATACCGCCCAGTCCATCACACGAACCTGCCTCCCATCCATTGATTCCATCTACACCTCCCGCTGCCGGGGGAAAGCGGGCAGCATAATCAAGGATCCCTCCCACCAGGCTTACTCACTTTTCCAACTTCTTCCATCGGGCAGGAGATACAGAAGTCTGAGAACACGCACAAACAGACTCAAAAACAGCTTCTTCCCCACTGTCACCAGACTCCTAAATGACCCTCTTATTGACTGACCTCATTAACACTACACCCTGTATGCTTCAACCGATGCCAATGCTTATGTACTTACATTTTATATCTTGTGTTGCCCTATTATGTATTCTCATGTATTTTCTTGAATTTTGTTTAATTCCATTTTCTTCCATGTACTGAATGATCTGTTGAGCTGTTTGCAGAAAAATACTTTTCACTGTACCTCGGTACATGTGACAATAAACAAATCCAATCCAATCCAATCCAATATTCCTTGCTGCTCTTTCCAAAATGAATCAAGTAGAAGTTTCTTGACATGAAGATTGTTGCCAATCGGCACCAGAGTTGCCAATAATGTTGCTCTTTTAACTGGATACTGATAGTTATTAATGATGATATTGCCTTTCAGAGTCGCCAGGCATAAAATGATACCACCACAAGGTTTTACCGGATATCGATCAAAGACCAAACAACCAGTTAGTTAGTTCAAGTTCAATGATAGTTTATTTACACACAAGAATTACTTCGACATGCAACATAAAACAATGCAAGCTAAATTACACCGAACATTACAACAACCTGTACTTAACTTCAGGCACCCGGCTTTATGCAGGGGAAGAAGGATTTTGTTCAGATCTTGCATGGCTGAGTTTGGAGAAGTGATTTCATTTCTCCTGGTAGCGATCGTTGGTCTTGAACTTGTCTTCTGGTCGTGATGCTACACTTGGTTTTAGGCGTAGGCCAGGGCCAAGAGAGACCGAGTGCTGGGGCCAAGAGAGACCGAACATGTGGCAGTGTCTCTCTTTATCCTTCTGGGGTTTTGTGCTCTTTTAGGCGGTCCTTAGCTTTGGACCAAATAGTACTGCCTTCGATTTTGGCCAATAAAGGGACGGGTGCCTTGATGGTGGGGCGTGTCCTGAGCGGTTGACCTTGGCTTTTTTGGGCTCTCTAAGCAAAGGGAGCGGCGCCGATGAGTCTGTTTCTGTATCTGTTACCTGAGTGCAGGTCTTTTGTTCTGGGGAAATGGACCATTAGAATGCAAAGTAGCTGGGGGTTTCGATAGCGTCTAGTTATCTGGGTTCCCAGTATACATAAGCTCTGAGCGCCTGAGTCCTGGGTTGACCATATTTCCCATGGTCCTTTGCAGGTGGTCATATTTCCCAGGATCCTTTGTAAGTGGCCATCCCAGATGGCGATATCCAGTCCTTTTGATCCTGAACGCGAAGGGTGATAGATAACACTGTTGATCCTCATCCGTCCTTGGTGTGCCGGTTACCATTGGTCAAGGACAGGTTCCACACTACTCTGTCCTATGTTTTTGGAGCATTTACCTAATTTGAACAACACATCATAAATGCATAAACTCTATAAAGCATTTAATCATTCCACATTTAACTTATTAACACAAAGGAACCTCTAACTATCATTACCTGAGCTACTCTCATGCTGCTGGCAAATATCAAAAAGGAATTTATGTACAATGCAAAAATTTTAAAGAAATAAACAGCAGCATCACATCTCTACTTAACCTATTACATGATGTGGAGATCGCCGGCGTTGGACTGGGGTGAGCACAGTAAGAAGTCTTACAACACCAGGTTAAAGTCCAGCAGGTTTGTTTCAAACACTAGCTTTCGGAGCGCAGCTCCTTCCTCAGGTGAAAAACCAGGATTTTCACCTGAAGAAGGAGCAGTGCTCCGAAAGCTCGTGTTTGAAACAAACCTGTTGGACTTTAACCTGGTGTTGTAAGACTTCTTACTAACCTATTACAGTCATAGAAGAAGTGCAGTCTTTTTATTTTGTCAGTGAAAAAGGTTTAAAAGGTTTGTGGGGTTTGTTGGATTCCAAGGAAAGGGGCTCGGAGTGTGTATCTCGGGAAGCGGGAGGTTCTCCTTCGCCATTTGCGGAGTCTAAGTGTCTGAACGACACTGCAGAGTATTGCTATTACCAAAAGGGCTTCTACTGTATAGGAAAGTATATACCATTTTACAATGTTTTTACACCATGTGGGGGTGTCAGTGTTTAATTTCATGTGAGGTGTGGTGTCCAGGCTCGGGGTCTCATATTGTACTGTCATGTCCGGGGCCGGTGAAGTGTGGGGTACAAAGGCTGTCAACGCGCGCAGTTGTAGGTGTCCATCAATCATCTCAATGGAGGTTATCAGTCTTGTCTTCATCTTATCTTTTTGTTCTTCGTTCTTCGTATATTCCTGAGGGTGCAAGCATAATATCTGTTATTATTGTTGGTTAACATCTTGTTTCGTTTGTCTTTCTCTCTTCAACTTCAAATACCCATTAGAATCGTCATCACGTGTGATTCCCTCATTTGTTTTTGAAATAACCATTTTCGAGACAAGACATCCGAAAACAAATTCTGTTTAAGTGCAAGGAATCCCGCAGCTGGTGGTCGATGCAGTGAGTAGGAAGACAATTTCTCCATCCAGGGACCAGACGTAGTTCACGTATAGCAGCAAATGTGTAACAACCAAGTGTGTCAAACATGTAAATAGCAGTTGGGGTAGCGACCAAATAGTCTCGGAAGGTAAAGAGTTGAGTGTACAGGCTGTGGCAAAAGGCATTCTTTAAACCACACTAAAGAGCAGATAATAGGAAACAAAGACCTGCCAAGGACAGTAAGGAGTGGAAAAATATACCATTCCCGATTACTTGAAGTGATCGAAGCACGAGGTGCGTTTGGGCCGCGGCAGGGCAAGAATGGGTGGCATTCCCCGGGAAGGGCAGTGATCAGTGCCATTGCTCCACTACCCGAGCTTGGTTGACAGGATGCATTGGGGTCCTCAGGCAGGTCGGGGATTAGTGCCGTTACTCCCTACCTGGGTGACCGAATGAGCAGAAATAATTTGTAACAAATGGGATCCAACAATTTGTTCCTTTAACGGGCATTGGACAGTAAATGGCGTCAGAAGAGTAACCATGATTGTATCAAGAAATTTTGTAAGTGGCCGACATTAAATAAAACCATGTGAGTTCTGAAAGAAAGAAAGAAAGCGGGCAGGTTCCATCAGGAAATTGGACACCGCAATTCGCATGCGGTTACTTTTCCTCATCATCTGGGCACCTCAGGGTTCCATATCAAAAATCATTGTGAAAGGGTTACCGTAACAGGAGTCAGACTCTGAGTCATCACCATCTCCCGGTTGCCAAACTCGTGTCTGTCGTTTCTGTGCCGTGGCCGTGTGGGACTTCGTGGGATCCGAATTGTCATTCCTTACTAATCAACAAGAGTTGTTGCGGTGCCAATGGGGGGTTCATTTGTCATGAGGGGTGATAGCTGCAAAGGGCAAATTTCTGTTGTCCAGGCAGTGGCGGTGGCTCTGGTTGTGGCAGTGAAAGGGGGTACAGGGTGCCAAACATGTCCTAGTCTGTCAGGGGCTGTCACTGTCGTCCGAATCAAGCTCAAGGTAGAAAGGCATACCTGTGGGCGGAGACAAGGTCGGGTCTGTGGGCGTGGACGTGCTGTCCTGGCTGAGGTGGGTGCTGGTCTAAGTTGTTGATGGGTGGGGTGGAATTGTCTGCCATTGCTAGGGAGACATGGTGGGAGTGGCTACATTGGGTTCCATAAACTTTAAGCTGGTTGATATGGAACCAACCTGTTTTTCCATTGGGGTACGTTATTTTGTACACAGAGGGGCTCACTTTATCCGAAATGGAGTAGGGGCCTGCAAATTCAGGGGTGAGGAACGAACTGGATTATACAGAGAAATCATCACTTGCTGACCAACTGTATACTCTACTGGGTGGACTGTTTTATCAAAGCAGGCCTTACTCTGCTTTTTCCTAGCGCCTAGTTAGCCAGCTGCAGCGAGATGGGTTACTTTGATATTTTCCGTGACTTGTTGGACTGTTTTTTCGTGGGTGAGAGCAGTGACTGTGGGGCTGGCCAAATCAAGGACAAATAAATATTAAGTTCCTTTCATGGGTTGTCCGGTCATGAGGGTGTCGGGGGCGGGGTGGTGGGAGGGTAAGGGGGGGGGGGGGGGGGTGAATCCTGTGGAACTGGGTACTGTGTTCCTAATAAACATAAGGGCGAATGGGGGAACTGTGTCCCATGTGGTGTTATGCTGTTGCACCATTTTCCTAATAGTCGCTTTCAGGGTCCGATTCATATGTTCCACAATACCGCTGAATTGGTGGTGATAAGCGATGTGGAATTTTTGTTTTATTCCAAAAATCGTTAGGACATTCTGCATTACTCTGCCAGTGAAATGGGAACCTTTGTCTGACTCAATGCTGCGGGGAAGTCCCCAGCGTATAAATATCTGCTGTGTTAAGATCTTGGCTGTTACCTTAGTCGTGGTTGTCCTGGAGGGAAATGCTTCCACCCATTTTGTGAAGGTGTCGATTACCACCAACACATATTTAAAACCAATTCTGCAAGGAGGGAGGGGACCAATGTAATCGAGCTGTAAATTCGTCCATGAACCATTAACAGGTCGGGTGTGTCTTAATTGTCCTTTCATGGAGTACCTTTCAGGATTATTCTGCGTGCAGGTTAAACAATTCTCAACATAATGCATGACGTCTGTTTTAAATCGGGCCACCAACATAAAGGTCTTAAGTGGGCAATGGTGGTGTCTATCTCCTGATGTCCATGTCTGTCATGAAACTGGCAAATTATCTGGTTTCTGTCCTGGGTGGGGATCACATCAATTCCATTCTTTAGAATGATATTGTCCTCTGCCATCAGTGAGTACTTGTATTTGTCATAGGGGACTGGGTAGTTTCCGTCTAAAACTTGCTTAAGAGTGTCGTCTGCCTTTTGGGCCTGGGCTAAATCTTCGACATTCGTCTGTGAAACCTGGACTGCGCGTATCGGTTCACTTTCGGGGGGTTGCCAAAAGTGACCGTGTCATGATCCTGACTTGGCTAAGATGTCTGCCTTTACGTTACCGGGTGGGGAGGAATGATGAAGGCTTCTAACTTTGATTATGCCATATGTGCAGTCTTTTGCTGTCTCAAGGATATGCTTCAATAATGGGGCTGAGGGTAGGGGTTTACCATCAGTGGATATAAATCCTCTAGATTCCCACAGGGGCAGGAATTCTGTCAAACTATTGCAGACATCTAAACTGTCCGAATGTATATCCGCAGGGGTCAGAAAAGAATCTGGGTGCTGCACTGCATATGCTATTGCTGCTAATTCGGCTTCTTGTGATCCTAAGTGGCCTGGCAATTTTCTAATGTGTGTCCCTGCGTGTCTTCCACATAAATACCGCATCCTGTTATTCTTTTTCCACTGTCAATGGTGGAGGAACTGTCTACATAAATTTTTTAAGAGTTATCTGTGGTCGGGGGTTCTGTGTTCTGATGCCTGCTCGTGTGGGTAGAGATTTTGGAATAAAGAGTCGTGTGTGGTGTTTGGCTGCAATGACCTGGCACTCATGTGGGGTTCCTTCATACTGCAGGTTGTCCGCTAAGAATGTGTGTGTCTTTGTCTGTTTAACTGTGATGTCCCTTCACTGCACTAACAGTGTTCAGCGAGCTGCTCTGATCTGGCTAACTGAACCATCCTTAACCTACCATCCAACAGTAGCTGCTTTTGGGTGTGCTCGGTTAAAATTGTTACGGGGTTGAGGCCTGTGATATATGCAAAATATTGAACTGCATTTTAATTCATCGATGGCATCCGTGTGCTGAGGAAGTCATTCCCATGGGGCGTTCTTCTTAAGGAGTTCTGAAAGTGGGGCTGCTTTTTTGGCAAAACCATCTATATGGTTCCTACAATACCCAACTAATCCTAAGAATGATCGGAGTGCAGTGACATTGTGGGGCAGAGGCAATTTAACTATTGATTTAATCCGTTTCTGATCGATCTCTCTTTTCCCATATGTGATAATGGTACCTAAGAAAAGGACCTTTTCTTTCAGGATATGGGCTTTTCTCGGGTTGACTTTGCATCCAACTGATTGTAAGAGACCTGGTAATTCGGAAAGAAGCTTAACATGCTCTTTCTTTGTGTCCGCCTGTAGGAGTAAGTCATCCACATACTGAATAAGGCATTCGGGTTGGGAAATCTGGAATGTCCGTTGTCCAATTGTCGGTGAAAGATGGAAGGGAAGTTGTGGAAACCTTGCGGGAGGCATGTCCACGTATACTGCTGTCCTTGAAACGTGAACACAAACTTGTATTGACAGCCTTATCTAAGGGAATGGACCAAAAGCCATTGCTAATGTCTAGCATAGTGAAGTACTTCATATGTACTCCCTGCTACAGCATGGTTTCGTGACTCATGGCAAAGGTGAGCACTGCAAATGGGGTGACCTTGTTGAGCTCTCGGTAGTCAATGGTCAATCTCCACGAACCTCTGGGTTTCTTTACTGGCCAAATTGGGGCATTGTTTGTTGAGGCTACGGGCTGAATTACTCCTTGATCTAGTAAGCTATTGATAACTTTTCCAATCTCACTCTCGGCTTGCTGTGGGAAACCGTATTGCTTCTGGGACTTGGGATCGGGACCTGTAATTGCGACTGTTCCCGGAATTTTTCCACAGTCGTACTTGTGCTAGATTAAGGATGCTTTATGTTTTCTTAGGACCTCGCTAATCGTCTTATCTGTACTAATGGCTTACAGATCAAACCAATTGTCATCTACTGAGCAGATTCTATGTTCGTAGTCTCCTACTATGAGCATGGCGGGGGCTTTTGCTGTTCTGGCCATTTTCCATACACACTTATTCACGGGGTCAAAGGAAAGGTTGTGTGAGCTCATTAAGTCGATTCCTAAAATGTGCTCTGCTGTTTGGGGCAATTCCACTAAAACAACGGGGTGCTTGGTGTTTATGTTGCCGTTTTGAATTTCTACGGGGGCTGTAATGTATCGCTGCTGTCTATGTCCTGTAAATCCATGAAGACTGATGGTGTCTGTGGTGGGCCATTTGGCACACAAAAAAATTGTGGAGGACTTTAAAGTGGTGCGGGACCCTCCTGTGTCCCAAAGGAACTCTACTTGGTGTACCCGGACTGTGCCTGTGATTAGTGGTCTGCCTGATTTGTCCCAGAGTGTGTCATAGACCCAAGTTGGGGAATCCGAACACCGTCAATCAGTGCTATTAATCACTGCATTATCTGATCGGGCGCTAATGCTATACATGGGACTGTCATTGTTCCTAGGTGAGGCGTTCGATTGCTCGTTCTGTTGCTGGTTCGGGGGGCGTGTTGCATTCGCGGGCATAATGTCCCTTTTGTCCACAATTATAGCAACTTCGTGGTGCCTGTTCTCTGGGGTGCTGACCTTCATTTTTGCCCTCATTTACCCATGCGGGGTCCTGGGTAGTCCTGACTGGGTTCATATTCGCTTCTGCCTTCTCCTAATCTGCCTTTCTATGTAGGGATTGTTCCCAAGCTCTGGAGAGTCTCTTTAAAACCCACACTTCATTATGTGTGGCGTCTGCGAGGTCGTAATTCACACAGGCTTTTTGACCTGCTTCTGTGGCGTGGGAGACTAAAATGCGGGCCCATTTGGTTGTATTGTCGTTATCTAAATGTGCGCTGACTAAATCCCCAAAGACCACTTTAAAATGAACCCAAAGGCGTTCTGCGTATGGATTGGATTGGATTGGATTTGTTTATTGTCACGTATACCGAGGTACAGTGAAAAGTGTTTTTCTGCTCAACAGATCATTAGGTACATGGGAAGAAAAGGGAATAAAAGAAAATACATAATAGGGCAACACAAGGTATACAATGTAACTACATAAGCACCGGCATCGGATGAAGCATACAGGGTGTAGTGTTAATGAGATCAGTCCATAAGAGGGTCATTTAGGTGTCTGGTAACAACGGGGAAGAAGCTATTTTTGAGTCTGTTCATGCGTGTTCTCAGACTTCTGTAACTCCTCCCGATGGAAGAAGTTGGAAGAGTGAGTAAGCCGGGTGGGAGGGATCTTTGATTATGCTGCCCGCTTTCCCCAGGCAGCGGGAGGTGTAAATAGAGTCAATGGATGGGAGGCAGGTTCGTGTGATGGACGGGGCGGTGTTCACGACTCTCTGAAGTTTCCTGCGGTCCTGGGCCGAGCAGTTGCATGTGATGCAGCCAGATAGGATGCTTTCTATGGTGCATCTGTAAAAGTTGGGAAGGGTTAATGTGGACATTCCGACTTTCCTTAGCTTCCTGAGGAAGTATAGGCACTGTTGTGCTTTCTTGGTGGTAGCGTCAACGTGGGGATGCTCCGGATGCAGTCGGATGCTCCCCCTTCTTTTGTCTACAACGGTTTAGACCTTCTACGGGGTCTCCTCTGTTGTAACCAATTGCATCCAAAATAGCTGCCTTCATATCCTCGAGGCTTCCTCCTCCTATATTCTGTGGATCTGGTAATGCTGAGCTAACGGATGGATCAAGGCGCATTACTATAAGCTTCACTTCCTCCGGTTCATCCAGACCGTACATAACTGTTGTCTTACACGCTCAAAGAAATGATGCGGGTCTGCTGTGGGTTGGAATGGTTCTATTTTGTCGCACGCGTCTCTCAATTGTGTGATGGTTAGTGGGATGGTGTACACGAAATCTCATCATCAATCGATGATTTGCGCTGCGTGGTGACTGGATTCATGGGGTTGTGTGCTGCCTGTGCATTTGGGGGGGCTCTATTCTGATTCTCAGTGTCTTCTACATATCTATGGGCAGTTTCATTGAGTTCCTGCCAATCGGGGCCATTTTCCTGATCTAAATTCGGTCCAAAGGTATCTCTGAAGCCGTTTTGCACTGAAAGCAGTGACTGTAACTTTGCTATGTTGCCTACATTTGACGTGATCTACTGTACTCTGTCTTTGTTCCGTTGTGGAACTATGGAGCACTCGTAAAGCTGCTTTCAAATCTGCGCATTTTTTCTTTAGCTGTTCCACCTGTTGTTCCGTCTCTTCTCGGACCAAAATTGCATGCTGTGTATCTTGGTAGACCTTATTGTACTGGGTCTGAAATCTGCTAAGATGAACTATACAAGATTGGTGTGCCAGTTTGACATCAGCCATCTCTTCATCTTTAGCTGCCAACTGTTCCAGGAGTTGCTCATTAATTTTCTCACATTCACTACAGTTTTCCTCATTCTTCTCTTTCTCAACGAGCTGTCTGCGGAGCGTCCGCACGACCTCCTCTGTGCCTCGCAATTGTGCCAAACAGGACACTATTGCCATCGGCTTTTGCACTTTCGAGGCATTTTTCTTATGCACCTAAGTTAAGTTGTCCCACCAAGTTTGTCCATGCTTCCTGGACCTGGATCTTCATTTGAACAAAAATCGGAACAAAGGGGCCATCCTTTCCCCTTTAAATACTTCCTCAACTCTTCTCTCCATATGGGGCACTGCTCTGCTCTGTTGGTCGCTGCGATCTTGGGTTCCTGTGGGTTCATTAAACGTTCCATCACTTTTGTGGCCATTGCTTCTTAATCTCTCTTGCTCTACTTTTAATCTCTGTTTACTGTTAATCTCTGTTTCCTATCGTTAATTTCTCTTGCACTACTTTGATTTCTCTTTCCCTATCTTTAATTTGGGACAGGGGGATAAGGCAGCGATTTGAACTGCGGGAATGGCCTAAGCAGGTTTCCGCATCACAATATTCCCGATAGTTTTACGCAACAAAATCTAACGAGTTTACCTTGTATCCCCGTTAGTATGCATGTAAGTTAATACACACTTCCGAATCTTTGATATTTGATCGATACGGGCCTCACACTTGTGGTTTCTTTCACTTTTCTCAATTGGGTTTCTAATTCAAAGTTTTGTGGGTTCTCTCAGAGTGACAAAATCACTTCTAGGTCGAATCCCACCAGAGTTGCCAATAATGTTGCAAATCGGCACCGGAGATGCCAATAATGTTGCTCTTTTAACTGGATACTGATAGTTATTAATGATGATATTGCCTTTCAGAGTCGCCAGGTATAAAATGATACCACCACAAGGTTTTACCGGATATCGATCAAAGACCAAATAACCAGTTAGTTAGTTCAAGTTCAATGATAGTTTATTTACACACAAGAATTACTTCGACATGCAACATAAAACACTACACGCTAAATTACACCTAACACTAAAACAACCTGTACTTAACTTCAGGCACCCGGCTTTATGCAGAGGAACAAGGCCTTTGTTCAGATCTTGCATGGCTGGGTCTGGAGAAGTGACTTTGTTTCTGCTGGGCTCATCCGTCTGGTAGTGATCGTTGGTCTTGAACTTGCCTTCTGGTCGTGATGCTACACTTGGTTTTAGGCCTAGGTCGGGGCCAAGAGAGACCGAGCGCCGGGGCCATGAGAGACCAAAGACATGGCAGTGTCTCTCTTTATCCTTCTGGGGTTTCGCGCTCTTTTGGGTGGTCCTTAGCTTTGGATCCAATAATTTGGCAGGCTTTGATTACTGCCTTCGATTTTGGACAATAAAGGGGCGGGTGTCTTGATGGTGGGGCGTGTCCTGAGGGGTCATTGACCTTGGTGGGCTACATGAGCAAAGGGAGTGGCACCGATGAGTCTGTTTCTGTATCTGTTACCTGAGTGCAGGTATTTTATTCTGGGGAAATGGGCCATTAGAATACAAAATAGCTGGGGGTTTCGATAGCATCTAGTTATCTGAGTTGCCAATATACGTAAGCTCTGAGCGTCTGAGTCCTGGGTTGACCATATTTCCCATGGTCCTTTGCAGGTGGCTATATTTCCCAGGATCCTTTGTAAGTGGCCATCCCAGATGTCTACAAGATGATGTGAGCCTACATTAAAATTTACTGGCACAGCAATCTGGACTTCATGAGTTGGGCAATGTGCCATTCAGAAATGTTCTTGGCTTGAATTAATGTGTGCTAATATAAGAGACAAAAATATTATTTTAATCGAAGGTTGTGGTTGAGATGTGCGAGGTTAGCCTGCTCAAGATCATCGATAGTTAAACAAAAAAATATAAAATGTTGTTTGCTGAGGACAGCTGTCCAAACTTTGACTGAACTGGACCAACATGCATTGCGATGGCCAGGCTACAGGTGCCCCCTTGCCCCCCACCCCCCCTCTACTCCAACACACACACAGATAATCAGAATCACTGCTTTAAGGCTGTGGATTATTCAGCAAGTGGCCCAAAAATCATAACATCAGATTAGAACAACAAGACACACATAAAACATGTGGAAATGTGGGGTGCGATTTTACGCTCTCACGCAAGTTCGGAGAATAGCGGGCCGCGCATATTTTCACGGCGACGCCGGTCCAACGCCCTCCCGCTATTCTCCGAACCCCGCACAAACTATACGTCGGCATTCCTGGCAAAGGCCTCGGAAGACCCCCCCTACATGACCAGAATCCCGACTTTTTGGCCCCCGGCTATTCTCCGACCCGGATGGGCCGAAGTCCCGACGTCATCACGCCATGTTTTCACGCCGGCCAACACATCTGCTTTTGAAGTTCATCAACCAGTCGTGCTGGCTGACGAGAGCTTCGAGGAGGTGAGCGCACCGCTCAGCGCACAGCTCAAAGCACTGCTGGAGTCTGGCCACAACGGGGAAGGCATCCCCGAGAACGGGGGAGGAGCGGGGGGGAGTGGGGGAGATGGAGGGGGAGTGGGGGAAACGGACCGGGAGTGGGGGAGACGGAGGGGAGAGTGGGGGAGACGGAGGGGGGAGTGGGGGAGACGGAGGGGGGAGTGGGGGAGACTGAGGGGGGAGTGGGGGAGACGGATGGGGGAGTGGGGGAGACGGGGGTGGGGAGTGTGGGAGACGGAGGGGGGGTGTGGGAGACTGAGGGGGGGAGTGTGGGAGACGGAAGGGGGAGTGGGGGAGACGGGGGGGGGGGGAGTGGGAGTGGGGGTTAGGGAGAGAGTGAGCGAGTGACTCGTCCAACCACGGTTACAAAATGTCTGCCACCATGCCATGACGTGCCAGTCACGAGGACACGACCGCTGGTTGCCCTGTGGCTTACGGCCACAGGCCACTGACGCACCGGTCAAGAGGACGTAGTTAACTGCCCGTTGGATGCAGAAAGTGACATGCGGTTCGGCTGCCCGCGTGTCAGCAGCGCGACCAGGCCACCGGGACACACAGGTATCCCGTGGCAGGCGGCTGCCGAGGTGTCGACTAACCTCCGTCTAACATGTCCCGTTTCTCTGCCCCCACCACCCTTCTGTAGGTTAGCACAATGTCTGTGAACAGAACGGCTATGTTCAGCGCAGTGGTTGGGGCCGCTGCACTGCATTTGGAGATGGAGCAGCGTCCATAGCCACAACCCGCAGTGGATGCAGGGCCAGCTGCAGCAGCAGAGGGAAGGGCCGAGGAGTTGCCAGTCGTCGAGAAGCATAGGTGGGGAGGAGGAGGAGGAGGAGGAGAGAGTGAGGGTGCAGCCACGGCACCAGAGGCGACGACCAAGGCCGAGGGTGTACCGTGTCCGGATCTCTTTCCAGACAATGACGGACATCACCTGCAGGAGGAGACTCCGGCTGAGTAGGGGACGGTGATACATATCTGTCACCTCGTGGCGCACCTCGCCCCACGTGGAACGGGGGGAGGACACGCGATCCCGGTTGCCATCAAGGTGACGGTCGCTCTTAACTTCTATGCGACCAGCTCCTACCAGTCTCTGAGCGGGGACCTCTCCGGGATCTCCCAGTCATCGGTCCACAGGTGCATCCGGGATGTGACCGACGCCCTCTATGCCATCGCGGACCGCTACATCACCTTTCCCGAGGACCAACCAACTCAAGACTCACGAGCTCATGGATTTGCCAGCGTGGCCGGGATACCGATGGTGCAGGGGGCAATCAATTGTGTTCACGTCCCCATGCGCCAGCCTGCAGGGGACAGGGAGGTGTTCACAAACAGGAGAGGGACATACTCCATGAATATCCAGATGGTATGCGAACCCCACATGACGTTCATGAACGTCTGTGCAAGGTTCCCAGGGAGTGTGCATGACTCCTACATACTGGCGCAGTCGTACATCCCTGCGATGTTTGAGGGACGTCTCCCCCGGCTGAGGGGCTGGTTGCTAGGCGACAGGGGTTATCCGCTGAGGTCTTGGCTGATGACGCCTATACAGAGGCCTCAGACCAATGCGGAAACACGATACAACGAGGCCCATGCAGCAACCAGGGGTGTGGTGGAGCGCTGCCTTGGCCTCCTGAAGATGAGATTCAGGTGCTTGGACCGCTCCGGAGGGGCCCTGCAGTACCAGCCCGATAGGGTCACTCGCATTGTTGTGGTCTGCTGTGCGCTGCACAACATCGCGATGCAGAGGGGAGATGATCTGCTGCAGGAGGCGGAGGGAGAAGCTAGTGGCAGTGGTGCCAGCACAGAGGAGGAGGAGGAGGAGGAGGAGGAGAGGGAGGAGGAGGAGAGGGAGGAGGAGGCTGGCGGAGTGGTGGGCGCAGCACCCAGACACGACCCAGGTGCTGGTGATGTCCAGGAGGCTGCACGACAGACCCGGCGAGGACGGCGGGCACGCGACGCCTTGGTGGCAGCACGGTTCACGCGTCGCATGTGACGTCTCCGCTGAACACCAAACCACCACCTGCATCGCTAGTCGTGCAGAGGGTCAACACACAACTGCCACCACCACAACCCCCCCCACCTCTCAGTGTACACTGCTCCACTTCGACATCACCCTTACCACTGGGACCAGACGGTATGGCACAACATTGATGGCTGTGTCAGCGGGTGTGATCAGTGCCATGTGGAATGATGACAGCCCGCTCTGCGATGAGCTGTGAGCTCAGAATCGTTAGAGAGTCTGACCCATGGCAGTAGCTGAACCATCCACCTTGGTGGCCGCTGAGTTCGTCACGGACACTCCATCACGTGCCCGCGTGGGCTAGCTGTGGGAGGGGGTGGGGGAGGGGCAGGGACTGCACCCCCGGCACCGAAGTTTCACCGCTCGTCAACCCCAGCGATACTCGGTCACCATCACGATTCCTGTGGCTGTGGAACAATCACACGGTATTACAAGTAAGGTGGAACAGTGCGTTTAATGTTAACAATAATTTACAGGTGCCCTAGCCCTTACAACTAAACTGTGCCTTTCACTCGTGCCAACTTACTCAGTGTCTCTCTTTGTTGCCTTACGGGCCCTACCACTACGTTTAAGTGATTCCCCAGATGATACAGCAGGAGTGGAGGAGGACTGCTGCGAATCACCCCCTTCGACTCGATTCTCCTTCGGCAAGCATTTCCTGGGGCGACCCGGCCTTGATGGGCTAGGCTGCTCTGCGGTCGTCTCGGGTGACGTTGTGCCACCCTGCTCTGCCTGCTGCCCACCCGATGCATCAGGGATGGGACGGGGGGAGGCCAAGAATTCCGGGACGTCCCGTGATGGAGTTAATGGAACGGGCCCCGAAACCTCCTCCTCCCTCGGGGACCCCGGTGGCCCCCGGGCCTCACTTTGGGACAGAGGTGCGAGCAGGGAGGTGCCCCGTCGCGCCACCGACACCTGGCGCTGCCAGTCCCGGAGGCCTGCAACGGTATCCACCAGGATCCGAAGGTTTGCAGAGACAGAGTCCAGGGAGTTAGACATTCCTGCCAGGGACTGTGCGATCTCAACCTGTGAGTGCACGACGCCATCCATCACATGTGTCAGGCGGTTGATGCTCTCCGCGACTGACTGCTGGGACTGTGCCATCGACTGCTGTGACTGTGCCATGGCGTGCTGCGACTGGGCCATGACCTGCTGAGACTCGGCCAAGGCCCGCCGGCAATGTTGTGTTGGCTCTGGCGCATTGCCTGTGAGAGGGCAACCCTGTCCAGGGCCGAGGATGACGCGTGCACATTAAGCCCAACGCCTTGCATAACCTGGCCCATTGCCTCCACCGCGGATGCCACCCGTACGGTGTCGGCCTGGGTTGCTGCCATGAGCGGCACCACTCCCTGCTCGTGGACGCGGTTCAACTCCTCTAACAGCGTCTGCAGAGTCTTGAAGACAGCCCTCATCCCGTCATTGTGTCCCTGGGTTTCTTGATGCATCGGCTGTGCGGGTGGGTTGAGAAACTCCAGGAACTCGGAAAACATCTGGGAGCCAGCTGGATGCTGGGCCTGGCCTGCCCTCCGCCAGTCCGGGCCCTCGGCTGCTCCACCTGCTGTACCTGCTCAGCTGTGATGTGCGACCCAGACTGTGACCCAGGAGCCTCATCACTAAATAGCCCAACCGGGATACCATCTGGGATGGTGGATGGTGTGGGTGATAGGTGTGCCGCAAGCTCGAGGTTGACTTGGGTGGACGCCTCCTCTATGTCATCACTCCACAGATTCGGTTGGGGAGGATGGGACTCCCCGCTGATCGGGCACCCTCTGTCGTGAGGCCCTGGGTGCGGTGGGGGCAGATGCCTGTCCGCCTGGAGGCAGACGGCCCTGGTCATTCAGCATCATGTCCTAGGGAAGAGAATGAAATAGGTTATTTAGAGACACTCGGCCGGGTGCTGGACGGTCCCAGGGGGCAGGGTGTGAAGGGACAGAGGATGGGGGAGGTGTCCAAGTGGGCAGGGTGTGAAGGGACAGAGAATGGGGGAGGTGTTCCAGTGGGCAGGGTGTGACGGGACAGAGGATGGGGGAGGTGTTCCAGTGGGCAGGGTGTGTGAAGGGACAGAGGATGGGGGAGGTGTCCAAGTGGGCAGGCTGTGAAGGGACAGAGGATGGGGGAGGTGTCCAAGTGGGCAGGGTGTGTGAAGGGACATAGGATGGGGCAGGGGGGGGGGTGTTTGTCATGCAGGGTTGTCTCACTTGTTGCAGCTCCGCCAACCTCGCATTGCGCGATCTCCCGGCTGGCAGATCCCCCAACAAGGTCCAGTGCCCTCTGCTCAAATGTGGTGAGGGGGTGCAGGATGGGTGAACCCCCTCCAGTCTTGTTCCGCTCACGAGTGTTGTGAGCGGCCTTGTCCTGTTGGGGGAGTGGGCATAGGTAGATCATTACAATACGGCAGGTATCAGCAGGCCGTTCAGATACTGGCACAGGTTGGGGGTCAAGTTGTAATAAGACCATTGCATCTCTCCACGGGGGCCAGAGCGCTGGGTCTGTGACTACTTTGTGAACCACCCTCAACTCACTCTGCCCCAATCCCCCTCCACCCCCCATGCCTGGGGGGTGGGGGGGGGGAGGTGGGTGATTAAGTAAAGGGAGAGGGATGGTTGTGACCTGGGGGCACCCTCTTGGCACTTACCCTGGCAGCCCTGGTGAGGTCGTGCATCTTCTTACGACATTGCTCTGCAGAGCGAGGGGTCTGCCCCACAGCACTGACGGCAGCAGCCACCTCACGTCAGGCCTGGCGCACCGCGCTGGCAGGGTGGCGATGCCCCCTATGCGGGCAGACGATGCCCCTCCTCTGCTCGATTGAATCGAGCAGCGTCTCGACGTCAGCCTCCACGAATCGCGGGGCTGCTCTCCTTTGCTCCGACATCCTGGCCTATAGTTTCTGTGCTCGCCCGCTGCTTTTTACGGCGTCGGCGGCGTCACGTGGGCGTGTTCGTGACGTCGTCGGGTTCCGGCATCATCGCGCACGTGATTGACGCGGCCCCGATCCTAGCCCATTTCCCGGACGTGAATACGTCGGGAACGGGGCCGCGTCGGGCCGTGATGTCTGGTACCATGAAGATAAAATGTTGGCATGACTGCGTATGCCATTGTTAATTTAGGTGGCTTAAGTGCTTGGCAGTGTTTTAAAAGCTGCAAAAATGAACACAAACTGTTGCTGTTTAATAAAGTCAGAATTTGTTTTCTTTTGAAGTACGGAGTCTGCAAGAAGCCTCTTTTTTAATATCTACTTGATCAGATAAACAGTTTTTAATTCTCCAAGCAACAGCTTGTAAGAAGTCAGCAGATTAAGGGACTGTGATTTTTTAATTATTTTGTGACTGAAATGTATGCGTGCAAATTCCTGCCCATGGTCTGAGCAGGGTTTTGTCCAGCTGCAGCAAGATTTCCCTTCCCTCCCCACATCTGCCTGTGGACACCAAGTCTTCAGTTCCCACCTCCTACATAGACCAGCAGCATGCCATTTTATTGTCCTTTAATGATAAAGCTTCAGTTCAGCTGCACCTTTTCACAACTTGGAACCATAAAAACAGCGATATCCTCATTCTTCTCTGACAAATAGGAATATACTTACATTTAAGTTTACCAGTTGCCATTTTGTGTTTGACAGATTTTTGACCGACATGGAGAGTTATGGGGTAATGAGGGAGGGGAGGGGGGTGGGGGGGTTACTGGTGGCAAGCAAGAAAATGTAATTATGGACACAATCTGATCAGCCGTGATCTTATTAAATGATTGAGCCGATTTGATGGGCTGAATGGCCTGCTCCTGTCCTCCTTCTTATGACCTTTGGCACATCCTTGTATCTAACTCACTGGGACACCGTGTGAATCAGGTTCTCTTGCACTGGGCCCGCACCTTCCTCAAAAGCAGTCAGCCCTGGGCTTCAAAAACATTCCTCGGTAATTCAATCAGTATTCACAGACTGCTGTCCGGTTAGGAAAGAGCCCAGTTGTAAATGCTAATGCGATTCTCAATCAACAGATCAATTATTTTCAGACGAACTGGAGAATTTAGTCATCAATTCAAAAGGATACGGTCAAATGCACTGAGTGAAGCATTTTCTGTAGTTTATAATTACAGAAGAAAGAAGCACAGATCAATTAGCATTGTAATTGCTTTCTCTTTTCAAATAAATTATTTTAGTCCTTACAGTTGTTTCCTTTCAGATTAACCTGTATTAATTGTGTATCACGGCAATTCCAGGCAGTCACTGTGTGATGGGACCTGTTGATGTCTTCTCTCGATAAAAGATCTCTGCGAGCTTTTCAGGAAACCAAATCTGGATGCATTTCAACATTTTTAAAATTTTTACAGTCCAAAAATCTCTCTGAATTGATTCCTTCTCCAGTGTTTCTGACTGGGCCGCAGTCCGTGAAAATGATTTAATTACCAATGAAAGCCGTTGCCTGGCTGGGCCTGCTGAGGTTTGACGAAGGTGCTGACTTATTGACGAGCCTGAATTGCACTCTACCCAGGAACATAGAAATGGGAAAGTTCCTGAGATCATAAGAAATTGGAGGAGGAGTCGGCCATTTGGCCCATCGAGCCGACTCCCACAGGTCAATAAGATCACGGCTGATCACATTTTGGCCTTGACTCCACTTATCTACTGTACCCGACAGCCCTGAACTCCCCTGTTGAGCGAAAATCTGACTCGAAACGGAAAATGGCAGCTGGTACACCTCATTCAAAATATATTTCTCTTTGGTGAATCTTTAGATTCCACAAGGTGGGGCGCACCTCAGTCCTGAGTAATGCAATATGTTGCCAATCTGATCAGGCAATGTCAATGTGGAACTTATTTTTTTTGGGAGTCGAATGCAAAATAAAACTATCTCTGTACTGTTTCAACAACATTCTCTACTTGCAGCCCCAAAAGATTGGGCAAGATTTACTTGCTGTTCACACCGGTGGAAAATTCCGGTCCCAAGCCGGCGGCGGGTGCTGCCAATGGGAAATCCTGTTGACAATGGCGGAATCAGTAGATCCTGTTGGCGAGCCGCCTCCCCTCTGGAAAACAATCGGCAGGGTGGTCGGTAAATCCCACCCAATATCAGCAACTGCACTGCAACCAGAGCCTTCCCCATTTCCTTCTGTAGTGGTTCTTGTTCTGAAGTGAAATTGCTATTTTAGCCTAAATTTGGGTCAAATTAGAGGCAATTTTGTGTGCCGGGATCATACCCCGAAATAACTATCTCAGGCCCAATTTCTAAAGGACCCTGAAAAACTTCAGGAATAGAAGATTTCAATACCATTATTCTGGACTGGATTTGAACCAGAGCCCAAAGTTACTCACAGGTCCAGTTCCTGCATCTTTGTAATTATAGCAAATTTGAATCACGAGCAGCTGACAATGAATATTTCATTTTAAAGGTACCTTAATCCATTCAACATATGAAGCATCAACATCTCAAAACATTCCATGTTTAGTTGAAATCTAAAAGGGCCCATTTTTTTCAATGTCAGCACAAAGCTTCCCCGACAAAATACTCCCTTGACTCAAGTGTCCATGCTTACACGGGGGCAGTAGCGAATTGCTTTCTTGTGCATTATGGTCTGCAGCAGAGATTGAATGATCTTCAATCAAGTTGTCCCTGGTGATTCGGTGGGAAGTGAGCTAGGTACTAACCGAGTCACTGGAATACAATTGGAGACAAAGGTCTGTGCGAAAGTTTCTGGTGGGTGACAGATGAGATTTGCACTGCTTCCTGCGAAAATATTAACAATCGCAAATTTGGATAAATTAATTTCCTTCCACTGCAGGATGAGTCAAGACTGTTCCCATCGCCAATCCTATTCTTGGTGAGAATGTATGGGAAGAGCACGGGAATATGGTGCAGCGATAGAGGATCAACAATGATCACAATGAATGGCGGATGAGGCTCGAGGGGCAGAATGGTCGACTCCCCCTCCTATTTTCTACCTTTCTATATTTCTACCCCCAATCACCCTCCAGAGACTTGCATCCAGAATTGATTTGGCAGTTCAGTGCAATCAGAAGTTTATTTTTCAGAGGAGACATTAACTCAAGGCCTTGTCAGTCCTCACGTGTGACGATCAAAGATCTCATGCCGCTATTTGAAGAGAGCCGAGGAGTTCTGCCCAGCCGTTATGTACTCTCCACAAATTATCTGCTCAATATCACATTGCTACTTGTGGGACCTTGCTTTGTGCAAATTGCTGACCACATTTCCAATATTACAAGATGTTGACGCTTCAAAAGTATATAATTGGCTGTGAAGTACTTTAAAACATCATAAGGTCATGAAAAGCATTGTATCATGCAAGTCTGTAAAACTCCTCAGTCATCCAGATTTATTTCTCAAACAAATCAATACTATTCCCATTATAATGTCTTATTTTGCACATTTGACTTTCGTTTCACAGCCGCAGACATTGAGGTTCTTGTCCGAAGGCTTGTTGCATCTTCAAAGGTCTGAATAAATGATCTTTCTGTCACTTTGCCCCTGATCCTACTGAACATCCAGTGATTTTTTTCGTGAGACACGTAAAAATACCCCGAGACACTGGGTTGATTTTATGTGCCCGACCAGGTGTTTTTTTTTTTAAATCGCTTATTGCCACGACTTCAATGAAGTTACTGTGAAAAGCCCCTAGTCGCCACATTCCGGCGCCTGTTCGGGGAGGCTGTTACAGGAATCGAACCGTGCTGCTGGCCTGCTTGGTCTGCTTTCAAAGCCAGCGATTTAGCCCAGTGTGCTAAACAGCCCCTGTAAAATAATGGGGGTCTCGCCCATCCCTGAGCTCCTCCCCAAAATACAGAGGGGTGGTTGGTTGCCGAAATTGCAAGCTTCCCGTCACGTTAGCAAGCCACTTCACCCCAATGATACACTGCCCACACAATAATACCTGTGGTCAATCAGGAGTGAGTGGGCATGCCGTATATTGGGACAAAAATTTGAAAGGGCAGAGTCGAAGTAAAGAGTAGTTTCAGTGGGGTTTCTCCTTGCATATCTGGATGGGGGAGGTGGCAAGCCCCTAAGATAGTAACCTCCCTTCCTCCTACCCACCTGCTCTGTAAAACATACCACGCTACCTCCTCCCTTAACCGCTCAAACCCTCCATGCCGAGATCTATGGAGCTTCCTCTTGGGTCTGCTTGCAGTCCTGGTAGTACCCACTAATGCGCACCTGGTGCTGTTGGAACTTCTGGAGCTGTTGGACAATCTTATTGGCTGGCCGATTCTGAGGGCCTGACCTCCTCCAGAATGAGGGGCGGAGTCTCACTGACAGCCTGTTTACCCACCCACAGCACCTTATTGCCAGTTGGCTCAGCACCAACTTTGCAGGGAGGGCGGGGGTGCGGGGGGGGGGGGGGGGGGGCGTGAGGTGGGGGGGGGGGAGTGTGGGGCCCTACCACCCCATAATATGCTGCTCTGCTGTTCCTTGAAAGTATTATGTAAGTGAATGGTGATGTTGCACCTGCAAATTTAGCATCTAGTTAAATATTGCACTGAATGTTAGTTCACCAGATTCAAACTTGACAGGTATATCTTGTCGCAGAAGTGATCATCTTTTGGAGAAATGCTTCTTTAGAAAATGTTTCCTAAACTTACAAAAATGAAACAGTTCAGGAAGAAAGAACAATATAAGAATTTACAAAGGGTTACGTAGGATACATTTGGTTTAACCAGTCTATGCCAGTGTTCATGTCCCATCTAAGTCACCTTCTACCTTTTCTCATATCAAGATATTATAACCTCTCTCTCGTGTACATGCATCTATATTATTTATGACGAGGTGCAAAGCCCTTCTAAGCAACCTCCTCTGTTGGCCACAACAAAGGTTTAAGTTTATTTTTTATAAGGCTATGTCTTTCCTGAATCCAAATGTCTTCAACTATTTAAGCTGCATGTAATATGAATGAAACAAAGTTTTCTTCAGTTAAAGAAAGAGCAAATGCATTAACCACTAACCCCAAGAAAAAAATAATAAAAATACAACATCAAGCATTCAGCCCTCATGCATTGATTCAGATGTGCATACAAGCATTTAAGCTCACAAACATTCACATGCATGTAGAGTCCAATTAAAGAATCTGGGCAGCATGGTGGCGCAGTAGTTAGCTGCCTCACGGCGCTGAGAACCCGCGTTCGTCCCCGGCCCCGTGTCACTATCCATGTGGAGATTGCACATTCTTCCCGTGTCTGCGTGTGTCTCACCCCCACAATCCAAAGATGTGCATGGTACGTGGATTGGCCACGCTAAATTGGCCTTTAATTGAAAAAAAAAAGAATAGGGTACTCTAAATTTAAAAGAATATATAGGTTCATTGTCTTTTCATTGTCCTTGAGGCAAATATTTTTAAACATAGCGGCCAATTGAATTAGCTGGTTTCCTGCATGTGGTCAGATGTAGAAGGGATTGCAAGTATTACATATAACTGGTAGTTATATAGTAAAGTTGGCTTCTGAATTGGGTAAAACAATTGTTCAAAAATAGAGAGGGGGAGAGCCCAGCTTTCAGCCTGTTTCCTCAGCTGAAAACTGCCTTCTAATCTCCCAGCAGAGACTGCAACGTGGCATTGAAATTTTCCACCCACTGTATATTTCAAAAAGGCTTAAAGTATGTTGGCTTGTGGCACCCATTGTTCCATTAACGAGTTGTTTGCACTTTAATATCTCTTCCTTCGACAGTTATGAGTTTCAATGAATCTCCGAGGGAGGTTTGGTTGGTTTTCACCTTCACCTCGGAAGGTGACCTTCCAAGTTTGTTGTGTCCCATTTCAAATTGCAAAATGTCCAGTCAGGTGAAATTTGAAAAATCATATATTTTCAAAAATAAAGGGGCTTAGCCTCCTGACACATTGGGCGGGATTCTCTGAGCCCTGCGCCGGGACGGAGAATCGTCTCAACCGTGCCACGCCGCCCTGATGCCGGCACGCGATTCTCTGAGGAGCGGAGAATCGGCACAATTGCGCTGGTGCGTTTGGCGCAGCGCCGGTCATGGGCCGCTGTCCGCGGCCGGGCCGCCGATTCTCCAGCCTTGATGGGCCGAGCAGCCACGCATAAATGGCAGAATCCCGCCAGCGCCGTCCGCACCTGCTCGCAGCCGGCGGGAACACTGCGCGCAGGGTCGGGGGGTGTGTGGCCTGTGGGGGTTGGGAGGGGGCTCCTTCACCAGGGTGGGGGGGGGGGGGCGTCCGATAGGGTCTGGCCCGCGATCGTGGCCCACCAATCAGCGGGCCGGCCTCTCCAGCCCCGGACCTATTTTGTTACGCGGCCAGGCCCTGAACCCCCGCACCATGTTGCGTCGGGGCCGGCGGGTTGAGGACGTCCCCCGTGCATGCGCGGGCTGGCACAGCACCACTGCGCATGCGCAGGTTGGCGCGGCGCCCAGTTGGCTCCGGGAAGGGCGGCTAGAGCGGCGTGAACCGCTCCAGCGCTGTGCTGACCCCCTATGGGGACCAGAATCGATAGTGCCCGCGCCCGTTTTGCGCCGTCGTGAAACGCAACGGCGTTCACAACGGCGCGGGCACTCTGCCTCCATTTCAGAGAATCCCGCCCATTTGCTCCCAGTGGTGGTGAGTTCTTCATTCTTATTATTCTTTGGATGAAGAAGTTTCTTCTAAATTCCCGATTGAATTTATTGGTGACTATCTTACATAGATGGCCTTTAGTTATGCTCTTCTTCATTCCCTCTGTATCCACTCTATCAAACTCTTTCATAATTTTAAAGACTTCTTTTTTAAAATTCATTAATGGGATGTGGGCATTTAAAAAAAATATTTATTGTCACACGTAGGCTGACATTAACACTGTAATGAAGCTATTGTGAAAAGCCCCTAGTAGCCACATTTCAGTGCCTCTTCGGGTACACAGAGGGAGAATTCAGAATGTCCAAATGACCTAATAGCACGTCTTTCGGGACTTATGGGAGGAAACCCAGGGCAGCACGGTAGCATAGTGGTTAGCACAATCGCTTCACAGCTCCAGGGCCCAGGTTCGATTCCGGCTTGGGTCACTGTCTGTGCGGAGTCTGCACATCCCCCCCGTGTGTGCGGGGGTTTCCTCCGGGTGATCCGGTTTCCTCCCACAGTCCAAAGATGTGCAAGTTAGGTGGATTAGACATGATAAATTGCCCTTCGTGTCCAAAATTGCCCTCAGTGTTGGTTGGGGTTACTGGGTTATGGGGATAGGGTGGAGGTGTTAACCTTGGGTAGGGTGCTCTTTCCAGGAGCTGGTGCAGACTCGATGGGCCGAATGGCCTCCTTGTGCACCGTAAATTCTATGATCTATGAAACCGGAGTACCCGGAGGAAACTCACGCAGACACGGGGAGAACGTGCAGACTCCGCACAGACAGTGACCCAAGCCAGGAATCAAACCTGGGACCCTGGTGCTGTGAAGCCACAGTGCAAACCACTATGCTACCATGTATTTTTTGTTTATGCCAGCATTTAATGCCCATCCATAATTGCTCTTTAACTGAGTGGCTTTCTGGGCCCTTTCAAAGGGCAGTTAACAGGCAACTACATTGCTGTGGGTTTGGGGTTGCATGTAGACCAAACCAGGTTAGGATGGCAGATTTCCTTCCCTAAAGGATATTAGTGAACCAGATGTGTTTCCACGACAATCAACAATGTTTTCAGGGTCATCATTAGATTTGCAGTTCCAGATTCTAATTGAATTCTGCTGTGCTGGGATTTGATCCTGGGTTCCCATTCTCCTGGATTTCTGGATTACTAGCCAAGCAAAAATGCCACTATGCCACTCCCTCACCTTATTCCTTGTAAATCTTCTATACTCCCTCTCTGGTGCCTCTCTATCCTTTCTATAATATAGTGACCAGAACTACATGCAATACTCTTTTGTGTGGTCCAACTAAGATTTGATGCAGGTTTTGTGTAACTTCCCTAATTTTGAATTCTAGCCCTGTAGAAATAAAGCCTGGAGCTTGCTTTTTAATTTATAATCTTATTACTCTGTGGCATAACTCTAAGTGATTGTTGTATCTGTGTATTGAAACCCATTTCTTTCCTTCCACCCCACCCAAATATGCATCTTCCACCTAGTAAGTGACCTCCAAATTTTCCAACCAAAATTTACAACCTCACATTTATCGGAGTTGGACTTCATTTCACAAATATTGGCCAATTCTGCAAGTTTATTTATGTCCTCTTATAATATCCGTGGTTTTGTCCTGTAACACATTGCGCACAAGTGATCTAGTGAGATGTTTCCCACTTTCTAATAAAGATGATACTCAGTTAGTGCAGAAGATAATAAAATGAAGGTCTTGCACAGTATTTTCATAAAAGCTTTGATATCTTATTAAGATCAGTTGGGAGTAAATGACAGTGGTGATGAATTATCCCAGTAGGTGTAATATTTGTGACCATACAATGTTCTTTATCATCACTTAACAGCTTTACTAAAGAAACTGTAAATTACTTTTTGAGTGAGCAGCAGCATTTTAAAATGTATATGGTGCGCCTTTGTGTCAACATTTGTGTATAGTATTCAGTGTCCAGATGATCGAACGAGTGATAGTCACCTAAATAAATGAGTGTTATTTTCAAATTTAGCAGTTTGAATGATAAATAAATGGACTGAAAACCTACTTAACTAAAAATGCAGCGCTCAGCTCTAAACATTACAGAAGGTCGTTTGGATATCAGGGCTGCCAACATTGATATTACTGAAAGGTTACTGAGTTCTGCAGAGGCAATATTCAGCGAAGCCTGATTAGCTTGCAAAACGGACTTCTGGGAGTTTCTCTGAAAAGTCGTCGTACAAGACTAGGTTAAGGGCCATGGCAAAACCACTGTGCAGCAAAATGGTTGTTGTCAAGGCAAAAATAAATGGGAAAAATGAAAAATGAGTCAGCACTGAATGTTATGAATGCATGAGGTTTATTGGTAGATTATTACAAATTTAATGAAATGTCCAGATTAGATTTTGGCCATCGAGAAACACAGTTCAAGACATTGGAACGGTGTGTGTTGAAGATCTGAAATCGAATAATTAATGAGTAAAATTTAGGGGGACGTGATGATTATTGATTTTAATTTTGTGGGGGTCTAATTTCATTCGCCACCGAAAATGAATCCGGAGGTCACCATGCCCAGCTAGCCTTCACCCATTGATTGCAACATAGGCAGCATGCCAGCCTTGTGCCGCATGCTCATTTCAATAAGTTCAAAGACAGACAGCGCCAACTGCGCTATCGCTGGGCTGGATGCATCAGGAGGCGGCCAAATCGTATGTGGCGAGCACCAATTAAAAGCTGGCCTACGTTGCTTAAAGTTAACTTAAAGGCAAGGTGCATTGTGGCTGGAGCAAGTGTTGACGGCCGTGCAGACACAAAATTGGTCTGAGGAGCGTCACAATAGAGAGAGTGCATGCTCCAATGTTTTTGAATGCTGAGTTAAATGGGCAGCACGGTAGTACAGTGGTTAGCACAGTTGCATCACAGCTCCAGGGTCCCAGGTTCGATTCCCAACTTGGGTCACTTGTCTGTGCGGAGTCTGCATGTTCTCCTTGTGTTTGCGTGGGTTTGCTCTTGGTACTCTGGTTTCCTCCCACAGTCCAAAGATGTGCAGGTTAGGTGGACTGGCCATGCTAAATTGCCCTTCGTGTCCAAAAAGGATAGGTGAGGTTACTGGGTTGCAAGGATAGGAGGAAGGCGTGAGGTTAAGTAGGGTGCTCTTTCCAAGGGCCAGTGCAGACTCGATGGGCCGAATGGCCTCCTTCTGCACTGTAAATTCCATGATTCTAAATGCCCTGCTGGAGGAGGTGGAAGGGAGGTGACTTTCTGCATCCCCTCGGAAAGAAGTGGGGGCAAACAGTTATGGAAGTCATTGCCAGGAGTCAAGCCTTGGATGTGGTGCCGCAAGAAGTTCAAAGACCTCACATGATAGGTTAAAGTTCAATTCACGGCACTCACGTCAATAGCACAGTGGGCTAAACAGCTGGCTTGTAATGCAGAACAATGCCAGCAGCGTGGGTTCAATTCCTATACTGGCCTCCCCAAACAGGTGCCGGAATGTGGCGACTAGGATCTTTTCACAGTAACTTCATGAAGCCCACTTGACAATAAGTGATTATTATTGTTATTATTATTACATTTACCAACAATTTCTATCAATAGGACTTATACCTAGCATTCATATATTCCAGTGCATCCTCAAATGCTTGGAACTGCTTCAGATCCCATGCTGAAAACTGACAGTTTACACATGCTGCCAGATATTTGGATAAATTGGGATGCAGGAAGCAGAGCTGAGTATGAAGAGATCCTCAACTTTGATCATTTCAGCCCCACCACAGCCTCAGCAATGACCATTCCATAAATGGTCAGCACAGTCTGTTCCTAGTGGATTAGGACATGCAGGAATGCCTAATCCCCGATGGTTAACTCCTGCTGCCTTGCACCACCTTGGCCTGCAACAGGGAGGAAAGTGCATCTGTGAATGTTGCGGACAGTGTCTGGCTGATGTGGCCGTCATGGGTCGAATAGCTGGCATTCGACCCATGACGCCGGAGTGGTTTGCCCCGCTGGCCGGCGCGGAAGGGACTTGGCGCCGCGCCAACCGTCAGCGAAGGGCCTCCGCCGGTCGGCGCGTGTTGGCACATGCGCAAGGGGGATTTCGTCTCCGCGCCGGCCATCGCGGACCGCTACACCGGCCGGCGCAGAGGAATAGAGTGCCCCATGGCACAGGCCCGCCCGTAGATCAGTGGGCTCCGATCGCGGGCCAGGCCACCATGGGGGCACCCCCCCCGTGGCCAGAACCCCCGTGCCCCCCCCCCCCCCCGAAGGCCACGAAGGCCGCCCGCAGAGACAGGTCCCGCCGGTAAGTACCTGTCGTAACATACGCCAGCGGGAGCCGCCAAAAAAGGGCAGCCACTCGGCCCATCGCGGGCCAGAGAATCGCCGGAGACCGACCATCACGGCACGATTCCCGCCCCCGCCAAATCCTCGGCGCCGGAGAATTCAGCAGCTGGCGGGGGCGGGATTCACACCGCTCCCCGGCGATTCTCCGATCCGGCGGGGGGTCGGAGTATCCCGCCCAAAACAGAGAGAGTTCCTAACCAGATGATTTGTTGCAATGGATGCGAGCTTTGAAACACAAATAACAAGCATATCCCAAAGTATAAACAACATTTAGCATTTATATTTGTCACATCAACTTTGAGCTGTGCACTCGCCAACAAATTACAAAAATGTAATGTGTTCAGGAGCTTTAAAACTGTAATTTGTGCAGGATTACCCCCTGGATATCAGTCATTTTATTATGTCACTTTCAGTCACTCCCTTGCCAACATCACTATGCTTAATGGGCTGGATTCGGGAAGTTGTGACTCAAATGGGAGGAAGTCGCATTATTTTTTATTGAAGTTCGCTCAACATCACACAATTGGTTAGCTCGCAACACTGCCTCATTCGGCACAGACTTGTGTGCCTTTTTAGAAAACATTTTATTGAAGCATTTATAATTTTAACATTTAAACATTCTAAACAGCAGAGTGGACCGACACATACAACAACATCACAATAACATACTCAACTTCCGCCCCCTGCTACCTCCTGACTGCCCGTTTATTAGATTCCCTAGCCTTATTCCACAATGCCATGTCTCCCTTTCCACCCTCCCTCTCCCCCGTCTCGTCTCCCCCCCGTTAAGAAAGCCTCCAACCCCGTACCCTTACAGGATGCCGCCTCCACTCACTCCCACACCGACCCTTCCCCACTACCCACTTCCTAACCATCGATCTATTCGCCGCCCAGTAACAGTTAATAAAATTCTGAAGGGCCAAGCTCCCCATCCCGCGCCCCCGTTCCAAAAGGACCTTCCTCACCCTCAGGGTCTTACCAGTCCATACAAATCCAGAGATCACCGTGTTTAGCTTCCTGAAAAATGCCTTAGGGATAAAAATTGGAAGACATTGAAACACAAATAGGAATCTCGGGACGACTGTCATCTTCATAGTCTGTACCCTCCTCATCAATGACAGCGGTAGCATGTCCCATCTTCGGAAATCCCCTTTCATTTGCTACACAGCCCTGCCCAAATTTAACTTATGGAACTGACCCCAGTCCCTTGCCACCTGAATTCCTGGTACCTAAATCTCCTTCCCACCACTTTAAACGGTAACTTGCTCAGTGTCCTCTCCTGCCTCCGTGCCTGAATCACTCTTACCCATGTTTAATTTATAGCCCGAGAACCGACCAAATTCCTCCAATATCTCCATGATCCCAGCCATCCCCCCAACGGGTCTATTATGTAAAGGGGCAAGTCATCCGCGTAGAGTGAAACCCTGTGCTCCTTCCTCCCCCCCCTTACGAACCCCCACCAGATGTTCGATGACCTAAGCTCCATTGCCAAAGGCTCTATGGCCAGGGCAAACAGTAGTGGGGAGTGTGAACACCCCTGTCTTGTCCCCCGACAGAAACTAAAATATTCTGAACAGACCCGGTTGGTCCTTACATTCGCCACCGGTGCCTGATATACCAGCCGGACCCAGCCAAAGAATCCCTCCCTGTCCCCAAACCTTCCCAGGATAACCCACAGGTACACTCTACCTGATCAAAAGGCCTTTTCTTCATCCATGGCTACCACCATCTCGACCTCACGCCTCTCTGCTGGCATCATTATCACATTTAAGAGCCGTCTAATGTTGGACATCAGGTGACGTCCCTTCACAAACCCCATCTGGTCCTCCGCTATCACCTCCGGGACACAATCCTCTCTGTGCGTGGTCAAGATCTTTGCCAGCAATTTCGCATCTACATTTAAAAGGGTTATCGGCCTATATGGCCCACAGTTCTCAGGAACCTTATCCTGCTTCAAAATAAGGAAAATCGATGCCAGCGATAACGTTGGGAGGAGCACTCCCAGCTCCTTGGACGCATTAAAAGCCTTTACCGGGAGCGGCCCCAGCAGCCCGGAAAACTTTTTGCAGAACTCGACGGGGTATCAATCAGGCCCCAGACCCTTGCCCGATTACATCGCTCCCAATCCGTCTATAATGTCCTCAAACTTGATTGGGTCTCCCAAGCCTTCCACCAACTCCTCAATTTTCCTCGGGGCCTCCAGCCCCCACAAGAATCGCTTCATACCCTCCTCCCCAGCTGGGGGTTCCGATTTGTGTAGTCTACTATAAAATTCCCAAAACACATCATTCACCCCGCCGGATCCACAACCACCTTCCTCCCTGTACCCTTCACTTTCCCAATTTCTCTCGCTGCCTCCTGCTTCCTCAGCTGAGGTGCCAACATTCTGCTGGCTTTTTCCCCATATTCATACACCGTCCTCTTCACAAACCTCAGCTGTCCCTCTGTCTTACCTGTGGACAGGAGCCCAAGTTCCATTTACGGTCTCTGCCGCCCCTTCAGAAGCCACTCATCCGGAGACTCCACATACCTCGTCCACCTGTAAAATTCACCTACCAGCCTGTCCAACTCCGCCCGTTCAGCCTTCTCCTTTTGGGCCCGAATCAAAATGAGTTCCCCCCTGATAACCACCTTCAGTGCCTCCCACACCACCCCTACCAAGATCTCACCCGTATCATTGATCCTTATGCATCCCCGATTGGCCTCTCTCACCTGCTCACACATCTTGTCCTCCGCTAGCAGCCCTACATCTAACCTCTCTGGGGGCCGTTAGGCCTTCCTTTGCTCACTAGCAGGTCCACGTAGTGTTGGGCGTGGTCTGACATCACAACTTCTGAATATTCAGTATCCATCACCTCAGCCAGCAGCGTTTTGTCCAGCACAAATAAATCTATCCAGGAGTACACCTTATGCACATGGGAGTAGAATGAGAACTTCTTACTCCTTGGTCTCCTAAATCTCCATGGGTCCACCCCTTCCATGTGCTCCATAAACCCTCGTAGCTTTTTTGCCATAGCTGACACCTTTCCAGACCTGGGACTCAACCGGTTCAGTCTCGGATCCAGGACCGTATTAAAGTCTCCCCCCATAATCAGTCGATGTGAATCCAGGTCCGGGTTCGTCCCTAGCACCCTCCTAACAAACTCAACATCATCCCAGTTTGGGGCATATATATTCACCAATACCACGGCCATTCCCTCCTGCTTCCCACTAACCATGATGAATTTACCCCTCAGGTCCGCCTCTATCCTCCCCACCTCAAATGCCACCCTTTTATTGACCAGAATTGACAGCCTTCTCGTTTTCAAGTCCAATCCCGAATGGAACAACTGTCCGACCCATCCATTCCTCAACCTAACCTGATCCACCACCTTCAAGTGTGTCTCCTGCAACATCCAGCAGAGGGCAGCAGAGCAGAGCTACTGATCAGCTGTTCTGGGGAAATTTGCATACGTGCAGTGCGGTCAGCCTAAGTTGAAGGTGGTTTGTGGAGAGGCTGTTGGCAAGTGACAGTTAAACCCGAAACACTTCGTGAGTGTTTCCCACCCTACCTCCTCCTGTAACCAACCCCCCCCACCCCACGGTGGTTGGGAAGCGGAAGCAGGGGCCTGTCGTGAAGGTGAGTGAGTGCCTTTAAATTTGCTTACCTTTCAGCGGGAGCAGGGTTTGAGGTAATATCAGGTAAGCTCTTCCTTTCTTTTTCTTTTTCTTGTTTTTTTTTTAAATCTAGAGGTGATGTCAGGGAAGGCAGTACAATGCTCCTCCTGCAGAATGTTTGAGGTGAGGGACGCCGTCAGTGTCCCTGCTGATTTCATCTGTGGGAAGTGCACCCAACTCCAGCTCCTCAAAAACCGTGTTAGGGACCTGGAGCTTGAGCTGGATGAACTTCGGATCATTCGGGAGGCAGAGGGGGTCATAGATAGGAGCTTCAGGGAAGTAGTTACACCAAAGACTGGAGATAGATGGGTAACTGTAAGAGGGACTGGGAAGAAGCAGTCAGTGCAGGGACCCCCTGCGGTCGTTCCCCTGAGTAACAAGTATACCGTTTTGGATACTTGTGGGGGGGATGACTTACCAGGGGTAAGCCATGGGGTACGGGCCTCTGGCAAGGAGTCTGTCCCTGTTGCTCAGAAGGGAAGGGGGGAAAGGAGTAGAACATTAGTAATTGGGGACTCAATAGTCAGGGGCACAGATAGGAGATTTTGTGGGAGCGAGAGAGACTCACGTTTGGTATGTTGCCTCCCAGGTGCAAGGGTACGTGATGTCTCGGATCGTGTTTTCCGGGTCCTTAAGGGGGAGGGGGAGCAGCTCCAAGTCGTAGTCCACATTGGCACTAACGACATAGGTAGGAAAGGGGACAAGGATGTCAGGCAGGCCTTTAGGGTGCTAGGATGGAAGCTCAGAGCGAGAACAAACAGAGTTGTTATCTCTGGGTTGTTGCCCGTGCCACGTGATAGTGAGATGAGGAATAGGGAGAGAGAGCAATTAAACACGTGGCTACAGGGATGGTGCAGGCGGGAGGGATTCAGATTTCTGGATAACTGGGGCTCTTTCTGGGGAAGGTGGGACCTCTATAGACAGGATGGTCTACATCTGAACCTGAGGGGCACCAATATCCTGGGGGGGAGATTTGTTAGTGCTCTTTGGGGGGGTTTAAACTAATTCAGCAGGGGCATGGGAACCTGGATTGTAGTTTTGGGGTACGGGAGATTGAGAGTATAGAGGTCAGGAGCACAGATTTGACTTCGCAGGAGGGTGCCAGTGTTCAGGTAGGTGGTTTGAAGTGTGTCTACTTCAATGCCAGGAGTATACGAAATAAGGTAGGGTAACTGGCAGCATGGGTTGGTACCTGGGACTTCGATGTTGTGGCCATTTCAGAGACATGGATAGAGCAGGGACAGGAATGGTTGTTGCAGGTTCCGGGGTTTAGGTGTTTTAGTAAGCTCAGAGAAGGGGGCAAAAGAGGGGGAGGTGTGGCGCTGCTAGTCAAGGACATTATTACGGTGGCGGAAAGGATGCTAGATGGGGACTCTTCTTCTGAGGTAGTATGGGCTGAGGTTAGAAACAGGAAAGGAGAGGTCACCCTGTTGGGAGTTTTCTATAGGCCACCTAATAGTTCTAGGGATGTAGAGGAAAGGATGGCGAAGATGATTCTGGAAAAGAGCGAAAGTAACAGGGTAGTTGTTATGGGAGACTTTAACTTTCCAAATATTGACTGGAAAAGATATAGTTCGAGTACATTAGATGGGTCATTCTTTGTACAATGTGTGCAGGAGGGTTTCCTGACACAATATGTTGACAGGCCAACAAGAGGCGAGGCCACATTGGATTTGGTTTTGGTTAATGAACCAGGCCAGGTGTTAGATCTGGAGGTAGGTGAGCACTTTGGAAACAGTGACCACAATTCGGTGACCTTTACATTCGTGATGGAAAGGGATAAGTATACCCCGCAGGGCAAGAGTTATAGCTGGGGGAAGGGCAATTATGATGCCATTAGACAGGATGTGTTGGTTGGAGAAGTAGGCTGCAAGGGTTGGGCACACTGGATATGTGGAGCTTGTTCAAGGAACAGCTATTGCATGTTCTTGATAAGTACGTACCAGTCAGGCAGGGAGGAAGGGGTCGAGCGAGGGAACCGTGGTTTACCAAAGAAGTGGAATCTCTTGTTAAGAGGAAGAAGGAGGCCAATGTGAAGATGAGGCGTGAAGTTTCAGTTGGGGCGCTTGATAGTTACAAGGAAGCGAGGAAGGATCTAAAGAGAGAGCTGAGATGAGCAAGGAGGGGACATGAGAAGTCTTTGGCAGGTAGGATCAAAGAAAACCCAAAAGCTTTCTATAGGTATGTCAGGAATAAAAGAATGACTAGGGTAAGAGTAGGGCCAGTCAAGGACAGTGGTGGGAAGTTGTGCGTGGAGGCTGAGGAGATAAGCGAGATACTAAATGAATACTTTTCGTCAGTATTCACTCAAGAAAAAGATAATATTGTGGAGGAGAATGCTGAGACCCAGGCTATTAGAATAGATGGCATTGAGGTGCGTAGGGAAGAAGTGTTGGCAATTCTGGACAAGGTGAAAATAGATAAGTCCCCGGGGCCGGATGGGATTTATCCTAGGATTCTCTGGGAAGCCAGGGAAGAGATTGCTGAGCCTTTGGCTTTGATTTTTAGGTCATCATTGGCTACAGGAATAGTGCCAGAGGACTGGAGGATAGCAAATGTGGTCCCTTTGTTCAAGAAGGGGAGTAGAGATAACCCCGGTAACTATAGGCCGGTGAGCCTAACGTCTGTGGTGGGTAAAGTCTTGGAGAGGATTATAAAAGATACGATTTATAATCATCTAGATAGGAATAATATGATTAGGGACAGTCAGCATGGTTTTGTGAAGGGTAGGTCATGCCTCACAAACCTTATCGAGTTCTTTGAGAAGGTGACTGAACAGGTAGACGAGGGTAGAGCAGTTGATGTGGTGTATATGGATTTCAGTAAAGCGTTTGATAAGGTTCCCCACGGTCGGCTATTGCAGAAAATATGGAGGCTGGGGATTGAGGGTGATTTAGAGATGTGGATCAGAAATTGGCTAGTTGAAAGAAGACAGAGAGTGGTAGTTGATGGGAAATGTTCAGAATGGAGTTCAGTTACGAGTGGCGTACCACAAGGATCTGTTCTGGGCCCGTTGCTGTTTGTCATTTTTATAAATGACCTAGAGGATGGCGCAGAAGGATGGGTGAGTAAATTTGCAGACGACACTAAAGTCGGTGGAGTTGTAGACAGTGCGGAAGGATGTTGCAGGTTACAGAGGGACATAGATAAGCTGCAGAGCTGGCCTGAGAGGTGGCAAATGGAGTTTAATGTGGAGAAGTGTGAGGAAAGGCTGATGGACTTGAGGTTGTTTTCATTAGAGAGAAGGTTAAGAGGTGACTTAATAGAGGCATACAAAATGATCAGAGGGTTAGATAGGGTGGACAGCGAGAGCCTTCTCCCGCGGATGGAGGTGGCTAGCACGAGGGGACATAGCCTTAAATTGAGGGGTAATAGATATAGGACAGAGGTCAGAGGTGGGTTTTTTACGCAAAGAGTGGTGAGGCCGTGGAATGCCCTACCTGCAACAGTAGTGAACACGCCAACATTGAGGGCATTTAAAAATGTATTGGATAAGCATATGGATGATAAGGGCATAGTGTAGGTTAGATGGCCTTTAGATTTTTTCCATGTCGGTGCAACATCGAGGGCCGAAGGGCCTGTACTGCGCTGTATCGTTCTATGTTCTATGTTCTATGGCCACATCTGCCTTCAGTTGCCTCAAGTGTGCGAACACATGGGTCCTTTTGACTGGCCCATTTAGCCCGCGAACGTTCCACGTGACCAGCCTGGTTGGGGGGCACCCCAAGCCTCGTGTGTTATGACCGTACTGGAGAAGTCCAGGACAGGAAGGGAATGCGCACATGTGTTTATCTGTGGATTTGCTACTCAATTGATTGCTTGAAGGGATGAACAGATATCTATTTGGAATAACATTTCTTCAAAAAATAATCATAAGGATTCTTTATTTTTTTTCCATGTGAAATACCAGTGCTTTTCAAACTTTGTTTCCCAGGACCCACTTTTACCAACCGGCCACCCTTCGGGTCCCATGGCGGCAGACCTTCACGGCCTACGGTGATCGATCTTCGTGACCCACGCCGGCCGACTTTTGCGAACACACACTGCCTGAAATTAGTGAGCCACACCGGCTGACCTTCGCGATACACCATTTTCGCTCATCTTTAATGTGACAGGCAAGCCGTCATGATCTCGCTTGCTTTGTCACTCACTGCTAAGGACTTTGGCTGATGATTTTAGTTCTCATTGCATTCTTTGAAAGAAGACAAGACGTTTGTCCTCAAACTCACCATGCTTAGTTTTGAAATGCCTTTGAAGTAACACACATGGGCATTTCATTCAGATTTGCATTGGCACAATTAATAAATCCATACCTCAAGAAATCATCTTAACATAGCTTTGTCCCCAAGTTCAGCTTTTTCTCAATGGGTTGTTCATTAGAGGTCCTGGAGCTCACACCAGTACTGCTTTCTCCTGCCATGGACTCTCCTGTGAAGCTCTCTCCAGCAGATTCAGTTGTGAGATCCTGGCCTGTCTGTACCTCTAGCCCAGTCTTCCTTATTACAAAATGATCCATTTTCCATTCTTCAGTCCTGTTGCTTGCTTGTTGTCAGCTCAAAATGGAGGAATCTCTGTCTTGCCTAGGTTACGTGACATGCTCTCTGCCACTGTTTCGGGTGGGAAGACTCCATTAGTTTAAAAAAAAATGCTCCTTGGTCAGTGCACTATCGTCAGGAGGAGATGGTCTGGTTCTGCCCACTACTCAGGGGGCACGCATGCACGGGACGGCTGGCACTCTGAAAGCCGGCCGCGGCCTGCTATTTTAAAAGCCGGTTGAGGCCATGAGGCACTTCTTCCTCCGATCGGGATAGCAGCGACTGATCGCTCAGCAACCCTCCCAACACCCGCCCGTGACCCAGGTTGCAAGCCTAAGTTTGAAAATGACTGTGATACACAAGCTCCTGACTGAAAAAATTAATTCACGATCAGCTTCTCGCAATAACACTCCAATGCTGGAATGCAAAGAGGCACACCTTCCTGATCCTTCCCTCCTGTCAGTATTTGACCTCCACCTTGCTCCTCAACATAGCTTCAAAAAGGAAACTGCAGTGTTATACATTATGACTAAGAGACAGCAATATATGACATGGCATTCCGCCACCTTTCTAACACTGGCAAGTCTTTTAATAAAGGACACAAAAAAAGAGTTTTGTTCACTTTATAAAACTTTGATGTTAATGTTGTTCACTTAATTGGCCCTGACTCACTCTATTCCCTCGGTTACGATCTGGTCCTGACTCACTCTCATTCCCTTTTGATCTGGCCCACATTCATCCTTTGATTCTGAGTTTCCCTGGCCCCAATCTGTCGCCATTCCCTCCCACTTCCTTCCATTTGCTTTTTGGTGCTTAACTTATTTATTTGACTTTAAAACTGTAAATCCAAACTTCCACTTTACCCAAGTCAATATGGGGATAGTTAATAATTTTCAAAATGCACAATTAACAACAAAATCAGGATTCAAATAGCATGTGAAAGCACATTCAATATTAATAGACATTTGATATCATAATCACCATTGACCAGGATCGAATTTATGCACCTTCCGTGAAGTCCAAATCTTATTAATAATTCTGGGGCCAGGAGTCAATGGTTAAAAACCAATCGAGATTGTCAGTTTCTGGAAGTGACCTGAATCCATTTACTTTGTTTAATATGGGGTGGCACAGTGGCCCAGTGCTTAGCACTGCTGCCTATGGCACTGAGGACCCGGGTTCGATCCCGGCCCCGGGTCACTGTTCATGTGGAGGGGGAGTTTGCACATTCTCCCCGTGTCTGCATGAGTTTCACCCCCACATCCAAAGATGTGCAGGCTAGGTGGATTGGCCACACTAAATTGCCCCTTAATTGAAAAATAAAATAATAATTGGGTACTCTTAAATTTAAAAAAAATCAAATAAATTACTTTGGGCTGGATTCTCTGCCGTCGGGATGCTCCATTTTGCCAGCAGCCCAGGGGTTTCCCGACGGCGTGGGGCTGCCCCACAATGGGAAACTCCATTGACCAGCCGGCGAAATGGAGCATCCCTCTGGCATGCTGAGCTAGAAATCTGGCGTGGTGGGTGGGAAAATCCATCCCTTTGTTTAACATAAAAATCACCCCCATACTGTGCAGTGAAGTTGAATAAGAAATCACTTATGTTCAGGTGGTCCATCCATTTAACAAAATACATGAGAGATTTTTTTTCAAACAGTGTTCAATTACACGTTCCCCCGCTACAAAGCTGAACATCACTTGTCTTCTCATGATCCGGGACACACAGGTGCACTGAATCCTTCACTGATATAAAATCGAACCTATTGGGGTTTGAGTCCTCGGGGAGTTTGTTGTGAAGCAGAATTACACAATGCCAGACTGAAGTGTCCCCAAAGAAGGTGCAACAAGACACCTCCATCACCCTCACATCTGTAACAATTAACGGAAGCAGCTGCTTCACGTCTGAAGAGATTATCTGAAGCATCAATTAAAAGGGCACTGCCTTCATACACACAAGAAAACACATTTTATTTTAAATTTTGTGCTGAGGAGCGTTCCATTGATTATGCCTACAAGTGACAGGGTGATGACGATAATGATGGTGTGCAATTTGACAGCTTGATTTAAACCGACCACTGAGGAAATGAAGCATTCCTATATCCTATTGACCACCATGTCATGTGTTGGCAGGCTTTCCTTCTTCAACTGAGAGAAAGGATTCACCACCCTAGTCGTGCGACATGTATCCGGTGTCCGCTGACCAATATGCTTTCAAAGGAGCGGTCACAGTTCAAAGTAAGCCTCACTTTGAGTTCTTTGGTCATGCCGGATACAATTTAATCACGCCTAGGTGTCACTGGGCTGGATTTTCTAGTTCTCGGTGGTCCATTGTTCGCTTACGGTAGCATTTTATACTCCCGCCACTTGTCAATGGGATTTCCCATTGATGCCACCCAACGCTGCTGGGAAACCCATGGCGGGAGTGCACTGCTGGCGAGTAAAGCAAATCGCAACAGCCGGAGAGTTCCGGCCAGTGTTGCAAACACGTGAATTGTCATTCTGCTATCCTTGTTGGGTGTCTTAGATGGTGTTATTCATGATCTTGATATACAGATATTACTGGAGTCGAGGTGGTTGGTAAATGCAACCTTTTATTGAACATTGTTGTCTAAGTATGTCCAATACAGATTTAGCACAAGGGTACGCATAGAATTGTCTCTCCCCATGCTCTGTTATCACGTGATAAGTCACATATTTACATATATTTACCATTAACTCTTTATATCATTTCACCCCAATTCCCAGAAGTATATTGGGCTGGATTATCTGCCGCCCACCGCTAGTAGCAGAGTTCCCAATGTGGTTGAGAATCCAACGTCGGCCAAAAAATGGATTGGCGTCCTGTTCCCGTGCTCCAGTCCCTTGCTGGTGGCAACATCAGGGTTCGCAGCCCGCGCCAGCGGGAGGATGCAAATGGGTCAAATTGACACCATCTGCATCCTATTAAAGGCTACCGAATTCTCCAAGCCCAAGTGAATCTCTCATACTTTGCGCTGGTATTCACATGGGCGTGAATTGGTGCAGGTATTTTGCCCTGGCACGGTGGAAGTTGCGGTGGGCCAAGGGGGTAACTCATTTAAGGATTTGTCCCCAAATTCCATCGGAGGGCCTCACTCTCCCCCCCCACACAATGTAACTTTTCCCCAACCGGGCCCACTACCAGACCCCTCCATATGTGAGACCCCCACCAGAAACTCCCCCATAAGACAGACCCCCACCAGAGACCCCCACAGAGAGAATCCTCCATAAGAAAGAACCCCTCAGTGACCCCCAAAAGAGATACCCCCACCAGATATCCTCCATACGAAAGCCCCCACAGAGACCCCCATATGAGAGATCTCCACCAGAGACCCCCATGAGAGCCTTGCCAGAGACCCCCCCATAATAGACCCCAAACAGAGACCCACATAAGATCTTGTAAGAGCCCAAAAGAGCAACCCCTGTCTGGGCAAAAGTAATTAAGTGATTTCTGCAGAGGAAACAAGGAAGTGAAAGCACTTAACTGGCTTTCAAGTGGTCCAAGAGCTGTCAATCATGGCTACATATTATAAACATTGCAGCAGGCTACTTGTCACCAAGCATGATGGGAAATAAGATTAAATACTCCAGACAGTTGGCTGCATGTGCAAGCGATTAATCACAACCTGGCAGCACGGTGGCACAGTGGTTAGCCCTGCTGCCTCACAACAGCACTGACCCGATTCAATTCCGGCCTCGGGTGACTGTCTGCGTGGAGCTTGCACTTTCTCCCTTGTCTGCATGTGCTTCCTCCGGGTGCTCTTGTTTCCTCCCATTGTTCAAAGATGTGCAGGTTAGGTGGATTGACCACGCTAAATTGCCCCTTAGTGTCCAAAAGGTTAGGTGGGGTTATGGGGATAGGGTCAGGCACGGGCCAGGGTAGGATGCTCTTTCAAAGGGTTGGTGCAGACTCGATGTGCGAAATGACCTCCTTCTGCACTGTCGAGATTCAATACTAAAATCAATTCCCCATTGACATAAATGAAAGCCTTGCAGGTCAAAGATATGAGGAGGTTTAAACCCAGCTGATGTTGTTTTCCTTTTCAAGAATTGACAGGTGTTTCTTTCTCTGCCTGTGCCAGCAGGAGTATTGCTCAGATCAGATTTAAAGCAGTGATTTTTTTTCACTGTCTCTGGACTGCTCTCTAGCTTCCAGACAAGGGTCTCTCTTTTAGGGGGTCTCTGGTGACTGACTGTCTATTGGAGAGTCTCTATTGTAGGGGGTCTCTGATGGGGAGCTCCCTTTTGAGGGGTCTCTGGTGGGGGTCTCTTAATTGGGGTCTCTGGTGGGGGGGACTGGAAAATCGCATCGTGGTGGTGGGGGGGGAGGCGAAATTGTGATGCGGGGGTTGGGGGGGGGGCAGAAGCTGGATCTCTCTATCATGCCAACTGGTCAAAAAAGCAGCCTGATGGTAGAATTCATGAGGGAATCCTTCATAATCCCCGCCATGTGTAAATTTGAATGGCAAGGAGAATTGTCATTGATTTGCGTTCCCAGTGTGTGGTCCACTCAGAGGCGATTCATCTCCAAAGGGAGAACATAGACTCCCAAATAGAGAATTCCAGCCATTATTTACATTATCTTGTCACCTCTCCCAAAACAGGCCACTGTGAAAGAAATTGAAATAATTTCAACTTGTAACTGCATTGCCTTGTTTTTCTCATCTGTATCTGTTCTACATGTGTGACAGTATCTGCAAGATGTTGTGTGAAAACCTCTTGGACAAGAGTTTGATAATAATAAATGACCTTCTTCTTCATTTTTAAATTCACAAAAGCTTGCTGCTGGAAATTTGTTAAATAATTGGGAAAAGTCGCTCGGGAGAGGGGGATAAGATTATACAGTAAACTCGCACTTAAAAATCATTTTATCATGGATAATAATAACACGTAAACTCTGTCCATGACATTTAGTATTAGCCATGGTCAGACACAAAGAATGCTCACGGACATGAGCCCTCATTTGTTTTTTTCTGACATAATTGGTTCAGTCACAAAAAAAACCTGTCAGAAATAGCACAGTAGATGCCAACACACTGAACTCGGCATCAACCATGGTTGCACAATCACTTCTAAGTCAGGGGGTCCTACATTAAAGTCCCACTGCAGAATCTGCAATAAAAATTCCAGGCTAACACTCAAGTGCAGGGTTGAGGGAGTGTGGCACTGTCAAAGATGCCATCATTCAGATAAGATGTTAACCAAGACCCCATTGGTCCTCCGAAGTGTAAATCCTGCAGCAACATTCTGAAGAAGAGTCGGGAAGTTCTCCTTTTTATCCTGGCCAATATTTATTCCTCAACTAACGTCGCTGTAGCAGCCAGTCATTATTGTAAACGGATTGGCATGGTTCCTACATCACCCCTTAAAAAGTACTTCATTTGCTGTAAAGCACTTTGGGACATCCAATGGTTGTCAATGTCATTACAGAAATGCAAATCTTGATTGCTTTCCCTTTTTTGAACAAATCAAAAAGGCTGAACCTTTCCGAAGGTAAATCTTGGTATATTAAATAGACATAGATAGATACCTTGGTCCAATAGAGATCAACTTTGAAAATCAGAATGCAGACATAATATGAATGAAGAAAGAAAGGATGGAAATATAAATACATATTGGTCAGGTCACAGGGGGAAACTCTGTTGCTTTTCTTCACAATAGTACAATGGGAATCTCTTACATCCATTGAGGGCAGACTTGGTTCCCTGTCTCATCCGAAAGTGCCTCCTGACAGTGGGAGCAGTTTCATTCTTTGCAAAAAATGGTAATGACTCTGAAATGGACTTGGAGACATCCACAGATGAAGCATTTGATCTATGAAAACAGACCACTTCCCAAGCGCACTGCAGATAGTGGCAATTTCTGTTGTGAGTTAATTCCAGATGAGTGGAATTACCCCCGAATGCAAGTGCTTAATGTGATTCCGGCACGATGACAAGCCATAAAAAGTTAGTTGTTGTGAGGGGCAAGACAACAAATGTCACCTTGCTCTTAAAACCTTAAGTAATAATTTTACAGACACATGCATTATTTAAGTGAACATCCTTTTCCTGAAACCTTTCCTTGCCATTTGTGCTAATTTGTTATTCAAGCTAAAACATAATTCACATTTGGAAATCTGGTTCTCAATAATACACAAGTTTATATTTTAGGCCAGCACTTAAAAGAAGAACTGTGACCACATGAAATGGAGGGGAATGACATTTCAGCACCAAGTTCTGAGGTCTCAGAAGGGACCGTGTTGCAACTGAACAGAAACTCTTCCTCCAATGGTAGCTGTGGCGTAGTGGTATTGTTACTGGACTAGCAAACCAGAGACCCAGAGTAGTGCTCTGGGGACCCAGGTTCAAATCCTGCCACTGGAGTTGGTGAAATTTGAATTCAATTAAAATCTGGAATTAAAAAAGTCTCATGGTGACCATGAAGCCATTGTCGATTATTGTAAAAACCAATCTGGTTGACTAATGTGAGGGCAGCAAGGTAGCATGATGGTTAGCATAAATGCTTCACAGCTCCAGGATCCCAGGTTCGATTCCCGGCTGGGTCACTGTCTGTGCGGAGTCTGCACGTCCTCCCCGTGTGTGCGTGGGTTTCCTCCGGGTGCTCCGGTTTCCTCCCACAGTCCAAAGATGTGCGGGTTAGGTGGATTGGCTATGCTAAATTGCCCTTAGTGTCCTAAAGAATAAGGTTAATTGGGGGGATGGGGGGGTTGTTGGGTTACTGGTATAGGGTGGATACGTTGACTTGAGTAGGGTGATCATTGCTCGGCACAACATCGAGGGCCAAAGGGCCTGTTCTGTGCTGTACTGTTCTATGTTCTATATTCTATGAAATCTGCCGTCCTTACCTGGTCTGGCCTACATGTGACTCCAGACCCACAACAATGTAGCTGCCCCTTCAAGGGCATTTATGGGTGGAGAATAAATGCTGGCACAGCCAGCGACGCCCAAGTCCCATGAACGTATCAAAAAAAAAACTCTGCCCCTACCCCACCACCCTCCATATAGAAGCACTGAGTAAACAGGCTGGGTCACTGTCTGTGCGGAGTCTGCACGTCCTCCCCGTGTGTGCGTGGGTTTCCTCCGAGTGCTCCGGTTTCCTCCCACAGTCCAAAGATGTGCGGGTTAGGTGGATTGGCCATGCTAAATTGCCCGTAGTGTCCTAAAAAGTAAGGTTAAGGGGGGGGTTGTTGGGTTACGGGAATAGGGTGGATACGTGGGTTTGAGTAGGGTGATCATTGCTCGGCACAACATCGAGGGCCGAAGGGCCTGTTCTGTGCTGTACTGTTCTATGTTCTATGTTCTATTTATTTTCATTTTAAAATGCCATAAATAACACAAAGAGAATAAAAATTTACTCAGAAAAAGCAGTCATAAAGGAGTCGGTTACATTTCTTGGCAGTAAACAGTAATTCACTTTATCTTGTGATGCTGGTGAGGTACCTACCCTTCGAACTTCTGATTTAAACTCCAAACAACTGCTCTCAGACTGACTTACCTTTTTCTAAAACAAACCAGTCCCTTCTAACCAAATTGCTGCTCTTTTCTCCCCAGAGCCACAAGCCATTCTTATTTTTGTTCACTTCCAGTAAGAAATAGGAACTTGATTTGACATTGCACCATATCATCATGTCCGAATCGCACAATGCTTGGAAAATAATGAAAGGCCTTTGAAGTGTCATTCCTACTGCACTGCTAAGAGCCAAATTTCGCACACCAATTCCCATAAAGAGCAGACAAACTGGTGACCAGTTAATCTGGGTTAGGAGAAAGCCAACAGAGCATCCAGAATTTGGATGTTTGAAGTGATTTCATCGGAATATTGCATTCCACAGTTCCTCACTGGGACATGGAATGCAACCAGCTAAAAGTAAACTTCCTGCTTATCCATGAGCTTGTCTCTTTGGGCAGACTCCCATGCCACTGCTTAGAAACTGGGCATGTGCCAAAAACAAAGAAGATGACAGTCTGTGCCAACAGTAATTGCAATAATTCACTTTCAGAGACTTCATTAGGGAACAACAAAGGATTTATTTACAAGGATCTACACGAGCAGCTGCATGTCTGCAGCCAGTTCTGGAATGTTTGCGCCTAAGAGAAGGATTTTCCAAATTGCGGGTGGTGATCCGTGGGTGGGTCGTGGACTGGTGCCAACAGGGTCAGTCAGTTGCGGTATTCCCGCCCAACATCTGTGACCGACTTATCTGAATGCTGTCGCTACCGGTTTTTAAGTTGAGAATGCAGGCCACGACCGGGTTTTAAATGCAAACTATGCAGTCTTCCCGCCAGAAGTGGCACCAGAGAGTCGGTCATGTGCCTGGCACATACACTGATGCCACATGCCCTGCACGTCTGTGCTTTTGGCGCAAAATTACAGAGGAGAGATTCCTCCATTTTCAAGGCAACGGGACCGTAAAGAACTGACGATGGATTGTTTGTTATAAGAAACAGAGGGCCAGAGATACAAACAGGCCAGGATCTCACAACTGAATCTGCTGGGAGAGATTCTCAGGAGAGTCCACGGCAGGGCAAAGCAGTGCCAGTGTGAGATGGATACAGAGGTCCAGAGCCTCTGGTGAACAGCCTACTGAGAAGAAACGGAAATCAAAATACAAAGCAGTATAATAACGGTTTCATGAGATATAGCAGTGCACATGCCCTGCACGTCTGTGCTTTTGGCGCAAAATTACAGAGGAGAGATTCCTCCATTTTCAAGGCAACGGGACCGTAAAGAACTGACGATGGATTGTTTGTTATAAGAAACAGAGGGCCAGAGATACAAACAGGCCAGGATCTCACAACTGAATCTGCTGGGAGAGATTCTCAGGAGAGTCCACGGCAGGGCAAAGCAGTGCCAGTGTGAGATGGATACAGAGGTCCAGAGCCTCTGGTGAACAGCCTACTGAGAAGAAACGGAAATCAAAATACAAAGCAGTATAATAACGGTTTCATGAGATATAGCAGTGCGCACGTCTGCTGGTGTCTGATTGGCTTTATGGAACAACTGGAACCTTTCCTCAAAGGGGTTCCATGCCTCCTCCTCAACAAATGCATCCATGGTGCCTTTTCTTCCCGTCATTTTTGGATTGCAGCTCCCTGGTCTGTTCTACTCAGCCCTCAGCCTGTCTTCCCTGCCATTTATTTTCTTTCTGTTCAAAGCATGAAACTCGCAGTGCACAAGCAGGCCAGCTGTTTCTGAGCCCCGCTATCGAGTCCGAGGCAGTTGGTTGCAGAACCGGCAGTCCTATAGGTCTGCGTTCCCGCGGCCTGTTCAGTGCCTCATGCGTGGTCTCCACAGCTCTACCCACTGTAACAGTAAGTGCACTGAAAACCTCGATTCTCCAGTTGAATTAAGCCCCCCAGTAATTCGCAGTTGTCCAATAGCTTTTTTATAAAACCCTTTCACTTGCATTAGCAGCTGTCGTGATCGATTGAATCATATACTGAGCCCCGCTACAAACTGCACGGTGTGTAAGTATTTATTGTCATCAAAAAGAGAAAGAATCAGAGGTGGTACATGATGAGTTTGTATAACATAATGAATGGGGTTTATTTATAAGTTGCTGTTCAAACAGGGTATAATGGTGAACTCCACTAAAGCCCGCAAAACTCTCCAATTACATCATTGTGACATTACATCAGCCAATGGCACCACTCTGATACATAATACTATTGCTACTGGCTCACCTGCAAGGCAGTCGGTAGTCAAAGGACAACAGGGAATGATTTTCCATGTTTAAAGGTTCAGAAGTGACTGAAGTACAAGGGCCTGGTTGGTTAATTTACGTTTTAACTTCTGTTCACTGACAGCCTTAAGAACATTCCTTTCAGATTTAGCTTTACTGTAAAAGGAGAGCAAGCTCAATCTCGTGTCAGCAATAAAATAATTTTTAGGCTCCAGTACCACATGATAGAAACACATGAGAATGAAGATCTTTTTGGAAAATTCTCCACTGGCGATGACCATGTTTAGGTTTAAAATGCCCAGTCCACAAACAGCTCAACACCAGGCACCTGACTGTATGACTAACACGTTGTTGTTTTTTGGTGCTTTGAGCAATGAAATGTCAATGCGGTTTTTTCAAGTTCACAGAATAAATATTGAAAGGAGGTTACCAAAACTGTGGCTCATGCGAATAAAAGGACAGCAATGTTCAAAGACAACTTCATAATAATCCGAGCTGACTGGTAAATGAGAACTTCAATATCAGCACACTCCCGGTGAAAAAATGCTGGTTCAGTCAGTAATTTATTTCCCAAACAACCCAGTGTCTTCCGACATCAGATACTGCAACCATCCCCTCCCCTCCCTCAACTTCTCAACTACATATGATGTCTGACTGAATCCAGGGTGCATTCTCTCTCCTGGTTCTCTCAACATCAGTTGGCTCAGTTGACCACCCCATCCTTCTCTGCCTTTCTGATCCAACATTGATTTCATTCTATTTCCCTGCTGCCAGCACATTTCTGGAAAGAACCTCTCCTCTGGTATTTCAAGTTGCTCTGAGCCCCCAGTGAATCACCCTTTAAACCTCCACCTCTCCTCTTGTCCATATGCTTATCCTCGCAGTGACATAATCCGCAAGGGGGGGGGGGGGGCGGTGACACAGTGGTGAGCATTGCTGCCTCATAGCGGCAGGAACCCAGGTTCGATTCAAGCCTTGGGTGATTGTCTTTGTGGAGTTTGCACCTTCTCCCCGTGTGTGCGTGGGTTTCCTCTGAGTGCTCCAGTTTCCTCCCACAGTCTAAAGATCTGCAGGTTAGGTGGATTGGCCATGATAAATTGCCCCTTAGTTAGGTGGGGTATGAAGATAGGACGGGGAGTGGGCCTGAGCAGGGTGCTCCTTCAGAGGATCGGTACAGACTTAATGGGCCAAATTGCCTCCTTCTGCACTGTTGGGGTTTATGTTTTCATGTGAACATTGGGAGGACATAGCTTTTACCTGTGTACAATCACTTGTGGTTTCCACAATTGCTGTTCAGCTATCCTATTGTCTGTTCAGCATCAAGTTGTCGGTCAGGCAGAACTTTCTAATAAGCTTTCCAACACAAGGGAGCCTACTCACCTCTTTTTGGCATTCAAGACTTAATGATAGTTGTGTCTTCTACAATCAACATCCTGAGGGGCCACGGATAAGAAACTTAAACTGGATCAGCCACGAAAAAACTGTGGTTACTTTGCAAACATTTCCATGCCTGCAATCTTCACTACTTACAATAACAAAGATAGCAAGCCCATAACCACCCTCTAAGTAGCACTGACTTGGAAATATTCTACAGTGTAGCTGGGTCAAAATTCTTTAGCTTTCTACCGAACAGCACTGTGGAAGTACCCTCATTACGTCAACCCCAAAAAGTTTAAAAATATGGCATATGGCGCAGAAACACTTTCTCAAGGTACTTCACAGAATAAAACAGTGCAGAAGAGGCCCTTCAGCCCATCGAGTCTGCACCAACTTATAGATGAACAATAAATGCTGATCTTGCCCTCATACCCTCACCCATGAAAGAACGAACAAAACTTCCTTCTTCTCCTATGCTCTACAATCTTACATCTAGTTTGCACCCAATATTCTACCAATCTCTAGTATAGTAGCAATGTTACTGGGCTAAAACTCTCAAACTGATCGTCCTGTGATATGAATTCAAACACCACCACAGCAGCTGGGAAATAAAAAATTCCATGAGTAACATAAATCTGGAATAAAAGCTAGTATTGGTCATGATAACCATTAAACTACTGAATTGTGAAAGAAAAACACAATCTGGTTCAGGAAAGACTCTTTAAGGGAAGGAAATCTGTTATCCATGCCCACCCTAGTTGACATGTGACTCCTTGCTCATAGCAACGCAGTTGACTTTTAATTGCCCTCTAATATGGCGTAAGCAAACCACAGAGTTGCAGCAAATTGCTAATCAGTGGTTCAGGAAGGTGGCTCTGAACATCACTTTTCCAAGGATACTTTGGTTTTGTGAGAGCCACGAAGAATCCAGCACAAGTTGAGGATAGAAAGAAATAACATTTACTTACAATAACATATATATAATATATACACGCAGCAGCAGCAACTCCCTTGCTGCTCAGTCCTCTCCAGCTTGTTCCAAACTGGACAGCTCTATTTATGCAGGGAACCTGCAAATTATTTCTCCACACCCCTCATTGGGGAAGCTCATGCTCACCAAGTATTGTGGGATTTCCATTTTAGTCTCCAGCCAGTGGTAAACAGGCAGGTTATAACATCACCCCCCCTCCAAAGTCCAAGGAATTCACCGAAGACCCTGGCGAAGGAGGGCGTCGGACTCGTTTTACCGCAGGCCGGACACCATTTGCACAAGGTGCTGGATCGGGCGGCGTGTAAAGAGACGGAGAACGGCCCTTCCGTGATGAATGGCGTAATGGTTGTACATCCACGGCCCGTGGGCCCGAGGATTCCCCCTCTGAGGCGTCCTATGTCTCCATCTCGGAGTCAGAGTCCGCTGCCTCCGTTATCTCGGCGTCGCTATCTCCACGCGGTTCTGCAACGACCTGCGCAGGCTTTGGGTACGGCACCAGAGGAAGATTGTGAGGAATACTCTCCACTGTGTCTGGTCCCTGTGGCTGTAGAAATGAGCTCCGGGGGCGGGGAATCTTTGGAAGAAATGGTCTTCTGGACCAAACGTGGTCTACATGCTTGTGCTGGAGACGACCCTGGGCTTGCACCTGGTAAAAGATAGGGCCTGTTCAGCGAAAGATAATGCCAGGGACCCACTGGGCACCACCAGCAAAATTTTGAACAAACACTGGGTCACCGGGCGCAAACTGCCGAATCGGCCGATGCCGAGAAAAGCCACATCCCTGCCATTCTTGTGTGCGGCGTACTTTTGCGCCAATGTCCGGGAAAACCATGCAAAGGCAGGTGCGAAGTCCATTAGGAGTTCAGCGGGAGCTACCCCAGTCACCGCATGGGGGGTGGTCCTGTACGAAAACAAAAAACGAGCCAGTCTCGTGTCCACAGACCCGGAAGACTGCTTCTTTAGGCCTCGTATTAATGTCTGAACTGTGTGTCTGCCAACCCATTGGAAGCCGGGTGGTAAGGGACAGTGCGGATATGGCGTATGCCGTTCATCTTCATGAATCTTGAAAACTCCTCACTAGTGAACGGAGTGCCATTGTCCATGACCAGCAGCTCGGGGAGGCCATGCGTACTGAAAGACAAATGTATCTTCTCGATTGTTGCACAGGATGCTGTGCCTCCCATTTTATGCACCTCTAACCATTTAGACTGAGCATCGGTTAATCGAAGGAATATGGATCCTGGAAAAGGGCCGGCAAAATCCTCATGCAAGTGTACCCAAGGCCGCACTGGCCATTCCCAGTGATGTAGGGGCGCAGCCGGCGGAAGTTTCTGATGCTCCTGACAAATGGAGCAGTTTTGGGCCACCTTCTCAATGTTGGTGTCGAGGCCTGGCCACCAGACTTAACTCCAGGTCAACATTTTCATTTTGGTCACACCTGGATGCCCATTGCGCAAGTCCCTCAGCATCAGCTCCTGTCCTTTTTCGGGACAACCACACGCATCCCCCACAAGATGATACCGTCTTCCACGCTAAATTCTGCCAGCTTGGAGGAAAATGGCCGCAACTCGCCTGGGAGCTGTTTATGCTGCCCACCGTACAGGACTATGTGTCGAACCTTTAACAGGACTGGCTCCGTCTGGGTCCACTCACGGATCTGTGATGCCGTGACAGGCAAGGAGTCCATAAAATTTAGGGTTGCAACCACCTCACTCGTGGGGGTTGACATGGGGCCGGTTGACAAAGGCAATCGGCTCAGTGCATCGGCATTCGCTATCTGGGTCCCTGGTTTTATGCTCCAGAGAATACTCGTAGGCAGCGAGCAACAAAGCCCAGCGCTGGAGTCATGCAGAAGCAATGGGCGGATTGGCTTATCCTCTCGGAAAAGTCCCAGCAGAGGCTTATGATCAGTCACGATAGTGAAGTGGCGGCCATACACATACTGGTGGAAGCGTTTCACTGCAAAGACCACCGCCAGGCCCTCCTTCGCGATCTGCGCGTACTTAGTTTCCACTGCAGTCAACGTGTGGGAGGTGAAAGCTATCAGCCGCTCGGCCCCTTCTCCATCTTGTGGAACAGGTCAGCCCCAATACCATATGGCGATGCATCACACGTGATGAAAAAAGGCTTTCCAGGATCATGGTGGGTTCGTAACCCAAACAACGGCAATTGTTGTTTTATCCACCGGAAAGCGGTTTCTTGTGGCTGACCCCAAACCCAGGTGTGATCTTCTTTGGAAAAAGGTGCAACGGGACCAGTGTAGTTGCCAGATTGGGGAGGAACTTCCCGTAATAGATTGCGAGGCTGAAAAAAGAACAAAGATGCAAAGTGTCAGTCGGGGCAGGGGCCTGTTGAATTGCGCACACCTTCTCTGCGACGGGGTGCAAACCTACGCGGTCCATGCGATAACCCAGGTAGGAAGTAAGATAGACTACTTCCTTCGCCTGAAAGACGCACTTTGTACAACTTAAACGGACTCCAGCCTCTGAAAAGCGTCTAAGGACAGCCTCAAAATTTTGCAAATGTTCCTGCTCCGACGCCCCTGTAATCAAAACATCGTCTAAGTAGACAGCGACACGCAGTAATCCTCTCAAGATGCCCTCCATGACACGTTGAAAAATAGCGAAGGTAGAGGATACCCCAAAGGGCAACCGTGTATATTCATACAGGTCCCGGTGTGTATTAATAGTTACATATGGCCGTGAGGCAGGGTCCAGCTCCAACTGTAGGTAGACGTGACTCATATCTAATTTTGGGAACTAGAGTCTATGTGCAAGCTTCGTGCAAGAGGTCCTCTATGCGAGACATTGGATATCGGTCGAAACGGGAAGCCGTATTCACTGGAAGCTTATAGTCGCCGCACAAGCGAACTGTGTCATCTGGCTTCATTACAGGTACAATTGGTGCTGCCCAGTCAGCGAAACGGACGGGCCTAATAATACCCAAGGACTCCAAATGAGTGAGCTCCCCTTCTACCTTCTCAAGCAAGGCATCAGGCGCGCCTGGAAATAGCGCGGCGTGGCACCTGTTTCGACTTGGATACGGGCTATGGCCCCTTTTATTTTCCGCAAAACGGGTTGGAATATATCTGGGTACCGTCCTAGCACCTCAGTCAACCCTCCAGAACCTGTTGGAGGGTGTGCTTCCACTGCAGCCACAAATGGCGCAAACCAGTCCCAATCTAACAGGCTGGGTCCGTGGCCGCGCACCATGATAAGTGAGAAATGCCGCTCCCGCGTTCATAAACAACAGGGGTTATCGTAGTTCCTGCACTGTCCAATTGTTCCATCGTGTAGGTGGCCAACCTGGCCTGTGTGTCAGTTAATGTAAGGGTCTGTATACCCTGCTTGATGTGGTTGAATGTCCTCTGGGTGATCACGGAGACTATTGCGCCAGTGTCCAATTCTATCTCAAGCGGGTGACCATTGACCCATACTGTCACCTTAATGGGGGCCACACGGGGAGCTGCCACACAATGCCGCTGCAGGCAGTCATCCTCCATCTCCACGTCCTCAGGTATAGTCACCGCAGGTCTGGCCCCAGTTTCTGTCAGAACGACGGCTCCTCTGGCACCCCCAGGACCGGCGTCCGCGACGGGGTCGGCACCCAGAAGTCCGACACTGACATGGCTCCTCATCCATTGGTTCTGGAGAAGGCTCCCTTCGGGGAAGGACATCCGGCGGTCACTGGTGTCAATCCAGACGCCGCCCCCGCCCAAGGTACCGCAGGTGTTCGAGGAGATGCTTTTGGATGGAAGGGGTTGCGCCCCAAGGTGTGTACCTCCATTCCCTGTATTTCCTGCACTCCCTGTTCTACACTCTCTCGGGACAAAACTATTTGGACGGCCTGTTGAAAAGTCAATGTTGGCTCAGCTAACAATTTTCTCTGGGTGGCCGCGTTGTTAATACCACAAAGCAAATGGTCGCATAACATTTCTGACAAGGTCTCACCATAGTCACAGTACTCCGCAATCCTGCGTAGCCTGGATAGAAACTCTGCAAGGGATTCTCCTGAGGTTCTCTCAGCGGTATTAAACCGGTAACACTGGACTATCGTGGACGGGGTTGGGTTAAAATGTTGCCCCACTAAGTTCACAAGTTCATCAAATATCTTGGTGTCTGGCACACTGGGTACGCAAGGCTCCAAATCATCCCAAACATATGCGGGCCGCAGGCGGTGCGCAAAATGACCACCTGGCGCTCATTTTCGGTGAGGTTTTTTGCCCGGAAATAATGACGCATCCGTTGTGCGGACTGGTTCCAACTTTCCAGTGCAGCATCAAAAACATCCAAATGTCCATACAGAGGCATGGTGTAACAGAAAAAATACTTCCAATATGTATCCAACAAAAATCCAGGGAGGTGGCTTCAGCAGCCGCGACAGCTATCCACTTTAACCCTCGTCGCCAGTTTTATGAGGGCCACGAAGAATCCAGCACGAGTTGAAAGATAGAAAGAAATAACATTTATTTACAACAACATATACATACAACAACAGCAGTACTCGCTTGCTGCTCACTCCTCTCTCTAGCTGGTTCCATACTGGCCAGCTCTATTCATGCAGGGAATATGCTAATGATTTCTCCTTCCCCTCATTGGGGAAATTTATACTCCCTAAGGATTGTGGGATTGCCATTAGTCCCCAGCCAGTGGTAAGCAGGCAGGTTATAACACTTTAGGATGAGCACTAAGACCATAAGAACAAGTAGCAAGGGTTGGCAATTCAGCCCCTCAGGCCCAATCCACCATTCATACGATCATGACTGATCTCTTCTCTGCCTCAACTCCACTTTCCTGCCCCTTCTCCATAACCCTTCAACCCATTACTAATTAAAAATCTGTCTATCTGCTCCTTAAATTTACTCAATGTTCTAGCATCCACCACACTCTGGGTTAGTGAATTCCACAGAATCACAGCCCTTTGAGAGAAGTAATTTCTCCTCATCTCTGTTTTAAATCTACTACTCCTTATCCTAAAACTATGACCTCTCACCATCTGTTGCCCTTGTCAGTGATGTCCACATTCCCTGCATAGGTACATTTTAAAAATTGTCCCACACGGTGGTGCCTTCAGGCATCTACTCCCCAACTCACTTCCTGAATTCCTTCATTTTGCAACATTCCTCCTTAAATTCAAAAGCCTCCTTCAAACTTTGATTGCACCTGCAGCCACTTCTCTGAGTTAATTCTGATATTAACTTCTTAAGAGCCTTGAGATGTTTTGTTATGTTGAAGACACTTTCAAGGTACTCAGGCACCAAGCGCAAGGAGGTTGTAGGATTAATCCCAGGTCTAAATTAAAGGTTCTCAGGTTACAATTCCACGAGTGTGGCTATTAATCCCTCACTGTGAATACTCAGTGAGCAAAGACCAGATTTGGCTGTAATAACCTTATGGTCAAAATTACCAACGTCACTCACTGACTAGTTTCACACAAAATAGATTAGTTGCTTTTTGGATGAAACACATTACAGCTACTCGCCAGTGTGGTCTTAAGATCTAGCAATGATCATTAGTATCAGGGAAGGAACACAGATAGATTTTTTGAGTTAAGAGAAATGATGGGCCACCCAAATAGTTCGGAAGCAATACCTCTATCTCTGAAAGACACAAACTAGGATGTTCTCAAGTTTGATCCTCAATCTGCAATGAGTTGTCTGACTTCAACTTCGAGGGGTTGCGAGGAAAAGCTGGAACTCACTGCCTGAAAGGGTGATGGAGGCCGAGACCCTCGAAACATTGAAGAGGTATTCAGATGTGCACCTGAGATGCCAAGGCCTACAAGGCTATGGGCCAAGTGCTGGAAAATGAGATTAGAATAGTTAGGTGGTTGTTATTGACCAGTGCAGATGCGATTGGCTGAAGGGCCTTTTCTGTGCTGTAGGCCTCCATGACTCCATAACGGGTCCCAACAATTGAGGTCAGTAACTAGGAAAGGAGGGAAGAGAACATTCAGCCAGCATTCCTGCTTGTGGTAACTGAATGAAAATTGCATGTGTGAATGTTGCGTGAGAAAAAACGTGGCCGCACTCTCCACAACAAGTAGATAGCCTGCTCACACACACACACATGCATGGTCAATACAAACGCATGTATACTAGGAAAAGTAACATAGAACATAGAAAAATACAGCACAGAACAGGCCCTTTGGCCCACGATGTTGTGCCGAACCTTTGTCCTAGATTAATCATAGATTATCATAGAATTTACAGTGCAGAAGGAGGCCACTCAGCCCATCGAGTCAGCACCGGCTCTTGGAAAGAGCACCCTACCCGAGGTCAACACCTCCACCCTATCCCCATAACCCAGTAACCCCACCCAACACTAAGAGCAATTTTGGAAACTAAGGGCAATTTATCATGGCCAATCCACCTAACCTGCACATCTTTGGAGCGTGGGAGGAAACCGGAGCACCCGGAGGAAACCCACGCACACACGGGGAGGACGTGCAGACTCCGCACAGACAGTGCCCCAAGCTGTGAATCGAACCTGGGACCCTGGAGCTGTGAAGCAATTGTGCTATCCACAATGCTACCATGCTGCCCTTAAGAACAAATTAATCTACACTCCATTATTCTACCATAATCCATGTACCTATCCAATAGCCGCTTGAAGGTCCCTAATGTTTCCGACTCAACTACTTCCACAGGCACTGCATTCCATGCCCCCACTACTCTCTGGGTAAAGAACCTACCTCTGACATCCTCCCTTTATCTTCCACCATTCACCTTAAATTTATGTCTCCTTGTAATGGTTTGTTCCACCCGGGGAAAAAGTCTCTGACTGTCTACTCTATCTATTCCCCTGATCATCTTATAAACCTCTATCAATTTGCCCCTCATCCTTCTCCGTTCTAATGAGAAAAGGCCGAGCACCCTCAACCTTTCCTCATAAGACCTACTCTCCATTCCAGGCAACACCCTGGTAAATCTCCTTTGCACCTTTTCCAAAGCTTCCACATCCTTCCTAAAATGAGGTGACCAGAACTGCACACAGTACTCCAAATGTGGCCTGACCAAGTTTGTACAGCTGCATCATCACCTCACGGCTCTTAAGTTCAATCCCTCTGCTAATGAACGCTAGCACACCATAGGCCTTCTTCACAGCTCTATCCACTTGAGTGGCAACTTTCAAAGATCTATGAACATAGACCCCAATATCTCTCTGCTCCTCCACATTGCCAAGAACCCTACTGTTAACCCTATATTCCGCATTCATATTTGTCCTTCCAAAATGGACAACCTTACACTTGTCAGGGTTAAACTCCATCTGCCACTTCTCAGCCCAGCTCTACATCCTATCTATGTCTCTTTTCAGCCGACAACAGCCCTCCTCACTATCCACAACTCCACCAATCTTCATATCATCTGCAAATTTACTGACCCACCCTTCAACTCCCTCATCCAAGTCATTAATGAAAATCACAAACAGCAGAGGACCCAGAACTGATCCCTGCGGTACACCACTGGTAACTGGGCTCCAAGCTGAATATTTGCCATCCACCACCACTCTCTGACTTCTATTGGTTTGCCAGTTCATTATCCAACTGGCCAAATTTCCCACTATCCCATGTCTCCTTACTTTCTGCATAAGCCTACCATGGGGAACCTTATCAAACGCCTTACTAAAATCCATGTACACTACATCCACTGCTTTACCTTCATCCACATGCTTGCTCACCTCCTGAAAGAATTCATTAAGACTTGTAAGGCAAGACCTACCCCTCACAAATCCGTGCTGACTATCCCTAATCAAGCAGTGTTTTTCCAGATGCTCAGAAACCCTATCCCTCAGTACCCTTTCCATTACTTTGCCTACCACCGAAGTAAGACTAACTGGCCTGTAATTCCCAGGGTTATCCCTATTCCCTTTTTTGAACAGGGGCACGACATTCGCCACTCTCCAATCCCCTGGTACCACCCCTGTTGACAGTGAGGATGAAAAGATCATTGCCAACGGCTCTGCAATTTCATTTCTTGCTTCCCATAGAATCCTTGGATATATCCCGTCAGGCCCGGGGGACTTGTCTATCCTCAAGTTTTTCAAAATGCCCAACACATCTTCCTTCCTAACAAGTATCTCCTCGAGCTTACTAGTCTGTTTCACACTGTCCTCTCCAACAATATGGCCCCTCTTGTTTGTAAATACTGAAGTAACAGAGGATTACTGTCCCTCAATCCTGGTCAATTGTTTCTGGCGATGAAGTGACGGGAAAGAGCAAGCTGCATTTAGGAAAACTTCAGCAGACACACATTATGAAGAGCATATTTCTATTAATTATGCATCCACCGCACTTTATGTCAATTAATGTCACTCCACAAAAAAACACTACTCTGAAATCCATGTACATTCGAGACTCAGTTGGAGCTGACTTTGAACTCAGGCCTCAGAATGTAAGAACACAAGAAATGCACACACAAGCTTTCTCAAGTGTTTATTAAAAACCAGTCGGCCAAGAGCTTTATGTCGGCAAGTGAATCACAACACATCCTCACTCAAAAGCAGAATATTGTACCCTCCTTCACATAACCCACACAACACTTGACTGCATACTGAACGGTTATGAATTGAACAATTTACACAGTCTAAACTTATTCACTGCAATGTTATTTGCAAAATCCAGGTCTATCCTGTGGTGATATTTATTTTTGTAATGCGTATTTTTAACAGCCAGATTCAAGTCACCATTCACACTTACCCTGTGCTACAGTTGAGTGCAGGTACTGAACGGCAATTGGTCATTGTGCAATTCACACCCTAGATTGTAAGGCGCCACGGGACCATTCATTAAAATTTAAATCTCCTGGAAGGAGAGCTCAAAGATGGGCCTATCATGTAGGTTCCTCCTCTGCAAAATGTCAACTGCGTGCAAGGTTATATAAATCAACTGGTGTTAACAAATCTGTCTTTAGCAGTTTGCAAGCGTAAAACTGACAATAATATCAGTCTCTCAATGGATATCAAAGCTCCAAATATAAAAAATGCAATCATTTTCTTTTTTCACCTCAGTGTTTGATGTCTTGCTGACATATGTAGGATAAAGTGGGCTGCAACTGGATTTGCTAGTTTCCCTGACAACATATCACAATAGTTTGTCCTTGGATTTTGGCTGCTGAATGATGGAGTAGAGTATTACACACATCCCAGCAACAAACCCTTCTGGGTTTCTTCAATTGCTGCACAGCAGTGGCTAAAGCTGTTTTATGGACAGGTTCAGCTTTTTAATAACCTCCTCACAACCCTAGATTCTTGACTTTGACGGAGAGAATACTCGACTCGACAGGCTCTTATCAAGTGAATGGGGTCTTCGTGTCAGCGTGTCTCATGTCCATATACCAAAGTGGGGGTTTGGGAGGGAAACAAGGCCAAGTGCCTGGAACGTTCAATTAAATTCCTACATGACAGAATCATTGGGTTGTGAAACCATCTACACGGTTAACAAACTGGCAGCTTAAGGGAAAGAGAATCAAAGCTAACCACACATGCAATAAACAGTAATTTGGCTGACTTTCCTCTCAGCAGAGTACTCTACTTCACATGAACTTAATGAGGTAACCAATTTGTTTTAGACTTAGGACCCGGTGGCACACACTGGGTCACAAACCATCACAGCATTACCTGAGGGTGCTGTCATCATGATAAGGACACACAAGCTGCTTCTGACTTCTCTTCATCCGCAACCATAAAAAGATATTTGGCCCACGTCATGCCAGTATTATTGTACTCTCTAGATACCGCTCATTTGTAATGAATGTGAAAGTTAGATCTGCTGGGCAGCAGGAGCTGGCTGCCATGAAAACTAATTTGACCTTGTAGGCAAAAATATCACAGACAGCAGGGCTCTGTGTGAACAACCAGCCCTTCTGAGGTAAAAGTCATCATGCACTGGAAACAGAATGGCATCTCACCAACTTTCCTTGGTGGCAGTGACAGGTCATCTCAAACTAACCAACTAAATTTCTATTTATTAATAAAACTAAACAGGGGCAAAATGTACCTGCCAAAGCTTGATGATTGTGCTTACCTTGCGATCCTTTTTCCAACATAATAAAAGCTCTTTTCACTTCAAATTAATTTTTTTACCATATAGACAACATCCACTGCACTACCTGCATCAATCATCAATCATCTTTATGACATCCTTGAAAAACTCTCAAGTTAGTGAGACATGACCTCCCCTTTCACAAAACCGTGCTGCTTCTCGCTAATACGTCCACTTGCTTCCAAATGGGAGTAGATCCTGTCCCGAAAAGTCTCTCCAGTAATTTGCCTACCGCAGGCGTAAGGCTCACCAGCCTGCAGTAATTTTTGACTCGGGGCAAATTAATTTTTAGTGGCATTTGTGTGGCACAGACAAATCCAACATTTAATGGCCATCCTAATTTCCCTTGAACTAAGTGACTTGCTGGACTATTTGAGGGCAGTTGAGAGTCAAGCATGTTACTACATCTGGAGTCACAGACCTGTCTCTGAGAGGCATCAATGAACCAGATGTGTTTTTATACCAACTAACGAGCAATTAGGGTTAAGGAAAATCCCAAGGCTTTTTACACAAACATAAAAAGCAAGAGGGTAGCCAGGCCCACTGAAGGACAGGGGAAGGAATCTATGTGAGTAGCCAGAGGAAATGGGCGAGGTACTAAATGAATACTTTGCATCAGTATTCACAAAAGAGGAATTGGTGGATGTTGAGTCTGGAGAAGGGTGTGTAGATAGCCTGGGTCACATTGAGATCCAAAAAGATGAGGTGTTGGTGTTTTCAAAAATATTAAGATGGGTAAGTCCCAAGAGCCTGATGGGATCTACCCCAGAATACTGAAGGAGGCAAGAGAGGAAATTGCTGAGGCCTTGACAGAAATCTTTGGATCCTCACTATCTTCAGGTGATATCCCGGAGGACTGGAGAATAGCCAATGTTGTTTCTTTGTTTAAGAAGGGTAGCAAGGATAATCCAGGGAACTACAGGCTGGTGAGCCTCATGTCAGTGGTAGGGAAATTACTGGAGAGACTTCTTCGAGACAGGATCTACTCCCATTTGGAAGCAAGTGGACATATTAGCGAGAGGGAGCACGGTTTTGTGAGGGGAGGTTGTGTCTCAATAACTCGAGAGTGTTTCGAGGGAGTCACAAAGATGATTGATGCAGGTAGGGCAGTGGATGTTGTCTATATGGACTTCAGTAAGGCCTTTGACAAGGTCCCTCATGGCAGACTGGTACAAACGATGAAGTCACACAGGACAGGTGAGCTGGCAAGATGGATACAGAGCTGGCTAAGTCATAGAAGGCAGAGAGTAGCAATGGAAGGGTGCTTTTCTGATTGGAGGGCTGTGACTAGTGGTATTCCGCAGGGGTCAGTGCTGGGACTTTTGCTGTTCGTAGTATACATAAATGATTTCGAAGAAAATGTAACTGGTCTGATTAGTAAGTTTGCGGACGACACAAAGGTTGTTGGAATTGCAGACAGCGATGAGGACTGTCAGAGGATACAGCAGGATTCAGATAATTTGGAGACTTGGGCGGAGAGATGGCAGATGGAGTTCAATCCGGACAAATGTGAGTTAATGCATTTTGGAAGGTCTAATACAGGTAGGGAATATACAGTGAATGGTAGAACCCTCAAGAGTATTGACAGTCAGAGAGATCTAGGTGTGCAGGTCCACAGGTCACTGAAAGGGGCAACACAGGTGGAGAAGGTAGTCAAGAAGCGATCTGGCATGCTTGCTTTCATTGGCCGGGGCATTGAGTATAAACATTGGCAAGTCATGTTGCAATTATATAGAACCTTAGTTCGGCCACACTTGGAGTATAGTGTTCAATTCTGGTCACCACACTACCAGAAGGAGGCTTTAAAGAGGGTTCAGAAGAGATTTACCAGGATGTTGCCTGGTATGGAGGGCATTAGCTATTAGGAGAGGTTGAATAAACTCGGTTTGTTCTCACTGGAACGAAGGAGGTTGAGGGGGCGACCTGATAGAGGTCTACAAAAGTATGAAGGGCATAGACAGAGTGGATAGTCAGAGACTTTTTCCCAGGGTAAAGCGGTCAATTACGAGGGGGCATAGGTTTAAGGTGCGAGGGGCAAGGTTTAGAGGGAAGATACAAGGCTAGTTTTTTACACAGAGTGTAGTGGGTGCCTGGAACTCGCTGCCGGAGGAGGTGGTGGAAGCAGGGACGATAGTGACGTTTAAGGGTCATCTTGACAAATACATGAATAGGATGGGAATAGAGGGATACGGATCCCGGAAGTGTAAATGATTTTAGTTTAGACAGGCAGCATGGAACAGAGGCTTGGAGCCTGTTCCTCTGCCGTACTTTTCTTTGTTCTTTGTTGTTATTATTGAGATTAGCTTTGAATTCTCGATTTAGTGATCAAATTTAATTTCCCCTGGCTAGTATGGTGAGATTTGAACCTGTGGCCCCAGAGCATTAGCCTCTCAATGAAATGAAATGAAAGTTGCTTATTGTCACAAGTAGCCTTCAAATGAAGTTACTGTGAAAAGCCCCTAGTCGCCACATTCCGGCGCCTGTTCGGGGAGGGTGGTACGGGAATTGAACCATGCTGCTGGCCTGCCTTGGTCTGCTTTCAAAGCCAGCAATTTAGCCCTGCGCTAAACCAGCCCCTTAGTAGTCCAGTGACATTGCTACTACCCCCTGTGGGCAGCACGGTAGCACAGTGGTTAGCACTGTGGCTTCACAGTGCCAGGTCCCAGGTTCGATTCCCAGCTTGGGTCACTGTCTGTGCGGAGTCTGCATGTTCTCCCAATGTGTGCATGGGTTTCCTCCGGGTGCTCTGTTTTCCTCCCACAGTCCAAAGACGTGCAGGTCCGGTGGATTGGCCATGCTAAATTGCCCTTAGTGTCCAAAATGTTTAGGGGTTATGGAGCGAGGGTGGAAGTGAGGGTGGAAGTGAGGGCTTCAGTGGGTCGGTGCAGACTCAATGTGCCGAATGGCCTCCTTCTGCACTTTATGTTCAATGTTCTGTGATACGGAAAGCAAACCTCTGGGTTATTTTTCTGACACCCCATCTCAGTTGTGACTTCCAAGTGAACTAAAGTAGCTGAGGCTGTCAAAAGATAGTGATCTAATCCAGGCAACTTTTTTTCTTGAGCATTAAACCATGTTTTCCTCAAAGAGCAGGTAGAACATAGAACATAGAACAGTACAGCACAGAACAGGCCCTTCAGCCCTCAATGTTGTGCCGAGCCATGATCACCCCACTTAAAGCCACGTAACCCACATACCGGTAACCCAACAATCCCCCCATTAACCTTACACTACGGGCAATTTAGCATGGCCAATCCACCTAACCCGCACATCTTTGGACTGTGGGAGGAAACCGGAGCACCCGGAGGAAACCCACGCACACACGGGGAGGACGTGCAGACTCCACACAGACAGTGACCCAGCCGGGAATCGAACCTGGGACCCTGGAGCTGTGAAGCATTGATGCTAACCACCATGCTACCGTGAGGCATGGAGGTACCGTGAGGTGAACAGGTTATTAAATTAATCACATCTTCTCTTGATTATTGTAAGCAACGAGCGTGGCTCTTTCTCACATTGACCAATTTGAATCTACATCTGAGAAAACAATCAGAATAGTGCCCTGAACATGGGAGTGTTTTCTGAGCACCCAATATTGAATAGAGGTGAGTCATCTCCCGTTCAAATGGGAATTTATGAACCTGCAAAACTGGATATCCCATTTTCACCAACATAAAGAAGGGAAAACATCAAAATTATCCCTTCTCAGAATACAGTTAAAAAAGTAGAATTTCTTGTCTTTATATCGCACCTTCACACTTTTAGGATGCCCAAACTGCATTACAGCCAAATACACATTTTTGAAGTATCGGCATTGTTGTAATGTAGGAAATGCAGCAACCAATTTAAGTACATACAGAACAGTAAGATGCTAAGATGTACAGAGAACCAGAGGGACCTTGGGGTGCATGCCCAAAGATCCATGAAGGCAGCAGGACAGGTGGAAAAGGTGGTCAAAAAAAAATGTAATATTTGCCTTTATTAGTTGAGGCATAGAGCATAAGAGCAGGGAGGTTATATAGAATGCTCGTTAGGTCATGGCTGGAGTATTGTGTGCAATTCTGGTTGGCACACCATAAGAAGGATATGACTGCCAGAGAGGGTGCAGAGGAGATTCAACAGGATGTTTCCTGGACTGAAGCCTTTCAGTTGTGAAGAGATGCTGGTTCGGCTGGGATTGTTTTCCTTGGAGCAGAGAAGGTTGAGGGCGGACATGATCGAGGTGTACACAATTATGAGGAACATAGATAGGGTAGAGAGGATGAAACTTTTCCCCTTAGTAGAGGGGTCACTAACCAGGGGACATAGATTTAAAGTAAGGGGCAGGAGATTTAAAGGGGGTTTAAGGAAAACCTTTTCACCCAGAGGATAGTGGGAAATGGAACTCACTGCCTGAAAACATCGTAGAGGCAGGAACCCTCGCAACATTTAAGAAGCATTTAGATGAGCACTTCAAATGCCATGGGAAAAAGGGTTCTGGACTAAGTGCTGGAAAATGGGATCGGAATAGATGAGTGCTTGATGGCTGGCAGAAACACAATGTACAGAAGGGCCTACTTATGTGCTATAAAACGCTATGCTTGAGTACATTTGGTTAACAGATAAATATTGGCCAGGACCCAAAATAATCCTGTGGGATTTTTTGCGACCACCAGAGGGAATGGATCAGGCTTTGGCTTTCCATCTGATCGTAAAGCCAGCACCCCCAACAGTGCAGAATTCCCTCAGTTCCTCACTGGAACGTCAGCCTAGATTTGCTGCTTAAAGTCTTTGGACACTAATTCCGAATGGAGCGGAGTAGAGTTGGGGCAAGACAGGACACAGCACCATTTTACATTATTAGCTGCTGCATGGTGAGTTTAGTGGTCAAGTGTGAATGTTAGTGAATAAGTGCTAGTGAATGAGTGCCAGTGGATGGATGTTAGTTGATGAGTGAATGAGTGAGCGCAAATCGCTCGCCTTTCTTAAAATTCTACCCTAAGATTTTTCTATCTAACATTTCCTGGATAGCTATTAAGGTAAATACATCCAAAATGTCCAAAGTCTTTAGCTCTAACACAGTGGTTTGAACTGTCGCATCACAGCACCAGGGTCCCAAGTTCGATTCTCGCTTGGGTCACTGTCTGTGCGGAGTCTGCACATTCTACCCATGTCTGTGTGGGTTTCCTCCGGGTGCTCTGGTTTCCTCTCACAAGTCCTGAAAGACATGCTTGTTAGGTGAATTGGACATTCTGAATTCTTCCCTCAGTGTACCCGAACAAATGCCGGAGTGTGGCAACTAGGGGATTTTCACATTAACTTTATTGCAGTATTAATGTGAGCCTACTTGTGACAATAATAAAGATTATTATTATTAACTCAGAGCCAGCGTGATTTGCAGATGGTCCTGGGGAGTAGGGGGATTGCCATCAGGAGGTTAAACGTCCTGGGCAATTCCTTAATCGATCAATGATTCAGGACTTCCATGCATCTCTGGTCATACATCTAGGCTGGAACTCTTTGGCTGTTTGGATTCTCTTTCCAGCCGACAGCGCATCCCACCCGCGGGTTTCCTGGGGGCATTGGGTGGCTTCAATGGGAAGTCCCACTGACAAGCAGTGGGAGTAGAGAATCCCGCCACCAGCGAATGGCGCGCCATCAAGAAGCACGTGGCTGGGGGACCGGCGAATCCAGCCCCTGGTCTCAAGGAACCAGAAAATTTCGGCCACCATATACTCAATCAAAATGTCTTCTTCGTCACCCCATTGAAGACTGAAGAACCCAAACTGCCCCACTCTTTCCTGAGGCCACTTTTAAGATTAATTCTCCTTGTGGTAATGTTCTGCCTCTCTTCTAGTGCTAATAAAACTACCTTGTGCACCATGTGGAGTGAAGTGACCCAGGTTTCTACAGTTTCTTCGATGGTCCATCTGGATAAAACCTAACATTGCAAAGCTTTGTCTGACTCCTACAGTGATGAGTGAATATTCATAACTAACAGGATTCTGCATAATTTTTTTATCACCCTCATTGTTTCGAACTGTACGGAACACCGGTGTTAAGGTAATTTTCAATGTTAACATTATCCAGTTCATTGAGCAAAGAAAGATATTAAGGGAAGGAAAACAGAAATTTGCCGAAAAACAATTAGCATCAAAAGAAATGATGTATTAGTTTTCGGAACAAATCTTTTGAAAATAAATTCCCATTGAGTAGAGGGCACTCAACTGGTTAACCCTCAAAGATGGATTCATGATGTGCAACTAAGCTGCACCTATTGATTGCAATGCACACCAAAGTAGTACTTACCTGCTCATTAAAATGATTTGTGTGGGAAGCCAGCATGAACCGTGATGTTCATTGGCTGTGTGAGTCAGAGTGTGGCCCAATTATTCCTAACTGCTGTTCCGAAAGCGGAGATGCACTGTGGCTGCAAGCAGCTACTGAGAATCGAGCAATGAAGAAAAAGTTTGTTTCGAACATCCAGAACTACAAGAACACAAAAGAGAACATTAATGATGGCGAAACCATCATTAAATTGCAAGCCAAGAAATAGGAATGCAAAGGAACATGAAGGGATGTGTATCAGTCAGGCAAAGACAACCGGGAACCAAGGACAAATCTTGGGTTGTTATAGGATCAACGGTACATAGAATCATAGACTGAATCATACAGTACAGAAGAGGACCTGCGGCCCATCAAGCCTGCAAGGAACAAAGAACAATACAGCACAGGCCCTGAGCCCTCCAAGCCTGTACCGGTCATAATATCAACCTTTGCCAAATTCCTCAGCACTTCCTTGTGCCATATCCCTCCATATCCACCCTATCCATGTGTTTGTCAAGGTGCCTTTTGAATGCCGTTAATTTATCTGCTTCTACAACCTCCCCTGGCAACGCATTCCAGGCACGCACCACTCTCTGCGTAAGAAACCTGCCTCGCACATCTCCTCTAAACCTTGCCCCACGGACCTTAAACCTATGCCCCCTGGTTACTGACCCCTCCACCCTAGGAAAGAGTGCCTGTTCATCCACTCTATCCATGCTCCTCATAATCTTGTAGACCTCTATCAGGTCACCCCTCAATCTCCGTCTTTCTAATGAAAACAGTCCGAGCCTATTCAGCTTCTCCACCTAGCTAACACCCTCCGACCAGGCAATATCCTCTGCACCCTCTTCAATGCCTCCACATCCTTCTGGTAGTGTGTCGACCAGAATTGTGCACAATATTCCAACTGTGGCCTTACCAAGGTTCTATACAACTGTAGCATGACTTGCTAGTGACAAAAAAAACCTAACTCTAATCGACACGAAATCCACTTCCCAGGACTAGCCTTGAAGTTATGGGGCGCAATTCTCCGCGGTCACGAAAATTCAGAGAATAGCGGGCGGCGTAAATTTTTACGGACACGCTAGTCCGACGCCCTCCCGCTATTCTCCCCTCCCCACGCCCGCCTCCCGACACGAATCGCTGCCCGCCGTTTTTTTACGGCGAGCAGCTATTCACCCCTGGCCGATGGGCCGAATTCCAAGGCCTTTACGGCCGTTTTTATGAACGTAAAACACACCGGGCGCGATTCTCCCGAGTCACAAAAACTCGGGAAGCTGGCATCAAAAACGGGCGCGTTTGACGCCAGCCTCCGCCCCCCCCCCCCCCGACCGGCGAGCAGCGATTCGTGTCGGGAGGCGGCCGTGGGGGGGTGGGAGAATAGCGGGAGGGCGTCGGACCAGCGAGTCCGTAAAAATTTACGCCGCCCGCTATTCTCCGAATTTTCGTAAGCGCGGAGAATTTCGCCCACCTGGTCTGACCGTTCGTAAAAACGGCTGTAAAGTCCCGATCTGGGGAACCATCGCACCGATTGGCACGGCAGTACCACGGCCGTGCCAAGGGTGCCATGGGCCCGCGATCGGTGGGCACCGATCGCGGGCAGCAGGTACTTACCCCACGCACTCTTTCTCCCTCCGCCGCCCCGATGGATCGATCCGCGGGGCTTCTGCGGGGCATAACAGCCCGCGCATGCGCTGGTTTCACGCACAAGCGCGATGACGTCATCCGCGCATACGCGGGTTGGAGTCGTCCAATCCGCGCATGCGCGGCTGCCGTCATCTGACGTGTCAGCCGTCGCTAACTCTGGCTAGCGGGCTTAACGAAATTCGTTAAGCCCGCGATGCCGGAGTTCACGGCCGCGCGGTACTAGCCCCGACCGGGGAGCTGAATCGGTTCGCGGTCAGGTGGGGCGGAGGCTGGCGTCAAACCCGCCCGTTTTTGACGCCAACTTCCCGAGTCTTCGTGACTCGGGAGAATCACGCCCATGACATTTCAAGTGCTCATCCATGTACTTTTTGAAGATTTTGAGGTTTCCTGCCTCACTACCCTCCCAGGCAGTGCATTCCAGATTCACACCGCCCTCTGGGTGAAAAATGTTTTCCTTAAATCTCCTCTAAACCTCCTGCCTTTCATCTTAAAATGATGCCCCCTTGTTATTGACCATTCAATAAGGCGAACAGCTGCTTTCTATCCACCCTCAAAATCTTATACACATCAGTCAGGTCCAATCACACCCTTCTCTGCTCCAAAGAAAACAACCCCACCCTAGCCAGCCTCTCATCATAGCTCAGACGCTCCATCCCAGGCAACACCCTGGTAAATCTCCTCTGCACACCCTCTAGCGCAATTGCTTCCTTCCTATAGTGGGGGTGACAGGAACTGAACACAATATACCAGCTGTGACCTAACCAAAGTCCTGTACAGCTCCAACATAACCTTCCTGCTGTTATGATCTATGCCACATCTGATAAAGGCAAGTGTTCCGTGTGCCTTCTTAACTATCCTTTAACCTGTCTTGCTACCTTCAGTGGGATTAGTGTTTTTTTTCAGTCAGCCAATTTTGGACCCAACATTCCACATTATTCTGAATCCCATGTGCTTTACCTTCTTTATCAGTCTCCCACCCTGAAAGGGGGGTGGAGGCAGCGACCCTCATAACAATTACAAAGTGTTTAGATGGGCACTTGCGATCCCAGGGCAGACAAGGCTGTGGGCCAAGTGCTGGGAAATGGGATTAGAATCGTTAGGTTGCTGTTTCTGACCAGCACAGATGCAATGGGCCGAAGGGCCTTTTCTGTGCTGTAACCTCGATGACATCTCAGCCACCATACTACTGATCAACTGGTGTAATGAACCCAGCACCGCGGGGTCCGCGCATGCGCAGTTGGCCTGGCGCAAACTATCACACGCGCAGTTGGCCCAGCGCCAACTAGCGCATGCGCAGTGGCCCAGCACCAATTAGTGCATGCGCAGTGGCCTTCTTCCCGTGCCGGTGCAACGCCAAATGGTGCAGGGCTACAGGGGCTGGCGTGGAGGAAAGGAGACCCCCCGACAGAGAGGCCAGCCCGCCGGTTGGTGGGCCCTGATTGCGGGCCAGGCCACTACGGAGCCCCCTCCCCCCCACCCCCGGGGTTGGGCCCCCCCACAAGCCGTCCCCGGACCCTTCAACGCCGAGGTTCCGCTGGCTCAGAGGATGTTAGAACGGCACCAGTGAGACTCAGCTTTTTGTTGACGGCCGCTCGGCCCATCTGGGCCGGAGAATCGGCGCACGAACCCATGCCAACCAGACCGGAGAGTCGGTGCATACCCCGACCGGCACCACACCGACCACGCCGGCCCCAGTGGCGCCGAGTCTCCACTCTGCGGAGAGTCGCGTCCTAGCATCGGGGCGGCATGGCGCGCTTCGTGCGCCCCGCCGGCGATTCTCCGATCCAGCGGGAGGTTGGAGAATTCCTCCCCTTGTCTCTCCAAGTGGAGATTGATTAGGTCCTTCAAACTCTTCTCCAATACTTCCCCGACCACTCTTGTGATACTCACTGGTCTTTAATTCCTTGGTTTATCTGCCCCCCTTTAGCGGAACCCTCCATTCTTTTGGCAACTCCCCTGTGGCCAAACTCTAATAAAAAAATTTGGGTCAGAGTTAAATCTCCTCCCTTGCCTCCTACCGCAGTCTTGAATATAACTCTTCCGGATCTACAGATCCATCCATTTCTAAGCCAGCCAAAACCTTCAGTACCTCCTCATTCCTGATGTTTACCTGTTCTAGAACTTCACTGTCCGTCTGTCTGAATTCCGCACCCACATCATCCTTTTCCAAAGTGAAGACAGATGTGAAGTACTCACTTTACACCCTACCAATGTGATCTGGCTTGACACACAGATTACCCCCTTGATCCCTAACGAGTCCTACACTTTCCCTGGTCATTCTCTTCCCCTTGATATACTTCTGGAATATAGTACAGACTTGAGGGAAGACATCACTGAAGTTAAATGGTTTCACTAAAGGTCACAAAACATAAATAACAAGGGCTCTTAACCGGCTTGAAGATACTATCATTATGAGAATTACTGGCAGGAGATACAGAAGTCTGAGAACACGCACAAACAGACTCAAAAACAGCTTCTTCCCCATTGTCACCAGACTCCTAAATGACCCTCTTATGGATTGACCTAATTAACACTACACCCTGTATGCTTCATCCGATGCCAGTGCTTATGTAGTTACATTGTATATCTTGTGTTGCCCTATTATGTATTTTCTTTTATTCCCTTTTCTTCCCATGTAGTTAATGATCTGCTGAGCTGCTGGAAAAAAAATACTTTTCACTGTATCTCGGTACACGTGACAATAAACAAATCCAATCCAATCCAAAGAAAGCATGAACATGAGGAATAGACAGTAGCAGCTAATATAATGTTCACTGCTGTGAGTTAGGACAGACGTCTCCTGGTGTAATGAAGAGAAGGCATCTGAAAAGTGTTTGTCATGTTAGTACTCTGGGATAACACAGGCTGCAACTCGATGCAGCTTTAACCAAAAGATACTCCAGACCTTGAAGTTAGTTCAATCTGATTTATTGAACCTGTAGCACAGTTAGCTCAGTTCTCTATTAGTTTGACTCTGCTAACCTAAGTGTGGTTACTCTGTCTGACTGAACCAGATGAGCTCTTAGCCACGTGCTGGAGGTGTGATACTGTAAATACACCCTGACTCACTCTGTAGATGTCCATCAGTGGAAAGAGGCAGAGTGTGAGTGCCTCGTGCCTTTTATAGTGAGATACCTCCCATGAGTGTCCTGGCCACTCATTGGTCATGTCCTGTTCTCTGTGTTCATTAGCTGCCTGTCTGCATATCATTATCTGCATGTCTACATATCATGACAGTGTTCATTAACCATTGGGCACTTCAAGGCACCAGAATTGGTTCAGTGTTCATTGTTAAATAGAAGAACTTTGTTAGAATTAGGTATTTGTATGTTTCCACTCAATCGTTACAGGACAACGGACACCACTCACACCTCCCACATTATGTGTTCGAAAGTCATAAATAATTCCGATGGTAGGAAGTGAATTTGCCCTTGGGAAAAGTGAGGACTGGTACAACATGGGAAAGTGCAGCTTCCAAGGTTTTCCGGCACCGTGCTGGAGTTCTTCTTGGAGCTGGTGGATTGGAGGAGCAATGTCCTCTATCTGCAAAGGGTCAGGAGGCCTTTCACACACAATGTCAACGGGAGCAGATAGCAGTGAAAGTCAATGCCGAGAATCAAGCCTGGAAGTTTTGGATGCAATGCCACAAGAAATTCAATGACCACACATGAATGGTCAAGGTCAGTGATGCCTTTTCAAATTCCATCACCGACCTACTGCATCATTAGCTTCAGCCACTCATCACACCTTCATAACTCCCTATCAATAATCTCCTTCAATCACAACTCGTATCAACATACATGGCATCAATCACTTCACCCTGACACACTTAACACTGCTGCAAGCTTCATACAAACATTGCACATGCTGTCAGTTATTCAACCATGGCACAACACACAAAACGATTGCCTGACACACACTGACCAATTCACCCATCTCTTACAGGACAAAGTGGCACACAACCAGAGGCAGCGGGACCTAACTGAATAGGTATGATAAAAGGCACCCCCTATTCCTCACAGAGGGGATAGAGCTGATCATTATTGGATGGATCATTGCTCATGCCCTGGGCAGTGACAGGGCTGAAACAATCAAAACTCCGCTACTGCCTCTTGTTATTTCTCAGTCAGCCAGCCAACTCAAACTGTCCATGCTAAGATGGTGGAGTCCAGAGCTGTGTCTTTTAGCCCAGAGCAGCTCGAAACCATCCTCCAATGCCACTTAAGATTCTCCCCCACTGAAAGTCAGCAGCTTTCAGCAACCATGTTAAAGTCACTGGGGCAACATTGCACGGGAGGATGACGGACAAATGGACACAGAAGACAGGCGTTGAGGGAAGGCACAAGAGTAATCGGTTTATATTTGTATGCAGCATGGCATGATTTCATCTCATTTTGCGGTGGCTATTATTTTTCATTTTATGGTCATGTGTAAGCTCTGATAAGAATGTATATTTATCTAGTACTTTTACATAATTAATGTCCCAAGGTAGTTAATGGGAATAGTATAAATTAGACAATGAGCAAGATAAGGTAATGTTAGGAAATAGCCAAAATGTTGAGCAAAGAGGTAGGTTTTAATGGGGATCTTAAAGAAAAGTGGCATAGAGATTTACAGAGGATGTGAAAGATGAGCCAGGAGTGTATTAGAATAGTCAAGTTTAACAACAATAAATGCAAGGAATCAGCTGGAGGTAAGCTGAGGCAGAGGGGAACTCGGGTAATGTTACAGAGGCAGATTTAGGCAGACTTAGTGATCATTGAATCATAGAATTTACAGTTCAGAAGGAGGCCATTCGGCCCATCTGGTCTGCACCGGCTCTTGGAAAGACTGAAGCCCACACCTCCACCCTTTCCCCAAAACCCAGTAACCCCATCTAATCTTTTCAACACTAAAGGGCAATTTAGCATGGCCAATTCAACTAACCTGCACATCTTTGGACTGTGGGAGGAAACCAGAGCACCCGGAGGAAACGGGGGATTGGGGGGGGGGGGGGGCACGGGGAGAACCTGCAAACTCCACACAGTCACTCGAGGCTGGAATTGAACCCGTGTCCCTGGAGCTGTGAGGCAGCACTGCTAACCACTGTTCCACCTGTATGGTGCATATATGTGGTCAGAAGACAATCTCAGGGTCAGCCATGACAACAAAGTTGCGAACAGTCTTGCTTTGTCTCAGATAACTGGCAGGGAGAGGGACGGGGTCAGTAGCTGGGAATGGTGTTTGGAATGGAATCTGAAAACAACGGCATCAATCCTCACAATAATTGCACTATTTATCCAATACTAGCAGCGGGATTCTCCGACCCCCCCGCTGGGTCGGAGAATCCCCGGGGGTTGGCGAGAATCCCGCCCCGCCGCCGTCTGCCGTATTCTCCGGCCGCCGAAAAATCTTGCCGACGGGAATAGCGGCACACGTCTCGTAGAATCGTGAGAATCGGCGCGACGCGATGGGCCCTGGGGCTGCTTCAAATGCTTTTTAACGGCGTCAACCAGTCGTGCTGAGGCAGGGGTCGGCGCGGGGCGGCTGCCTGAAAGGAGATGGCACGGCTGTGGCTGGGAGGATGCTATGGGGGTTGCTGGTGCCAGTGGAGGATGCTACCCAGGGCCGGGGTTGCGTGCCGGTGATCGTGGTCGGTGCCGGGGATGGGGGTGCTGGGGATGGGGAGGGGAGTGCCGGTGTTGGGGTTGGGAGTGCCAGGGATGGGAATGGGAGTGTCGCGGGTGGAGATGGGAGTGCCTGGGATGGGAATGCCGACAGTGGGGGTGGGAGTGCCGGGGATGGGGAGGGGAGTGCCGGGTATGAGAGTGCCGAGGGTGGGTGTGCCGGGGGTAGGGAGGGGAGTGACGGGAATGGGGAGGGGAGTGCCGGGGATGGGGAGGGGAGTGCCGGGGGTGGGAGTGTTGGGGATCGGGGAGGGGAGTGCCGGGGATGGGGAGGGGAGTGCCGGGGATGGGAGTGCTGGGGATGGGGAGGGGAGTGCTGGGGATGGGGAGTGGGGTGCCGGGGCTGGAGATGGGAGTGCTGGGGTGCTTTCCCTGGCCAGGTGTCAGCTGGCAACAGTTGCGACCATGCAGCCCATGGCACCTGGCTGCGGAGGAGGGGTGAGCAATGATGATATGTCATCTACCCCCACCACCTGCAGAACATTATATTTGGGCATCACCCAGCGATGTTGGTCGCCCTAGTGGGACCCGCCCTATGGGAGCTGGAGCAGGGATGTGCAGGGAGGTGGCGGAGGTGCCCGATGGGGCCCTGTGTGTACCGGCACCACTCGTCATACCAGGACCTCACAGACTGGGCAAGCAGGAGGAGACTCAGGATGAGCCATGGCACACCTGGCACCACATGGGATGGGGGTGGACACCCTCTCCCGGTGGCCGTCAAGATGACGGGGGGGCCTGAACGTCTATGCCACGGGGTCGTTCCAGTCACCGAGTGGAAACTTGTCCGGTATCTTCCAGACATCGGAGCACCAGTGCATCAGTGCATCCTGTGCAACATCGCAGTCCAGTACATCCAGTTCCTGGACCACGCCCACCAGGATGCCCGGGCAGCGGGATTCGTTGCCGTGGCCAGGATGCCCATGGTCCAGGGGGTGATCGATGAGATGCACGTCGCCGTGCGGCCACCAGCGGATAACAGGGATTGTGTTCATGTACAGGAAGGGGACCTACTCCATGAACATGGCCTATACGGAGGCCACGTGGAGAATCGCTGCAACAATGCCCATGCAGCGACCAGGGGTGTGGTCAAGATGTGCTTTGGGCTGTGAAGGATGCACTTCAGGTGCCTGGACCGCTCTGGAGGGGCCCTCCAGTACCGTTGTTGTCTGCTGCGTCCTCCACAAGAGAACCCAGCAGAGGGGCGATGTGCTGGAGGCAGAGGAGGGGGAGGAGTAACACGATGAAGGGCAGGCCTCCCCAGATGAGGAGGATGGGGGCAATGTAAGCGACAGACGGGCTGGACAGGGACGGGCACGGACCATCAGATGAATCCTGAGGAAGGAGCAGTGCTCTGAAAGCTAATGATTTGAAACAAACCTGTTGGACTTTAACCTGGTGTTGTAAGACTTCTTACTTAAGCTCTGCCTAAAATTCTCCCTATCTTCCTTTTCCTCTTCCAACACTTCTTCCTCAACTTCTCGTCATATATTGACAAGGCATGTTCTGGGCATGCCCAGCGCTGGGGGAGTTTTGGAAGGGGGTAGCAAGGACGGTGTCGAGGGTGGTAGGATACAGGGTTAAGCCAGGCTGGGGACTTGCAATTTTTGGGGTTGCAGTGGAGCCGGGAGTGCAGGAGGCGAAAGAGGCCGGTGTTCTGGCCTTTGCGTCCCTAGTAGCCCGGTGGAGGATCTTGCTTCAATGGAAGGATGTGAGGCCCCCAAGCGTGGAGGCCTGGATCAATGACATGGCGGTGTTCATTAAATTAGAGAAGGTGAAATTTGTCCTGAGGAGATCAGTACAGGGGTTCATTAGGCGGTGGCAGCCTTTCCTGGACTTCCTGGCAGAACGGTAGGAAAATAGACCGGCAGCAGCAGCAACCGGGGGGCGGGGGGGGTGTTTGTTTCGGGGGAAGGGAGAAATGTGTATATGTGTTTATTGAATATGCCGGGTGTTTATCTATTTCTTCTTTTTGTAGTTACTGTGTGGGGGGGGGGGGTTGGTTTTGGGGGTTAGTGTGTTTTTCTTTTGGCGAAAGAGGCCGGTGTCCTGGCCTTTGTGTCCCTAGTAGCCCGGCGGAGGATCTTGCTGCAGTGGAAGGATGCGAGGCCCCCAAGTGTGGAGACCTGGGTCAATGACATGGCGGGATTTATAAAGTTGGAAAGGGTCAAATTTGCCCTGAGAGGATCACTACAAGGGTTCTATAAACGGTGGCAGCCTTTTCTGGACTTCCTGGCTCAAAGAATATGGTCAATGGCAGCAGCAACCGGGGGGGGGGGTTCCTTATTATAGTTTCTATATTTTTTCCCTACGGTTATGTAACTTAACATTATGTTAACTTAAGTTGTTGTTAATATGTGGGGTTGTTCATTGAGTAGGGGCGAAGGATTGTTGTTATTACTGTTACCGTTGGTATTTTAGTATGGTTTGATTTTGTTGTATAAATTCAAAATTTTTCAATAAAAATTAATTTTAAAAAAAATTACTGGTTTCTTGTTGTTATTTTCTGTTTTTGATATGTTTTGGAAAATCTCAATAAGAATTATTTTAAAATATATATATATATTGACAAGGCTTGTCCCCCCCCAAATGATGAGGCTTTGCCACAGGCAGCAAACCACCATGATCTTTGACATCCACCCTGTGAGTTCTTCATGGCTCCTGCAGAGCAGTCCAGGTAGTAGAAGCATTATTTTAGCATGTCGATCAACTGACCTACCATATTTCGTTCTTTTATTTATACATGAGGCACATGGTTGAACACTGGCATCATCAACCATGTCTACCATCAGTGGATAGCCTTTATCATCCAGTACCCACCCTTTAGAACATTGGACTGCTACCAGGATACCGAACATTAACCTGAATGACTCTCTGCTTTTGGTCGTCCATCAGTTGGATGCTGAGGGACTGGAATCCCTTTAGGTTCTGCCATAGGGCAGAGTCATGACATGTGTAAAGTGATAAGTGTGTAGTTACTAGAACACTGCACTATGAAGAAGCCTAAAAACCCAGAGAATCTGCGTGTAAAAGAAATAAAATATGCTGTGAGTCTCAGTCATCTCCGTTATACAGTAAGTAAAGTCGCCATAGTCACAAATGAACATAGGTTGTTTTCCCCTTTGAGAGGGACAGCTGACTGGTGGTGATTTAACCTGAAGGTCACCACACTTCAGGCAAGAGGCAAGGTTGAGAAAGTGGGGCCTTCATGAATAATCTCAGCCGGAATGGGAATTGAATCACGTGATTGGTCTCGCTCTGCATTATGAACTAACCACCAGCCAACTGAGCTAAACCAGCCCCCAACACTGGTCAGCAATCTGCAAGAGCTTTTTAAAATCCCCACCCTCCTGCGTGGAAGAAGACAAGCACATTGATGTCGATCACCATCATGTTATTCAGCAACTGGCAATGTGGGAGGCATTGGCATAGTTGTAATGTCACCAGACTGGAATCCGGAGGCCTAGTTTAATGCTCTGGGGATATGGGTTCAAACTCTACCACAACAGCTGGAGGAATTTAAATTCAGTTAATAAATATGGAATTACAAAGCTCGCCTCAGTAATGAACACCTTGAAATTATCATCGATCGTCATAAAAAAAACACGTCACTAACATCCTGGAGAGAAGGAAATCTGCCACCCTTACCTGATCTGGCTTCCACTTGACTCGAGATCCACTGCACTCAAGTGTTCTTTGAAATAGCCTCAGAAGCCACTCAGTTCAAGGACAATTAGGAATGGACACAATGCTGGGTTTGCCAGTGATGCCCAACCCAATGAAAGCTTACTTAAAAAAACATGCTGTCCTGCTCTGAAATTGCAGTTGTGGCTGTAAAAGGTAGCAGATTAGAATGGGGACATCCTGAAGAAAACACAGAAGTATCACATAGTTTTCCAGTTCGGAGAACATATAGTATCCTGCTGAGAGTCCTTACTCCTCCACTTCCCTCATCCAACAGCATCTTGGCCTGCACTATTTGGCCTTTGTTTATTCTTCCTTTTGCATGATATTCCAAGGAGATTTTTTAAAAATTAATTCATGGGGTGTGGGCGTCCCTGGCTGGGCCAGAATTTATTGTCTATCCCTGAGAGCATTTTAGAGTGAACCTCAAATTTAGTTCCACAGAAATTAGTTGAGGCCAAAACTTGGTATAATTTCAGGAAGGAATTAGATATAGCTCATCGGGCTAAAGGATCAAGGGATATGGGGAGAAGACGGGATTAAGGTATTGAACTTCATGCCATGATCATAATGAATGGCAGATCAGGCTCAAATGGACAAATGGCCTCCACCTGCTTCCATTTTCTAAGTTTCTATGTCCTCAGAGTATGACTCTGGGTCTCTGGATTACTAGTCCAGCGACAATGCCACGATCCCACTACCTCCCCTGTACCTAGGTGTAGGAGCAACATGTATGTGCAGACACTTTGAAGTAATTCAGCACTTGCCTAACCACTCCTTTGCAACTTGAAAGAATGTGGGATACTTTTACAGGCATAATAATAGCCAGAAGGATTGATCAGCAACTAACCTGCAAGTAGGTGATGATTAAAATGTGCTAATGTGGACTTCCTTTCTGCTGATGAGCACACATTCAACCCTGTGAAGTTAGAGGAGGGTGTTGGCTGGGGAATTGAGCTTTGCGTTAAATCAGTACTACACCACCAAAAAGTTAGCGCGCAGTGCAATTTGCGGTGAAAGTGTGCGAGCGTGCATCGGAGGCTGTTTTGTGTTAAAACGGCAGATGCCACCAAGCTCAATTTCACATTGACTATCTTATAAAGCTGGAATAGTGTTAGAATTCCTCCCTTCAAAAGGTAAATTGGTAGTGAGATTGGATCATTGAGTATAAGGCTATAATCGTACAGTGACAGATTAATATTGGAATGTAAACTCTTGGTCTTGGGATGGTTAGACTGGAGAACGCATTTTGTGGGATTGACTAAAACAAAGAGCAGTTCAAAGGGCAAAGGACAAGGGTTGAAGTGCACCAGCGCCTCCGCCTGTTGTTTTCCCTACTCCCTCCGATAATGACATTTCCCAGGAAGCCTCTCGGAAGAGTTACTTGGGAAACATGAGAACCTGTTGCATTTTACAGCTTCTCCAGATTTATTTCAGATTTCCTGCAGTCAGTTATTCTTTTCACCTTGACATATCAAGATTCTCTCATCTTGCTTAAATTGGATTTTTCATTGAGATGTGCGACCACTGTTTCACTCTGACCAGAATGTTAATATTATTGTTTAGTTACTGACAGTGTCAACATATTGGCAGACCTGAGTCTGAATGGTGCGATCAAGCAGATGGCAGCAGGGCCAATGAAATTGAACAGCAAATAATTCCTCCCGTTATCTTGTCACACCACATCTTATCTTAATACAACTCCGTCTTCCTTCATGTTATACCGAATTCACATAAAGCAAACAATGGTGACTTCAAAACGTGTGTGCCTCAGCATTCGACATTCGAGAACAGATGAACACTTTTCATAGGATCAGAGGGAAAGAGGGGACATTGCACTTTATTTTTCTTTCTATGGATTGCACAGTTCTGCCAGAGACCCCAAGGTTCCACAAACAAAATTTATAAATATGTTGCATTACCTTGCGTGTGTCTCCAATTGTGTAATTGAACTCTGGTGCTCTGATTTAAAATTTACCCACCAATGAGACAGCATCACAGAAAATAGCCCATTCGAAATTTCGAAGCCTACAAAATTCAAAATAGGACAAAGCAGCAAATAAGAACACAAAAGTGCAAATCATACTGAACTGCTTGGGTTTCAGGAGCCGGAAGAGGAGAACAGAAAAATAAATGCCTGATCTATTTGACAATAGGCTTCACTTTAAATCCAACCATAACATTACAGGGGGTTGACTCAAGAAGGTATGAATGACAATAAAAGCAAATTACTGCAGATGCTGGAATCTGAAACAAAATAGAAAATACTAGACAATCTTAGCATGTCTGACAGCACCTGTGGAGAGAGAAGGGAGCTAACCTTTTGAGTCTGGATGGCTCTTTGTCAAAGCTGGGGAAAACTGGAAATAGGATCAGATTTATACTGTTGTGGATGGGGGGGGGGGGGGGTGGTACTGTGGGGCTGGATAGGGGGTTGACAAGGAATGTTGTGAATAGAAAGATAAAAGGAATATAAATGGGGGTGATGAAGGCTAAGAAGGCTGCTGATAGTAACACATAAAGAGATTAGAATGTGTGAATGGAAAAAAAAGGTGAACAGTGTATCTAAGTGCAACTGGGATCAAGGAACAGGTGGCCTAAGCGGGATTCGGGGAGGGGTACTAAGGTGAGGGAAAAACAGATCTATGGATGAAATGGAGGTAAATTCATAGAAACAAAAATGGGGTGAAGGTGGTGGAGAGAGTTCACTGTCTGATATTGTTGAACTCAATATTAAGTCCAGAAGGCTGTAACGTGTCTAATTGGAAGATGAATTGCTGTTCCTCCAATTTGCACTGGACTTCACTTGAACATTAAAGCAGGTCAAGCATGGACATGTGGACATGAGAGCAATACAGTGATTTGAAATGGCAAGCGACAAGAAGGTCTGGGTCCTGCTTGCAGATGGATCGAAGCTGCAAAGTGGTCACCCAGTCTGCATTTAATCTCTCCAGTGTAGATTTTGCCGCATTGGAAGCAGCAAATACAATAGACCAGATTGAAGGCAGTGCATGTGAAGTGCTGCCTCATTTGAAAAGACTATTTAGGCCCTGGGATGGTAAGCAGGGAGGAGATAATGGGGCAGGGGATACATCGTCTGCGATTGCATGGAAAGATGCTGGAGGAAGAGGGAGAGGTGTTGGGAGTGATGGAGAAGTGGACCATGGTATTCCGGAGGAAACGGCTGCTGCAGAATTCTGACAAGGGGAGTGAGGGGAAGATGTGTTTGGTGGTGGCATTATGCTGGGTTTGACAGAACTGGCAGAGGATGATTCTTTGAATGCAGAGGCTGGTGGGGTGAAGAGTGAGGACAAGGGGGATCCTATCCTAGTTCTGGGAGGGAGGGGAAGGGATGAAAACAGAGGTGTGGGAGATGGGGCCGACACAGTTGAGAGCCCTGTTTACCACAGTGGGTAAGAAACCATGATTAAGAAGGAATGAAGACATGTCGGCTACACCGTTTTGAAAAGTGGTTTCATCGGAACAAATGCGACAGAGCCGAAGGAACTGGGAGAATGGGATTGAGTCTTTACAGGATGTTGGGTGTGAAGAGCTGTAGTCGAGGTAGCTGTGGGAGTCGACGGGTTTGTAATGGATACTAGCGAACAGGCTATCCCAAGAAATTGAAATGGAAAGGTCAAGGAAGATCAAATATGAATGATGCTGGATTATCAATACTCTTTCAAATTTAAAAAAGGGCCACCCTTTCATTATTCAAAACAAAAAGTCCTGGTGGTTTACATAGGGCCAGCATCAGTGAAAAAAACAACTTCATAATTTATGGGTTGGTGATGGACAGAACCTGTATGTATTCACAAAATATATCTTTATGCTTTTTCTTATTTTTAAACTGGATTTTTTAGCTGAACAATGACTGTTAAGATGGCTGATTCTCTGTGAATCTCCAGACCAAAAGGATTCACTTCTCAGTTTTGGGGATGTCACACCTCATCACGTCTAAGGGGTTTCTTGCCAGACCACTTGGGGACTGCAGAGCCTGACTTCAAAGGGAAATTCTGGAGGACCATCCACTTTTGACCAACCAACCTTGCTAGTGGAGTCTATAGTCTACGAAGACAATGACTTCCCCAACACCAGACCCTCAACAAGTCACACCTCTTTCAACCCATAATGGCTGAGACATTCACAAAGCCCATTTTCAGACACTGAATAAACACTTTTGTTGAAGACATTGCGGGGAGGTAAGAAAAGGTCAATATTGCCTTCCGAACTGTCAGCTTCAGTCTGCTGTTTGGTATCTGACTAGAAGGACACACCAAACGAAACACTGGCCAGCCTGGACAATTGGTCCCATCTAGCCTGACTTTCATCAGGCGTTGGAGGTCACCCAGCCGATGAGGTCTGCACTGATCCCTCTGAAAGAGTACCCCACTCAGGCCCAATCCCCCACACCATTCCCACACCCACATAACCCCACCTAACCTTTGAACGCAATGGGGCAATTTAGTATGGCCAATCCACCTAACCTGCCCATCTTAGACTGTGTGAGTAAATCTGAGCCCCAGGAGGAGACCCATGCAGACACGGCACAACTGCACAAACTCCACACAGGCAGTCACCCAATATAGGGATCAAATGTGGCTCTCTGGCGTTGCGAGGCAGCAGTGCTGACTACTGTGCCAAGACTTGGCTGGAAGTCTTGTACCATCATCTACAAAGCTGATGTATCTCTGCATCCAACTTTATCTTGTGATGTCAACACCACCAGTAAATCAGATTTTATAACGTCAGTTTTCAGCCTGCCGGCCTCAGTGAAAGAATTCCTCACTAGAATTTCATTCTGGACTCTGGAAATCAGGTGAATCAGTATGTATTTGCTTTTTTCTGTGGTCTCTTTACTTCCAAACCTTTTCTCTATTCCTCTCTTCACTGCATGAATGTGCAGAGGGATGTTGAGGACCCTCCTTTTCGTGGTTTTTGACTGTGTGCAAAAACTAATCTTTTGAATTGATCTTACCTCAGGTTTGCTGTCTGATTATTAAAAAGCTGAATGGTTGGGAAATAATCCACCATTTATTAAGGAAAAAAAACATTCAAAACACCTTCTGTCTGTGGCCGAGTGGTGACAGGGATAAGATTAGTGTTATTTGAACTAATCACCTGCCCAGCTGCCCTTTGCATAACAGGGTGATATATCCATTTATGCATGAGAGGGATATACATTGGCTGACAACCATGGGCCTAGGTAGGATGCTCTTTTGGAGAGTTGGTGAAGGCCGATGGGCCAAATGGCCTCCTTCTGCACTGTAGGGATTCTATGGATCCCACTGGCCAAGATCTGGACTAGTTTCTAATGTGAAATGTCGCACATCACAAGCGCAAAGAAAGATGCTCTCATAAATGACAAGGGTTTCACTTCAAATAGATTATTTGTGACTCTTATAGTAAAGGCAGGAGGAAGTCAAGCCATCACTATAAGGTTTAATATTTAGCAGGAGTTTGTCACACTTAAGACACTGTCAAAAACACAATGAAAAGGGAAAGCTGTTTCTTTGCATTTTCAGCCAACACTTCACTTGCACCTGACAATTTGCAATTCTAATTTCCCCAATATTTCATCAAAATTAACAGCAATTAGGCTAAAAGGGAGAGGTCACCATAAGCACAGCTCTTACCTTTGCAGAATCATACTCACTGCATTATTTTAATGCTCCTGCCATCACCAGAAGTGTCAAGACAGATCAGTTAGCATGACAAAATATTCTTCAGGTAATTGAGCAACCTCGATGAATAAGCCACGCTGTTAAATATTTGTCTTCACCCATTTTTAGGCACAGAGGTCACAATCGGTGATCCGCCTGCGCTTGGCCCCATTAAGGTAGCACACAAACTTCGCACTGCATCCCCATTTGCCTGATTGTAGCAGATAGCCAAGTGCAACTTGCACTCAATGGGGAGCCAATTAGTGACAGGCGAGCACACATTCCAACTAGCCTCAAGCCTTCTCGGCTGTCTTCCGTCTTAAAAGGAGGTTACATTGACTGAAGAGAAGCTGTTGCTGACTATTATTACCACAAATGGCTACAAGAAGAAACAAAACACTTAGAGCTCCTTCGAAGAGAGATGACTCTCCTCAGAAGGTATTATGAAGGGTAAGATCGATAGGCATTTAGACAGGCAAAGGCTAATTAGGGAAAGTCAGCATGGCTTTGTAAGGGGAAAGTCATGTCTCACGAATTTGATTGAGTTTTTTGAAGGGGTAACCAAGAGGTTGATGAGGGCAGTGCAGCCGATGTTGTCTGCATGGACTTTTGCAAGGCCTTTAACAAGGTACCGCATGGTCGGTTGTTGCAAAAGGTTAAATCTCACGGAATCCACGGTGAGGTAGCCAATTGGATACAAAATTGGCTTGACAACTGAAGCCAAAAGGTGGTTGTGGAGGGTTGTTTTTGAAATTGGAGGCCTGTGACCAGCGGTGTGCCTCAGGGGTTGGTGCTGGGTCGACTGTTATTTGTTATATATATATTAATGATTTGGATGAGTATGTAGGAGGCATGGGTTAGTAAGTTTGCAGATGACATCAAGATTGGTGGCATAGTGGATAGTGAATAAGGTTATATAAGATTGCAACAGGATCTTGACCAATTGGGCCGGTGGGCCGATGAACGGCAGATGGATTTAATTTGGATAAATATGAGGTGATGCATTTTGATAGATCAAATCAGGGCAGGACCTACTCAGTTAATGGTAGGGAGTTGGGGAGAGTTTCAGAACAAAGAGATCGAGGGGTACATGTCCATAGCTCCTTGGTGGAGTCGCAGGTGGACAGGGTGGTGAAGAAGGCATTCAGCATGCTAGATTTTATTGGTCAGAATATTGAATATAGGAGTTGGGATGTCTTGTTTGAGATGTTACCAAGACATTGATAAGACCACATATGGAATATTGTGTTAAATTCTGGCCATCCTATTGTAGGAAGGATATTGTTAAACTAGAAAGAGTGAAGAAGAGATTTACGAGGATGCTGTTATATTAGTCTTTGTGGCAATATATCGTTACTCTTTGCTTGAATGGTCTTATGGTGTGATTATATCGAAATCACCAATCTCTAACTTAAAACAAAACTGATATATTGAATAACAATTAAATTATATTGAGTTTGCACATTCCACAGAACTGTAACTACGAATAAAGTAACCTATGTTCAAGTAATAACTAATGAACTACACGTGCTACTTCTGTCCAGTCTTAACTATGCTGTGATCTATCTCTATCTATCTATCTCTTGCTAACACTTAACTGACTACCCAAGATTCCCTGAGTTCTTATATTTATGCTGGAAACTGGTGGTGCCCTCTAGTGTTTGTATTACAATGAGATGTAATAATTATTCCTTTACTTGTATACAAATATACATATCATCACAGATGCTACTACGCCTTGATGGTCTGAGTTATAAGGAGAGGTTGGATAAACTGGAAAATTTTCCCTGGAGGCTCAGGGTGAACTTATAGAGGTCTAGAAAATAACGAGGAGCATAGATAAGGTAGATAGTCAACATCTTTTCCCAAAAGTAGAGGAGTCTAGAATGAGAGGGCATAGATTAAAAGTGAGAGGGGAGAGATACAAAAGAGAACAGAGGGGAAGTTTTTTGACACAGACGATTGTGAGCATCTGGAATGAGCTTTCAGAGACAGTGATAGAGGCAGGTACAATTTTTTCATTTAAAAAACAGGTAGATGGTTACATGAGCAGGGTGGGTATAGAGGGATCTAGGCCAAATGTAGGCAATTGGGACTCGCTTAGTGATAGAAACTGGGCAGCATGGACAAGCTGGGCTGAAGGGCCTGTTTCCATGCTGTGAACATATATGACTCTGTGACTCCCTGGTTCACAGATGCACATGGGAAGCCTTAGTAATCAAGGTTAATAGGAGGAAATAAGTCATGTTTACATGGGGAGGGAGAACCAGGAAGCAACAAAGGAACACTCTCCAAAGGGGATAGGAAGAAGGGAGATCAATACAAGCAGTTCATAGAATCCATAGGATCCCTACATTGCAGAAGGAGGTCATGTGGCCCATCAAGTCTGCACTGACCCTCTGAAAGAGCACTCGACCTATGCCCGCAACCCTAACTAACTTGCACATCACTGGACACTAAGGGGCAATTTAGCATGGCCAATCCACCTAACATGACCATCTTTGGACTGTGGGAGGAAACCAGAGCACCTGGAGGAAACCCATGCAAAGGAGAAAGTGCAAACTTCACACAGACAGTTACCCAAGACTGGAATTGAACGTGTGACCCTGGAGCTGTGAGGCAGCAGTGCTAATCACTGTGCCAGTGTAGCTTCTCGTCTCTAGGACATTCCTAATGAATTTCTGGGAACTTAAACTTACTCAATGTGACACATACACAGTTATATCTTTAGTAGGATTTTATTATAAACACTTTAAAATATAAAACAGATTTACAGTCGATAAAATGTGCATCTGCTAACAGTTTGTCATTACTAAAAGAGAAATATACTCAAACATGGATATCCAAAAGTTATCTCTGCTTCAAACCTTTGAACAGAGTAAGAAAGCCATACTTACAAGTCTAGAATGACTTGTTTAATGAAACAGACACAACTTTTACTTCTCTCTCTCCCATTCGGAAAGAGTGGCAGGAAAGGAGTGTGGTTCATTTAAATGTCTCTTTTTCTACATTTTCCTTTCCTTCCTCTAGAATAGACTGGTGTTCCTTAGCTCTGTAGTAAACAGTCTGCCTTAGAGAGGGATTTCACATTTGTAGATTTAGATATTTTTTTCTAAAGGGCAGTGATAGCCTGGTACTTTCTTCAACTGAATGGAACTAGTCTGTAATAAGCCATTTTAAAATGGCTATTCACATTTGTAGAATTATTATTTGTTTAAGGATGGTCAACCTTCACAGGACCAGTTATCAGTGTTTGATTATGGTGCTGGTGTCAATACATCAAATATGGCTAGACTAATAGACATTTGAGTACCACGTTATCTTTGTGGGCCTCTTGCTAAGTTTTTACAAATTATGTTTCTTAGTTCAGAAGAATTCATGTTTATTAACTCAAGATCCTGGAGTAAATTACCGGCGATTAGTGGGAAGAGGACCTTAATTGGCTAGTTAAGAGCCTCAGTTGGTCTAAGGACAGGAAGACTAACCACCTACTGCTGGTAAAATGCCAGCGGAGGCAGGAAAGTGATGGGCACAACACTCACCTCCATCCCACCCAATTCTATGTACACCCCACCTCCGAGTCCATTTCTGGAATGGGAAATTCCGGCCCAGATTGGGAACAATATAATGATCTAACTTGGAACCTTCAAAGTCCCGTAAACAGCAATGCCTGACAAGTTGGACTTTAACCTGGTGTTGTAAGACTTCTTACATATTTATTCCCCCAATGGCAGGTTCGCTGATTTTGTTTCGATGAAAGCAATGGTGCTTCCTCATGCAATTGAATGTCCACAGCTAGCTCAAAGAGAGTTAAAATGCTTAAGTGGATGAAGTAAGGAACACCAGGCTTTGCAGTGGGCAATATATTCTGGAAAAGAGCGACAGCACAGAGCAAGGATATAGCAAGCCATTTAACACAGTTTGCAATGATGCATGAGGGGCCCTGACCACACGATCCACAATCAATAAATCGGGAGTTAGAGTGCAGCCAGAGAGTGAGATTTAAAACATATGAAGGATGTTCAGCATTTAGCATAAGATTCATCAAATATGTTCAATTGGTTTATGGCCTCAAAATTGTTTTTAAATTGGTTTCAGCTTTATGCTTGTTGCCCGATCTGATTGCAGCACAAGCGAGGACAAAGGTCGAGAACGTGTTTTAAAAATGGGGCAAAAGCAATACGGCTTGTTCTCTTCTTGCTGTTGCTGTCTTAGCCACAAGTGAAAAGCAGGCAGAGGTTCTGAGGACTGACCTTACAATTACATCAAATGTACAGTACAGGAGCAGGCCATTCAGCTGAAATGAATGCTGGTGAATACATTCCACACATTTGGAAACTCAGTATTAAAATTCAACCAAAGCCAGCAAAGTTAGCATGGGATGGCGAACTCCATGTGATGTGTGCTAGTTTGCCACATGTGGTAACTAAATAAGTGCAAGGGACATATTGTCTGGATGAAGTTCTTCTTGGCCTTGACTGCACAAACATTCATATTGGCCACTGGGTTCTGAACAACTTTCTCCCTTTGTCATAGTGTACTCGCCTTATTCATTAAAGTCCTGTCAATCCTAATGTGGGTTATTCCCTGGCCTGTGATCCATTTCAATTTATGTGGCTCCAGATCACTTAGAAAATGCTCCAGTCAAAGACGCATCCTGGCTTCACCAAGTATAATTGTTTTAACTCCACTTCAATCTACGAGCTTACTGGCAACATCTTGGAATATTCCTAACCAGAGGACTATATCTTCCCATAAGTGTGATGTGTTGTACTGTACACATATAACCCATCTCTGATAATGCTGTATAACTGAAAGCCTGCCTTTCAGTAAGGGGTATCATTGATAGAATCCATTTGGTTATTGGAAGAAAAAATGGCAGGAAAGGAATAGAGATCATCAGAACCCTTGGTTTAAGGTTAAGTGTATTGTATGGGCAGCAGGGTAGCATGGTGGTTAGCATCAATGCTTCACAGCTCCAGGGTCCCAGGTTCGATTCCCGGCTGGGTCACTGTCTGTGTGGAGTCTGCACGTCCTCCCCCTGTGTGCGTGGGTTTCCTCCGGGTGCTCCGGTTTCCTCCCACAGTCCAAAGATGTGCGGGTTAGGTGGATTGGCCATGCTAAATTGCCCGTAGTGTCCTAATAAAAGTAAGGTAATGGGGGGGGTTGTTGGGTTACAGGTATAGGGTGGATACGTGTGTTTGAGTAGGGTGATCATGGCTCGGCACAACATTGAGGGCTGAAGGGCCTGTTCTGTGCTGTACTGTTCTATGTTCTATGTGTATGTGACCTCAATGCAGTGAGCATGACATAGCAACATAGGAACAGGAATAGGCAATTCATTAGTTCAAGCCGGCATCATCGTTCAATGAGATCATGTGGCCTAACTCCATATGCCTTTGTCCCAGATGCCTTAATACCTTTGCTTAACAAACATTTAGCTATGTCAGATGTGAAACTAACAACTAATTTTGCCTCAATATCTATTTGTGTTAAAGAGAGTTCCAAAACTCTACTACCCTTTCTGTGTAGGGATGCTTCTAACATTTCCCATGAATAGTCTGGCTCTCATTTTTAGATTATGCCCCTTAGTTGTAGAATCTCTGACGAGTGGAAACAGTTTATCTTTATCTACCCTGCCTTTTTCTGTTAATGTCTTGAAGGCTTCCATCAGATCATCCCTTAACCTTCTAACTTCTAGAGAAAACAGGCCTAGTTTGTATAATCTCTCATCATAACTGAACCCCTGAAGTCCAGGTACCATTCTTGCACTCCCTCCGAGGCCAAAATAGCTTTCCTGAGGTGTGGTGCCCAGATATTCTCACAGTGCTCCAAGTGGGATCTCACCAGAGTTTTGTAAAACTGCAGCAAAAGCTCTGCGCAGTCCTTGCAGCATGGTGGCTCAGTGCTGCCTCACAATGCCAGGGACCCGGTCTTGATTCCAACTTGGGGTGACTACCTGTGTGAAGTTTGCACATTCTCCCCATGTCTGTGTGGGTTTCCTCCAAGTGCTCCGGTTTCCTCCCACAGTCCAAGAAGTGCAGGATAGGTGGATTGACCATGCTAAATTGCCCCTTAGTGTCCAAAGGTGTGCAGGTTGGGTGGGGTTAAGGGAATAGGGTGGGGAGTGGACCTAGGTAGGGTGCTCTTTCAGAGGGTCATTGCAGACTCATTGGGCCAATTGGCCTCCTCTGCACTGTAGGAATTATATTTCGATGTTCTTCTAGCTATAAAGGCCAGCATTCTATTCGACTTCTTGATTATATTGTGCACTTCTTTGTGTCATTTTAAAGATTTATGCACCTAAATTGGGCATGGGTTTTTCTTCCGCTTGAATTGCACTATATGCCTTTGCAGCTGGGCAGCTGTCCCGATGGCAACCAGATCACATGGGTCTGTCTCTGGGAAGAGTTCAAAATGATTGCACGGCCTCCTTTATTCTTTTTATCTTAAATTAAAAGAGGCATTTTAAAATCTTATAAAGTCTTGTATTAATACCCTAGGTTTCAATGTTAAGCTTGTGCGGAACTGACAAGTTATGGATTCACTTCAATGGTCACACAAGTCTGCATCTAAGAATTTCATATTCAGTTCCATGAGAAATAATATCTGGTCCATATTAATTCATGTGCACTCAGGAGCAGTGTTCAGCTCTATGTTTATAACTGTATAAATATTTGGTATTTTTAATTCATTATCCATTTTTCTATCTCTTGTGTGGAAAGTGTTGACTCATATTTAGCGACATTTCTACAGATATTATTAACCCTGGCAAACTGCACCCGATTAGCCATTTAAGATAAATAAGCCTTGTTCATAAGTGCTGGCACTTTCTCCCTCTATTGTGTGATCATCTGTGACCAAATAAGAGTCAGTATCATGATCGCTCATTCTAATTTGTATCCATGCAGAGCACTTGGAAGGCAGTCTAAATCCTCAGAGTTGGGTATGACGTTAATGCAAGATGATGAACTGAGACAATGCCAATGATTCACTTGGTAAACCTGGCATCACCTGCACCTCTCTGTACATCATGTCAATCCTTAATTTCAGTGTCAGTCTGACCCAGCCGCTACACCTTTTCCTCTGAATAAGGCATTTGTAGGTTCACTTCGGCGCTTGAACATATTCTCGAACTCTATTACGCCTGTGCCATACTGAACCAGATGGTTCTCTCCGTTATGCTTGAATCGACAACAATAATAGAATAAACACTCACTTTATCTCTCTGAACCTCGTTTTCTTTCACAACAATGGTGAAACATTTCAACGGTCATTCATTTTTAGGCAAAGCGCTTTAGCCCTGAGAACATGAATTGTGTTATCCAAGAGTGATTAATTATTTATTTTCTATCTTCTTTCTTTATTTCATTTAATTGTTTCCCAAGTATCAAATCCTCAAAACAATTTCTGGACATCACTGACTCCTCTTCTTTCCAGCATATTGCTATTCAGTTCGATTCACCAGCTGAACTACCTACTCTCCAAACATGATGGGTACGATGGGTTTTCATCTTCCACCATTAGTCTCCTATTCTTCTCTGCCCAACAATATTTCAGACACCCAAACTCAAGTTAAAATGATAAAGGAAATTTGTTACTGCAGGAAATCTCAAAAACAAATAGGTTGGGGATGGGAAATGAACGCACATCAAGACTGACGACATTCTGTTTAAAATAAAAGCAAAATACAGCGGGGCGGGGTTCTCTCATCCTGCGGCAGAGTGTCCACTCTGTTGTAAACGCTGTTGCGTTTTATGATGGCGTGAACGGGCCACCCCCAGGACTAATTCTGGCACCTACAGAGGGCCAGCATGGCGCTGGAGTGGTTCATGCGCCGAACCCGGCGCATACTGGGTGCCGCGGGATCTGCGCATGTGCAGTGGCACCGGCCCCAACGCGCGCATGCGCTGTGGCTTCCTTCAACGTGCTGGCACCGCGCAACATGGCACAGGACTACAGGGGCTAACGCGTAGGAAATGAGTCCCTCAGCCAGAAAGGCCGGCCCGCTGATCGGTGGGCCCTGATCGTTGGCCAGGCCGCATCGGAGGCCTCCCCCGGGGTCGGAGTCTCCCTTCCTCCCCACAGGCCACCACCCAACCATTCCACGCTGAGTTACCGCCGGCTGAGAACAAGTGTGGCCGGCGCCGGCGGGACTCAGCATTTCCATGACGGCCGCTCGGCGGGCTGGACGCGTAGAGCGGCCCGCAAACTGCGCCACATTAACCGTGCTGGCGCCAATTCTGCGCTCTGCGCAGAATCGTGTGCCGGTTTCGGGGCGGCATGGCCAGGTTGCGGGGATACTCCGGCCCGGCCCAGAGTTGGGAGAATCCCGCCCCGGATGTTGGAAATCTGAAATTAATGCGGGTTAAACTGAGCAGGCCTGGCAGCATCCATGGAGAGACACAGAGTTAACAGGCAGGAATCTCCGCTCCCCCAGCCGCGTGTTTCTCGGCACTGCGCCGTTCGCTGAGGACGGGATTCTCTACTCCCGGCGCTTGCCAACGAGATTTTCCATTGAAGCCACCCAGAGGGCAATAGAGCGGAGCTACTGATTGGCTGTTCCGGGGAAATTTGCATCCGTGCAGTGCGGTCAGCGCAATTTGAAGGTGGTTTGTGGAGGGGCTGTTGTCAAGTGACAGGTGGGTGAGCTTGCGGCATGGGTTAGTACCTGGGACTTCGAGGCTGTGGCCATTTCGGAGACATGGATAGAGCAGGGCGAGGAATGGTTGTTGCAGATGCCAGGATTTAGATATTTCAGTAAGCTCAGGGAAGGTGGTAAGAGAGGGGGAGGGGTGGCATTGTTAGTCAAGGACAGTATTACGGTGGCTGAGAGGACATTTGATGAGGACTTGAATACTGAGGTAGTATGGGCTGAGTTAAGAAACAGTAAAGGACAGGTCACCCTGTTAGGGGTTTTCTATAGGCCTCCGAAAAGTTCCAGAGATGTAGAGGAAAGGATTGCAAAGGTGATTCTGGATAGGAGCGAAAGTAACAGGGTAGTTGTTATGGGGGACTTTAACTTTCCAAATATTGACTGGAAACACTATAGTTTGAGTACTTTAGATGTGTCCGTTTTTGTCCAATGTGTGCAGGAGGGTTTTCTGATGCAGTATGTAGACAGGCCAACGAGAGGTGAGGCCATATTGGATTTGGTACTGGGTAATGAACCAGGACAGATGTTAGATTTGGAGGTAGGTGAGCACTTTGGTGATAGTGACCACAATTCGATTACATTTACTTTAGCGATGGAAAGGGATAGGTATACACCGCAGGGAAAGTTATAGCTGGGGGAAAGGCAATTATGATGTGATGAGGCAAGACTTAGGATGCATCGGCTGGAGAGGAAAATTGCAGGGGATGGGCACAATGGAAATGTGGAGCTTGTTCAAGGAACAGCTACTGCATGTCCTTGATAAGTATGTACCTGTTAGGCAGGGAGGAAGTGGTCGAGCGAGGGAACCATGGGTTACTAAAGCAGTTGAAACACTTGGCGAGAGGAAGAAGGAGGCTTATGTAAAGATGAGACATGATGGTTTAGTTAGGGCGCTTGAGAGTTACAAGTTAGCTCGGAAGGCTCTAAAGAGAGAGCTAAGAAGAGCCAGGTGAGGACATGAAAAGTCTTTGGCAGGTAGGATCAAGGATAACGCTAAAGGTTTCTATAGATATGTCAGGAATAAAAGAATGACTAAGGTAAGAGTAGGGCCAGTCAAGGACAGTAGTGGGAAGTTGTGCGTGGAGTCCGAGGAGATAGGAGAGGTGCTAAATGAGTATTTTTCGTCTGTATTCACACAGGAAAAAGACAAAGTTGTCGAGGAGAATACGGAGATACAGGCTACTAGACTAGAAGGGCTTGAGGTTCATAAGGAGGAGGTGTTAGAGATTCTGGAAAGAGTGATAATAGATGTCCCGTGGGCCGGGTGGGGTTTATCCTAGGATTCTCTGGGAAGCTAGGGAGGAGATTGCTGAGTCTTTGGCTTTGATCTTCAAGTCATCTTTGTCTACAGGAATAGTGCCCGAAGACTGGAGGATAGCAAATGTTGTCCCCTTGTTCAGGAAGGGGAGTAGAGATAACCCCGGTAACTATAGATCAGTGAGCCTTACATCTGTTGTGGGCAAAGTCTTGGAAAGGTTTATAAGAGATAGGATGTATAATCATCTGGAAAGGAATAATTTGATTAGAGATAGTCAACGTGGTTTTGTGAAGGGTAGGTCGTGCCTCACAAACCACATTGAGTTATTCGAGAAGGTGACCAAACAGGTGGATGAGGGTAAAGCAGTTGATGTGGTGTATATGGATTTCAGTAAAGTGTTTGATAAGGTTCCCCACGGTAGGCTATTGCAGAAAATACAGAGGCATGGGATTCAGGGTGATTTAGCAGGTTTGGATCAGAAATTGGCTAGCTGATAGAAGACAAAGGGTGGTGGTAGATGGGAAATGTTCTGACTGGTGTCCAGTTACTAGTGGTGTACCACAACTATCTGTTTTGGGGCCGCTGCTGTTTGTCATTTCTATAAATGACCTGGAGGAGGGTGTGGAAGGACGGGTGAGTAAATGTGCAGATGACACTAAAGTCGGTGGAGTTGTGGACAGTGCAGAAGGATGTTACAAGTTACAGAGGGACATAGATAAGCTGCAGAGCTGGGCTGACAGGTGGCAAATGAGTTTAATGCAGAAAGGTGTGCGGTGATTCATTTTGGAAGGAATAACAGGAAGACAGAGTACTGGGCTAATGGTAAGATTCTTGGTCGTGTGGACGAGCAGAGAGATCTCGGTGTCCATGTCCATAGATTCCTGAAAGTTGCCACCCAGGTTGAGAGGGTTGTTAAGAAGGCGTACGGTGTATTAGCTTTTATTGGTAGAGGAATTGAGTTTTGGAGCCATGTGGTCATGTTGCAGTTGTACAAAACTCTGGTGCAGCCGCATTTGGAGTATTGCGTGCAGTTCTGGTTCCCACATTATAGGAAGGATATGGAAGCATTGGAAAGGGTACAGGAGATTTACAAGGATGTTGCCTGGTATGGAGGGAAGATCTTATGAGGAAAGGCTGACTTGAGGCTGATTTCATTAGAGAGAAGAAGGTTAAGAGGTGACTTCATTGAGGCATACAAGATAATCAGAGGATTAGATAGGGTGAACATTGAGAGCCTTTTTCTTCGGATAGCGATGTTCAGCACGAGGGGACATAGCTTTAAATTGAGGGGAGATAGGTATAGGACAGATGTCAGAGGTAGGTTATTTACTCAGAGAGTAGTAAGGGCATGGAATGCCCTGACTGCAACAGTAGTGGACTCGCCAACACTAAACGCAGTCAAATGGTCATTGGATAGGCATATGGATGATAAGGGAATAGTGTTGAGGGACTTTAGAGGGGTTTCACAGGACGGCGCAACATCGAGGGCCGAAGGGCCTGGACTGTGCTGTAATGTTCTATGTTCTATGTTCTATGCTGCCAGGAAACCCGCAGGCCAGGGTGCGTTCCCGGAGGGAAAAGAGAATTCTAACGGCCGGAAAATTCCGGCCAACATTTTGTGTCTAAATGACTCTTCCACAAAACTAGGTTTAAAATATTGATGATGACATTTTTGGCCTGTTCCTTGTTTAGGATGTGGACAGGCATCTACAATGGTCACATTCTGAGTTAAGAGGTTGTGGGCGCAAAGTTGACTCCAGAATCATACTGGACGCGGTCCTCCATTGTGAGTCCCTCTAATGCTGCTAGCGAGGACGTAGAATTTGACGCTCAGCCAAATCGCCCATTCATTGCAGCGGGACTGGAGAATTTCACTGCTGTGAATGGACGGGGAATTCCACCCATAATCTAGGCTAATATTCCCGTGTGACATTGAGGGAGCATTGAAGTGTCAGAGATGCCGTCGTTTGAATGAGGCACTATTTAAACGCAAGTCATTTCTTTCCCCCTTGAAATGCTTCCTGTGCCAAGCCACTAATTGTTGTGTACTCCAGAATTTGAGCACACAAATTAAGGCTGACACTCCAGTTCAGTACTGCGGGGGTTTACGCTGTTGATGTTTTTTCAAATGAGATGTTAAGCCAAGTCCCCGTCAATTCAAATGAATTTAAAAGTCCCCGCAGAGCACTATTTCAAAGAAGAACAGGGAAGTTATGCCTGGTCCCCAGCCAATATGTATCCCTCAGTCACCATCACAACAATAATTGATCTGGTCCTTATCACTCTGTTGTGGGATCGTGCTGTGCACAGATTTCCTACATCACAACAGTGACTAGGCTTCAAAAGTACATCACTGGCTGTAAAATCATCGGGGTGTCCTGCACTTGTGAAAGGCACTTTAGAAAATCAATCCTTTTGTTTCCTTATTGACCTATTTTGATTTCCCTCAAACTTGATGGTGTTCTGCAAAATTATCCTTCAGCTACTTTTGTCCTTGATGGATAAAGGAGCTGACACTGGTGAATGAAATACTTTCAGGTATTACTTGCAATGCTTGCAGGTCCAAGAATGTGAAACATCAACTCAAAACACTTTTTCCAGTCATGAGCATTTGCTGCTTGCAAAAATAATATAGCTTGGGTTGAAAGGTGTTGATCCTTTGCATTTCACTTCCAATGCTAAATAATCTAATTTGTCGATGTGCAATCAATATATCTAAGTTGTAAAATATCTTGTGGTCAGTAACAGATTCAATATCAATGATTTTTGTTTTGGTTATTTCTGTAGCTGTTAGCGATCTGCAAATATGTCACCAAGGGCAGTTGTACAGTACTATGGGCCTGCGGCTCACATAACACATGCCACAATACATTACAGTGCTGGAATTGCAGTCAATAAGCACTACCCATAGTAAAACACAGTAAATTATCTCAGAGAAAATCCTTTTTAGTTGCCCCCCCCCCCATGATTCTAACACGTGAGTCTGTCAATAAAATGTAGGGAATATATATATGCAGAAAAGTTATGTCCAACGACAATTCCTGGTTTTAGCTGGACAGCTGCTTGGAGCAGTACAGCCAGGGAAAATCGACCCAGGGTTTAATTGTTCCCTTTGTAGGTCAAGTGGGAATCCCTGCTTATGTTTTGCAAACTTGCCTTGAGCCCTGCCTAATAGTATCCAATTTATGTTCAATTTTAACATTACCAAAGAGTTGAATTTTCCACCTGAGAACCTCAATAAACAGAACTGATGAATGGAATTTCTGGACATTATTTGACTTTTTAAAACTTATAATGTAACAGTCAAACCCACAATCTGCATAAAATTAAGCACAGATTAACAGACAAATTATATTTCACATGAAAGCACTCACACGTGTACAACTCACAAATGTGGCATCATGTGCCATCTCACAGTCTTTCCAATCTGGCCTCCCACTCAATTGTTTTGGCCCTCAACTGGCTTCCCTTGGCAGCTGTATTCGATCCGAGGTCCCTGGATACCAAAATGGCACACTGCTGCAGAACCTCTTTAGCGAGGTTCATGCTAATCATGATGGCACATATTCCCCAGGGACTCCTTTAGCCAACTCCTTTAGTAGACCCCATTAAACGGTCTGGTTGGTTCTGGCAAAACTGAAGCAGCAACAGTAAAGTTGCCGAACTCAATGTTTTCTCCAACCCTGCCTTCAGCTTTCTGTTCTTTAAAGTGAATCACACAACTCCTTGTAAATGTGAATTAAGTTGCAAAACTGAACATGGACTTAATGGCTTAGGGGCTGTTTAGCTCACAGGGCTAAATAGCTGGCTTTGAAAGCAGACCAAGGCAAGCCAGCAGCACGGTTCGATTCCCGTAACAGCCTCCCCGAACAGGCGCTGGAATGTGGCGACTAGGGGCTTTTCACAGTAACTTCATTTGAAGCCTACTCGTGACAATAAGCAATTTTCATTTCATTTCATGTTATCGGTGGTTGTTGCACCAAAAGCTGCAACTGAATATATCCCAAATAGTTGGTATTCATATTCTCTGGTTGGCAAGCTCCCATCTCAATAAAAATGTTAAGTCACTGCCAAGTTTACAGCTTTGTCTTTAATCTAAACCCTGTCTCCAGCAACCTCAAAGCAGGCTAATTTCTCATACCAGCCTCTCTGAACAGGCGCGGGAATGTGGCGATGAGGGGCTTTTCACAGTAACTTCATTGAAGCCTATTTGTGACAATAACTGATTATTATTATTACTATTATTATTTCTCAAAAGTCTAACGATCTAATTGGCAGGAATTCCAATTACTCCTCTTTCCAGAAATCTCTCCTGTGTCACTTTGGATTTAAAAGGATTTCTCACAAACACAAGCTTTTGCAAAATACAAAGTAGGACATGCCAAAGGGCTGTGCATCACCCTGAAGGAACTCAAGATATTCTTCTTGCTAAAAAATAAGGAGTGTGAGAAATCCCCATTCTTTAATCAAACGGAGCTCATGAAAATGTGTTTTCCAAATAGAGGTTTCTCACTAAGTAAAATAGATACTTTAACACTTCTAGCATGTGTTTTTTTCTAATCGTTAGTGAATGTCAATCTGCTTTTTCTCTGAATATATTCTAGCCTTTGTTGCAAGGTGGATGGAATATAGAATTAGTGATGTCTTGATACAAATTTGTGGCATTGGTGAAACTACAGCTATAGCGCTGAGCATAATTTTGCTCTCTTTACTTGAGGTAAGAGGTAATTTCACTGAAAGATTTAGGATTCTGAGGAGCCTGTCTGAGTAGATATTAAGAGGAGGTTGTGGGGAATTTAGAACTGGGGGGGGGGGGGGGCACAGTTTAAAAATACAAGGCCTCTCATTTAAGGCTGAGATGAAGAGGATCCTTCTCAGAGAGGATCATTACTCTTTGTAATTTTCTTCTCAAGAGAGCAGTGGAGGAGGGATCATTCAATATATCTAAGCATGAGTTAGACAGATTCTTGATTTATAGGGGAGTCAAGGAAGGAATTGGGGGGGGGGGGGGGGGGGGGGGGACATGCTGTAAATGTCTTTCAGGGATATCAGCTTGACATTACCAGAAGAGAAGGGTGCCACGTGATCCAGTCTTAGTTCCACTTATGCTTTGAGCAGAGCACAGACACACAGCTCTGATGTCTTCATGCTGTATAGTAAGAAGTCTTACAACACCAGGTTAAAGTCCAACAGGTTTGTTTCAAACACGAGCTTTCTGAGCACGGCTCCTTCTTCAGGTGAATGGAAAGGCTTGTTCCAGAAATACGGCATTCATGCTGTATGCTGATGTATAAAATTTCACATGTGCCTTATCTAATAAGTGAACCCACAACACATTAACCACATTCCTTATAAGTGAGTGGCTCCTTTAGCCTTTGCTTCATTGCGCTGCCACTGGCAATGGGTTTTTCTGCCACATACCTTGCTGAATTGCTGGAAAACTGGGCGTTTCTTTGGTGTATGCAGAAGATCACACCTTCCATGTGTTTTGTGAGGATTAGGCTATCCACTGAGTGCATCAAAAATTGGGTTCTTTGAAGGAGCTGTAAGCTTTGTTGGCCTGTGAGGCTCACTTATACTTTCATCCATCCTTAAGTACCTCTTCAATACTATGCATTTTGGTTTGTCAAGCAGATCTTTCTGGAGACACTTCCATAGGAGTGGATATGATTGCCAGCTCAACAATTCTCTCTGTTAGTTCTGCATTTGAAAAATCACAGTAAGTGCCCTTTCCTCTGTATCTGCTGACTGATGAAGTGGTCTTTGGATTCGTTAGGCTGTTGTCAAAATGATATGAAATCCAGTCGATCAGTGCGGAAACTTTACCTGATTCCAAACCTGTCTTCTAATATAGTCCATATGGGGGTCCTTTAGCCCCTCTGCTATTAATCCTGATGTGTTAAGTCTGTGTAGACCTTCATTCACAATTGGTAGGTGAATTTTATGGTTTGCTTGTCTGGTTCAGATTTGCCTTAATCAAGAAACCATAGATCTTGAATTTGGATCATAACCAGCTACATCCCAATTCAAACTGGGGGATTTTGTGGACATTTTGACAATATCCCTTTGACCTTCCTCCGATGGTACCTGGGATGAATGCTGCTGTAACCTACGTCGGGTGCTTTTCTGAAGCTCCACAATCTTCCTGGTCCCGATTTTGATGATTTTTTTTGTTTGTTTTATTTATTTTTTGTTTGACTTTTCCTTATCTTGCTATTGATCCAGCCTGCATGCTGAGCATCCATCTTTCCAGACATATGATGGTGTTTCTCAATGCACTGTTCCACTCGCTGAAATGACAGGCTATGCCCTGAAATCTCACCACGATAAATTTGTCTTCTTACCAGCTCTGTGTTTGAGCACTATCTCACTCAGTGTGTTCTTCACGCTTTTCCATGCAGTTACCACACTGTGATTTCAAACACTCTCCAATGCTGCCAATCTGTTGGGGTTTGACCAGAACATTGAATGTTATTTAATCCCATGTAGTATGGTCTACACTATGTTGCACCTGTACTTAATCATGCTGCCACATTCTATGGCTACTGTTGAAACCCATGTTGTGTTTTTATAATTATGTAAAGGCATCAATCACTCAGCAGGGATTGGGAAGAAATGTTGTGGGTTAATTTATTAAGGCCCCACAGTGGCCTGACCCGCGATCGGGGCCCACCGATCCGCGGGCGGGGCTGTGCCGTGGGGGGCACTCTTTCCCACCTCACCCGCCGGTGTAACTGTCCACCATGGCCGGCACAAAGAAGACCCCCCCTGTGCATGCTCTGGGATGATGCCAGCACACGCTGGCGCTCCCGCGCATGTGCCAACTCGCACCGGCCAACGGAGGCCTTCAGCGCCGGTTGGCGCGGCGCCGAGCCCTTTGATGCCAGCTGGCGTGGCGCCCACCCCGCCGGCGCCTGCCCAACTCCTGAAGGTGCAGAGAATTCCACATGTTCCGGGTGGCTGGACGCCGGAGTGGTTCACGCCACTCCTCGGCACCCGTACGGCTCGCCCCGCCGGGTAGGGGAGAATCCCGCCCTGTGTGTTTTCAAGAATCAGTTAGGTTTAGCACTTGGGGTGATGAGGATCAAAGAATGGTGGGTGGGGGGAAAGCAGGGTTAGGCTATTGAGTTGAACGATCAGCCATGGTTATAATGAATGGTGGAGCAGACGCGAAGCGCTGAATGGCCTCCTCCTGCTCCTATTTTCTATGTTTCCATGTTTCTTTAGTTAGGAATGTGAACATTGCATGCTTTGTATGCACCAGAGTTTTGAAGAGTTTATCCCATGAACAATCTATTGCCATGAACAAATTCTTCCCTGATATATTTTGATTGTTAAGTGCCTCTGCGTTCATTTCACTTAAGAATGCATGCAGCGCAATCCATTGGGAAAAGCAACATTGAAATGAGTAATTTCTGGCATCCAATTCAAACTTCCACAAAAATTAAAATCATGATTATAAAGGAAAATGAGCTTCAGGCAACAGGAAACATTAGCAGCTAATGGTTCGGAATTTAAAATCCAGCAATAATTCAATATCTGATCTGAGTGATTGTATTGGAGAATATGCATTTATAGAGTCGACAGGGCCAGGTACATTGGAAAGGGGTTTCTCTGGTCCGCCAGAGAACGGTGGTAGCGCACCCTCGCTGGAGCGGGATTCACCGTTCCCGCCACCTGCCAATGGGATTTCCTATTGTGGCCACCCTACGTGACCAGGAAACCCATGGGCATTGGTGCGCTGCCGGCGAAACAGAGAATCCCACAACGATTGGTTGATGGAGATCATTGATCAAGGTAAATATAAAAATCAATGATACCTCATCAGTTTCAGAATTATTGGGAGATGAAATGTCACAAGGCACAGTGGAGAAAATTCAGCTCCTTAATCCTCTGAAAGTTGTACCTTACGAAGAAACAAAGGCTATTTAAATGAAGAACAGTTTCCTATAACTGCAGGTTAAGGAGAGAGTTCTTAAACTGTTGCCCAGGCTACACAAAATACAGGCATTCAATAATCAACAAGGTAGCAAAAACTTCCAAGCATTTGCCTAATTACCTCTAGTTACAGAATGCCTAGATGTCAGAAATGCGTGATTCTCCGCCGGCATGATCATCCGCTTTGCCGGCAGAGCACTCACGCCCGCGGATTTCCGGACAGCATGTGGGAGGCCTCAATGGGAAACCCCATTGGCCAGCTGCCGGGATGGAGGATCCTGCTGCCGGCAAGAGCGCGCCGCATCAGAAAACGGGTGTGGCGGGATGGAGAAACCCGTCGATTGTCTATCTTTTGATCTGTTCTTCTCGCAAGACAACAAATAGACACCTGGCAAGAGGTTAAAGGTCATGTTACTTCCTCAGCAAAAGCAAAACTTTTGAAGATTTTGTTGCACTTCAATAGCGCCGTCCAACATTCTGGTATTATGTGTGTCGGATAATTTCAAGAACCCAACACGCAAAAGGTAGGGAAAACATGGCTTTAGGAAGGGACGAACCTGGTGGAACCAATCAGATCAGCGAGTTCTCAGGTTCTTTCCCAGCGAATGGCCTTTAACAACAAAGGTGATAGACGCACCACATCGGTCTTAATGCTGATTGATAAGGATGGACGATATTCCTCAACAGCCAATATCTAATTTAGAGATAGCAATAAGAACATTTCACCTACAGAGCAGCTTATCACATTTCCAAGATAAATTCTTTAGAATGACTTGGTCAGGTATACTGGACCGATATTTTCCCCGCTGTTACTATTCCCTGTTCACGTCAGCAGCACAGCCCCGCCCGTGGGTTTTCCGGCAGTAAGGGTGGGATTCGATGGGAAATCTGATTGACCAGTGGGGGCAACAGAGAATCCTCCACCAGCGAATGGCGTGCCGCCAACAACCACGCACTGAGGGACCATATAATCAAGCCAATTCCGGAAGAGTCTGAGGAAGAAAATCACTTCAAACTCCAGAGTGACCCAACCTCGCATGGACCACCCTGTATACCCCCCTCCCCCCCCAAGGGACCCACCACACCTTCCTGACCCCCAACCTGACCCTATCCTCCTCCCACCCCTCGACAACCCCCTGCAGCGGTCAACTCACCACCTCCAGTTTGACCCCCACAAGACCTGGACCGAACCAACCCTCACACCACCTGCCCAGTACAACCGACCCCACCCTGGGCTGACTCCCGTACCGCCCGAACTGACCCCGCTGCATCCAGAGTGACCCCACTGACCCTCTTGGGCTGACCCTCTTCCCCCCCCTCCCGATCGAACAGCCCCCCTCCCCCTTCCCAGGCTGACCCTCCCCCCCCCCCCCCAATTCCTGTACTAACACCCCCCCTCCCCTTCCCGGACTGACACCCCCCTCCTGGACTGACGCCTTTTTTCCCAGACTGACCCCCCCCCCCCCCTTCCGGACGATTACCCATCTTCCCGGACTGAAACCCCTCCTTCCCAGACTGCCCACCCCCTTTCCCAGACTGCATCCATTCTCACAGACTGACCCCACCCTCCTCCTGGACTAACCCCTTCTTTCCTGAACTAATGTGCACCCCTCCTGGATTGAACCCACCATTCCCTGGATTGAACCCACCATTCCAAGGCTGACCCCTCCCTTCTAGATTGGCCTCCCACCCCTACGGTCCAATCACTCCACTCGATCTAACCACCCCCCGACACCTTCCTGCATCCTGGAACGACCCTGCTCACCCTCACCCCCCCTCCTGGTCTGACAACTCCCCACCCTCCCGGTCCGACACCAGCCACCGTCCCATTGTATGAACCATTTACTTTTTAATTGTCCCTTTAAACACCTCTTTTATGGCAGCTACCCCTTAAAAAGGGGGTGTTTACCTCTGCACGCAAGTTACTCTGTGTATATGCAGTTGGTAGCGCGTTTCACTGCTCATGTCTCGCCCAGCTTGAGTGAGCAAGGTACCTGTTGTGATTACAGCGAGGGTAAACCCGTTGAGACTGTGAGCGAATGGGGAGCCATTCTGTGCAGTGCATGAGTCTATGAACACCAATCAGATGATTGATCAATTCATCTTTTTTTTGTAATGCAGATCGAGTGGAAGAATTTCCTGCTGCACTTCAGATGCTGCCATGGAATCCTCCACATTCACTGAAGCCTCCTGACCAGTCAGGCAGGCAATTTAACACCTTATCTGAAAGACAATTTCAAGCAATGCATCACTGCAATGAAATGTCAACCTAGCTTATGTGTTCAGAGACTGGAGTGGGATTTAAACTCATAACCTCTGTATCAATGGGGAATGCTACCCACAGAGATAAACTGATGCAATAAATCTTTGGTTAGGCTGCTTGAAACAATATTCCTTAACCCAAACTAATCAGATTACTCTCCCATTTTCAATTGCATCAGTGTACTCTTCCTTTCTTGGCATCGAAAATTATTGGCATTGTAATATCCCAATAATGTCCACTGGTGAGTTGTCACCAAGGTCGTATCTCGGCTATGGAAGATAGCCGTGTTTTGTGAGTATGGAACTGTTTTGTCCGTTATGCTCCATGACCATTTTATCTGCGGCATTAATAACACGGAGATTCAGAAAAAAGCTTTTAGGCAATGTCTCCTTGATTTTTCAGCTACAAATCTCCCTGAAAAGCGCGGAACATGGCCCCCAATAGAAACAAGGTTTGGTGAAAGTTTTAGGGCGTTGCCCCTCACGTGATGTCCCTGCGGCCTGGAGCTGAATGCTGCGGAGACGCTGGCCTCTGGGCGAAAGGCCAGCTGCCAAGACATGTGTCATCCCTGGATTCGGCTGAGGGCTAATCCGACCCGTGTGCAGGGGTCCCCGCAGGCAGCAAGAGGGCTAGCGCTCCAGGTGCTCCAATTGAGGTAGATGTCAGCCCCAGGGCCTTGCAAAAGAGGCAGATGATGCTTTGTCAGATGATGCTTTGTCTGTTACCCGCAGAATACTGATGTAGCCCGTTATTTGTAAAAACACTTCCTATTCATTTACAGATTATATAGGTGCATCTCAGTGCTCGACACGTGATTCTCCGTCTGCTTTCCACTAGTTGTTATTTACTCATCATGTGACATTGCATCTAATAATATTCTTTATTAGAGTCACAAGTAGGCTTACATTAACACTGCAATGAAGTTACTGTGAAAATCCCCCAGTTGCCACACTATGGCACCTGTTCGGGCATACAGAGGGAGAATTCAGAATGTCCAATTCACCTGGCAAGCACATCTTTCAGCATTTGCGGGAGGAAACCGGTCACCCGGAGGAAACTCATGCAGACACGGGAGAACGTGCAGACTCCACACAGACAGTGACCTAAGCCGGGAATTGAAGCCGAGTCCTTGGTGCTGTGAAGCACCAGTGCTAACCACTGTGCTACACATCTGCTACATCAATGTCAGGTACTCCTTAAGTCACCCCTTTACTCTGCAACTGCCATGCACAATCTTCTTGTCAAATTGATTTTAAATTGTTAACATTGTTCCCAAAGTGATACTGTTCGATTTGTCCCTCATCTTGAGAATCAACACGCATTATTTTGCATTTCCCCTACAATTCAAAATGGCAGTGTTTCACCACACCCCTTACACCAACCATTATCTTCCATTAGTTCATGCTGGAATTTTCCAGAACCCTCTCGCTTCCAATTTATTCTATACTCAAGTGCTCAACTGTTCCTCATTTAAATGGACTGATTTTCTTATTCCAAACACTTGTTGACAAGGTGAACTGAAAAACATTTTTTCTTTAAAAATATCTTCATTGAGTTGTGATGCTGTGAAGAATGTTCTTGATACCAGAGAAGATGACTGGAAGAAATGCCTCAAATAAACAGTGAAAGAGAACTGATCTAATATCATTGTTAAACCCGTGGCCTTCATCAATCTTATTTGTTCAACTCCTTATATTTATTTAATACTCTAATTCTATTAAATTCAGCAACTCAACTGAGACAATTCTCCAAATGGTGGTTTAAAAACTTGGTGGTTTAGCAGTAATCTATCTGTGATACAATGAAGATACACAGAAGATGTGGCACAGTGGCACATTGGTTAGCGCTGCTGCCTCACAGATCCTAGCACCCGAGTTCAATTCCGGCCTTGTGCCACTGTCTGTGTGGACAGTGTGCACTTTCTCTCCATGTCTGCATAGGTTCCTCCGGGTGCTCTGGGTTCTCCAGTTTCCTCCCACAGTCCAAAGATGTGCAGGTTAAGTGGATTGGCCATGATAAATTGCCCCTTAGTGTCCAAAAGGTGAGGTGGGGTTAATGGGTTACAGGGATATGGTGGAGGCATGGGTTTAAGTAGGGTGCTCTTTCCCAGGGCTGGTGCAGACTCGATGGGCCAAATGGCGGTCCCAACAGCATTGCCAATACTGTGCGTATTTTTATTTATCTTCTGAACCGCAAGCCTTCCTTATAGTGATCAAATGACCACACAACCAGTTAGTTAGTTCAAAAGATAACCATCTTTTTATTTACATACACAAGAGTTATCTCAACATGCAAACTCAATATCTACTACGAGTTAAACTGCACCTATCAGCGACAATAACCTATACTTAACTTCAGGGCGACTGGCACTGTGCAAATGGATAAGACCTTTATCTGGATTTCACTTGGCTGATTCAAAGAAAGTGGCTCTGTCTCTGCTGGACTCATCCGTCAGGTAGCGATCGTTGGTCTTGATCTTGGCTGGCTGTTCCTGATGCAATTGGGTTGGCACAGGCCGGATCCAAAAGAGACAGAACTCATGGCTGTGTCCTCTTTTATCACTCTGGGATTTCGCACTCTTTGGGGTGGTACTTAACCTTGGCCCCAATAGTTCGACAGGGCTTTGATCACTGTCTTCGATTTCGGCCAATAAAGGGCGGGTGCCTTGGTAGCTGGGCGGGTTGTGAATGGTCATTGACCTTGACAGGTGTACTTTCTGAGTAAGGGGAGTGGCGCCGATCAGTCTGTGGCTATATTGATTGCTTGATTGGAGTTCTATTGTCCTGAGAAAATGTGCTATTAAAATGCAAACGAGCGGGGGTTTCGATCAGGTCTGGTTACCTGTGCTTTAGATACACTTAGGCTGTGTATCTGCCTGAGTCCTGGGTTGGCCATAATTCCCATGGTCCTTTGCAGGTGGCCATCTTAGATGGCTACATGGCCTCCTTCTGCACTGCAAATTCTATGATTCTATGTGACAGGCTAAAGTTAATTGAAAGTCACCCTCACAATCAATATGTAAATAGATCATTTGAAGTTGCAGTGAGTCATTCAGAGCAAGCTATTGCCAGGTTGAGGATCAGGCCTGAGAAAGCTCATTTCAGCCAGCGTAACCATGGAACTGCAACAATTATCTCCATACTTCCACAGTGGAAGTGAAACAAAGGTTCACCGGACTGATTCCTGGCATGACATGATTGTTGTATGAGGAGTGGTTGGGCCAGCAGGGTCAACTTGGCCTGTATTGGCCGGTATTCACTGAAGTTTAGAAGAATGAGAGGATTCAGGAAGGTTATTTCCTCTGGCTGAGAGGGCTGTGAAAAGGGGGCACAGTCTCAGGATACTCGGTAAGTCATTTGAGACTGAGCTGAGGAGAAACCACTTAACTCAGAGGATGGTGAACCTGTGGAATTCTCTAACACGGGAGGCTGTGAAGGCCAAGTCACTGAGCATATCCAGAAAGGAAATAGATTTTTGGACTCTTAAGGCATCCAAGGTATGGGGAGAGCGCAGGAGTCCCCAGAGAGAGAGGGTCATCCATGATCATAGTAAATGGCCGAGCAGACTCAAAGGGTCAAATGATCTACTCCTGCTACTCTTTAGAGTCATAGAGTTTTACTGCACAGAAAGAGGCCGTTCAGCCATTTCTATCCAGCACAGTCCATCAAGCACCTATCTATTCTAACCTCATTTTCCGCCACTTGGCCTGTGGCCTTGTATACTATGGTATTTCAAGTACAAATCTAAATGTTTGTTAAATTCCTGCATCTATCACTCTTCCAGGCGGTGAGCTTCCCATTCCTGGGTGAAAAGGCTTTTCCGCAAATTCCCTCTAAATCCCCTGGCTCTTACATTAATTCTATGCTCCTTGTTATTGACATCTCCACTAAGGGGAAAACTTTCTTCCTGTTTACCCGATCTATATCCCTCATAATTTTGTACACTTTGATCTGTTACCCCATCAGCCTTCTCTGCTCTAAGGAAAACAACTCCAGCCTATCAGCTTCTCTTCATAGCTGAAGCATTCCATCCCAGACAACATCCTGGTGAATCTTCTCTGTACCCTTTGCAGAGAAATCACATCATTCCTATAGCATGGTAACCAGAACTGCACATGGCACTCTAGCTGTGGCCTAACGAACATCTTATCCAGCTCCATCATAACCCCTCTGCTTTATGCCTCAGCTAATAAAGGCAAGTATCCCACATGCCTTCTTAACTTCTTTATTCTACCTGTCCTGCTGCCTTTAGGGATCTCTGGTCAAGCACCCCAAGGTCCTTTGGTCTTCTGTACTTCCCAATCTTCTACTATTCATTGTGCATTCCCTTGTTAATCCTTCTAAAATGCATTACCTCACACTTTTTCTAGTTGCAGAAGCTTTGATCCAGGGATCTGGAAGAATAACAAGAGTTGCTGCTTCTGATTAGAATTCTGCTGGATGAATGCATGCTTGGTTGCAGAGATTATTGTCTATGTGTATATGTTATGCACGTGTGTGTGGTGGACCACTGTGTACACCTGTATTAGGGGATGTAAGGTAGGACCTGTACCACAGGTTCGCCGGTAGCCCCTGCTGGCTGGCTCCGACCACTAGGAGCTGTATAAATATGCGTGTCCGCCACTGATCTGCCATTTCGCCAGCTGCAGCAGGAGGCCATGCATCTGACTGCAATAAAGCCACAGTTGTAACCAATCTGAGTCTTTGTGCAAATGATCGTGCATCAGTGTGTGTGTGTGTGTGTGTGCTTGTGTAAATATGAGGTGTGCAAGCATACAAGTGCGTGAGCATGTTTGTGTGCATGTGTGTGCAATTATTCTTGCAGTCGTGTGTGTTCATTTGCACAAGATTTGGGCTCAGTTGTGACTCCCGTATCAAAAAGTCCATGAGCCCTCAGCATCTAAACCACGTGTGGAGAACGGTTGTCTGGGGAATTTCTGCACCTTTAGAAATTCTATGTAACATTGCTGCCTTTGTCTGAGAAATGTTTCTCAGCTTTACATGAACGCATAGAGTCAGAACAATAAGACTAGTAAAGCCTCAGAGCCATTAGAGGCCCCTGGGTTTTAAAATGAAACATGACTATATCTCCCCCTTACTGAAGCCTCAGGAGAGGAACAGTAAGTGGAAAGTAAGAGCCAGAACTCCATAAAGCAAAAAACATAACTCGTGACTCTTTATATACATTGACAGATTTTTTTTTCAGAGATCCTCTGAAAACGACAAACTGAATGTTGAAATTGCTGAAGTACTCAAACTATGCTTTAGTAAACCCTTGTGGTGACAAAACATTGTGTGGGAAATTAGTTGTCCAGTTGCCTTGTTCCAAGGGACTTGTGTCATCATTTACTGCAGGTAATTGGGCCTCACAACACTGACAGTGTCTACAAAGACAAAGGAACCGTCTTCCACGCAACCAGTGTTAGCCAGTGGTGAATGGTTGCTTTTGTATCATTCGCACGTGTAGCCAGCCCACATCATCTGAGGTGGCAGGCAGTAATATCGATGCATATGACACATATGGACATACGCAGTTTGGCAAGTTTATCTTGATGCAATCATGTCTAGACTCATTATCGAGAGCCAGCAGTATAAAGGTAACCTCACAATCCTGACCTTTCCCTGGGTCTGAAAACAATGACTGGCCCCTGTGCCCTTTTCCCACAGTGAGCTGGGAAGCTGCATCCTCTTGTTTGTATTGTAAATCAGAGTAGAATTATGAAGGGGGCGGCCTGCGGGTACAGTAGTTAGCGCCAGGGACCACGGTTCAATTCTGGCCTTAGGTGACTCTCTGCGTGGAGGTTGCCTGTTCTCCCTGTGCCTGCATGGGTTTCCTCCAGGCGCTCTGGTTACCTCCCACTGTCCAAAGATGTGCAGGTGAGGTGGATTGGCCTTATGTGACTCTCTTCCTGGAGTTTGCCTGTTCTCCCTGTGCCTGCATGGGTTTCCTCCAGGCGCTCCGGTTACCTCCCACAGTCCAAAGATGTGCAGGTGAGGTGGATTGGCACGGCTAAATTGTCCCATTGTGTCCAAAGGTATACAGGTTAGTTTAAGGGACTCTTGGGATAGGGTGGGGGAGTGGGCATGGGTGGAGTGCTCCTTCAGAAGGTCGGTGCAGACCTGAAGGGCTGAATGGCCTACTTCTGCACTGTAGGGAAGCGATCATGTTGGCACATAGCAACTACTCAGCTATAAGAGACCAGTCTTACACCTGCATCTATTCTGATGTCACAGAAGAGCAGGCCTCAGCTAACCCAATAATATGGCCAGCAGCTTTAAAGCAGTAAAACATGCCAAGGACTTTACAGAACAGCTATCAGGCTTAATTTGACACTGGATCATTTAAGGGCATAGGAGAGGTGACCAAAGGCTTGGTCAAAGACATAGATACTAAGCGAAGTCTTAATTCAAGAGAGGTTTAGGGAAGGAATACTTAGGGTCTAGACATCAGAAAACACTGTTTGCAATGACAATTGAGGATATGCAAGAGAACAGAATTCGGCGAGTGCAGAGTTCGCTGAGCGTTGCAGGAGGTTACAGAGATCGGGATGCGTGGGGCCACGGAGAGATTTGAAAATATGAACTGGAATTTTTAAATCGAGGTTTTGCTCGCCAAGGAGCCACCATAGGCCACCTGAGTCCAGGTGATGTGTGAAGGGGAACTGGTGCAAGTTCAGTTGTGGGAAGCAGAAGGAAGGATACAATTATGTTTGCAGCGGAAGATCGGTGGAAGACAAAATTCAAATAGTCAACCAATAAAGAGGCTCAAATCACACAGCATCATAAAAGTGAGGAGTGATTCAAATAGGGTTATTCAGCATCACACTAATACCAGCACTAAACATAAAGGTACCTCAAGTCCTTTACTCTCAAAAACCACAAGGGCCACATGCCAGTTGTTTCCAATTGAATCCTGTCATTATGCTACTCAAATTACAAAACAGACAAGACTAATAGAAGTAGGCATTTATATTTAGGAATTAGAGTCACAAAGAAGCTTTGTTGCTGCAATTATATTATGTTTATGATACAATTCATGATTTGGCACAGAATCTTATTTATTTCACAAACAAACCAGATACACTCCCTGACTTGCAATATAATCACAGCTCAATCATGGTGCATTTTGAAAGCTAATTATGATGTTGCTCAATGCATTAAATTGTTACTAACCTATGCCCCCTCCGCATATATCTTGGTATTTGAGGGGCTCATTAAATGGTGAATTGTCAATTTGATCAGTCCACATGTTATGATAATATAATTCATGCTACTAATCAAACCTCAAAAAGCAAACTGTATCCTTGAGGAAGAAATGAGACAAAGGGAAACTTTAGATAGAAGATGAGATTGTCAGAAATAGAAGCAGGAGAAGACCGGAAACACCCGTCAAACCTGAGCTGCCCATTTATTATGATCATGGCTGATTTTGGGCTTCAACTTGACTTTCCTATTGCAGTCGCTCATCATGGGACAACCCTTTCACAGAGACTAAACCACTGATGCTTCACTGCACAGTCATAACTATGGGTATCAAAATTACACACACCATTCCAGGTGTCATCTCAGCAAAGCCCCATACAATTACAGCAATACTTTCTAATTTGTGCTCTCCAATCCTCTTCCAATAAAGGCCAACATGATACATGCCTTCCTAATTGCTTGCTATATCTTCATGCTTGTTTTTTTTGTCCTCTGTACAAGGATCCCCAAGTCTCTCTGAACATCAACATTTACAAGTTTCACATCTTAAAAACATCTGCTTTTAAATTCTTCCATCTAAAGTGAATAGATTCACATTTTCCCGCATATACTCCATCTTCCTTGTTGTTCATGCCCTTAATCTGTCTTTATCTGTTTGCAACCTCTTTTTGTCCTCCTCACAGCTTGCATTCCCACCTACCTTTATATTGTCTGCAAACTTAGATACATTGTGGGCAGCACGGTAGTATGGTGGTTAGCATAAATGCTTCACAGCTCCAGGGTCCCAGGTTCGATTCCCGGCTGGGTCACTGTCTGTGTGGAGTCTGCATGTCCTCCCCGTGTGTGCGTGGGTTTCCTCCGGGTGCTCTGGTTTCCTCCCACAGTCCAAAGATGTGCGGGTTAGGTGGATTGGCCATGCTAAATTGCCCTTAGTGTCCTAAAAAGTAAGGTTAAGGAATGGGTTACGGGTATAGGGTGGATACGTGGGTTTGAGTAGGGTGATCATTGCTCGGCACAACATCGAGGGCCGGAGGGCCTGTTCTGTGCTGTAATGTTCTATTCTATTACTCTCTGTCTCTTCATCAAAGGCATTAATGTAGATTGTAAATAGCTGAAACTTCAGCATGATCCATGCGGCACGCAGTAGTCAGCTTCCCAAATTGAGAATGCCCAATTTATCCCTTCACTCTGCTACTTGTCTATTAACCAATCATGTACCCCAGCTAATATGTCACCTCAACTCCATGAACACTTGCTCAATGTATTGACCTTTTGCATGGCACCTTTATATCACATCCACTAGTTCCCCTTTATCTCCCCTACTAATTTGATCCTCAAAAATCGTAACATAAATTTGTCAAACACGTTTCCATTTTGTAAAACTTGTTGCCTTGTTCCCATTGTACTATGATTTTCAAAGTGCATGGTTGAGACTTCCTTAATGATAGAAGGAATTCATTCCTTCTATGACTGATGTTGAGCTAACTAGTGTTTGGTTCTCGTCTTCTCTCTCCATCCTTTCTTGATTAGCGGTTAAATTATAATCTGCTGGGACTATTCCAAAATCTTGGGAATTTTGGAAGTTCACAGCCAGTGCATCCACTTTGCCTCCAACGATCTCACTTAGGACACCAGGATGTAGACCATTAGGTCTTAGGTATTTGTTACATTTTACTCCCTTGCATTTGTCCAGAACATTTTCTCTTCTGAGATGAATTATCATAATCTCCTCATTCTTATCAGCTCCTGGGTTACCCTCCATTTCTGGTATGTCTTCCACTGTGAAGGCAGTCGCAAATATTTGTTCAATTACTCTGTCATTTTTTCACTCCCTATGAAAATCACCCCTGTCTTTGCTCTGAAGGGGCCATTATTTCATGTAGCAACTCTCCTCTTTAGGAGGTCTTGTGGTTCAGTGGGTAGCGTCCCTACCTCTGAGGCAGAAGCTCTGGGGACTTTGAAGGTCAAGGAAGACACATTCATAACCCAGCCAACAGATTCTGTGTCCACATGCAAAATCCTTCCCACATGCCAAATGCAGTAAGAGTGGGAGAGATTCCTGGTCAGCCACGCTTGGTGTGGAGTGGAACCCCTCAAACTATAAGCCATTGGTGAAAGACTAGAAACATGTTCTTGCAGTGGAAACAAATGAAAGTTTGTTTTGTGAACCACTAGTTGCACGAAGAGTAACAACAACTCTTTTTTTTAATATACCTGCAGAAGTTCTTACAATCGGATTTGGATTTGTTTGTTTATTGTCACGTGTACCGAGGTACAGTGAAAAGTATTTTTCTACGAGCAGCTCAACAGAAAATTAAGTACATGGGAAGAAAAGGGAATAAAAGAAAATACATAACATGGGAAAATACATAATAGGAAACACATAATAGAAAATACATAATACACAATCTGTTTTTATATTCCTGGTAGTCTCCTCATATTCTTTTTTCTCCTCTTTTATCAATCTTTTAGAGAGTTTTTTTCTGGTTTCTAAAATGCTCCCAAATCTTAGACTTAACGCTATTTGTTGCAATATTATAAACCTCCAACTTTAATTTAATACGGTCCTTAACCTCTTGAATAAGCCATGGGTAGCTTTTTCTTGCTGAATTTTTGTTTTTCAATGGAATGTGTCATGTGAGTGTCCCTTTAAGAAAGGTTTGGTCTTACCACATGACTAGTAGCATGGCTTCGGTGATGTCATTGTGGGTGGAGCTGGGCTGTGGCTGTCAGGTGAGAGGGGATTTTAGCGTTTGGGTGTCAGTTGTGGTTTGTTGCTTTGGATTGCAGAAGAGAAGCACTGTTTCCTTGTTTTAATTTTAAAGCTGTTCCAGGGAACTGAAAGCACATTGGGCGTGGCAAACTGCCTTGGTAACTTTACTTTCTGGAATAAGTTTTAAACCTGCTGGTTGGAACTGGATCAGAATCTGAGGGGAAGGACCAGTCCCATTCAAGTGAGATTACAGTGTGCTGGGCCACATCCTTGAAAGGGGTTTTGGTTTATTGGATTTTGTATTGAATTGGAACAGCTACTAAGCAGGATTCATTAAGAGTTATATACATAGATTACTGTAGCTGTGGTGTTTTCTTAATGTTGATAACAAATCCTTGCTGTGTTTTACATATGGCAACTACATTCTTATAATAAACTTTGTTTTGATAAAAGCCCCTAGGATGTCTAATGAATTACACCTGGAGTTGGAGGTATTGTGCTCATCCTAGCCAAATTCAGCATACAAGTTATAGGTCAGGTGAACTTCATAATACACATTGGAGTTTCTCAGCCCTGGCCCAAAACAAAGGTCTTTTTGTTGAATCTTTTAAATTGTCCCTTTAAATCACAGCATCACTACTGTGCAGAAGGAGGCCATTCAGCCCATTGAGTCTGCACCAACCCTCCGGAAGAGCACCCTAGCTAGGCCCGCTCCCCCCCCTATCCTCATAACCCCACCTAACCTTTGGATATTAGAGAAAATTTAGCATGGCCTTTCCACCTCACCTCCATATCTTTGGACTGAGGGAGGAAGCCGGAGCAAAACATCTCTCACTGTTTTATTTATTGCCATGCATCTTTTCGTCCATTTACCTGATCAGTCTTAACCAGCTCTCCCCTCATACCTATGCAATTAGCTTTGGTTCGGTTTAAGAGCCTGGCTTGTGACTGCAGCATGTTTACAAGTGTATTGCTCAGTAGTTTGGTTGGGTGCCTCATAAGCTTGGAGATGGATCCACCACATGTCACATGCCCAGCTAATCAAGCAAAAGAAACCTTCAAAACACTGTCAAGCTAACATTGGAAAAACTCAATTTCCATGAAGCTAATGTTTATCATTTCTGTCTGTCAGCATCAATCACAAACCCATATTGTCTCTTTGTTGTCACCGACGTAATGGTGCGCTGATAAGAGACAATTAGAATCTAACATCTGCTCTCAAATATAACCCTTTTCTCACAAATTCCTCAGGTTGGTTTAACAGTGCATGTGCTTCAGATCTTAATACCTCAAGTCTCTGTGTGCTGTTCAGTATAATTGTCCTCATTTCCCACTAATAGATATGCTTTAAATTGCCTTTTACTGAAATAATAAGTGACCTTTAAACATAAAGAAAAGAGAATAGATGACTTTTTTGTGGCAGCTATGTTCAGGTAGTGACAAATGGTTCTATTTTTATCTTTTGACAGGTGAATGATTGCTTGCGTATTAACCCAATAATATTTACAGATGGCCTCCTAACAGATAAGGAAGGACCTTTGTGTTATTGAGGCTTTCAAGAAACATAATGAAGTACAATAAAAAAAGAACCACTGCCAGAGAATTTTTATATTACTCACAATTTTCATTTCCTCTTCCATTTAAATTATTTTTGAGGCCTTTATCCTCCACTGCAAACATTTATCAGCGTCTCGCCATGCTTCATAACCTTTAGTAGTGTCACACGTAGGCTTACATTAACAGTGAAATGAAGTTACTGTGAAAATCCCCTAGTCACCACACACCAATCCCTGTTCGGGTACATCTTTCGGGACTTGTGGGAGAAAACCAGAGCACCTGGAGGAAACCCCCGCAGACACAGGGAGAATGTACAGACTCCGCACAGACAGTGACCCAAGCCTGGAATCGAGTCCCGAGCCCTGGCGCTGTGAAGCAACAGTGCTAACCACTGTGGGAAGGTACACAAACAGGGTATGCTACTATACCTGGTACAAACCGATAGCATTGACAGGGTTTGGGCTGGCAAGTGGGAGGTGAAGGCCATAATATCCAAATTTGCCTAACTTTATGCCAGCCTGAAAAATGAGAATGTGAATGTACACCATTTTGCCATGCAGACAAAGATCTGAAAGAGCAGCAAATTAAATACTTGGTTCTCAGCAACCTGTTCTTGTGTACTGCCGAACACATCAAAGGGAGAGGGGCGATGATGAGGAACAATCGTGGCAGGAAGAAATTGAGGTCAAAAGGGAATGTTTCAAGGAGAATGAAATGCTGTTGGTAAGCAAATTACAAATTGTAAATTATCAGTCTCTAATAGCTGAAGGCTTGTGGAATGGGATAGATGATGGTGGATTGGGGGGTGAATTGAATGTGGGTGGTTGGGACAAGAGCTTCCATCACTCTGGGTTAGCACATATTCTGCATTGGAAGTGATGTAATAGAGCACCTCGAGAAAAAAAATGGAACCTGAACAAGTTGTTACAGTACCCAGAGCAGATCCCAATTTATATCAGGAAACCAGAGGAGCCCCCAATTTTTGTTACGATACCCAGACCAGACTCCAATTTATATTCGGAAACTGGAGAGACCCCAGCCATTTTTATTGTTGCAAATTGTGAGGAAAGGATACTTCACTCCAGGAATGATTCCACTGACAACCAGGGACCTTGGGCTGGATTTACCCAAAATGGGACTATGTCCCCACGCCGGCGTAAAAACGCTGATGTTTTACTCCAGAGATTCCTGTAAAAAGTACAGCTAATTCAATGCCCTGTAGGGGGCCAGCAAGGACCCAAAGCAAATCTCGCAGCTTTAGCTGTGGATCTGGGACCCCGCACTTCTGGTTTGGAGTCTGCGCATGCGCACGATGGTGGCCTCCAGCGGCTGCGCCGAGCTCCATGGCGGACTCAGACCATGAAGCCAGACGCAAAAATTAGACCCCCTCCCGATCGGTCGCACGCCCGAGCATCTAGAGAGCCCCCCTCCCTCGGTGTCCGATCCCCCTGACGCCCACCAGGGCGGCCGTGGACTGAGTTTGCAGCCGCCACGCCAGCATCCCGAATGGCAATAGCGGGTTATTTCCATGCCGTCGGGAACTCGGACGGTCAGGTGCGGAGGATCGCTGGGCAGGCCTCTGGCAATGGGCCCCCAGCCGCGTGGCGTACTCCGCGATTCCGACAATTCTCGGGTCCCTGAGAATCGCCTGACTGGCGCCGGGCCCTATTTTGGCGTGAAAGTGGATTCTCCGCCCCTGTGCCGAATGCGATTTCGGCACGGGGCTGCGGAGAATTCAGCCCATTTTATATTAAAACAAATTTTATTATGAATACAGGATTAACTCCATTAACATCCAAAAATAAAGCAGCTTTTCAATTAACAGTTAAACAGTTCTGAAACAAATGAAGGGCCGGGAGTCTCTGAAATCCTGGCCAAGTGTTGATGCCGGCGTCAAAAGCGAAGCGAGCGACGCCGGCGTCAACGAGCCTCCAGGCCCAGTCATTCTCCTCTTCCTCGGGGGCTAGAATGGCGCTGGAGTGCTGTACGCTGCTCCAGCATCGAAAGCCGGCTCTACACGGCCGGCTGTCTCTGCGCCGGTGCAAGCGAGTGGTTGCCACCTCCGCGCCGGCCCCCGGGCAACATGGCGGAGCCCTGTAGGGGCCCGGCGCGGAGGAACATTGGTCCCCCCCGGAATGTGCAGACACGCCGATCGATAGTCCCCGATCGCGGGCCTGGCCACTGTGGAGGCCCCCCCCACCACCCGGAGTTGGATCCCCCACCAGGACGGCGAGGTCCCACCGGGTGGGACCATATGTAAACCACGCGGGCGGGACTCAGCTGAACTCGGCGGGCACTCGGCCCGTCGAACACGGAGACTCACTGTGGGGTCCGCTTTCAACGGCCCCCGACCTGCGCCGCGGCGATCGAGAGGCGCAATTGGCGACCAGAGAATGAGCGGCCCGCCTTCGGAGCAGCGTGGACAGATTCTCGCCCCGGCGATTCTCCGACCCGGCGCGGGCTCGGAGAATCCCGACCAAGGTCTTTGAGTTTACTTTCCCATTTCGAAACTGTCCAATAAGCAAAATCCACACATATAACTCAAACCCCACTTAGTAATACACTTGACACTCAGTGGCTTTCAGATTTATACACAAAGTCCTTGGGAGAGAAGCTTTCAGAAGTCAGAATGAGAAACATACTTCCTTTCCTCAGAAACCAGAGAACTGTAAAAATGAAACTTAGAACAACAGACACGGGGCAGGGCTGAAAACAAAACTCAAAGCAGACCTAGCCCCTCCCATTAGTGACGTCACAGCAAGCCTAACTATTAACTCCCTTAATCACAGCTTTGGCAGACATATAGAGTGTGATTTAACTAAATGGGGACAAAGTCCCATAGCGTGCTGGTTCAGGCTTGTGTTTCCCTGCGCTCGCACTGTTTTCTAAGGAGCTTGGCTTGCGGAACTCCTCAGTGTAGCAAGGAATCGGGACGTCATTTTAAAATGGTATCCTGATTTCTGTGGCCCCCCAAAACGACCCCTGACCCCCCCAAGTCCCAAAGCACTATGGGAAGGTCCCCGGCAGCACCCCCCCCCCCCAAACCTCTGAACACCCACCTATGGCACCCCCAGCCCGATCGCAGCCGTGCAAAAAATGGCAACTTGGAACCTTGGCAGTGCCAACCTGGAACTCTGTCAGTACCCTTGAGAGCTAGGTGTGCCACCTGGGCATCTTGTCAGTGCCAGAATGGCACCTAGGCGCCACTGCCAGGGTGCCAGGATGGTAGATCTAGCATGCCCAGGTGACAGAAACTGTGCCCAGGGTATCACGCTGTCCAAATGACATACACGTGGGGCATCCAATCCCTTGGTACACCCCCACAAGCATTGTTCCATCTGGTCCCCGTTTCCAGAGACCAGTACTGACTGGCACTTGCCCGAGGTGCTTCTCGGAAGTGAAAGAGATTGATCCCACGCCCCGGTAACTCAGGAATCTGCACATTCAAGCGATACTTGCTGTCTCATTTTAATGTGCAGATTTGCTAAAGAGTGAGCCCGCCCACAGCGGGCGGGATTCACATTGCAACGTCTCACGAGATCGCGTTAGATCTCGGCAGGGATTGCGAGAGGGGTCTCCCGGCTCTTATTGGCCACACTGTGCCGCGGCGAGCTGCTTTTCAGCCTCAGCATGGCTGTTCAATCGTGTCCATAATCTGGATACCATAACCAAATTTCTTTTAATAACATGACCGCAACAGACACATATTACAATAAATATATATAAATGTCCTACATTCATCATACATTTTACGACAAAACAAACCATAATTTGAAAATGGAAGGCTCGGTGATTATGAATAATATTTAGGATCAGAGTACTGAATTATTCAACACTGAATATAACTCTAGGAATGAATACCTGATGGCTTGTTAATTTAACTATCATCTGATTGTAAAGTTGTATTTACCTTATGCCGGTTCTGATTCACATTAAAACAAAGGATACAAAAAGTGAAATCCGGTTGGTAATTTTCTCATTTGGGGCTCATTTGGTAAATTAGGTCATTTTAGTTTTTGGCATCCTCGTGGTGACACAGTAGCTCAGCTATTCAAACATTGACTGTTGGGTGTAAATCTTGCTTTTAACTTCTTTACTCTGGTTTCAATGAGAAAAACGTGAAACTCAAGATCCCAGAACATTGACAGTTTTGAGTCATTTTTCTGTTAACTACGTAATTTCAGCTCACAGGATTTAACTCCTGTTTACAAATACTCTAGGACTCCATCAAGCTTTCATATCTCCTAGCTAGATCTGAAACTGAAGTGTTTTTAAAAGATTTTTGAAAATGTCCCATCGCAGATTATTATTGCAGTATTTATAAAATATTTTGCAAAAAAGAACCTTTCAAATGCTGCATCTCCGAGGAGGTTCATTGTAAAAAAGCCTATATTTCCTGCATCAGTTTTTCAGCTGACGAACATTAAATGGTTGAACTTCCTCTGTGTGCTATTTTTGAACACTGAGAACCTCTTGCATCAGATTCCTTTATTAACATAAACCCATTTATTTGAACTTGATTAACTACTTCACAAATAGAATACATGGGAATTTGTCATAAACCAGTGTGTTAAAAGTAGCGGATGGAGGAATTTCAGCCTTCAGCCCCTTAAAATTTGGAAATGGTTGCACAGCGACAAAGGTTGCACATCTACCAAGGTTGCACAGCGACCAAGGTTGCACAGTGACCAAAGGTTTGGATTGGATTTGTTTATTGTCACGTGTACCGAGGTACAGTGAAAAGTACTTTTCTGCGAGCAGCTCAACAGATCATTAAGTACATGGGAAGAAAAGGGAATAAAAGAAAATACATAATAGGGCAACACAAGATATACAATGTAACTACATTAGCACTGGCATCGGATGAAGCATACAGGGTGTAGTGTTAATGAGGTCAGTCCATAAGAGGGTCATTTAGGAGTCTGGTGACAGTGGGGAAGAAGCTGTTTTTGAGTCTGTTCGTGCGTGTTCTCAGACTTCTGTATCTCCTGCCCGATGAAAGAAGTTGGAAGAGTGAGTAAGCCGGGTTGGAGGGATCTTTCATTCTGCTGCCCGCTTTCCCTAGGCAGCGGGAGGTGTAGATGGAGTCAATAGATGGGAGGCAGGTTCGTGTGATGGACTGGGCGGTATTCACGATTCTCTGAGGTTTCTTGCGGTCCTGGGCCGAGCAGTTGCCATACCAGGCTGTGATGCAGCCTGATAGGATGCTTTCTGTGGTGCATCTGTAAAAGTTGGTAAGGGTTAATGTGGACATGCCAAATTTCCTTAGTTTCCTGAGGAAGTATAGGCGCTGTTGTGCTTTCTTGGTGGGTGGACCAGGACAGATTTTTGGAGATATGCACCCCTAGGAATTTGAAACTGCTAACCATCTCCACCTTGGCTCTGTTGATGCTGATAGGGGTGTGTACAGCACTTTGCTTCCTGAAGTCAATGACCAGCTGTTTAGTTTTTCTGGCATTGAGGGAGAGATTGTTGTCGCTACACCACTCCACTAGGTTCTCTATATCCCTCCTGTATTCTGACTCATCGTTATTTGAGATCCAGCCCACTATAGTCGTATTGTCAGCAAACGTGTAGATGGAATTGGAACCAAATTTTGCCACGCAGTCGTGTCTGTACAGGGAGTAGAGTAGGGGGCTAAGTACGCAGCCTTGCGGGGCCCTGGTATTGTGGACTATTGTGGAGTAGGTGTTTTTGTTCATTCTTACTGATTGTGGTCTGTTGGTCAGAAAATCGAGGATCCAGTTGCAGAGTGGAGAGCCAAGTCCTAGGTTTCTGAGCTTTGATATGAGCTTGGCTGGGATCATGGTGTTGAAGGTTGCATATCGACCAAAGGTTGCACATGGACCAAGGTTACACATGTACCAAGGTTACACATCAACCAGTGTTGCACGACGTTGTGTTGAAAAGACGCGAAACAAATAATTTTCAAAAGAAGTCACATCAAATTGCCAGCACAATATTTGCGAAAAACATCATATAGTTTGCAGCCATGCAAAGAGAGTGAGTGGGAATGAAATTGGCTTCAGACAGTTGTTGATTGATAATGCTTAAATAACACGTAAAATTTCATTCCGCAGATTATTGAGTATTGAGCTCTGAAAAGTCAATATCTCGTATGCATCTCCTGTCCTATCCCAATATTAACAATCCCAGGGCGTATAATAATCCAATTGCTATCTAAGAATTGCTTGCTCAGAGATCAATACAATCATTTATACACAGGCCAGACAGACCTAATTGATCCATATTGGCATGAAATATTGAACTGAACTTTACTGACTTTCAATAAGTTCCCTTTGCCTGAAAGGAAAAGTAATGAATGTTTTCCTTTTGTGCATGAAAGCAAAAAGTGACATTTCAGAACATGCAGGTAACCTAATGGGCACAGAGTGGTCAGCATGTATATTATAGAATTTACAGTGCAGAAGGATGCCACCTGGCCCATCGAGTCTGCACTGGCCCCCGGAAAGAGTACCCCACAGACCACCCCCAACCCATCCCTCTAACCCAGCAACCCCAATTAATCTTTTTTTTACACTAAGGGCAATTTAGCAGGCTCAATCCATCTAACTCGCACATCTTTGGACTGTGGGAGGAAACCGGATCACCCAGAGGAAACCGACACCCACACGGGGAGAACATGCAGACTCCGCACAGACAGTGACCCAGGCCAGGAATCGAACCTGGGACCCTGGAGCTATGAAGCAACTGTGCTAACCACTATGCTGCCGTGTTGCCCTATATAAGAGGCAGGTTTTTCCTTTGTACTTCACAGTGACAGTATCAAAGGCATTACTGATTTTAAAGCAGTTATAGATATCAGCAGCATGGTGGTTAGCACAATTGCTTCACAGCTCCAGGGTCCAAGGTTCGATTCCCAGGCTTGGTTCACTGTCTGTGCGGAGTCTGCACATTCTCCCCGTGTGTGTGTGGGTTTCTTCCGGGTGCTCCGGTTTCCTTCCACAGTCCAAAGACGTGCAGGTTAGGTGGATTTGCCATGCTAAATTGCCCTTAGTGTTCAAAATTGCCCTTAGTATTGGATGGGGTTACTGGGTTATGGGGATAGGGTGGAGGTGTGGGCTTGGTTAGGGTGCTCTTTCCAAGAGCCAGTGCAGACTCGATGAGCCGAATGGCCTCCTTCTGCACTGTAAATTCTATGTTACAGTACACAATATTCTATGATAACACAATAACTTATATTTATACAGCACCTTCAACAAAATTAAACATCTCAAGGTGTTTCACAGAAGCATTAGAAAACAAAGTATGACACCAAACCATGCAAGCAGATATTAGGTCAGATGGCAAAAAAGCTTGGTCAAGATGATCGTTTTTAAGGAGTGTCAGAAAGGAGAAAAGTGAAAGATATTGGGGGTCGGGTTTACCGGAGTTTAGATAATGGAAGGCACGGTCACCAATACTGGAGTGATTAAATGGGGGATGCTGAAGAGGCCATGGTTAGACAAGTGCAAATATTTCAGAGGGTTGTGGGGCTGGAGGCGAATGGAGAGATAGGGACAGGCGGGGCCATGGAAAGATTTGAAAATAGGTCTGGGAATTTTAAAATAAAGACCTTGCTAAACTGGGAGCCAATCAGCAAGCACAGAAGTGACAGGTGGACAGGAATTGGTGTGAGTTAAAATGTATATATATATATTTTTTTTTTATTTTTTTATATTTCCAATCAAGGGGCAATTTAGCGTGGCCAATCCACCTACCCTGCACATCTTTGGGTTCTGGGGTGGTGAGACCCACAGAGACATGGGGAGAACGTGCAAACTCGACACAGACATTAACTGGGGCGGGGTTCGAACTTGGGTCCTTGGTGCCGTGAGGCAGCAGTGCTAACCACTGCGGCTCTGTGTCACTGTGCCACCTGGTGTGAGTTAAAATATGGGCAACAGAGCTTTGAATGATATTATGTCCACAAAAAGTAAGATATCGCAGACCAGCCAGGAGTACATTGGAATAGTTAAATCTAGAGGTAAAAAAGGCTTCAGATGAGTTTCAGCAGCAGAATTTAACCCTGAAACGTGTGGTGATGCATCATGGGAGGACTAACAAGGCAAGGGAGTGAACAGTAGGATACAAGGAAGTACGGAGGACCAGAGAGATATTGGGGTGCATGTCAAATTGGTGTGAATGTAAATGCTTGTGTTTTACCATGTCTCCGTACCTTTTTAGTAGTTAATAAACTTGCTCTGTTTTAATGCATGAAATACCTGGTTAAATTGGCTCATTTTTAAACAGAACTATTGTACCTGGAAAAGGTATCCAGGAAAAAGGGAACTTTGTTGGATTAAACCTTGTTGCTCCGAGCAGGGTTGAATGAAGATGTGGAGCCAGTCAGCTCTCATCACCTGGGTATGTCACAATTTAAGGTACCCCGGGCGGACAGTGACAAATTGAGGGGTCTTGCCTAGATCAATACATTTTGGGGAACGTCAACTGGGGTGGTCCTAACAATACATTACAAGTAAGTACAGTCACCATGGCCCCAGATGACCAAAGACAGCTTTCTCCTTTGAGGAGACGAGCTGACTTAGGCATTGCTAAAACTGACTCCACTTCCCAGGATGGGATCAGCCATGATCACATTGTGGGTTTTGGGCTCGGGAGGCTAAATTGCCTACTCCCGCTCCTAGTTCATGTGTTCCAGGGAGGAGATGCGCTGGCTGTTTCACAATCCAGCTCTTGGTCTGTAGCATTGTACGTAGCAGATGAGGAACATATCAGCCACGATAGAGTGGGGGAGCAGACCCGATTGGCCAAATAGTCTAATTCTGCGCCTATTTCTTACGAACTTATGAACATCACAAAGGCAGAACATGAGGCTTGTTCTTGGGGCTGACATTGTCAAGATAAGGCGGCAGCAATTCAGCCATTGGAGAGGGACCCTTGTGTCTACAGTTGAATTAATGTATTCCCAGAGTGCAAAATGCACCTCAACACTGTAATAATGTATTGACTGCGTCTCATAATCTCCACTACATTGTTCCTTATTGTCCTCAAATATGCAAAGTTGCACACCAGAAGTAAATAGCTTCCACCAGCTAATGATAATTATGTTAGTGCAGAGTAGGTAAAGTCAGGTACGCAGCATATCTTTGTAATTGTTTCATTACAATCAGTTAATGGACCACTGCTCCGTTTCTCCAATATTCAATATTGGATGGGCATCACTGTCCCCCAATTAAACGTTGGGAAGACTGAAGCCATTGTTTTTGGAGCTCATATTTCCCTTATAGTTACCAACACCTTCCATCTCCCTGGCCACTAAGGGAGTCTCATAAAGACCATTCAGAAACTTGGCATCAAACTTGAACCGGAGATGTAATTCCACTATTCTCCCCGTGTCTGCGTGTGTTTCCTCCGGGTGCTCCGGTTTCCTCCCACAGTCCAAAGATGTGCAGGTTAGGTGGATTGGCCATGCTAA